>NC_132999.1:32259700-32884700 GCF_048564905.1 Vicugna pacos | reverse complement strand
ATGATTGCTCCATGTCTGATTATAAATGCCTTCTGGCTGGGGTCCCAGATTCAGAAAATTCCCATGATCTGCTTCCAAAGTTGATGGAGCCACAAATGGGACTCATGTCTCCGTGTCGTCATCGGCCACATTTCCAAGGTGGGTGGGGGTGGGAGGAGTTCAGGCCAGATGCAGGGCTCAGAGAAGGGTTGCAAGAGGAGGAATCTGGTGGCCTGGAATTCCAGTAAGAGTCTCAAGGAGGCATCTCCTGTATCCTAAAGAACCCTGGAGGTGGCACTCAGATAAGCCTGCTGCCCTCCTCTCAAAATAGAAGGCAGAGTCTGAGTCAAAGGCAGCAGACAACACAGCTCACGGTGAGAGGGGCCACTGCCAACACCTTCTCCTCAGCCAGCTGGCAAATGCCCACTCATCCTTCAGGAGGCAGCTCTGGTGTCACCTCCTGTGACAGGCTCCTCAGACACCATCGCCCTGCAGGTAGTTGGTTACTCTGCTCCTAAGCACAGCACACAGTAATAATGCTCACACCTGCCATTTACTGAGGCTCTTTCCTTCGCCCGAGGCTGTGCTGAGCACACTGTGTACCTTATCTCATCTAATTCTCACCCCATCCCGTGGGAGAGGTACTAGCTTTGCCCACATTTTACAGATACAGAAACAAAAGCTCAGAGAGGTGAAGTGATTTGCCTAAGGTCAAACAGCTGTCAAATAATGGAGGTGGAGGTAAAGCCAAGGTTCCAACTCAAAACTTTAAACTCACGGCGTGTGCTTTCACACCTCTCATCACTCCAGTGCAATGAGCTGTTTCAGCTCTTACTTTGCTGGACTAGAACTTCTGGGCGCAGGGGCTGGTCAGACCCCACACAAGGTGCGGCTCAGGAATTGACCGCTGAGTGAACTTTCATGTGAAGAGGAATTGTGCCGCACAAAGTAGGTGATACAATTAGGGTGGTCACCTATTACTGGCGGGACACGTAAGTAGATTCCAAAAGCAGTGGGCACGTGCTTAACAGGAAGCAGGGCATGACTACAGAGACCAATGTTCTTCTCCACAGGGACTGAAAGATCCGAGTTTTCTAGGTTAGTCCTCATTTCCAATGTCATATCCCACCAGCCGCTTATGTCACTGGAATGGCCCAGAAATCCCAGTATCTAGGGATCTGAACTGTGCCTCCTAAATGATTTCTCATGTCCAGAAGAGGCATCCCAAAGGTCCAACCACGCCTTGTAATTTTCAGTTTGGGAAATCAAGCCACAGAAGGAGAGACTTGACTTCAGAGGCAGGCAGACCCACGCTCAGATTCCACTTTTGCCACTTACTAGCTATGCAGTCTCGGACAAATGGCTTCCCTTCTCGGAGCCTCAAATGCAAAAATGGGGCTAAGAGCTGCTGCCTTGCAGGGCTGTCAGGAGTGGTAAGCAGGAGAACACGTAGGAAAGCACCAGCAGGAGCTCAGGAATTAAGAGGGCTTCCCTCTCCCTCAGGTGAGGGCAGGGAAGAGTCGTCCTCAGCAACAGACTCGACTGAATGTAGAGGGCGTGAGGGTCTTGGAGACCAAGGGGCAGAGAGAGAAGACTGGCTTACCTGGGGCCGAGATTGTGAACTGGATGCGTCATCATTTGTAGATGCACTGAGAGTGTGGGTGAAACGACAGTCTACTCTAACACCAGCCCTAACCAGGGCAGAGGGAGGCGAAATCCCGCCTCCCTCCCAGCTACACACACACATGCACTGGAGTGGAAAAGAGAACGGAGGACCCGGCAGATGTAAACGTGAAGGAGAGACAAAGTAGAGGCCCTGATCCTGATGAGGAGATCTACCAGGCCTGGAGAAGTCAGGGGAGGCTCATGGAAGAGCTGAGTCTTAAAGAATGGGTGGAACTTGTATGGAAGGGTGTCTCCAGTTACAGAGGGAAAGCACATAGGCAAAGGAGAAGGCAGGAAAAAAAAATTAGAGATTTAAAAATTAGACTGCCATTATATTTTAGACTTGGAAGGAAGCTTAAGAAATCCACTGTACTACCCTTATTGTCAAAGGTACTCTGCTTTTCCCATTTATGAGCTGTGTGATCTTGCCAAGTTGATCGTTCAATGCCTCCATTTTCTCATCTGTAGATTGGGGCTAATAACAGTACTTACCACATTGGAATGCTGTAAGGAATAAGTACCTGAAAGCCATTTACAGTATATTGATCACTAAACAGGGATTGTCATCATCATCACCACCATCACTGCCACCATCATCACTACAGATGAGGAAACTGAGGCCCAGAGAGGAAAGGGATTTGTCCAGGGTGACTCAGAGGGTAAGAGGCAGGCACCAACACTTTCATTTTTCTAACAAGAGCAGGAATTTTAAAAACAAGCTTTCTGTAACCAGTGGAAGTCCAGAGGTCCCCAACAAGGGAGCAAGAGTCATGGAGACTGGACCCACATTTATGCAAAGGCATCTTCACTCAAGGTCGGTCTCTCTGCCTCCCGCCTTGCTGGTGCTAACTGTCCTTCAGCCAGGCTCTACCATCTCCAGTTGACAACCCAGATGCCAGGGAGAGGAAGCAAACGGCCCAGACTCAGCAAAGGGCTGTTTGGGGAGGGGGCAGGGGGCACACATCTGTCACAACTTCCTTGTTCCAAAAGGAAACGGGAAAAACCCCCAGCTCCCACCCCAATCCCACAGCGGTCTCCAACAATATCATCATTCTCTGGTTCTACCGCTCATTATATATTTTGCCAGCCGCAAATGGGGCCTAAATTATACATCGTAGCCACCAAACCTCGGGCACAGGCCCGCAGAGCAAGGCTGGAGGGAAATTAGGTGAGGCCAAAGGGAACTCAGGCTTGGAAGAGGCCAGGAGCCAACAGAAAGGAACATATGGTCCGCTCAGGATCTTTCTCTCTTCGGGGTGTTCTGCATGCAGTGGGGTTCCAGCTACAGGTGTGGAGAGGGCAGGGCAGGTGAGGGAGAGAGCAGAGGGGACAACAAGCGTGCGGGCGTGCGTGTGCGCACGCTTGCGAGGGAGGGAGAGAGAGAGAGAGAACTCAGGATTACAGAGTCACAAAACCTCTGGGCCATTCTATTCCTAGCTCTCTCTTTCTTTAGAATATGGCCTTCCACAAACTCTTTTCCCCTTCCCATGGTTTAACTATGGTCCCTTCTGTCCTGCATCCTGGGTAAACATAAATGGCAGGTGGAGGCGGGGGTGGGGGATGGTGTGCATGAAGATGCATGGTCCAGTCTGTCTTCTTTCTGGAACAACTGGGAAAGACATTTCTCTCTCTTGCCTCGAGAAAGAGGGTGTTTTCTGTGACTTGAGCTTACGAAGGGCCAGGGGGACCCCAGAAGCCTTCTGCTCTCTGCAATTGGGGTTGGGAAAGGAAGCAGGGGGTCTCCCAACTTCCTTTCAGTGGAATCCTGTGTCCCTATCTGCAGAACGATAGAGTTGGCCTGAATTCAATTCAACCCGAGCATGAAGCACACAGCACTTGGGACATGCCGGGCGGAGGCGATGCACACAGCTGGAGAGAAGGCCTGGCTGCTCTACCTACTCGTGTAACGCAGAAACAGCGCTCTGTGAGAGTGCTGAGGACGAGAGTCTCTCCTTCTGGAAGCAGAGATCTGAGAAAGCTTCTTGGAAGAAGTGGGATACGAGGTTGACACTGCTGGAGTCAGAACCCCAAAGATAGAAAAGGAAGAGCGTGTGCCTTTGTGCACAAGTGCGTGTGTGCGTGTGCATGTGTGAGAGACAGACAGGCAGACACAGGGTACCCGGGGAGGAAACCACTTAGAGAGAGGTCAGGGGGCAGGAAAGAGCCTCCCAGCCTCAGTGCCCGGGGCGCCAGCAGCACTGAGGAAGAGAAGGAGGACCAAGCCCCTGAGACCACACTGGGAGAGCCTTGAATTCCTAATATTCCACAAGTTTCCCTAATTACTGTTAATTCATTCCAATCTGAATGGGGTTTGGCTGGGGAAGGTGGGATTGAAAGAGCAGGCAGAGACTTAACAAGTTTTGTGAGCCCAACAAAAGCCAATCTGACTGTGAGGAGCAGACACTCCATGAGGGGCCAGAGCACAGCAGACAAGGATGCGAGGATGGACACCAAGCTAGCTTCGGGAAGTCCTATTGAAACGTTTCAATTATCATGGAATGGTCGGGAAAGATTCTACATGATAATAATAATAAATAATAATAATAATAATAATAATAAATCAGTTAGCCATACGCAACGATGACAATCACTGGTTGTACAGGTTTGCCATCTGCCAGGTGCTGAGCTGTGTTCTGTGTGGATTCTCTCTCTCTCTCTCTCTCTCTCTCTTTTTAACACCTTTATGGTGGTATAACTCCTATACAGTAAACTACACATATTTCAGATGCATAATTTGATAAATTTTGATAGATATGCTCAATAACCCATTGAGACCGTTAACCCTTTTTGTGGATTAAAAAAAATCACAGTGGCTTTGAGAGGTTAACTCTGATATTGATCACCAGACTACTTTTGGTGTCTTTGTTGGAAAAACTGAAGCCCCCAGATGGTGAGTGACTTACTCAAGGCCACACAGGGAGTCTGTCCCCTCCTTTTAAAGTCACTCATTCAAATTTCTATTCAGAGCATCTCAGGTATCAAGGCCTGCCTAGCCCAGGCCTTCGGGGGCCCAATTCTGGACTATTCCACAGCCTCCTCCCTGACCTCCTTGTCTCCGGCCTCTCCTTTCTGGTCCATCTTCTACCCTGCACCCAGAATGGCCCTTCTAAGATCCAGCCTGTTGTTCCACACCATCCCTGATGTCTCCTTTATCCCAGCAACTCAGGCTTCCCCTGGCCCCAAGTGCCATGCACTGTTCCGGGTCACTCTGCTCCTCTGTTACACTGCCCTGAGGCCTGTCCTCCGCCCTGTCAACTCTGACTCTTCAGGGACCAACCTGGGACAAGCTCCCCTGGCTCCCAGGAGGGATGAATGATGCTTGCCAGCACCTAGCCCCCTGCAGGACGGTAATACAGCAGGATCCCTTTGCCTTGTCTCACAGGTAGCGGCGAGTTCCCTGCTCTACCATTAGGCTGTGAGCATCTCAAAAACAACGATGACGGACTATGAGGAGCCTTCCCAGTTGTGCACACCTGGAAAGAACTGAGCTGGGGCTGACAGCGTCTATCTGAAGTGGAGGCCACATGCCAACTGCTGTCTCCCAGGGTGACAGTCACTCCACGTCTCCTCTAGTGAACTGGGGAGCAGCAGGGCCAGCCCCAGAAGCCTGCCGCGCCCTGCTTCTATGCCCTGTCCCCGTCTGGCCCATGCTGGCTTCCCAGGGTGCTGCCCAGCCATGAACAGAGTCACATCACCCCAGTCACATGTCCCCAACACAGACAGCAACAAGACTTAAGCTGGCTCTTCTGTGTGCAATCAAGGCATGGAGGCGGTGTGTGGGAATAAAAATAGACAGGCTTCAGTCAGAGAGAAATAAAGTGAGCAGTGTGGGAGGGGAGCTTGGGGGGCATGGCGGTCCAGGAATTTGGAGGAGAAAAATGCCCATAATGGCATATTTTCCAGCAGTGAAAAACATTAAGACCCACTTTAAAAATGTAGTTCTCACCACAGCTATTCCTGGACTTCAGCCCAGGAGAGCAGTCGGGCGTATGAATGACACCCCCACCCACCCTTCCCCACTCCAGCTGTCTGTCTGGGTCCCAACATCTTGTTCCTGGGGCACCTCCTGGGTGCAGCCTCCTAGGGCCCACCCCCTCTCTGCTCACTGCGGCCTCTCAGCAGTGGAGAGGACAAGAGAAGGGCAGGACCTCTGAGACCCTCCCTTCCCATCACGCATCCTAACTCGGAGAGTGGAGCCAGGGGAGGACCTCCTAAGGTCCCAGGACCTGGGTGGTCAAGCCAGAATGCATTCCTAGGTCTTCAGGTGAGAATCCCTTAGAGCTTCCACCAACCACCCATCCCCTCCTAACACATACACACATGCGTGTATGTGCACACACACATGCACATGGAGAAACACGTGCCCATGAGCACATACAAATACACATGTACACACACACACACACACACACACACAGGCCGGTGCAGGAAAAACTACACCACATTAAGAGCCAGGAGACCTGAGTTCCAATTTAATCTGGGCACAGACTAGATGCGTGAACCTGGCCATGTCATATCACAGCTCAGGTCCTCCCATCTCTAAACCAGGCCAACACTGCCTACCTCTCAGGTCTGTTGTGGGGCGGAAAGAAAGCAGAGACAGTGCTGAGGAGCTGTGCTGACCTGCCTTCCTCTCCTGGGAGGCCGATGGCCTGGCAGCTCTGAAGCCCACCTTCTCAGATGGGAGTCCCTTCTCTGCCATGCCCCATCTGTGTGACCCTGGGCAAGTTCTTTCACCTCTCTGTTTCCTCATCTACAAAATAGAGATAATTTTAGAATTTACCCTAGAATTTAGGTTTCAGTGTGAGGATTAAATGAATTCACAATTAGGAAGTTCTTAGAACAATGCCTGGAATATTATGTGTTCAATGTTAGTCAACAGCATACCATTGTGAAGAGAACACTTACTACCTTTGGCCTGGCACAGGAGCTCAGGAAATGTGTGTCCAGTGAATAAACAGACACTATCAGGGGGTGGGGGGGCGGTGACACCACCAGACTTACTCCCGCTTGTGCTGGAGAGCTGGTCTGAAATGACTTCTCATCCCTTTTGTCCTCAGACCCCCTGATTCCCTGCGGATGCCAAGAGCACCTGATATCCCGCTCATATGTCACGCTCTCTACCTCCTGGAGAATAAGCAGGGCACTTCCTGGGCTCATCAGCCCAGAGCACTTAAGCAATTAAAACAGAGCAGGGCCAGGGTTGGGAGTGGAGGAAGAATGGGGTGAAGGGGCTTGAGCAGGGGAGGCAGTGTCTCTACAGCTGGCAGTGTTTATACGTGTTCAGGGTCCTGCTCCAGCAACCATTAAGCATTACTCCAGGAAGCGATCATCTCTCGGGCCAAGCGGGGCTCAGGCACTGCGTTGCTCCTCTCCATGAGTCAAATGAGCTGGACTGCAGCCTACAGCCACAATGACATTCTCCAGAAGGACATCCCTTGCCACCCACCTAGTGCCCTCCACAGCAGAAGGGCCAGCAGAAATCTGCTGGGTCCTAGGCTTGGATTGAAATGATGCTGACAACAGCTATCATAATGTTAACGATACTAACTCCTCAAACTTACTACGTATTTATTAGGTGCCAAGCAGGCACTACTACAAGCTCTCTATGTATATTAACTTATTTAACACTTGTAACAGGTAGTTACTACTGTTATACCCATTTTACAGATGAAGAGATGAAAGTAGAGGAGGGAGAAGAACTTGTCCAAGACAGAAGGCCAGTGGGGATCACAGGTGGGATTTCAAATAGCTGGGCTACTTGCTTCTTACTTTCTATGCCCAAGCATTCACTGACTTTCTAAGTATTTTAGAGGGTTTTATTGGGTTTTCGTTTTCTTTTTTGAAATCCTGAAGGCAAAAGCAATTGACTTCAAAAGAGAAGCACACGCTTGGGAGCCAGGAAGCAGTGGGTTCAAAAACAATCATTGATCGTTCTCAGCCTTTGGGAAAGTTCCTTCCTCTCTCTGTCTTGGTTTCCCCAAACTATAAGGATAACACTGCCTACTGCAGAATGGGGTTCTGGAGGTTTAGGGTGGACACAGACACAAAATCTCTACACTCGGACACTGGCACACAGACAACAGCCAACGAATACATGTGTGCTTTCTTCCCCCAGTTTTGGCAAGAAATTTCAAACATAGGTGAAAGATCCCTATGTTCCTCCACAGGTGCATTGTAAAATGTAATGAATATCAAGTTGTAAGGTGTTTATTGAGCATCTGCTTTCTGTTATTACAAGTCAATCTGACGAGCTCTCAGCTTCCTTGGGGAAAAGAGGTGGGAAGTGGAAAAAGCACAAACAATCTCAAAAGAAAAAGCAAATCCAAGTTCATGTCTATTAGTTCTGGATCTTACTGCAAAATCTTAGTTCCATAAGGGCTGTGGAAATCAGAGTCCAGTTCTCCACCACAGTCGGTGAAACGGAGGCCCAGGGAAGGACAGGGTCGCATATCAAGCTACTGGCAGAGCCCTCGGCTAGCTCGAGACCCATGTGCTACCACCCTAAGAGGCCGCACATGTGTGTCCTGTGTCTCAGCAGATATAACACAATGCCAGTTGCACTTTCCCAACTATATTTGAGATGCATCAAGGAAAAATAAAAACCCACAATACAATGGAAGGAAACATCTGCTCCAAGGTGGGGGTGGGTAACTCAGTGGCAGAGCACATACCTAGCATGTACAAGGTCCTGGGTTCAATTCCCGGTACCTCCACTAAATAAATAAATAAGCCTAATTACCTCCCTCCAAAAAAGAAAAGAAAAGAAAGGGAAAGAAAAGGAAAGAAAAGGAAAGAAAAGAAACATCAGCTCCAATTTGTGAGCTATGCCATCAAATGGAATTTACTAGAAATCAACCACACACATTTATCACACACCTCCTGCCTGCCAGGCTGCATGCTTATCGCTTTATACACATTACCTCTTCTAATCAATCCTGACAATCATGTGAGAGTCAGACACCAAACTCATAATTTCTGCACCCTCACATAAGCTATGCATTGTCGTGAGCTGTCACCGGGGCCAGGAGCCATTATCTAAGACTTGAAGAAGGCCCCAAAGGGGTAAGCTACCTAGGGAATAAGAGATGGTATTCCAAGAGCTAGGAATGCATGAGCCCAGGAATAGAGGGGCCACAGGACATGGAACTGCTGTGTCTGGTTGGGCTGGGGCAGACAGGGGTTTGCAAAGGCAGCTAAGTAAGATGCAGTGGGTGCAGCGGGAAGAGAGCAGCCCTGGCACTGAGCTGTAGATGGTGGGCACTGTGGATGGTGGGCCTCGAGAAATATCTGTGGAATGAATGAATAAATGCATGAATTAAGAGCCAGGGGAGGAAGAAATAAAGACCAAGAGGAGAAAAAGGAATAACCAATGAGAAGTCCTTTGGGAAACAGAAGCCAAGACAGAGGTAGATGCTCTGTCCCAGCACAAAGGCTGTGATCGGTTGGCTGGGGCTGCCCAGGGAGAAGCAGACTTGGCCATGGGGCAGATCTCGAAGGCCCTGCTGCTGGAGCCTGGGGGCTATCAGTGCCCTGTGCTCCCAGAAAGCAGGCTCTCCCCGGAAGGCAGATGTGAGCGGCGGGGCACAGCCGCAGCCCCCACAGCCAGAGCTGTGACAAGTGGACTGACTTGGAAACGCTGAGGAGGAAGTGTGCAGCTCTTCCTGGGAAGGCTTCGCAGGTGGGAGCATCTCAGGGGAGGCTTGGAGTTTGAGAAGATAGGAAAAAGGGGGCTGGCATTCTCGGAACAGAGAACAGCCCCCTAAATGCACCAAAGTGGGACCGAGTCTGACTGGGGTACCAAATACAAAGTAGTTCAGTGTTCCTGGTGCTCAGGAAGGACTGGGGAAGTCGGGGAGGGCAGGGAAGTGATGGTGGAGGGCCCCGGGAGCTGTGAGCTGGATTGAGAGCTCACAGCACTGGCCAGGGGGAGCCTTTAAAGCGGGGGCTGTGCGTGCAATTCTATTTCAGACCCTGGGGCAGCACGTGCAGGAGGTGGAAGGCGGGAAGCAGAGAGAGCAGTGAGGAGGCTGTTGCCATATTCCAGGGAGAAGACAAGCCTCCAAGGTAAATCTTGGGTTGCACAGGGACGTAGTCTGAGAGAAAAAGGGTTCGGGAAGAAACCTGGAAAAGGCAGGATTTACCAGGCCCAACAGATACTTGTATACAATTCGCCTACTCAAGAGAACTTAGAGCTTTACTAACCTGCTCTCAGAACTTTAATTTCTTCATTATTAAGGCACAGTTTAAACACAGTAAAATGCACCCTTTTTAGTGCATAGTGTATGTTTTGACAAACACATAGCAGTCACATAACCTCCCAAACTGAGATACAAAACAGTTCCAACACCCTAAAGAGTCCTCCTGTGTCCTTCTGTAGTAAACCCACCCCTGACCCCCACCCCTTGACAACTGCTGCTGTTTTCTGTCCCTCTGGTGTTTCCTTTTCCAGAATGCTATATAAGTGGATCATACAGTCTGTCGCCTTTTGAGTTTGGCTTCTCTCACTCAGCATAATTCATTCAAGACTCATCTGTATTGTCCGCATCAGGAGCTATCTTCTCTTCCTTGCTGAACAGTATTCCATCGTATGGACGTACCACAGTTTGTGCATCAATTCTCCAGTTTAGGGACGTTTGGGTTGTTTCCGCCTTGGGGTTATTACAGATAAAGCCACTATAAACATTTGTGTATAGTGTCTATGTGAACAGAGGTTTTGATTTCCTTTGAGTAAATGTCTAGGACTGGAATTTCCAGATGTGGCAGAGTTTGTTCAACTTTTTAAGGAAGTGCAAAACTGTTCTACAGATGAGTTGTACCTCTGTGTATTCCCAGCTGCAACATATGAGAGTTTTACTTGCTCCATGAACTCGCCAATGCTTGGTATTGTCAGTTTTAATCATAGCCATTCTAATCAGCATGTACTGGTACCTCACTGTAGTTTTAATTAGCATTTTCCTAAAGACTGAAGCTGTTAAGCATTTTTTCATGTGCTTATTTGCCATCCATGTATCTTCTTTGGAGTATTCAAATATTTTGCTCATTATTAAATTGCATTTGTTTTCTTATTACTGAGTTTTGAGAGTTCTTTGTATATTCTGGATACAAGTCCTTTACCAGATATGTGATTTGCCCAGTTCCTGATCGTAGGGAAAGATCATTTTCACTATTATGTTTGATGGTAGTTGTGGTTTCTGTAGAGGTCCTTTATCAGATCAAGAAAGTTCCCTTCAAATCCCAGTTTCCTGAGAGTTTTTATCACGAATAATGTTGAATTTTGTCAAAGACTTATTCTGAATCTATTGAGATGATCGTACAGGGGTTTCTTCTTTACTCTGTTGATATGTTAAATTACACTGATTGACTTTGGAACATAAACCAGCCTTGTATTCCCAGGATAACCCCCACTTAGTCATGCTGTATTATCCTTTTTACATATTCTGGATCTGACTGGTTGATATTTTGTTGAGAATTTTTGCATCCATCCACATTCAGGACATAAGAAGGACTGCTCTGTAGTTTTCTCATAATGTCTTTGGTGTTGGTACCAGCATAATGCTGGCCTCATAAGGTTAGGAAGTGAGTGGGGAAGTGTTCCCTCCTCCATCCTCTCAAGCTTTATATTTTCCTCTTTGTAGTCTCTTTCATAAAAGTTATCAGTTTTGCTAATTGGATTCACTTCATAAACTACATTATGCTACAAAAACAACAGCCCAAGGAGATGCAAAAGGAAAATAAGACTTGGTTTCTTCCCTAAGGAGGTAGAGAAACAATAAGAATAGGTGCCATTTATTGCACGCCTGCTCATTTCTGTGCATTTTACTAGTATTAGCACAAGACCTTGCTGCAATCCTGTTATGCCAGTTTGAAGGATTTTAAGGATGAGAAAGATGAGGCTTAGGAAGAAAGAGCCTGCCTAAAGTCACAACATGGGGCGCAGCTGTGGTTTGAACCCAGGTTCAAAGCTTATATGCTTCTCACCTTATTTTGTTGTCTCTCCTAATATCTGAGCACCTACTAAGCACAAGCTACTTCAAATGCTTTAAGCGTCACACTCCGCGCATTGCTAATCACCGTGACTTTATGAGGTATGTGTGCCTTACCCCATGTTAACAGTAAGGAAATTAAGATTCAGAAAAGCCAGGATCTGGCCTGAGGTCAGTCAATGCTGTTAGACACATAAGACCCAGGAGGGACAGGGGACAGGCAGTGACAAACATAAGAACATAGTTAACACACAGATGCATCACTTGTACACAGAGCAACTGTGTAGAGCACTTAGGACAGAAGCATAAAAGCAGGGAGAAAGCAGGGAGGGATTAAACGTGACTTGGGCACTCCTGGAAAATGCACAGGAAAGCGAGGAAACAGTGAAACCAGACAAGAGGGCTGGAGGAGCTGGAGAGTGGATTGAGTTAAAAATCTGGGTAAACAGTAAGGGTGAACATGGCCCATGGAGCAAATGAAAGCCTAGACAAGCAGGGCACGTAGCTGGATTTTCCAGTGTCACGATGCTGATGCTAAGCAGGGCTGACAGGCACTCAAACAGGAATAGCTCACATCTGCGAAGCACTTTCCTTTCCAACACATTATCTTCTCAGTCCTCACAAGCACCCTCTGAGGTTGTTATCCAAATTTTATAGGTGAGGAAACCGAGGCTCAGCCAGGTGAAAGGCTCGTGGGCGATTAACCCAGCCTACCAGGAGTCCTGGTACCAGACCTGACTTCTGGTGCAGGAGTCCTCCTGGGGCAGAAAGGCAGGGACACGGCCAACCAGACAGTACGGACGTGAAGTCAGACAGGCATCTGAAAGGCTCTGGGACTTCGGTAACGTGGGCTCTAAAAATCGAGGCAATCAGAATTCTGGAATTTGAGGGCCATGGGCTTTGGAATCTTGAAGTGGGAAGTTCTGAAATCCTGATGATACAGGCTCTACAATCTTGGGGTCAAAGACTATGAATAGTGGATGTGGGCTCCGGGATAGTGGGGACAAGGACTCAGGCACCTGAGCCGAAGTTATCCTAAAAGCCTTCCCTGGGTGATGGCTTGCCAGGGGTATTCTTTAGGGGGAGCAGACGGACCAGCTAAAGACCCATAAGCACAATGGCATCATAAAAGGTAAAGGGGCTTGAGTCCAACATTAAACTGCCAAATCTGTCACCCCAGCCAACCTGCAGTCCCTGAAGCACGAGGTGGTGAACACACTTCTCTCAGGCCACTCTCCACCTCCTGATGCTCCTGACGAAAGGGCAGGGGGACAGGAGTCGAATGTAAAGGACAGCTTCTAGATTTAAATTCCAATTATGTAGACCTTCCTGCCTCTTTCTACTCCTTGGATCTGAAAAACAGAAACATGCTTGGATTTTCAGGAGGGTGACAGGAAGCCCAGCTCAGAGACCTCACCCCAAATTCTCAACTGGTTTGCTGAGAAGAGGAATCCAAAAGTCTTGTCCCTCCATAAGGTTCTAAGAGCCCCCAAAAGTGACAGAATAAGATGGCTTCTCTCCCCTCCCTCTTTTTTCGCACCTTAATCTCTATTTTCCTCCCTCGAAATTCCAAGATGTTCTTCTTTCCTCTTGGTTACTTACACACTCCCAGTTTCTCTGCCTCTGAGTCACCTCCTCTTGCTGGCCCCACCCCCACCTCCAGCCAAGCCTCTTCACCCTCTGTCTCTCACACCCTGAGTTTCCCTCCTTCTGGCCAGTAAGTCTCCAGTTCCCATGACTTTTCTAAGCACTTGGTGTGCATTTTTTCATCACATCCTCATGACAAATCTATGAGGCTAGTATACTACCATTAACCTTGTTCTATAAGTGAGAACACTGAGGCTCAGGGAGCTTAGGTGACTAATACACGGATACATAGGTTGTAAGTGTCAGAGCGGAGTTCAAATAATAACTGTACTATTACTGCTAATAATAATAATAGTAAAAATAGCTAACAAATAATAATTACAAGAGTAATCATTCATAATACTAACATAGTGCTTGCTATGCAACAGACATTACCCTAAGTGCTTTTCACACATTATTAACCCAATTACTCCTCAAAACAGTCCTTGAGGGCAGTACTACTATTAGTCCCATTTCACAGATGAGGAAACTAAGGCACAGAGAACTAAGTAAATTGACTCTGAAACCATTCACCTAAGTTCTCTATCCAACTCTGCTGCCTCTCCCTGTTCTTATCCCCTTTCTAAGCCATGATTCTTCAGATTTGTGTCCCCAAGGTCCCAGAAACGTGCTAGAGGAAACAATAAAATATTCTGAGAAAAACTTCTGGAAAGTCAAGACACAACATTTTGGATTTCATTCATTCATTCAAAAAACACGCCTATTTACCAAGCTCCTGGAATGGGCCGGGCATAGAGCACATATCCTAGTGGGGATGACAGAACTACAAGCAAGCACAGAAGTACCATGATTTCGGGAAGCGACAGATGATACAAAGAAAAGGAGAGGAAGGTAAGGCTTTATTAAGGAGTGTGGGTGGGGAGAGACCACTTAAATCGAGTGGCCCCTTACATGTAAAGGACCAGCCACACCAACATCGGAGGAGAGAGCTGCAGGCAGATAAGCTGCAGCTGCAAAGGCCCTGAGACAGAAATAAGTTTGCGGAGCTGAAGAAACAGCACACACGGAGTGCGACCAGAGCGGGAACGCAAAGGGAGAAGCATTTGGTGAAGCCAGAGAAGCAGACGGAACGGATTACATAGCAGCCAGGCTATACCTTGGTTCTGTTCTGTGTGTGATGAGAGGTTCTACCAGATTACAAGAGGAGCAAGAAGAGGAAGTGGCAGACAAGCAGGCAGAAAACTCTGAGCTCACCTGCGGAGGCTGCCCTGGTCACCCTCAACCTCTGCTGACTGGCCCAGGGAGCCATCAACACCTTGATGTATGAACTTGGTAGCTCGCCCACCTGCCTAGAGCCTCCATCTGTCCATCTGCAAAATGGCAATGAAAACTCAGCTGTCAGTGGCATGAGGGGTGCTGGGCTCACCTGAGGCCTCAACCTCGGGCCTCACTCCAGCAGGGAGGAGGGCTTCACTTCTGTGGGCACAGTGCCTGGCACAGAGCACGCCCTCAACACACCTACGGACCAGGGCTGTATCCTGAGAGATCTAGGGAATCATGGGAGCGTAGCAGCCCCAGAAGGCCTACAGGGCCTGGTTGGCCAGGCTGGACTGATCAGCCAAGGCCCCAGGCATCTCCCTCCCTTCCTTCTCTTTCCCAGAAGCCAAGTCAAGCGGGCAGCGGCAGGCCCACTGGACCAAGGGCAGACAGGCGGGCGGGCAGGCGGGGGCGAGCCATCAGGCACAGGGAGAAAGGAGGGCATTGTCTGCCGAAACCCAACCAAGGGGCCAGGGCCACGATGCGAGGGATTCTTTCGGGAAAAACAGACATGTCTTTCTTTCTACCAACTCCTGCTAAAACAGCCCATTTGATTTGATTCTCTCCCATTTCACCCCAAACAAATGATAAATAAATAAACCTTGGTGAGCTCACAGCGCTGGAGCCAGGACCCTGGGCTCAGAGCAGACTGGACACCATCCTCCCGGGGTGAGCGTCTCCTGTGCCAGATGGGCCCACTTGCCTTCCCACTGCCAGGCGTGTGGACAAGGCTTCAGGGGGCAGGCTCCAGGCAGCGGCCTGTGGAAGTCCCTCCAGATGTGGGGCAGAGCTGGCGGTCCATGCTGTTCTCAGACTCGAGGAGACCGGTGGTGGAGAGGCGGGGGAGGCACAGCAGAAGAGGTGGGGCCTGGCTGTAGGAAAGCAGGCAGGCATTCCCCACTGGGACCAAATCAGAAGAGGTCCCAGCTGTCAGGATCTGCAGCAGAGGCTGTGAGAGGACTAGATTCCTGGAGGCAGGAATGATCTGGGAGGCTTCCTGGAGGATGAGGTACACCTGGGGCCCCAGTGAAGGCAAGAGTATGGACAAGTAGGAAGGAAAGCAGACGGTCTCCTGACCCTCATGTTTGTCAGAGGCTTGTCCTGGCGTGATTTCACCAGAACCGTCTGCACAGTCCTCCCACATGCTCAGCGAGGTGACAGACCAGTGAGGCTCCACCCTTTTCCCTTTATAAACCAGGCATCTGAGTCCCAGAAGCGACATGCCTTGCTCAAGGTTATGACAAGGCAAGGTAATCAGAGGATGCCAGAGGTCCCTCCAGCATCTTTGTTTCCCAGGTGGTTAAACTGAGGCATGGAGTGGTCACCTTGATTCAAACAGCACCCTGAGCAACCTGACCAGGGAAGAGCCTCTCCTGCAGCAGGAGCCTTCTCTTGACCCCAGGATTCCTCCCCTTTACTCACTGCCCCAGGGAGAAGTGAGCTACAGCCTCATCTGAAGGTGCTGGACATTGTGCCACATGCCAGCGAGAGGCCCTCTCAGTCTGGGAACCCACCACAGCCTGTTTCCATCTGGCCCGGGTTCTATGCTCCTAGCGGGGGCCCGGTTTGCTTTCCTTCCTACTTGTCCATACTCTTGCCTTCACTGAGGCCCCAGGTGTACCTCATCCTCCAGGAAGCCTCCCAGATCATTCCTGCCTCCAGGAATCTAGTCCTCTCACAGCCTCTGCTGCAGATCCTGACAGCTGGGCTCCACTGAGACCCCGGACAAAGACATGAGGCAGCCCTTAGGTGGGGTGCAGAGGGCCTACCCTCACCCCACACGGGGAGCCCCTCAGGCAGCTTCAGGCCTCTGGTCTCGCCCATTGGCTGTTGTTCCCTGTATCTAAGACATTTTCTCCTTATCTCCTGAAGTCAAACTCCTCCTTTAGGACTCCTTCCCAACACCCAAGGCCCTCAGGCACATCCTCTCTCTTCTCTGCACCTGCCACCCCCTCCGGACTCACACACATGCCTGTCTCTCCCACCGCACAGTGAGCCCCTCAAGGGCAGGATGCTCAGCACAGAGAGCAGAGCTGTCTCAGGTAGGGGGTCCTGCAATCTGTGCCTGTCTCTGTGAGCTCCTGATGAGTAAGAGAATAATCCTACTCTTACACAACTGCCCTCCCACATGCCTTGTCTCCTGCCTGGGGGACACTGTGACCTCCCCAAGGGCAGATCCTATCTTTGCTTTCTGGGCCTTTTCTGCTGAGCTCCCAAGAAGAAGGCCTGGGTGTCCTCTCATTCTGCTGTGACAGCAAAGGGACTCTGCTGGGTCCGCATTCTCTACCCCAGGTTCCAGCTCAATCCATAGGTAACTCAGTAGTCCCCTGTTATCACTCAGGGTTGGAGCAATGTTTGCTTTGCTCTAATTTTCTTAGATCCCCACTGTGCATGATTGAAAAATGCCGCAGAGGACAGCCCAAACAGCCTGGAAAAAAAAATGGGACAGGAGGAGCCGGGCACGCAGGACTTGTCCCAGTGCAGATGAAGCACAGAGGGGCCTGGCCCAACTCCAAGGAAGAACCAGCAGCTTTTTGAGAGAAATCAGGACAGCTGAAAATTGAACACATACGTACGTGCAAAAGCCTAATTCCTCCCTTGGAGTTCTGTGGAGACACTTTCATAGCATTTCATGACATCATGTCAAATGTTTCCAGGCATCCAAGACAGAGTTTGGCCCTAAATACTGCGTATTCAAATCATACGGTCCTTTGCTCTTAGAATCACAGGACACAGGCCCTCCCACTCTATACCTTCCTGAAGGCTCACTCTTGTCTCTTTTCAGATAAAAGAAAACCTCTTCTATTCCCAGAGGCCTCCGGGGGCTATAGGATGGGGCAGACACCTAATGCAGCACTGTACTTAGTGGAGAATCAGTCTTGGTGACATACACAAAACACACCATCAGGCAACCTGTAACCTACCAGCTTGACTTAGTTACTTCACTTCTGTGAGTTGCCCGATATTACTCAATAAAAATGAAGCTAATAAATCAGTATACGAGTCAGTATCCCCAGGTTGCTCTGTGGATTAATGAAATAAAATGCTGTTTATGAAAGTGCCAAGCTTTAGGCTTGGCTTCAGAAGACACTTAGAAAATTGAGTTTCTTCTTTCCTGACTTAGCTTGGGGATGGGGGCCGAGGGGGGAGCTGTACCCCTGTCTCCAGTGCTCTTTCCAGTAAACGGCTCAGCCTCCCTCTGGGTGTTAAAATGACTTCAGAGACTCGGACAACCTGAGTTCCATTGGAGAGAGGTCTGAGTGGTGGTCGGTTTCTCCTCTTTCAACACTCAATCATTTTATAGACGGCTATAATCCACTCAAACAAGCAGTTTTCGAGGGCCTACTATGCGTACCCAGTTATAAGAGAAGTTCAGGTCACAGATGCAAACAATTGCAGAAACCAGAGATACTAAGTTAGAAGGAAGGTCAGGTGAGGGTCACAGCCAGGGTAGAGGTGGACAGAAGGTGACGGGCAACTTGGAGATAAGGGGGTGGTTCTGCAGCTGGAATCATGGCGGGTGTTTTCTCCATCACCCTTCCTCCCCTACCACCTCCCACACAGCCTTGCAGGCCACAGCCAAACACCCAGATGCCTGTTCAGGCCTCTGTTTGCCCCAGTCCCTTCTCATGGGAGCTCTTCTCCCTCGGCAGACACCAGCTCGGTGGTCCTGAGCAGAGTGCTATTGGGCTGTGGCACTACAGAGGGAGCAGATGTGCAAAGCCCACATCTGGTGAGGAGACGCTCCAGAAAGCAGGTAACTGCAGTGTCACCAGAAAAGTGAGGGGAGGGGTGGGAGTGTGGTGGTGGGGATGCAGAGGAGGGGGCAAATGAAACAGTGCTTGGGGCAGGGAGCTGCTGAGTTCTCTGGAGGAAGTAATATTGGAGCTGATGCCTGACGAAGGTCAGAGGGCTGAGCTGTGGTGTTTGCATGTGTGTGTGCACAGCCACATGTGTGTGTGCACATGTGTGTGTGTGCAGATGCTGGGGGACGAGGACCACAGCAGAGGGCCCAGCCTGGGCCATGCTGCAGAAGCTCTCCAGGCTGGGCACAGCAGGGAGCTGTACTCTCCTGTTTGCCTCAGAGCGCATCTCTGGCCACTATGACCCCACACTCTGAGGCTGCTACAACTTCTCTCCCTCCTTTTGGCCCCGAGGATGGCTGTTGTCCCAGCTTCTGTCACTGGTCTCCTCTCTTTCTCTCTGTTCTCCATCTCTTCCATGCCTGTGGCTTCAGCTCTGCTTGAGGACTCCTAAATCCACCTCTCTGGCCCAGGCCCCACTCCCTAGGGCCCCCTGCATGGCAGCCTGTCCACTGGAGCCCTTCACACTCACCTTCACTCCTATAAGATGGAAATGGAATTCATTCCTGCCCACAGCTGGCCTCCCCTCCTAAATGGGGCCCTGCTCCCATATACACAGCCACTAGCCCCTGGGGCATTTTGCTTCAGATGGGAGAACTTTCTCCCATCTCTCCTCACTGGTCCTACTGCCTCCACCCAGGCATTTGCACTTTCCAGGCTATTGATTACAATGGTTAAGAAATCTCTCGAAGACAATCTTGAGAAAGAAGAATGGAGCTGGAGAAATCATGCTACCTGACTTTAGACTATACTACAAAGCTACAGTAATCAAAACAGTGTGATATTGGCACAAAAAACAGACACATAGATCAATGGAACAGGATAAAGTCCAGAAACAGACCCACACACTTAGTGTCAATTAATTTATGCCAAAGGAGACAAGACTATACAGTGGAGAAAAGTCTCTTCAATAAGCGATGCTGGAAAAACTAAACAGCTTCATAAAAAGAATGCAATTAGAACTTTCTCTAACACTATATACAAAATAAACTCAAAATGGATTAAAGACCTAAATGTAAGACAGAATACTATAAAACTCCTAGAGGAAAACATAGGCAGAATACTCTTTGACATAAATCACAGCAATATTTTTTTCAAACCAGCTCCTAGTGTAATGGAAATAAAAGCAAAAATAAACAAATGGGACCTAATTAAACTTAAAAGCTTTTGCACAGCTAAGGATACCATCAACAAAACAAAAAGACAACTTAAAGAATGGGAGAAAATATTTGCAAATGATGCAACCAATAAGGGACTAATTTCCAAAATATACAAACAGCTCATACAGCTTAATATCAAAAAACAAAAAACAAAAAAACAAGCAACCCAATCAAAAAATGGGCAGAAGACTTCAATAGACATCTCTCCACAGAAGATATTCAGATGGCCAACAGGCACATGTAAAGATGCTCAACATCGCTAATTGTTAAAGAAATACAAATCAAAATTACAATGAAATATCATCTCATACCAGTCAGAATGGCCATCATTAAGAAGTCTACAAATAATAAATGCTGGGGAAGGTATGGAGAAAAAGGAACCCTCTTACACTGTTGGAAGGAATGTAAATTGGTCCACTATAGAGGACAGTATGGAGGTTCCTTAAAAATCTAGAAATAAACTTACCACATGATCCAGCAATCCCACTATTAGATATATATCTGGAGGGAACTCTAATTCGAAAAGACACATGCACCTCAATGTTTATAGCAGCACTATTTACAACAGCCAAGACATGGAAACAACCTAAATGTCCATCAACAGATGACTGGATAAAGAAGTTGTGGTACATATATATGCAATGGAATACTACTCAGCCATCAAAAAGGATAAAATAATGCCATTTGCAGCAACATGGGTGGACCTGGAGATAGTCATTCTAAGCAAAATAAGCCAGAAGGAGAAAGAAAAATACCATATGATATTGCTCACATGCAGAATCAAGACACAAATGAACTTATTCCCGAAAAAGAAATAGACTCAAAGACATAGAGAACAAACTTATGGTTACCAGCGGGTAAAGGGGGTGGGAAGGGATAAATTGGAAGTTCAAAATTTGCAGATGCTAATTACTACCTATAAAATAGATAAACAACAATAAACAAGATTACACTGTATAGCACAGGGAAATATACACAAAATGTTATGATAAATCACAGAGAAAAAAATGTGACAATGAGTGTGTATATGTCCATGAATGACTGAAAAATTGTGCTGAACACTGGAATTTGACACAACATTGTAAAATGATTATAAATCAATAAAAAATGTTAAAAAAAAGATAAACAACAAGTTTCTACTGTATAGCACATGAAACTATATCCAATATCTTGTAGTAGCCTATAATGAAGAAGAATATGAAAACAAATATATGTATGTATGAGTATGACTGAAACATTATGCTGAACACCAGAAATTGAAACATTGTAAACTGACTATACTTCAGTTAAAAAGAAATCTCCTCCACCAGCCCACCTGAGCCTCTCCAGAATCATCCAATCGTCTACAGCACAGACAGACTCTACCTGCCATGGGATTCATTGTGACAGTGCTCACAAAATGGCCAGTGCTCTTCACGGCCAGCTTGGCTCCAAAGCTCCCCTGCCCTGGCCTTGTCTCCTGAGTCTCACCCCAGGTTTCTCCCCAGAGAGATTTATGTTCCAAGCACACAAGTGTACTCAGATTCCTGGATTTCATCAGGCACAACCCCACCTGAATCTTCACTTCATTCCTCACTACCCGGAATGCCTCAGGTCTGTTCATCCAAGTCCTGACCATCTTCCCTCCCCCATCTCAAGGCCTACATCAAGCCCCTCCCAGCCCAACTCATTAGCCTGTGATGTCTCCAGGCCCCTCATCACCTCCCGCCTACTCAGGCTGTGAGTCACTGCTGACTCTGCTCCTGTGGTCCTCAGACCAAGCCTTGCCAGGCCAGGAGTCCACTGATCAGCAATGCCAGGAGCAGGGGCTTGTGGCCTGGCTGCCAGAGACCTGACTTCAGTTATGCCTGCCAGGAACTCGGGGCAACCTCCGAAACCAGGCTTCTGCCTCGGTTTCCCTACTAGGCACTCATATAAATTCTGAACTATGGCCAACCTAGCTGGCTCTGGACTGCCCTACCTGATCTTGCCTGTTTGGTAAACTCTCACCCATTCAGTAAGAGTGTGTGTGTGCATGTGTGTGTGTATGTGTTAGGAGGGTAGGTGCTTTTTGCTTAGAACCAGAGCCAGGAGGAAGCTGGGGCCATCTGATTTCACCTATGACCTGCCTCTACTACTATAGAAACCCACCCACCAGGTTAAGACCTGAGGGTGCCAGAGAGTCACAGCTTCAGAAACCCAGCTCAAAGTGACCATGGGTCTCCCAACAATCTACTTCCAACTGCAGCCTCCCCTCCTCCCAGCCTTCACCCCTCTGGAAACTGAGCTGTCCTACAGGTCCTGACCCCTCCCCTCTCCCCTAAGTAACAACATGGAAAACAGCTAATATTTAATTAGTAAGAACTATGTGCCAGGCCCGGTTCTGAACACTTTACATATATTGATTCATTTAGGCCTCACTTGCAACCCTTAGAAACAGGTACAATTTTCCTGCACTTTATGGATGCCAAGATGAAGGGGCAACATCAGCAAGGAACCTAAGCACCCAGCTTCAGAGTGTGAGCTCCTCACCCCTTTGCTTCTCCCCAGACCCCATCCCACCCCACCCAGCAGGACCACTGCACACACTGGTGCAGTCTGACCCCTGCCCAAGGCCCCTGCCAGGACGAGCCACCATCCAGCAAGGGGCCCCAGGCACGCGGACGAGGGGTGTCTGCTTCTCCGTCATACAAAGACCCCATGCCGGTGGGCCTGCCGCCCAGCCATGAAACAAGGTCAGCCTAGCTGCTGCTTCACCTCTGAGTTGGGACTGAATTTCTGTAATTTCAGTATCCATTCATTCATTCAATAAATGTTGGTCATATGCCTGCCACAGCTTGGTACCAGCTCCGTTCATCCCAGGGCAGCGAGCACCAGCTACCTTAAACATTCATGTGCGTTCATCTGATGGACCCTCTCCAGACAGGGATTAACAGGTTCCTGAGCAGAGGCCACCTCACAGACAGGTGCCTGGCAATATGCATTCACTGGGTGTTTAAGATGTGCTTGAGGATCCTGTCAGACGGCAGGTGACATTTGGATGAGGCTTGGATATCTTCTACTGCCTCTGCCCCCAGTGACAGGTGGTAAACAGAGAGACCAGAAGGCTGGGGACCAGAACCCATCCCTCCTGACTCCCCCCTGCCTGGAGCTGCCTTTTGGGGGAAAAAAAAAGCTGTCTCCCCACCAAAGCACTTCAGAGAAAAAGAGCAGGCTGTTCCCTTAAACAAGGGCATGCAGAGCCATGAGAGCAGCGTCAGTTAATCCCGAATGGGGAAGAACTCTGAAGGTCAAAGGAATGGAAAAGGTAAGTCAAGAAAAAAGTTGGCATTTAGCAGTGGAGATAAACTGAGCTGATAAACGGCCTTTGAACACTCGGGTTATTTATTTATCTGCTTCCAGTTCAGATGCGGTTGTTAATTCCAGCTAAAATTCCCCAGTGCCCCGCTCACATGTGTGCTACATTATGTACCCGTCTGGCAGCAAAACAGACACCTCCCCTGGCAACTGCGCTCTGAAGTTTCAAACACACTTACATGTTTGTGTCACAACAGCAGCAACACAGGAAAGAACACCCTGGAGCTTCCGGCGCTGGCTCTCTGGCGGGGCTGCTCATGTCTCGTCTGCAGTAGGAGCTGAGCAAACTGGAAGTAAACTGGGGCCAGGCCCAAAGATGGGTAAACTGAGACACCAAGTGAAGCGAAAAGGGTGAGAGGGAGTCAGGGAGTAACCAGGAGGCTGGTGAAGCTGCCATCTGAGGTCCCCTTTGCAAGATGAAGGTAATTTGTTCTGGAGGGTTTTTTTTTTTTTTAACATTCCCACTGCTTGAACAAACCCTACTGAAAAGAACTCCTGCTCTGATTGTCCATGGAAAGGTTCCCTGGAATGTTGGACCAAGTCTCTGGAATGTATAGATTTAACGAGCCAATTTGGAAATTAACAGAGATGGAAAGGGAGCGTTCTGGTTACGTTACACACAGAATTACTACCTGAGTGAGCGCAGGGGGCCCAAAGTCACCTCGGCGCTTCCCGGGAGCTGGCTTAGCACTTTCCAGACCTGAAGCTTGGCTGTTGTGCAAGTTCAGGGTCAGCAGAGTCAGCAGAGGTCACCCACAGTCTTGTTGAGGGAAGGACACGAACGTCATGAAGAATTCTGAAATGCTGGAAACACGCTTTCGAAACTTTTTATTGAGCAAAGTCCCTCCCTGCCCACTTATGGCACATCGAGCATCATGTTTGAAAATAATTCCCTTACTAAACAAAAGGCATCCCTGTCCCAAATGGTTTTGTCAAAATGCTGGTCCAGTCTTCTGATCAGGAAAGAGACAACACAGTTGGAGTCAAGGATACTGATATATTTGGAGGCTAAACTGACATTTGAGTTACCTTTGCAATTGTGCTTCCAATAAATATAATATTCCTTCAGTCATTTGTTTGGTTGTTTAATATTGAACAGCCTTGGGATTTCAACCAGCACCTTCTACACAGCTGGGGAGCCCCGAGCCAGACTGGGGATTGGTCACTTTATCCGGCTTCTCTCATGCCGCAGATGAGGTGATGGAAGTGCCAGGAAGGGAGACAACTTGCCCACTGGGTACAGCACATGCGCAGTACCTTGGAAGCTGTGCCCCGGGCCAGGGGGACGTGCTGCCCCCACCACAGGCGGACACCATCTCTCCTCTTCCCAGGGCTCTGGCTAACTCTTTGGAGCCTTTTTCCTCCATGCAGGGCACTGAGCCATCTAACTCAGTCTTCAAAGAATAAGTCTTTTTGTACAGAGATGTAGTCAGGGCTATCAGCACCGCACATGACTCTTTCTCGATAGCCTTTGATTTTTCTTCCAGGACTTGATCAAGCGGGTTTAACTCAAGTATCAAGGCCAGGTTGTGGTTTCAACCCAAAGTCCTGGGAGGGCGGATGCCCCTGTCAGATGTTGAGGGTGGAGGGTGGCAGAAGGGGTTCCAACGGAGGCACAAGTTTAACTTTCCCGGGAACTTGGGGGCTGCACCCCCACATTCCAAAGTGGTGGGAATATCTGGCAGCACCCATGACCAGGTTATAGGCCAAGACCTGCAGTTAAGTATCCCCCTCCTCCAAAAAAGAAAATCCCCTTTGAGGTCAGAAGTTCTAGTGAATGCCTGTGGAGGACATCAGGGCAGAGGGAGGGCCACCTCGGGAACATCGGACATCTGACTGCACCCTCCCATCCCATGTCCTTGGGATGGCTGCCCAGCCGACCCTGGTCCTGCCCCCTCCCCAACCCAGGAAAGAAACTGACCTCTGGGGGAGTCTGTTTCAGCAGGACCTCTGACGGGGTACCTGACATCTCAATGTGACATCACAGCCTCTTTCCACTTCAGTACATGGGGAAATGTGGTCCCACCTTCCTTCTTGACACAATGTGACCTGGGTTGGCTTGAGTCCCTCCCACCTCTAACCACTCAGGATTCAGGGTCACTGAGAGCTGGCGTCCTCAAAAACGGTTTTTAGAAACATGTAGCCCCTGATTCATGAAGAACAGAGCAGGGAGGGAAGAGTTGCCCTCTCTCTTCCCTTTCCATCCCACCAAGAAGATGATTCTACACGCAGACACTCCTCTCTGTTTACAAAGGGAAGAAGAGCCCAGACAAATAAAAAGCCCAAGCCGCACGTGGCGTCACAGCCTTGCGGAGCTCTGTGTGTCGTCCGAACAAGTGTTTGGTGCTGTTTACAAAGAGGCCTACTGAACACCAGCACACGGCCCTAGGGTCTAAGTCACTTATAGTGACTCGGCCACAAACAGCAGAGAGGTGGCAGGGCTGCACATGTCACATCTGGAAGCACCATCTAAGCCATGGGAACCCAGGCAGCTGCTCCCCAACCCAGACACATGCAGCCCAGAGCCTTCCACATGCCTTCTGAAAGGCGATGGCCCATGCTTGTCAGTATTAATGGCCTTACAGTTGGGCTCCTGACTTGCCCAGCTGTTGTATGACACCAAGAGAAATGTCACTCATTTCTAATTGTTTAAGATGAAGGTCTCACCTGAGGAGCCCCAGAAGGACGCATGGACACTCAGCTATCAATGTAGATGACCAAAGGAGATGCCTCCCAGAAACCTCAGGAATTCACACCACCTGGGAAGAGGGCAGCTTTCTTAGTCAACTTGTGCTGCCAAAACAAAGTACCACAGACTAGGTGGCTCAGACAACGGAAATAATGTTTTCTCACAGTTCTGCAGGCCAGAAGTCTGAGATCAGGGTGTCAGCGTGGCTGAGTTCTGGTGAGGCCTCTCTGCCTGCCTTGCAGACGGCCACCTTCTGGCTGTGTCCTCACGTGACGGAGAGCGAGCGAGCGAGCTATCTGGTGTTTTTTCTTATAGAGACACTAATCCCTTCACAAGGGCTCCACCTTCATGACTTCATCCCAACCTAATTCCCCCCAAAATGTCCCACCTCCAAAGACCACCACGTTGGGGGTTTAGGATTCAACATACAAATTTTGGGAGGATACAAACATTTAGTCCACAACAGTCGCTCACCTGAATTGCAGGACGCAGTGGATGTGAATACTTGTATTTGGGTAACATAGCTTCGTCCAATCTTCAAAACAGATTTTAAAAACCAATCAGGCCAACTCCTCAAATATATACAGTTCAATATACATCTATTACACCTTAATGAAGTTGAAAATTTTTTAAATTTAAAAACCAGGTCAATCACTTGATGTTTAAATCCTCTCAGCCATGTGCTTAAACGAGTAGTAACTTGACCTTCATTAGTGCGGACTCGTGACTCCCAAGGTAGGCTGAACTTCTCTGTTAGTGAGTTCTTCCTTTACTCAGCTGAAATCTGCCTCCTGAAAGCTTTTATCCACTAGTCAGGGCCAGAAAGAACACATTGGATCCCTGTGTCAATAAAAAGCCCTTCAGAAACTGAATTAACTAAATTATCAACTGCCCCGTACCCCACTCTGTGGCTCATGAGTATATGTGAATAAACATGAACACACACACGGCAATACTTCATGTATCCGTAAGTTTCACATCTAGTAACTTCCCATGTCCAGAACACATGTTCAAACAACAAAATTGGCATCCCACTGCATTCGTGTACTTGTCTCCTAGAAGACTGCCTCAGCATCTTACTTAGTTTAGCTTTGGACTCACTTTTAATAAAGCTGGTTCTGTGGCTTCCTAGTCCATGAATGATTAAAAGCAGCCAAAAATGTTGCAAAGGATGCTGGCTCCAGAAAGCAAGTCAAAACCTTCAGCCTGACTCTAATGGAAGAGACAGTGAGATGGTGTCAGCAAGACTCCCGGAATGTGGAGGATGACAGTAGTCGAGGGTCCTCCGGAGACCAGGCGACACCATCACACACCTCAGCACATACTGCCAGGCCCCTGTGATGACCCTTAGTCTCTGAGAAAAGCTGGACCAACTGAAGAGCCTGCTCTTGCGTGTGACAAACATACTTACAAAGCTTCCCATCCAAAGTGGGTATGTCAGCTAACATCATGATACCTAAGGCATATGATTTTATTATCAAGATAATTATCTACCTAACCTTAATTATCTAGATAAGCCATTTCTGGTGGAAGAGCTCACTAAACCGATGTTGCCTAAATGAGGTGTCACTGTGCATTATCTTAGTGTACCATGTGGTTCCCAAGGACACACAGTACTGATGGTTATAATGCAGACTGCAGTGATGGACACGTGGTGGGTACCACCCTGGTTGACTGATTCCCATGGTAACTGGAACCAGGCAAGAACGTATTGCCAAGTAGAGACTCTTATACTACCTGCGTTCACAGAGATAAGAACTGTTGAAATGAACATAGTAAGATTTGTTTCCAAAGAAATAACATCCCTGCCTTGTGAGAACTGCATGTTCATGACCTGTATGCATATTTCCTCATGAATATTTATTTTCAATTCTAATTTGCTCAGTAAACCCTTTTCCTAGAGAGCCCAAGAACATTGACCACAGGCTGCTCCCATGACAATAACTGTGGTTTTACTCCCTCCACCACCCCAGTTCCCAAGCCCCCACACTGGCTGCCGGAGGCCAGGACCTTGGGCACGAGTGGCCACAAAGCGACAACAACTCCTAGCTGTCTGGGCAGCTGGAGGAAGTGAGCTAATGCCAAACAAAATGGCTAATCCAAAGTCATTCATCTTGGGGTCAGGAACACAAGACCACAACCAGGTGTGCATATACATGTGGGCGCATGCTCACACCACACACACACACACACACACACACACACCCCTCTAAGACAACAACACCCCTTCGAATCACCTCAACCGCTCAGTGTGTATGAGCCCCAGGAGTAGAAGCACCCTGATGTGAACTGACAAGAACAGCTTTTTATCTCTAAGATCTCCTTCCAAAAAACCCATAAACCCTGTCTAATTATGAGAAAAAACATCAGACAAATTCCAGCAGAGGACTGTCCTACAAAACACCTAACTAGTACTCCTCAAAACAATCAGAGTCACTTATTACATTTATTCTTTGCTGCCTGCCTGTCCCCTCTGGAAGGTAACCCGCACAAGGGCCTGCACGTGGCTCTGCTTTGGCAGCTGCGACCTCAGCACCCAGGACGCTGCCCGACACAGAGCAGCAGCTCGGCAATAATCTGTCAAGTGAATGACACAGGAACGGGAGGCTGATCCCACAGCCTGAAGAAAGATGTCGACCCCAGCAAGCACTTGGCACCTGTGCTGCTCGCAATTTCTCCCGTGACCATCATTACTTCATCACAGTCCTGTGTCCCTGTAGGCCCCACGGAGCCTCAGAATCAGTCTCAACCCAAGATTTCAGGAGGCCACGACCACTGGCTCCTCTTTCACGTAGGAAATAGGTCCGGGTACCATTCCTGGCCCAGGCTGTTGTTCCTGAAGGCTGGGCATTTTGTTCGCTTGTTTGTTTTTCTTTCCCTGGTGGATCCACGGGTGGGGCTGGTGTCTTCTGACCTGGGTCAGGTGCCAATAAAGGCTCCCTGGGAGAGTCCGCTCACACAAGCAGGGACTCGGGGATGCAGCCCTGGATTGGGGGCTTATCTTCATCTCAGCCAGCCTTGGCACTTTTTAAAAAGCCTCGGATCTCTGAGAGTCCACCTCAGCCTCTCTCCACGTGCCGTCCCGAGATGGGATCTTCCCATCTTGCAGAAAAGGAACAAGACCAGCGTTCAGAGCCTCTGTCAAGTAGTGTCTTGCTCAAGGCCACACAGCCAGCAAGGTGCAGAACTGGAATTTGAACCCAGGCCTCTCAGTGGCCATTTTACACGTGAGGAAACAGACCGGGAGGGGGTCAAGATTTTCCAGAAGTCACACTTTAGGAACCACTGAACTATGCTTTTCTCTAAGCAAGAGCCTGCCTCAGTCTTCAATGTCTCCTTAACACCCAGCCCCAGGCTGGCCCAGAGCAAACGAGTGAATGAAAGTGCAGACACAAAGCCTAAAAAGACTGGATAGCCTGGCCTAAAGGGAAGGTCAAATATAATTGAAATTCCCAAACTTGGTGACTCCTGCAGAGCCAGCCATGGGTTTCAGCAGAACAGGCGATGCTGTCCTGGTCCCACGTGAAGCCAGCAGAGATGACACTTGCCCCACTGTGTCCTCATGACCAGGAGAGGGGTGCACGCCCTCCCTCGGGGCCACCTTTTCCCACACCCGACTGCCACTTTTCCCCGTTTCTCACCCTCCAGTTCCAACCCTACCTCCTTGTTACCTGGACCCCTTCTCCAAAAGGTATGGGATGGATCCCTCCTCAGGCTCTGTCCAGCCCTTCCCCACATTCAGGTACTTATCCATTTTAAGGGCTCAACAAACACAGATAAACAAATAAATGGGTAAATAAGTAAGTTATCAGAGACTTCTATTGTCCAAGTCCTCATTATCAAACTCCTGGATGATTTTGTTATACACGTCCTCATTCATCAAATATTTATTAAGTACCTACTGTATAAGGGGCACAGTAAGGCTCTGGGATATGGTGGGGAGCCAGTAAGAGCATCTTTTCAATGGGCCCTATGACCTCAGTCTCCTCCTCTCTCCATTTTAACCATTCTGCACTTCTTTTCAAGTTTACTCTTCAGTAGCTAGTTTGGATCTCATCCCTCCAAACTCCACATTCAACATCTCCCACTGCCTCTTGGAAAATGATCAAATTCCTTACACTGACATTCAAGACCTTCTGAGAGTCAGCTGGAACCTCTACTCTCAGCCTTGTCTCCTGTCCCTCACTCTCTTTTTACCGCCACTACATACGCCACGAGCCAGCCTCTGCCTGGGATGCCCTTCTCATCTGTACCTGTCAGCTACCGCTGTGTTACAAATCACCCCAGGCTCTGTGGCTGAAGGCAGTAATCCCTTCTTTTCACTGTGGCTCAGCTAGGGGTTGGCTGATCCGGGCTGAGGTCAAGCTGTGTGTCCATCTGGGCTTCGCTCTTCATTGTGAGTTGGGTTCAGGTCTGCTGTGTTCATTCTAGGATCCAGGTTGAGGGGCCAGCAGCCACAAGGGGGCGTCCTTCTCATGGTGGTGACACGCGCATGAGCCCAACTAAGCAAGAGCCTTAAGGTTCTGCTCCCTCCAAGTCTGCTAACGTCTCATTGGCCAAAGCAAGTCATATGACAGAGCCCAGGAAGTACACTCTGCCCAAAAAGAAGCCAAAGCAAGACACGGGGCCGAATCCTGCATCACTGGAGGCTGGCAAAAGGGGGAGGCTGGGAGAAAATATTTCTGAACAATTATCTAATCTAACAAACACATCATCTCTGCCGAATGAAATTGGGCAGTACGGTAAAAGAAACCAGGCTTAGGAAATGGGAAGCCCGGGTTTGTATCACAACTACGCATCCTACTTTCTGAAGACCTCCATCACGGCATGTTCCCAGAATACATCACTAACTCATCGCACACGCCCTGAGACCCTACTGTGTGTAAGCACACCACCCAGACCCTGAGCCAGGCGGGTAAATAAAGAGGCCCGCCTCTGCTCTCCTGGTGGAATGAATGAGGCTCTTAACTCGCTGAGTGCCGCTCCCTCATCCACAAAGTGGAGAGATACAACCTCAAAATACGTGAAAACTGTGGGAATCTGGCTGGCAGTGGATACTGTTACAAGTGGGGAAAGGCCTGTGTCAAACACTGCTTCTTCCATGATGGCCAGGCTGGTGAAATCTGCTGGAAGAGATCTCTCATCAGTCCGAATCCTTAAAATAACTGACTACCATATGGTTAAAGGCTCATCCAATCAATGAGAATTTACTGAGGTCCACCTTGTGCCAGGTAGGCCTGCCCAGCCCAAACTCCCTGCCCTTACCAGACACGAACTCCTATCAGGGAAGACAGGTGCCTTCCTCCTGCGTCCCTGACAGCACCAGCCCAGCACCAGGCCCACAATCGGTGCTCCATCCCTTCCGCTGACCAAGACTCCAGAACCTCCTCAATCACTTTTCTCACTCTTTCCTGGAAACAGCCTCCAAGACTGAGATTTCCACCAAAGCCTTCCCATTCACCCAGAAAGAAAAATGCAGTTAATCAGAGCAATCTGGACTACTCTTTCCATTCCCACCACCCATCCAGCCCCCACCCCAGAGCAAAATCTCCGTAAGTGATTAAATGTTATAATAAGGATTTGGCATATTTACCTTGTCAAAGAGTGTGCTTTTGTGGTATCCCATGGAACACAAGCAGATGAAAGAGCCAACAGGGAGATAGACTATCAGCAGAGACCAACAAGGAAAGAAAACAACAAAACTCCAAGATAAAAAAGCCCCTCTTGGTCTCAGTCAATAACCTCTAATCACATACAGACGGGGCCAAGCATGTAACTAACAGTGCCTTTCCGGCAAAAATAACGCTAATTAAGTAGTTATAAAAATTATTGTTATTATTAGCAGTATCATTATTATTATAAAAAATTAAATACTGGATAGAAATTCAACAGTCTTTTTTCAAGATCTGGTTCCTTCCAATTTTCTTAGACACGGGTTCCCTCTGGCAGTGGTCCCCCATGGCCCACAGGACAATGAACTCCTTCATCCTCGCATCAGAGGCCCTCCCGGCTGTGGTGTCAACCTACTTTCCAATTGCTCACCCATCCAACAGTTTTTAAGCACCTATTCTGACCCCCATGCTGGTAGATGGGCCATAATTTTACCTCTCCAACCCTTTCTACCTCCAATTCCCTAACAGAAACCCTGGTCACACAGCCCAGTCCCCTCAATGCCCTTCAAATTTACAGCTGTTTCCCTCTCCTCCAGGGAGCCCTCCTTGATTCCTCCAGGCATCCCTGGAGACTTGTGCTTTCTCCCCTGTACTCGGACGGTGGTGAACTTTTTGCGGTATATGCTACCCACACTCAGTCCCTTTACTGCGTTCACATCTTATCTTGCCATGCCTGAAACAGCACCACACAGCAATTGGTGTTGAATCAATATTTGTTGACTGACTTCACTGTGGACATAATTCAACACAAACCAATATATGCTTACTTAGCAGCAACTGGGATGGAAAAAAATAATTTCTCATGGGCTGGGCACAGGGAGAGGCAGGAAGCCGTCCTGCTCAGTGCCTGGCACATGCCTAGCAGGGCGTGGCTGGCCGCCAGGCCCCTGGGTAGCCGATCGGCCCTTCACATCCAGATCTGCCCTTTGCACTCACATCTCAAGAGTGTGGACTGCCCAGGAGAAAGGTAGCAACTTTTAAATCAGCAAATAGAACACTATCCCAATCCCTCGAGGTATGTGATATAACCCAAAGGTGCTCCTAACCGCAGTGCTGGCAAATGGGATTTCGGGTGAAATGCTCCAAGGTGCCTGAGTATTTGTACTTTTACCTCAACGTGCTCCTCCCCAGCCTCCCCTAATTTCAGTTAATGGCACCACGTGGGACCAAAACGTGCAACCAGGCACCAGTTTCTTGATCTCTCCCCCAAGCAACTCATCAGGTGCTTTGTCGGCTCCACCCAGGTCCAAGCCTCACCCTCATCGTCCCTCACCTGGATTATTCCACCTGCATCCACACTAGTCCCCCAGCTTCCTCTGCTCTCTCCTCCAGGAGAGCCCATTCTGCACACTACACCCAAAGCCATTGTTTACATATAAAAACAAATCAGAACCCCGCTTCGAGCCAATGGTTTCCACAGTTAGAATAAAGTCCAAAAGGCTCCCTGTGATCTGTAGGTCTCGCGAGATCTCACCCCGCCTCCTCTCTGCTCCACCTCCTGACACCAACCAGGGCACCAGGGCTCCGGGTGCGACATTGTTTCCGTTCCTTAAACAGGCCTCAGGGCCATGGCATGTGCTGCTCCTTCTGCCCAGAATGTGCTTTCCCAGGTGCTCGAGCCTGGCCCCTCCTCATCCCTCTGGACTCAGCTCGAGAGGCGCCTTCTCCTAAAAACCTAAGGGTTTGAGCAGCTGCTTCCCCCAAGCACGCAGGTCCCTCTCTACCTCCTTGCCTTTTTTTCTTTATACAACCTATTACATTCTAAAATTATTTATTCTCTGGTAAACCCTCACTCAAATGAAAGTTCCATGTAGGAAAAGAATCCTTTCTGTCCCGTTCACGGCTGTATTGTAGCATCTGTAACAGTGCCCAGCACACAGTGAGCATCCGAACACACTGGTTGAAGGGGAGCAACACTCCCCACTCCTCAGATATGGGCTGCTCACGGTGACTCCTTTCCAAAGGAAGATGCGGGGAAGGAGTAACTTTTAGTGTAGAAACTTTTAGTGTAGAAACAGTGCCTGAGCCAGGTGATCAAGGTTAACACGAACAGTGCTAAGTCAGGTAGGTAGTGTGTGCCCTTGACGTGATCCGAGGACTACAGCTCTTTATCTCTGGTCTTCCTCCCCCTAAAGCATCACCCCAGTCTAACCATGAGAAAAACATCAAAACAAATCCCAGTTGTGGGACAAATATCTGACCAGTACTCAAAGTCAAGGTCATCAAAAATGAGGAAAGTCTGAGTCTGAGAAACTGTCAGAGCCAAGAAGACTCGAAGGAAAGGTGACAGGTAAGTGTAATATGGGATCCTGGATGGAGTCCTGAAACAGAAAAGGGACATTAGCAGAAAGCTGGGGAATTCTGAATGAAGTATGGACTTTAGTCAATAATAACGTGTCAGTATTGGTGCCTTCATCATGAGAAATGCAGCGTTCTAACTAAGATAGCAATGGGGGAACTGGCTATGGAGAACTCTCTGGACTGTCTTCTCAATAATTCTGGAAATCAGAAACTACTCTGACATTTAAAAATTTATTTAAAAACCACAATTGTTAGGTGAATGAAGGTGCAGCAGGAAATGCTATAAAGACATTTTCATGTCTTTTTGCAAGACTTCACTGAGCCCGGGCCCCAGTATGATGCCAGGAAAGAGACGGATTCCTGGAGTCTGTTAAGCACTGCAGGGCTGCTTTGTTTACGGCATTAGTTTGTCAACAACACACTCAGAAACACTGTAAAGGCAGGCTTCAGCCCTCTCCTAAATGGACTTCCACTGGTTCAAAATGAGGAGAGTTTGGGTTAATGACAAAAATAACAAATCCTGTTCTCTTTGAAGATGAATCACATTTTTCTAGTTCTTTCAAGTCCATCCAGCCACAAGCACCACTGAGGGCCTACTGTGCGCCCAAGCCTAAGTCCAGCTTGGCAGCCAGTTCCTGTCATAGACGGGGGTTCAAGTCCCACCCTCAGTGAAGCTGGCCTCCTCTCCTCCAAAGGGTCAAATGGTGCAATACAGATGACAAACGGCACAGTTGTTCAGAGACAACAGATCATGGGAACTAGGGGAATCAAGGAAGCCTTCCTGCAGGAAGGGCCAGGCTGGATCTGGAAGGTGAAACAGGATTTAAAGAATCCAAAAGGAAGGAGAGGGCACCGCAGGCAGGGGTCACAGCACGAGCAGAGCCAGTGTCTAGAACCAGCTGCAGGGAGCAGTCTGAATAGAGTTGCAGGGAGCTCTAGAAGAGGAAGTTGGTAGGCTGAGCTGAGGATGGACCAGAAAGGGCCTGGAGATCCTCCCAGACTTTTAAAGGCCAGGCCCTCCCTCCTAGCGCCCCTCCCCCAGCACTCTTCCATGGCTCCCACCAGCTTCATTCTTCCTTGTCACGTGCTGTGTGCACCCCTGCCCCATCTCTCCTCCCCACCTGGAGGCCTCCTGGGGGCAGGATCCTTTTCTGCCTCCTCTCAACCTCCTCTAGAGGGCTCTGCACAGAGCAATGCTCAAAGAAACATCTGGTAAACAAATAAAAGGAAGAGGGAATGAATGAGTGAATCGCAATTCAAGAAACCAGGACTTTACCCCTCACACCACAGGGAGGCCTGCAAGGTTGGCAGAAAAACACATAATCAAAATGACAGTTCCTCCACCATCTCACCAGCCCCTTCCTCTGCTTCCTTTGCCTTTAGCCCTTACCCTGTCCTCACTTATTTCTTATCTATCACCTCTCAGTCATTCAACAAACATTAAATGAGTACCTACATGTATGCCAGGCATGAACTAGGTGCTAAGGATACAGGTAACACAGACAGTATTTTCTATTCTCACAGAACTGACATTCTAGCGAGAGAGCAAAGGGCAATAAACAAAATAAGTAAAATGTATAGGATGCCAACTGATGAGCCAGGGAAGAAGGGCAGGAAGTTCAAGGGCATGATCTGCAATCTTAAACAGAGGAGACCACTTCTGAGCAAATACCTCAAGGAGGTGGGAGAGAGGATTTTTCTTCTTTTGTGTCCACTGACACATGCCTGGTACCAAGAGCAGTACCTGGCAGGCAGCACACACAGAAGAATGTGTGTTGGGAAGGTTAATTCATTTTCTTCATTACACCTTTTATTTTGAGATAATTGCAGATTTGTAGGCAGTTGTGAGAAATGATACCCTTCATAGCTTCCCCCAATGGTGATCTCTCACGTAACTGGGATACAATATCAAAACCAAGAACGTGACATTGACACAATCCACTGATGGGATTCAGACCTCACCAGGTATATTTAGTTGTATGCAATTTTAATTAAGGCTTAATCCCTTTCTAATGTACAATCAAGAAACCACTTAAAGAGTCCAAGCTGAAGGAAAGTGGGAGTGGAGCAAGCTGGGCATTTCCACTCACGGGAGCTCCATTTAATCCTCACAGCCTCATTGAAGAGGGTAAGTGTTTCCAGCCCTGTTTTACGTACGTGAAAACTGAAAACTATGGGGCTCAGAGAAGGAACTTGTCAGAAGCCACACAGCTGACAGGGGGAGAAATCAGAACCTCCAACCTGGGACTGTCCGGTTTCTTCTCTGGGGTGCTTTCCTAAACACAAGATGGCCGGAATAAAAAAATAATAATAACATAAAATGAAAAACAGAGGAAGTAGGGAGCCAGAGGAAGCCAGCCTCCGGGAGACACTGGAAGGGAGAGGAAACGAGGGAGGAGTTGATGAGGATGTCGCTGGGATTCTGAATGAGGGAGAACAGAAGTACCATTCATGCAAAAGGAATGGTGAGCTAGAGGGTCCTCAGGGAGGAGAGAAGGGGGCGTCCTGGCTCAGCCAGACCTGATGTGTAATCTTAGGCAAGCTGATTCACGTCTCTGGGCTTCCTGTTCCTCAACGAGACAGGGGTGAGAATGACCACCCAACCCATTTGCTCTAAAGCCAAAGAGAGATGAAAAGGTGGCCTTCTGCAAAGCCAAAGCGCTAGACGAACTGCCAAACCCAGGAAGAAGGCGACCCAACCCAGCGGCCCAGACTGCCTGCGGTCTCCCAACTAGAATGACTGGCTGGCTTTCCCCAAGATGAAAATGCAGAATTGAGGTCAGCACGCAGAGAGAATCTCGCCTTGTTTACAAGAGACAGACAGCGTGTGTTCCTATTAAATGCCTTTGAATCCCAGCGATGATGAGAGACCCAGGGCTGTTTACCACTTGGGATATTTACTTTTCTCATACACAAATCAGCTCGGGTGCCGTCAGAGCTGACGCCACCTCACACTGCGGCCCTCTGACGTCCCTGCTCTTCCCCAGTGCCCACACATGGTTTGAATTTATCGGTTTTAGCAGCTTTCATTTATATTGTGTGAGGATCACAGAATGACCAGCAAACAGAAGCTCTGATCTGTGTCCTGGAAAAAACACAGAAGCGTGAGGAAGCCGGTGGGGGGCAGGGCTGGGAAGATGCCTCCAGCACTGGGAGAGGCCCTCGGGGGCCCTTGTGGGAATGATCGGGGGAAACCACGGCCCCTGGAGACTGTGGGAGCCTGGGGGTGACAAGGGGCTCAGTGAGCACCACCACCAAAGCCAAACACCTGGGTGCCTCAGTGGGACATGTGGGTGGCTGACTAGATATTTGACCTCCTGGAACCAAACATCTGGAAATCTGGAAGCAAAGCAGGGGCGGCTCAGGACTTTCTGTTTTCCACCTGGCTACCACCAGCAGGTGATGATGTGTAGATACAGCCAATAAGTTTACAGCTACCCACAGTATCCCTGAGTGTGCAGTTGGAGCCAGGCCCTAGGCAAACTCAGATCAGTAGATGAGGTTCTTGCCCTCAAAGAACTTTAGTCTATAGAGGAGACAGACATGTAAGCATATAAAAGACAATAAAATAAAAAATACCCTTTTCCAGTGAGGTCAGAGCCAGCTTAGAAAGTGGCTTTGCAGCAGTGGGGTGCCGTTTATGGTTTACCAAGCACTCTCACACCCACCGAGGGTGCTGGGCCAGGGAGGGACCTTCCAGGGCTCATTCTGCTGGACTCTCAATCCAATGCTCTCACCATTTACGGACCATTTATGAACTGCAGATCCTCCCATCCCCCACCTCCACTTGGGAGCATTCTGGAACCACCTGCCTTGCCCCACTTTCAATTTCAACAGGTGGAATTCCCCCATATCTGCCATCAAATGGGTCACACAAAATGTAAGACCATATTATCCTACAGTAGCAATTTTAGAAATGGTGACCAGGGTTCCAGGCTCCCACACAAAAGGCTGATCTTTAACAATAGCTGGTCTCATTCAGCCACCAGACCACTTTTACAATCCAGTTCCTAAGAGAAAACACACCTGCATTCCTGTTCTAGGAGCTGAAAGTCCTCCTCTGGTCCAGCATCCTGGATCTGATGAGGGAAAAGATCCCACAAGGTGGCTGCTGACTCAAGCCGAGGGGCTTGAGAATTTCCAAGCAAGCCTAGGTGAGATGCTCCCAGCTTGACAAATGAATGGATTACGGAACACAGACGTGGGGAACAATGTCCCCCTCAATCAACACACCCAGGATCAAGCCCAAACTTCTTACTATGTCTTGCGAGGCCTCCACCACGTGGCCCGTGAGCCTCTGTGGCCAGTTCCCTAGTCTCCTACTCCTCGAGCAAGCACTCTCCATGATTAAATTGGATCGTGGGTAAGGACGGTCCTTCAGCCTGAATCAGTACCACCATCAGTCCCCACCCCCATTCCTGGTGCTCCTCCTGGACCCAGGGACCACCCATTTGGCCTTCAACACTGATCTCTGGTGGCATTACACCACTAAATATAGTATGAGTACAGGTAGGAGAACCTAGCCCAGCCAGGTACTCATAAGGAAGGGAGGTCTGTCTACGTACAGAATGAGCATCTTCACCAGCAAAGAGAACTCCTGGACGGCAAGGATGCAGTCTCGTCCATCTTGGTAGCATCCACAGGACCTCCAGAGGACCGGAGTGCCTGCAAAGCCCTAGCCACCATGGTATGGGGCTCAGGGTCACTGCTCAACCACAACAGGCAGGTGGGAACTGCTACTCTGTCCAGAAAGGACATTGCAGGCTGGGGGTCTAGGGGTGACCCTCTGTCTTACTTCCCTACTCCTGCACCTGCCCTAGAGAGCTACACCAAGAAACAGCCCAGCCAGTCAGACTGGTGCAGTTACAGATTCACAGCCTCCACTTCTGTTGGACCCCCAGCCTGCCCTGCTGTTCCTTCACCAGCCAAGGTCAGCTTCTGCTCTCAAGCCTCACCTCTCTCCTCATGCCTCCTCCTTACCCTAGATCCTGGCCAACAGACCACCTCACTCTCTCCTTCCTCAAGTGGCAGCTGTTCTCAGGAGGGGACATCAGAAGTCTATCAACTCCCTGCCCCTCCCAATCTTTCATACTTACAGTCCTAGAAGAAGAGCTATGCCCCCTCCGATCTGCCCCCACCCCTACTGTCAGATTTCTGTCCCTCTTCATAGATGCAGAGAGGGTGAGAGCACAGGCTCTGCAGCTAGACTTCCTGGGTTTGAATTCTAGCTCCTCCTCTCACTGTCTGTGTGACCTCAGGTAAGTGAAATCACCTCTCTGTGCCTCAGTGTCCTCACCTGTAAAATAGAGTTGAATAATAGTATGTACCTGAGAGACTGTGGAGGAGATTCAGCGAGGTAGTGCATATAAAAGACTCAGACACATTCCTGGCACTCTGCAGTGAAGCACCTCTCTCTGGGGTCTCTTCCACCCCTCCCTTCCTCACAGGCCCCAGATTCATGACCTGGAACTAAGCCTGGTGTAGCTACCAGTAGTGCTTGGTAAACAAATGTAGAAAGGGACGGACAGATGAACAGTTTCATAATAACTTCAATTCACTAAGCACATACAGGGTATTTCTCTTTGGAAGAAACAGAAGAAAAACGCAGGCATACCAAGTATCACAAAGAACACAGCACACTTAAGGGCTAATAAAGTCCTTGCCAGGCTTATCCCCGACTGTCCCCATCACTCTGAGTCACTGCTATTAACATCCAACCCACCTGCGCAACAGAGGGAAAGGACCCACAGAGAGGGCATTGCCCTAGGTCACGGGTCTGCCTCACAGCAGAGCTGGGCCCCTGCAGGAGTCTCCAGCCCAAACTTTCTTTCCCTCCTTTTGATATATCCCCATTCCAGGGAGCATTGGGAGGCTGCAGGGAAGCTGAACCAGAACATGTATGGCCAGACGGCCGGAAAAAAATGACCTCCCTCCGAGTGGTCGGGCCACCCCGCTCTGGATGACATTCAGTGTGTGAGAGACTAAAGGACCAAGAACCACCTTCTCTATGGGATGGGCTTCACCTCAAGACACAGATAGTGTGAAAATGGGCCAATAACAATAATTAAAATGACCACGACTTAAACCACCACAATTAACATTCATTACCTCGGAGTGTGTGCCAGGCACTCAGCTATGTGGTTTATAAGCATTACCTCATTTACTCCTCACAACACACCAGGAGGTAAATGCCATTGTGAGCCCCAGAGTTTCAGATGTGGAAACAGACCCTGGGTCATCCAGCCAAAGTGGTGGAGCTGGAATTCCTCCTCCGGTCTAGATTCTCTCTTAAGGTAGCAAAAGGTCTAAGCAGAAATCCTGGCTCTATCATTTTGCACAAAGTACTTAGCCTTGATTTCCTCAAAATGGGGGAAATAATGCTGAACTTTCAGGATTGTTTTAGGAATTTACTATGATAAACCCGAGGCCTAGCACATCACAGGTAATAAAGAACAATGGCTCTCTTGGGAGCTGCAGAGGAAAAGGAGAGAGTACAGTCCACAGAGCAAGGGGTAGAAAGCCTTCCCTTCACACACCTCCTGTATTTCCCACGCCGGCCCGTCCGCCAAACAGCCTCCTTCTTCCCTGCACGGCCTTTTCCACTCCCATCGCCATGGGCCACGGTCTTGTTCAACCTGAAAGGTCTCCCCCAAGAATCCCGCATTCCTTTCTCACCACCCTCTCCACAAAACTACACTGATGGAAATGGAATAATATAAAATCACCCACAAGACCACCAGCAGGCCTTGGTGTGGGATCAACTAAACATCCCAGTCAAGGTCAAGCACAGTGGCTGTGCAATATTGCCACTGATGTCCCAAAGTGACTCAGCTCACCCCTTCATGGCCCATCCATAGCTCTTTAAGCTGCATCTCAGCCCCAAGAGAGTGTCTGGAGCACAAAAATATCCAGTAATCCAATAGATGCTACGGCCACCCAGCTGGAGTTCTCTCAGGGGGGCCACTGGGAGTCCAAATACTGGAGCCAGTGGTGGGGACAGGAAACTGGCCTACCCCCTTCCAGGTGTCCTCCTAGGGGTCAGGAGGAAGAGCTACCTCTATTGCATGTGAAGGATGTAGAAACTGCAAACTGCAGTGCAAATGGATGGAATCATCACTGTCAATGAGACTTTTGTCTCTCCTCAAACTCCAGGCTGAGCAGTTCAAGAAAGGGAAATGGTGTGAACTAGGGCTAAAAGATGAGCCAGAGGGGGTTTCCGAAAGTCCTTCTCTGCCCACATCTTCCTTTCTAAAAAGAGGTTTCAAATGGGACCCAAGGCTTAATTTATTAACCGCCAAAAAGGCACACTAAGTCCCCAGGAGATAAAACTGGCCAGGAAACTACCTCACCTTGACAGGGAGGAAGCAGGTAAGTCCTTTAAACAGAAGAAGAGGAAGTGGAAAAGGCCTGGCCTTTTATCTTTGCACTTTGGCTTCCCTGGGCAGGGCCGGGCCAGCCAGGGGCCTCGCACTGCTCTTATAAGAAATGTGCACTTTCACTCATGGAATCCTGTCCAGAGAGGTGGAGCATCTCTGGACAGGCAGCTGAAGCAAAGCCCACAGCGCTCGGAGCCCTGCCCCTTGCCCCCGCCCCACCACCAGGGGATGGGGAGGAGGTGGGCAGGACTGGGAAGTGTGTGCCTTACTTGCCTCGGCCACCCTCCCATCCCCCATCCCCCCACACCTGCCAGTTTAAGGGAGCACCCAGAGAAGGAAGAGCATCATCCTTCTTGCTCACTTTCGTATCAACAAGGACCACACAGCCCAATGTCTGGCACACAGTGGGAAATAAAAAAACATTTCCTGAAAAATTATATATTGATGCTAATATAAAGATACAATAATAACTATGAGTTGTGTGTCTAGCACTCTACACAAACCAGTTAATCCTCACAGCAATCAGATGAAATTGACAGATGAGGAAACAGAAGCGCGGGAAGGTTATGTAACTAGCCCCAGTGACCTACAGTGACTCTGGGCACGAAAGGAGCGCTGGCCCATCCTTGGCCAGTGCCCGGAGGCATCCTGGTGGTGGTGGCTTCTGAGCTGAATCTGTACTATGCTGTGTGACTAAAGAGTAAATCTTGGCTTTGAAGGTTGAATCAGAACAGGGTGTCCCACTGAATGAGGGAGGTGGGAAGGACGCTTTATGCAGAGAATGTAGGCTCCCAAGGTAAGAGTCAAGGAGAAGTAAAATTGAATGCCTCCCCCTGCTCTTTCTGACCCAATGGGAAGAAAAGGAGCACCCCAAGAATAAAAGATGACAGGGTCTCAGCACACAGGGCAGGGGAATACATGCACTGCCTGCAGGGGAGATGGAGCGTGGTCAAGTACTGATCTGAAAGCCTGCAGGTTCCTTCAAAGAAACACTTTGCCTGGTCAAGGGAGGAACACAGGCTGGCAGCAGGGGCCACTGAAGACACTGCACAGGACCTGGGGCCTCAGGCCATCACCCAGAGATGGCCCCAGGGCTCTGACTTGTATGGACCTAGTGTGATGACCCTCTGGCTCTTGTCAAGGGTAGCCAGGCATTCAGGGTGGCCCCAGTACAACTCACCCACTGTTAAGGTCTGAGTGTTTGTGCCACTGCATCCATATGTTTAAGCCCTAACTTCTATTATGATGGTCTTTGGAGATGGAAACTTCATGAGTAATTAGGTTTAGAGGAGGTCATGAAGGTGGGGTCTTCATGATGGCATTAGGACTCATCATGAAGAGAGCTGGCTCTCTCAGACTCTAACTAATATGTTATGTCAATTAAGCCTCAATAAAAGAATTAAAAAGGAAAAGGGAAGAAAAACCCACAATGTTCAAAGCCAATCACATCATTGCACCTAAACTTGAACTACTAAATTATGGTCAGGTGGTATCAGCCCAGAGGGGACAGTCCAATCTGGTGACCACGGATGAAAGTCTGGCTGGAAAGGGTCATTTGCTTGAAGAGTCTCGGCTTTTTTTTTCACTTAAAAATTTTTTTTAAATGAAGTGCAGTCAATTACAATGTGTCAGTCTCTGGTGTACAGCTCAACACCCCAGTCATAATGACCACCCTCGGGAAACCTTACCGCTTCAGGGGAGTAAGAGTTACCTTGACAGTAAAAACTGGGGAGGGCTCACAGGTAGAGGGAACAGCATAAGCAGATGCATGGAGGCCTGACCCAGGGTTGTGTGTGAGAGAGGAAGGGAGAGAGACCCGGAATAGGTCCGCAGAACAGGAGCCCCGAGCAAAGTAGCACGTAATGGGTACAATTAAACATTTTAAAGTGAAAATAAAGTAGAGGGGTTGGAGTGAACCTGGAGAGGCTCACACAGACTCTGGGTAGAAAAGAGGAGGAAAAAAGGTCTTTGTTTGCAGGAAACAGATGAGGAAGACAAAACAACAAAGTGTTTCAGGACGGAGAGAGAGAAATCCAACATGGCTGTAACATCCATGGATGTTACAGTGTCCCTGCTAAACAGGCGAGTGACAGTACCGGCCTGTCCACGTGCCTCAGGCAGGAAGTCTAAGGCTTTCTGTGAATACAGAGGCCAAGACACAGCCCCTGTTAGCTTCCAGCACTGCCAACGCCTCAACCCAGGATACACCACAAAGCCCCAACTTCAGAACTGGAACACATCCAGTCTCATTCTGTAATCAACTGTGAGTATATTTTGAGCTAGGTTTTGAGGCTGAGTCAATCAGGAAAGAAAAGACTGCCTCAGTAATAATTATAATAGAAAGTAAAATATATGAGGGCTGAAAGAATAAAATGCCATAAAAAATTTTTCCACAGAGGGAAAGAGATGTGGCTGGGTCATCAAGGAAAGCCTTGCCCCAAGTCTTACCAAGCAGAGAAGATTTAGTAGCATTCTGGGAAGACTTCCTGGAGGAGGGACAGCATTGAGCTGAGCCTTGGAAATTTCAGAGAATTCAGGAGTAGAAGAGAAAGGGAGGAAATTCCTGCAGAGGGAGGGGGCCGAGCACAAGCAACAGCGTTTCCAAGCTTGGGGCAACGTTTCGTGTTCCAGCGGATATTCTGCGCAGATTTAAAAGCCTGCGGATCCTGGAGGAGCTGCTTGGCCAGACGGCTTGGCAGCGGCTGAGCAGAGCTGAAGGCTGGGCCACCGGCTGCCTGTGGATTAAGTGGGCGGACAGAGAGCCAGTGATGGGAGATAAAAGGGAGTGAAGTGGATAATATTTAGAAGCAAACTCAAGGGGGAAAGAACGCAGCAGCCCGGCTGGCAGGCAGCAGGCTCGTCCCATTCTTCAGTTTCCTCCCTCAGAAAGCTGCATTACCAGGCGACCTCTTCCTGGCTTTGAGAGATGTCCAAATGGGAACTATTAACAAAGGCGCGCTCCCATCTTTATCTCTGTCACAGAGTGCTTTGCCGCTCGGCTTTTCTCTCTTTGGCCTGGGATCTGCTGGCGGGTGAGTTGCGGGAGGGAGATCATTGTGTTTTCGGATGAGTCTTCTTGGAATTCATGAGAACTGGTCCCTTCCAACTCTAAGATTTTAGAAGTCTGTGTGTATGAGCTGAAAAGTCTTCAAAGCTAAGGGGCTAGGATTTCACGATGTGAAGATTCTTCGAGTCCAAAAATGCCTCTGAGCCTAATGTTCTAAGATTTCATCATTCTTAGATTCCCCGAGCCTCCGAGTGCCGAGTTAGGACTGGGAGATTCTGTAAATCAGAAAGACTACATGCTATGAATTTCTGATTATGAGACTAGAATATTTCATGACATCTTGGTCACCTCCAGCTTTATGGCCTCCTTCTCCTTTGATGGAGGTACCTAAGTGACCCTGTGCATCTGCTCCTGAGTTTGTTTTTTCAATACATTGGGATAACATATGAAATGCTGAAGTCTAAGTTAAGCAAGGCAGACAGAAAAAAAGAAAGACTGACAGAGCCTGCTCTGTTATCAGGGTCTCTGCAAACAGCTCTCTGGGCACACAGAGAATCTGAGAGGACACATGCCTAGGGGGTCAGAGGTCCCCAGGTGATATCCACACCGTGTGACAGACATTTGCTGAACAGCCTCAACCACAGGGCTGGGTGTGGGAGAACAGTGGGCGTGGCAAGTTGCAGAAGGAGGTGGGGCCAGAAGCAGCCTGTTTCCAGGCCAGGTTCTGGAGTTAGACGTGCGGACTAGGCCAGCCTGTGCTTGAAGCCAACACTGACAGAGGGGCTCTCACTCTGCGGCTGACTCTGGGGAGAAGAGGGCTCAGCAAAATCAGAGGTCCTTTGGGGTGCCCAGACGTCTTCGGGGAGCCGTCTGACCCCTTCACTCTGGGGAGGGCCCAGAGAGCTGATGGGAAGCCACAAGTAGGGACTAGTGCTGTGGACTTGAGGGACCAAAGGTCAGTGCTGCTGTGGCTGCCATGGAGGCTTGTGGGTGCAGAGGACTCAGGAATGGCCGTTCTGGGAGGATGGGAAGTAAGAAGTGGGTTCTCCAAGATGCTCAGATGTGACAGCAAGAGAAAGGGAGAATGCTCTCCATGTGAAGTGTGGAGTCAGGACACAGGGGAGACTAAGGCGCCCCGTGCATGGGTTCCCACGGCTGTCAGAAAGGACTGATAATGCCCACTCTCCCTGGCTTGGCAGTCAACTCCCTACGGGAAAAATCTAGGCCATTCCCAGGTCTTTGCTCACAGCATTGTCCCAGCTGACACTAAGATGCTCTGGTTGAATGAGTGAGGGGGCCTGTGAGGGAGAGGAGTGCTGGTGAAGGGAAGGCTGGGCAGCTGCCCAGCGGACTGTGCCCCGACAGGCTGGGGCTCCGTCTGCTCTGCAGGCTGGCAGCAAGGCAGTGGGATCACCCTCCGGAACCAGCAGGCTTCCTGACAAGTCGGTCTCAGCAGCAGCCCGCAAAAGGCAAGCCCGCCAGCCCCTCCCAACTGCAGAGAACTCAGGCTCAAAGTCTCAAGGTGGCCCAGGGGGTCCAAGATTTGGGGACCCAAGACGAGCACTGCAGAAGTCAGAACAGGGCTCACCCTGGAAACCAGCTAGCCCACACTGTCCTGGGAGGAGGGGGCAACCGAGGCCTGGAGAGGGGAAGGACTAGCCCAAAGTCACGGGCAAGGTAGGCAGTGGGTAGGGCTAGACCTTGCTTTGTATTTTAACTACCCGCTGCATGGTTTCCACATGTTGTGTCCTGGTAGGAAAGCGTGGAACCATTAAAGTTCCAGAGGGGGCTCTTCTCTGTCTCTTGTGCTATCTTGCTGAAACGTTCATTCATTCATTCACAGCGGACGGCAGAAGGAGGGGAGACAGGGATGGACATCACAGTTTCTGACCATTCATCCATTCATTCATTCTCTCTCTAAGTACTTGTTGAGCACCTAATAACATGTGCTGTCCCCTCAGGTGTAAATATAGAACTTCTGACTATAAACCAAGGGGACGCTTTATTCAGCTGTGCTGCTTAGCCTGTGTTGGGGTGCCATCTTCACAATGGTCCCTTGGGAAGCTGGTCATGCCTCTGGGAACTCCCATTTTAGAATCATCTTCAGATCCAAGTTCTAAGCCAGGGAGAAAATCAGTTTCAGCACTTTTCAATGATCTCTTTCTATATATTTTTTATATTTTACTTTATTTAGCAAAATATGATGACCTCCCTCCACTCCAACACACACACACACACACACACACACACACACACACACACACTCAGATAATATCATCTGATTATTAAAAGCAAAAATTACATCATCTCTCAGAATCTTGAAAAACATAGACTCTGGCTTCAGGCACACTCGAGTTTGAATCCTAAGTCCACTTGACCTGGCTGCGTAATCACGACCAAATGACTTAACCTTTTTAAGCCTTGATTTATTGTCTGTAAAAAGAGATATGATGACACACCTTGTCACATCTCTGTGAGGATTACAGATGATGTATTTACGAGGTCTAATACAGCGCCCTGTACAGAGACACAGCTCAATAAATGATGGGTTTGCGGTTTCCAATTCCCTAGAGAGGGGGCTGTGAATTTTACGAACATTTTGGACACCCTTGGCAGCCACGCCCAAGTGCTCAGGCTCCACACACACTGGATGGGTTAAAATACAGCCAATCACAGAACGGCAGGTCCTCATTTTCTTATTCTGCCTCGGAGAACTACATAACTTAGGTGTCCTCACTCAGTGCCTCCACTGCACTGGGGGGTGGGGGCGGCACTGTGGCCCCCTAGAGGGAGAAGGCAGTCTCCTAATCAGCCCAGTGTGTTCGTGGCAGCTAGTACCAACCCCCAGCGGCAGCCAGCAGAGCCAACTGAAATCTGCAGGTCCCAAGGTTGTCACAAGGTCTAGGCTCAAGGCGCAGGCATCCCCAGGCCCCCAAGAGCAGGGGCTGCCACTACCTCTTATTACTCCAGCTTCACTCTGTTCAGCAAAGCACGGGAGGGGGCTGCTGGAGGAAGGAGCCAACAGGGCAGAGATGATGCGTCCCATCCGGCCTTCCTCTTGCCTGGTCCTGAAGCAGGCTCGGACTCTTTTCCGAGCAAAGGACCTCCATGTAGGTAGTCATTTTACTTTCTCAACATCCTCCCACAGGTAGTGTCTTCTCACACCCCCACAAAACCAGCTCAATTGTGAAAGGCTGGTTAGCACTGCCCCATTCGATAGATAAGAACACCAGAGTTACATACAAGTCATTGGCTTTAGAGCCAGAGCTGGGACTGCAACCTAGAAGCAAGTCTCCTACCTGTGAGCCCACAATGCTGAGCTGTCTGTAACATATTAGGGAAATCTTTAGAGGACCCGCTTTTACCATTCCTGCTCCAGCCACATAGCCAAAGGAAATAATGTCTCCAGAAGTTTAAATTGTCCAAAAAGTAAAATTTTAAACCCTTAAGCCCTAAAGGAAAGAAGGGTCTGAAGGACAAACTACCTAGATGGAAGACATCTAGACAGGCAGCATGGGGCAGCAGGAAGTATGAATGCTTCCTGTACAGTCAAGCAGACTGGCTCTGTTCCGTATTAGCTATGTGACCTTGGGCAAGTCAGCCAACCTTTCTGAGTGCCCACCTTAGAAAGCCATAGGGTTGTGAGAACCCAACAAGATGGAAAAGCATGCAGAGCCTCCTGCAGGGTGCCTGGCACGAGCAATGGATTGTAACTGCCCCGTGGAACGTCAGGGCTGGAATGGTTTGGATGATGACCTAATCCTGGTGTCTCCTTTCACAGGTGGGAAAAACAAGGCCCAGAGAGGGCAAGTGACCTGTTCAAGGTCACATAGCAAACTCTTGGTGACTTGGTTGGGTCTAGTACTCTCAGTTCATATTGAAATCAGAGACGAGAGCCAAGAAACCTGATCTTTCAAGCTGTGCAAAGGTGGAAGAAACTTTTTCAGTGATTCCTCCAGCCAACGGAGCTTTCTTTCTCCATTTAGCAAGGAAAAATTTGGTATTTCTGACCAGAAGAAAATATGACACTTTGAGAAAAGCTAAAAGTAAAACTAAAATCCCAGGTCTTAACAAAAAGACGCTCTTTTAAGGTTTCCCTTTCCCACCTCTCCCTCTCATTGCTAGCCCCCAACTCAAATATTTTGCAATAATAGTAATGCTGAGAGGAAAGAAAAAATAAAAATCTGATGCACTTAACAGATATTTCAGTACAATAATGCATCACAGATGTTCATATCAAACTGTGCACGCATGCATACAATTTCTCTGAGAAGGCTGCTGCGTTTCTGACTTTGGGGTTGGGGATCCCTAACAACCCCGGCTGCCCAGGTTCTGGAATCCCTCCCTTCCTAGTTAGCCCACAGCTGCCCACAGGGATGGAGGAGAGATTTCATCACCTCGCTCCAAAATGATAACAGGACAAATTGGCGGGGTCAGGCGCTCTGGCAGGTGGTGAAGGGTCTGCCGATTAGCGAACCGAGAGGAGACCTGTTTTCTTTTGTTCAGGACTTGCTTCCACAGCCCTCTCGAGGAGCTGAACCCAAGAACAATTTTAAGAGCGGGCCCAGGCTGGTGATGGGGTAGGTACATTTTTGAAACCAGAGATTTGAGGCTGTTTGATCTTCAAACATGGGCTTTGGAGACTGTCAGCGGGCTCCTCGCAGGCCGATGAATGGCTCTCAGGAACTTTTCCTAAAACATAACCTCACACACTTTTCAGCAAATGTTTTCAACCTACCAAAGCAGTCCATTGGTTGAACAGCAGTGTTTCCAGACCTCGAAGAAAGATAGTTTTGTTGTTTTAAGAGAGACAGATTAAAGCCAGGGGCTGTTTAACCAGCGGGTCTGTGTGCTCCCTTCAGCTCTCCGCCAGTTCCTCTGTGGTTGGTACAAAGAGGGTGTTGAGAGTGACAGTGGATCCCCCCGCCTCCCCAGCCTAAAAGAGATATCGAGGCCAGACGGGAGGCCTCTGAACAGAGGGGCCTCCCACAAACCTGCCCCCAAAATGAGATGGGCGGTGAGCGCTGGGGAGCCCGACGCAGATAATATCAGCTCTCGAGGCTGGAAAGGGAAAAGCGACTTCAGAGGGAGAAAGCCGGTACTTTCAGAGGAATCAGTGCTGGGCCAGAGAATGCACAGGATTTTTCCCCATGGAGAAGGAGTCAGGCGTAGTCAGAACCCTGCAGGGCGTGACTAACTGCCCCAATATTCCTGCCACCAGGGCCCTCTGGGTAAGGAGTCCACAATTATGGGAGAGCCAGCAGGAGAACCGACAAACCCGCCTTTCATTTGGCCGGCAAATCAATCTGGCTTCTTACCTCCCTGGGGACAATATTGCATTTCCCCTGGAAAAACAAAAGCTGGAGATCTCCGAAGGGGGATCAGTTTCTACCCTGTTTCCCTGGTGAAGAGCTTGCAACATCTCAGGAGCAGCAAGCAGGTCTGGTTCTGGTGGCAGAGTTTCCAGTCCGGACAATTTACAGGGCTGTCTTCCTACTCAAGGAGCACGTCTTGGGGACCACGCCTCACTTGGGGCATGCACTCAGGCCCCCTCTTGGGACCTCCTTGTAGAAGCCACCATCCCCAACTTCAAGCCCCCATTCTGGGATTGACAGCCCGCTCTTACGGCGCAGATGTGAACTCATTGTTCCCAGAGCCTCAGAGTTGAGTTTGGGGCCAGTGGGTTGTGAATGACCTCTGCCCATGGAGACGAAGCTTTTAATGACATTTTGCTGGATCAGGTCTCTGGCAGCCAGAGACTTTAAACCTCCTAAGCTCCGCCTTTCTCCCTACCCCCACACCCGAGGTTGAGAAATCAGAACAGTCAACCTTCAAGTGAACATATTTCTCTGAAATTATTAACCCCAAAACTATCCTTGCTGATTTTCCCTCAGCCTAGGAAAGCAGTCTGAGGGTCGCCTGGAGCTCTGCAGAGGCCCAGGAAATTCAGCAGTGCTTAACCTCAAACAGCAAGCCAGGGCCACTAGAGACCAGGGGGACCGGGTCTTCCTGCCCCAGCCTCAGGAAGCATGTCTCCCTCTATGCATCCTCCATACAAACACATGGCTGCTGCCTGCATGTGCCCACACTACGGTCTCAGGACAGCCTCCTGGTCTCGAGTCCCCAGGCCCTCAGGGAAAGCCAGATGCAAATTGGCAACTCGCGCTTTTGGTTTTTCATCACTCTGAGGCTCCTGGAGAAATGCTTTCTGCCCAGGCAAGCACAGCAGATGGGGAGTGTCTACCCCCAACAGGTAGCACGGCTGAGATAGAAGCAAAAACCCCCAAACTCTTCCCTCCCAATTCTAGCACGTACCAGTTTGCCCTAGTCACCACACAGGCAGCCCCAAAGAGCCTCTCCCTTTAGGGGAAGGACAGGGCTCTGGCTGCCGGAGGAATACAATCAGAGCAGAGGCGGAAGGCGCGTGGCGGCTGCCAGGCTCTGGTGCGGGGCGCCGCGGGCCTACCTGGGAGAAGTTGAGCCCGTTTAGCGGATGGCACTGCTCCTCCACACGCTCCACGGCCCCGGTGCTCTTCTTCATTTTCTCGGCCTGCTGGGCCAGGTAGAGGTCGAGCACAGGTACGCCCCGGGAGCGCACGTCCGTCTCCGTGAGCGAGTTCACCATGAGCATCACCCACACCGGCCTCTTGCGCTCCCAGTTGCCGGCGATGGCGTTGAACAGGTAGTCGGCGTAAAGCCCCTTGCCGCGCTGCGCAGGCGTCATCCAGGACGGCATCATCAGCTTCACGTAGTCCAGATGGCGCTTCAGGCGCCAGTAGAGCTCGTGGGGCAGCACGTCCTGCAGGTTCTCGCCGTGCGGCAGCAGCTGGCAGCTGGCCAGTGCTGAGATGGTGTAGGGGTCAGTCAGGTCCAGCTCAAAATAGACGCGGGTGCTGGCCTGGAAGGCCGCCTTGGAGTTGTCTGGGATGAAGTCCCAGACGCGGGTGTAGGGGACGTGGATGGTGCCAAACAGGTAGGCCGGGGGGTCACGGCGAATAGTCCACAGGAAGGAGTTCAGGTCCCTCTGCTGCAGGGGGAGAGGTGAAGGAAGGCAGTGAGGCTAAAGGCAGCAGAGTAAACCCAGGTTAGAACAGAGGGGGCAGGTGGAGGTGGGGGTAGAAGGCATAGCCCTCCATAGGGCCATGGGAAAGAGCTAGGGCTTTGGAAGCAGAAAGACCCACTTTCAGATCCTGGCTTTGTCCTGTCTGAGCTGTATGATCTTAAGCACACCGTTTCACTTCCCACAGACTCAGTTTCCCTATCTATAAAATGGGAGCTGAGAGCTGCCACCTCAGGGATTGTTGAGAGAATGAAAAGACACATTCCATGTAAATAAGCCCTAGGGGCAGTGCCAGGTACAGAGGAAGGAGGCAACGAAAGAAGCTCTTTATGATTGGCTCTCGCTGTGAGCACCAAGGACTGCCACACCACCTAAGAATATTCACACTTGGCCAAGACAAACCTTCACTGGTGTTTCATGGGGAAAAAGGGAGAGGGGGACCAAGAGTCCTGCTCTGGCAAGAAAGGAGGAAGTCATATAACTTTTAAATCCAACCATTAGAAGATACATTGCCAAGAGCACTTTGAAAGCAGAACACCTATTAAAAATAGCACACCTATTTAAACAGCTACTTCCCATTCAGCAGGGCGGATACAGTTTTCTTTTTGGAGGGCAAGTCTGGGGTGTCAGCTACTCTGCTCCACCAGCTGAAACCACAGATGAGAAAGTGCTTTAAAACCCACAGGCTAAGTAAAGTCTCAAGGCCCCGGTTTGGAGGGAAAAATTCTACAGAATTAGTCCCATGAAATGTACATGCCTTCCAGGCTCCTCCCCTAAAAAGGTATACCTGGTCCCCAAGTCCAATTCTCTGTCATCACCTAAGCTCTGATGAGGGGTGGGTGTGTGTTGGGAGGGAGGGGTGAAGGAGGTACATGAAGACTTGTGTCATTTCTCCAGATCCAGTTAAGGCTAGGAGTTAAGGGGCACAAGAAAGGGACTATCATTTCTCTCAGGCAAAGTCATTTTCCATCCAGAAGACTCCCCTGGACTGCCCACTGCCGTCAACCACCTGTAAGCTTTAGGTCAACTAACACAATTTTTCTGTCTGATTCTAGCACAAGTGAAGAGTATCTGTCAGGTGAAGGGAACAGTACCTTACTTTACTAACAATCAAAAACTGTAAAGCCCAGCATACTGAAGAGAGATTAGTTCTCAGCACCCAACCAGCCACGGAGCTCCCAGTGTCCGCACAAGTCACGATGGTGGAGGTGCACCTTGCCCAAGGTCAACTAACTCCCAGCTAACTGGGCAGCCAGTGAGAACCCTACCACCTTTTCTTGGTCCCTGGCCTCCAATTCAGGGTTATTTTCAATGCATTAATGTACACTTTGAGGGAGAGATACCGAGGAAAATTGAGATTTCTTAGTTTGGAAGGAAAATTAGGAGAACCAGTAATTACTCAACCCCCAAGGAAATATTAGGCCAGCATGTCCTGGCACTTCCTTTTCCTCTCCTCTGGAATCTTCTCCCTTTTCGTGAGACGGGGGCACTTGGGGCAATGGGTGCTGAGGCCTGGGCTGGAGAGGGAAAGAGAAGTGGGGACTAGCCCCAGGGAGAAAGCCTGCCTCAGGTCAGACTGCGGGGGTGGCCAGAGGAAAGCCTGCTAGGGGATCCGAGCGTGTGAATGAGAGAGGAAGGAGCAGAGAAGAGAAGGGCCAAGAGTGGTAGAAACAAGAGTCAGAAGTGGGCAGAGAAGAACCGGAAGGTAAGGACAGGATAAAAGTAAGAAAGAGGAGGCAAAGAGGGGAAAGGTCCAAGCAGCACCACAAGTCTAGGAGAGCCCGAGAACGTCAGCGTGTGGAGAAGGAGCTGGAGAGGGAGCGCCCCATCTCGGCTCCCGACACGAAGCCGGAGCCCGGGCGGCAGAAGCCAGGGAAGGACTTCCGAGGCAGCGCCCGGCGGGCGGAGGTGGAGCGGGTGGGCCAAGGTGGGTGCGGAAGACGGGACCCCCAAACCAGCGTCCCCACGGGTCTGGAGTGGCCGGGCGGCCAGGAGAGTGGCCGGGCGGGCGCTCGCTCACCGATCCGGGCGGCCGGCACTGTCCTCCGTCCGGGGGCTGCGGGCGGGCGCGGGTGGTGGCGAGAAGGGCGGCGAGCAGCGGCCCCGCCAGGGCGGCGTGCATTCTGCCGGGGCCCGCGGGACGCGGGGGGCCCTCCTGGGCGGCGCCCCCTTAGCTAGGCTGGTAGCCCCCGGCTGGGCACGGAGGTTCCTCTGGAGCGCTGGGCTCCAGACGCGGGATGCCGGGAGCCCTCTGGGGCGTGGCTGGTTGTCCCTGCCGGACCTAGGGGTCCCTCTGGGGCGGGGCTCCGTCTGTTGCAAGAGGGGGACCCTCTGGGGTGGGGTCACCTCACCCGGGCGCGCAGCCTGGTTGGCGGAGCCCCGGGGTTGTGAGAGCGCGCGGAGGTCGTGGAGCGCGCGGAGGTCCAGGAGCTGCGTCGCGGTCCAGGGACGCGCGGAGCTCCTGAGGTAGTACTGGGACCGCGGGCGCGCGGGGCCCCGGGGTTATGCTGGGGACCGAGGGCGCGCAAGGGTCCCAGGGGTGCGCGTTGCTCCAGGGGGCGCGCGGTGGGACAAGTGCGGCGGCCGGCGCGGCGGAGGCGGGGGTCGGGTCCGGGGCGCCCGGCGGCCCCCGAGCAGGGCTCAGAGGGGCGGCGGGCGGCCGCGCGGCCGTTGCCCGGGCTCCGCCATGCTGCTCCGCGGCCGGGAGGGAGGGAGAGAGGAGGGCGGGAGAGCGGCGCGGAGCCGGGCCGGGCGGGGGGCTGGGGCCGCCGGGGCGGGGGGAGGGGAGGACCCGGCGCGGGGGGCGGGGGGCCAGGGCCGCGCCGGGCCGGGCCGGGCCGGGCCGGGCCGGGCCGCAGGGAGTCGGGGCGAGCTCCGTGCCCGGGCGCGGCGAGGCGGGGTCTGATGGGCATGGCAGGCGCTCGCTCGCTCCTCTCCTGCTCCCTTGCTCGCTCCCTCACACACGCGCGGAGGGAGGCGAAGCCCGCAGCAGCCACTTCCCAACTTTCCAAACTTCCCAGCGCAACTTTTTCCTCTCCTCCCCTGCCCGCGCCTCCTCCTCCCCTTCCCCCCCCTTTCCCTCGCCAGTTCCCCGCTGGGCCGCAGCTTCCGCGCACGGCCGCCAGAGGGCGCCCGGGCCGAGGCCCCGCAGGGCCAACCTCAGACCGCTCCGCTGTGGACGCGGACTGGCCCGCCAGTGACAAATTTGAGGAGACGGACCGGCAGGTCCTGGTGGAGTAAAAAGCGAGAGGGGAGAGGGGCAGGAGTGGGCAGGCACTCCCAGACTGGCTGGGAAGGCGGCGCTCAAACGAAACCCAGGGAAGCTGGTATTTACATCTTTGTATCACGACACTGTACCTGACAGCGGCATGCGCTTACTAAGTGTTCTGTGAACACGTTTCATTAAAACAAAACAACAAAGCAGTTTTCCTCAAAATTCCTTGGGACTTGCCATGTAAACAGTCCTCTGCCGTATAGTTCCTTGGACCCACACAGGGTCCTGGTGAGGGCACCCCGGAAGGGTCAGAATTCACATCCCAGTTCCTGAGACCGTAAGAATTAAAAGAGCCCTGAAAACAAGCCTCCTTCTGTTCTGGAGAGGCAAATGAAACTTAGAAAAGGTCATGGGCACCGCTGCTTAGTTCTGTTAAGGAGAGTTCACTGACTTTTCCCATCCTGTCAATGGAGACCGAAGGATGAAGCATTGTCAGAAGCCCACAGCCTAGAGTGGAAGACACAGGGGGACAGATACACAAAGAGGTGATTTAAATATGGACGATGAGTGCCGGGAGACACAGAAGCACAGAGAAATGGGACCAGAGAGGAAGGACTCCTCACACAGCACAGAGGCTCAGGGAAGACTCCCTGGAGTGGTTTTGAAGGGTAAGTCAGGGGTAGCTGAGAAAAGGAGCAGGTGTCAAGGCAGGGAGGTGGGGGTTGCCGGTGCCAGCAGGGCCTGCAAGCAGTTAGGCGTGGCTGGAGCAAAACGCCAGCGGCAGGAGCTGTATCTTCTGGCCAGGCTGGAGACTGTGTGCTTTATGTGTCCTAGGTGATGGGGAATCATTGCAAGATTTGGAGCAGAGGGTGGCTGGAGCCCATCTGTGCTTTCAGGAGGCATGGACTGGAGGGGGCAGGCAGGAGGCAGAGAGGCCAGAGGGGAGACAGGCAGTGAGGGGAGAGGTCCCCGGACCCCCAGCTCAGTGCTCTCCCAGTCCTCCCATCGTGTCTTCAGGCACCAGATTGAGCAGCTGAAGAAGGGCCACTCTAGAAGGCTGGGCTAGAGGGGTCGAAAGGCTTCTGGAGGAACACAGGATCTGGGCCTCTGGAAAGAACATGGAAGGGAAGGAGGGGACACCAGAGACTTTCAGACTGACCCACAGGGGACTGCCATTTCTGCACATCAGGGATGATGAATGTTAGCTAGGTGGTTTCAGCTGCTAGGTGTGAGAGCCACCTCGAATCTCTGCTCTGCACACAGCTGGTGACAGATGCAGATCAGGCCAGAGGGCCTGGATGGGGCAGGAGAGCGGTGTGTCTCCGTGCTTCCCACACACGCAGCTCAGAGAACTGCAGCTGTGACTGAAGAGAAGTCTTTAAAAGAGCCTCCACTCCTCAAGGCTCCAAAACTCCTTACAAAGCCATCACTCCCCATGGTAAGGATGAGGTGAAAACCGTGGGGGAGGGGGAGAATTTAATTCCACTGAGAGGGAGTGTGACGGTCTTCATGGGGAACTGGAAGACACGAGGCAGATAGTGGGTAAGGAAGGACCCGATCGAATTAGAAACTGATCCATGTAATTACAGTGCTGGTGCATGTGACTATGTGTGTGACTTCAAATACTCCAGGGATTTTTCCCTAAAATTATAAATGTCTTGTTGGCTAATTATCATAAGGACCAGCTAGAACTTCCTCCTCATGGCCCTTTCCTATGGCTGTGTGACCAGAGTCCAAACAGCTAACCTTTCTGGGTCTTTCTTGCTTCAGTCAGCTTCCTGTCCTCACTATTTTTCTGAGTCAATGTGTGCAATAGTGTTTTAGAATCTCCACCATTATGGTTAGTGATATTGTTAATGAGATGCAGGACAAATAGTTTTTTCCACTCCTAGCTACATACCCAAGAGAACTGAAAGCATCCATCCACACATAAAGTTGGACACAAAAGTTGACAGTAGCATTAATCAAAATAGTCAAAAAGGAGAATCAATCCAAATGTCCATCAGCTGATGAATGGATTTATAAAATGTGTTACGTTCATATGATGGAATACTGTATAGCCATTAAAAAAGAATGGCTCAGTCTTGAAAAGATTACGCCATGGAAAAGAAGCCAGTCACAAAAGGACATATGCAATATGATTCCGTTTATATTTAATGTCCAGAATTGGCACATATATAGAGGAAGAGAGATGACCAGTGGTTGCTTAGGGCCAGGAGTGGAGAGATTGGGGACCATGGCTAAAGGGGGCTGCTTTTCTTTGGGGGAATAATAAAAATATTATAAAATGATTTTGGTGATGGTGGCCCAACTCAGTGAATGTGCTAAAAAAACCATTGAATTGTGTGGCTTAAATGGGTGAATTTCATGGCTTGTGAATTATATTTCCATAAAGTTGTTACCCCTAAAAAAACCCAAAGAGGTCTGAAGCCCCAGGAGTGGGTGTTCCCCAAGAACGAGGGTTTCTGTATTTTCAGTCTTTTCTCCCACCTGGTGGAGCAAGAGCAGCCCCTGATGAACAGTCTTTAAGTCCTAGAGATTTAAGGGGCTTCTGCTCATGTCTCCCCAAGCAGCGTCAAGTATAGTTCAGCTGCCCTGTTGGGACCTCAGTTGCCCTGTTATCGAGATGAACAGCTTGTGGAGCAGATAACCTTTCAGGTCTTCTGCACCCAACACTAGAGTTCGGAGTTCCCTGGTCACCGCCTGCCCAGGGGCCCGTCTGCAGGATGGGAAGGGGCACAGGGCTCAGGAGGCAGGCAGTGGACTCAGATGACGCCTACCTCCTCTCTGGGGCCACATCCGGCCCACTTTCCTTTTATTGCACTTTAATTAAGTTGTTCAATCAGATGGGGACCAGGAATATGCAGGCTGTAACAGCCAGGGCAGGAACAGAAGCCTTGTAGCGGAACTAAACCAACAAAGTCTGCCTCTTGAGCAGATCCAGGAGCCCCGGTCCTGCTGAAGGGCGTCGCTCAGGCGGGGAGCTGGGGGGCTCCCCTGCTCAGCTGGCCGGCCCAAAGGAGAGGTTTGCTCTGGGTCTGAGGGCTGTCCTCTCGGCTGGCCATTGCCTGGGTCATGGGCCACACTGGTGTTTTCCAGTGGACTTGGCCTGACCTAACTCCCAGCTCCAGTTCCTACCCCAGATGCGCCCAGCTCCCACCCACCCCCAGGTTCTGTCTTCCCCACCCTGGTCTTAGTGGCTTGGAGATTAATCAGTCCTTGATGATTGAAAGACATGAATGCCTTGTGGGGTGAGAGAGAAGGAAAGAGGATTCTAGGACCATATGGAGGTCAGTCGTGCTTAACCCAGTCTAGAGTGATGGAAAGCACCAGAAAAAAAGGTAGACACTGAGATGATTCCAAAAAGGGCATTCCCTCACAACAGTGGGGAAGCAGACACGCCATCACAGAAGAGCAACAGGGGATTAGACTTGCTATACAAGATGGCGTTTGTCACAAACAGAACCTTCTACTAGGGCCAGCCCATTGGGGGAGGAGGACACAGAGGAATCAGCCCAGGATGCTGTCTTCAGGGAGCTTGCCACCCAGAGGAGGAGACAGAGGGACCCCCAAATAGAGTGCTTTGGGAAGCAGATGTGGGGAGGAGAGGGAACAGCAACCTTAGGAGAGAAGAAAGTCAAGCTTAGGAGGAGGTCAGCAAAGGTCTTTGCAGAGAAGGTGATATCTGAGTTGATCTCCAAGGATGAACAGGATTTGGACAGGGAGTATGAGAAAAGGAAGGTCATTTCAGATGGTGGGAACAGCGTTTGCAAAGACAGTAAGCATTTGGCCTGCTGGGAGCATCGTAAACGATGATGGGGGAACTAGAAAGTGAGAACTATCAGGGCAGGTTGGAAATAAGATAGCACCAGGAGGGGCCTGCGAGACCTTGGAAGGCCCTGCATCTTGCAGTGCGTTCAGAGGATACAGTCGTTACCTTGCTGTCCATGCACTGGGCTGGTTAAGAGTGGCTCACGTGTTAGGTTCCGGATGAGTTGTGTTCACAGCCTGTTGTGTGCAGCTGTTAGTGATATAAGGAGCATTGACTCTGTTAACTCACAAGTACTTACTGGGTCCCCATGTGTACTGTAGTGTGTAGGCGTGAAGGAACACAGCCCTGACCTCTGGCTCCTTGCAATTCTTGAACAAGACAACAAATATTCAGGTGACCAGTTAAAATGCACTTCTGTGCCAGGTGAGTAACGTAGTATTGTTAAAGTCCAGAAGTCAAGGAGAGTTGGAAGGTCAAGGACATTCACCCAGGAGGAGTGGGATTTGAATGAGGCTGTGAAGGAAAGTGGGATTTAACTAGATGGAAAGAGCCTTGCTTGCATCTCCATTGAGGGGAGTGATGAGAGCGAAGGGGTAGAGGTAGGGCAGGGAAAGGACATTCTGGCTGAAGAAGAAGGGTGATTCTGAGAAGGGGCTGGAGTGGGGGCTGGCGTGGCACAGCTGTGGTGCTGGCAAGCGAAGGAGGAAAAGGAGCTGGGGATAGTTGTAGACCTACTCTGTGACAGACTCTTTATCTAAAGCATCTCAGCAATGCTGTGGGACAGGTATTTTTACTCCCATTTTAAAGATAAGGAAACTGAGTCTTAGAGCAGACACATGATGTACTTAAGCCACATAGCTGATAATTAGAAGGACTGTCTGGTTCTTTCTACTGAACCACTTTCTTCCTTTAAGACACCGCTGAGAAGGTAGTGCAGGTTGTGTGGACCAGACTGGGTGTGTCTTGTGAACACACACATACAGTCGCTGGGGGACACCTTCACAGCGCATGTGCACATCCTGGGCTGTCTAATTAGGACGAAACTAATTAGGACCAGGGGACGTTTGTCATTTAGGAGACGTTTGCCTTTTACTTTAACCCAAGCTCTGTGAGGCTCTGTTCCTCTGTTTAGGCTTCAATAGAAGTACGGAAAGGGAAAAAAGAAATGTGATGCTTGAAACAAAATACCCCATCGAGCTGACCACTAAATAGCACTTAGACCCCAAGTATACACACAGCTGCTTTATGTAATGAAGGCTGTGGACCATGTTCCTGGATATAAAATAACAAACCACATATAACGTTTTACACTGCTGTGTAATTAGCACGGATCTGTGAGTGTTTGAGCCGACCAGGGCGAGGGGAGGGGAGCTGGGGCCTCCAGCACAGCGAGGTGGAGGGGAGAGCATGCGCTGCTGGGCCAGAAAGGTGGGAATTTGAATCCTTGCTCCCCACTTTGTAGCCATAAGGCCTTGGGCAACTTATTTAAATTCTGGAAACTTCCACTTTCATATCTGTCAATAGGAGTAAAAGTATATGCCTGATAGCACATGGTTTTGCCCTTTCTGCCCCGACAGGAACATTTGGCAACATCTGAAGACATTTTGGGTTGTCATAACTGGGAAAGTGCTGCTGGCATCTTAGCGGGAAGAGATTGGGATGCTGTTAAACATCCTGCAAAGCACGGGACGGTTCCTACAACAAAGAATTACCTTACCCAAAATACCAATTGTACTGAGATTGAGAAATCCTGTCTTACAGAGTTGCTGTTTCAAGGATATAATCATTACTAACTTTAAAAAAAAAAAATAGAGGCACTGGGGATTAAACCCAGGACCTCATGCATGCTAAGCACATGCTTTACCACTGAGCTATACCCACCCCTGCTAATCACTTCTAACTTTTATTGATTATCTACTGTGTGTTCAGCACTGTTCTATACTTAAAAAAAAATTTTTTTTTATTGAAGTGTAGTTGATTTACAATGTTAGCTTCAGGTGTAGAGCAAAGTGATTCAGTTACACATATACATACATACATATTTTCTTTTCAGATTCTTTTCCATTATATGTTATTACAAGAAATTGAACATAGTTCCCTGTGCTGTCCAGTAGGTCCTTGTTGTTTATCTCTATCACTTTATTTAAATGTGTTGCCTCTTACCTGTTCATGGTAAATAGATGAAGGAGGTACTGTTATTACCCTCATTTTACAAATAAGGAAACTGGGGCCCCAAACTTGCCCAAAGTCACCCAGCCAGTCAGTGATGGAGCCAGGTGTGAACTAAGGCGGGCTGACTCCAGAGGCTGCCACATGCTGCAGGGAACTCACATGCCTGCTTCAGTGCCTGAAGTTGGCGATGGTGACTTCTCTAAAGAGGGCGAGAGGACTGGCTCATTCATTAATGCCACATGTATGTACTGAATCAATGCTTGATGCTAAAGAATTGGTGAACAAGATAGGCAGGGATCTGCTCACACAGACCTTCTTTTCTCGTTCAAGAAGGAAAATAATAAAGCAGTAAGCTTACTGATGGAGATCATGGAAGTGACGAGAGTGTCCTGTAGATGCTAAGGAGCCTGCCAGGAGACTCTCTGCGGGAAGAACATTCCCAGCAGAGGGACCAGCCCGGGCAAAATCGGGAGGGAGGGAGGGAGGGGGCCACCTTGGTGTGTCAGGACACAGAGAAAATTCCAGCAAAGCCTGACCATAGGGCATGAAGGAGAAAATCCTAAGAGATCACAGTAGAGAGATAGGAGGGGCCACGTGAAGTAAGAATTTGAAGGTCAAAGTAAGGAGTTGGAATTCCAGCTATCCTGAGGAGCCGCAGGAGGGTTTTAAAGAAGAATAATGCAATCTGATGAACATACTTAAAAGCTGGTTCAGACTTTGGTATGGAGGTTGATGAGGTGGCAAATGAGGATTTGCAGGAGCCCAGCAAGGGCACTAGAGCAGTCGTCCGGTGAGGATGGCAGCGGTTCCTCCCGGGGTGGTTGCGGTGAAACTGGAGGAAAGTGAGCGGGTTTGGTTCACACAGAGTTAGAGCCAGTAGTGAGTAGTGTGTGGTGGATGCGATGGCGGGGGAGCGGGAGAGAGGAATCAAGGATAACTCTGAGGCTTGTGTCTTGAGTAGCTGGCTGCATTCACTAAGATGGGGAGAGCTGAGGAAGGAGCAGAGTTCTGAGGGAGTTGAGGGGAGGGGAGGTACCCAGAGTCCAGCGTTAGGTCACGTTAAGTATAAGCTGCCTACTGGGGTCCGAGTGGAGGTGTTAAGCAAACAGCTCACAAATGAGCCTGGGGCTCAGGGGCTCAATCGGGGCAGGGAAGGATACATTTAGGCTCCGTTGCACAGAGACGTTATCTAAAGCCAAGGGCCTATCTGAGAGAGGAAGACGAGGAAGGCTTTGGGCTACGCCCAGGGGACCTAATCACAGATTTGACCACAGAGGGTTTGACAGACACCCTTTCAGAGGACCCTGGGGGATGAAGCTCAGGGAAATGAGTTGAGAACAGAGAGGGAGGAGAGGAAGTGGACATGGTCAGCTCAGGCAGCTCCTTCTCAAACTACTGTGGGAAAGAAATGGAGTGGTGTCAGAGCATGGGGTCCACAGAGAGACTTAAAATCACGGTCTTGCAGTGTTTGTGTGCCGATGCAAAGGACCCAGCAGGGAGGAAGGAACTGATGATCCCAGAGCCAGAGGGGTTCTCTGGAGGAGCCCCAGAGAAGTGCTAGAGAAAGCAAGAGGCCCGCCATGCAGAGACAGTAGAGGCGCCCATCCTTGTTCGCACATTTCATCTGTTATTACAGAACGGCAGGCAGCAAGCATGTGAATGCGGACGGTAGTTGAGAAAGCTGTGCTGACATAATTATCTCTACTTTCTCAGAGAGGAACATCAGCGTTCTGACCTGGGCCACTGGTCAGCCCCTAAACCCGACCACGCAACCAGAATGAGCTCTGGCCCATTGACTGGGTATTCCATCCCTTCCAACCGTCTCCCTTTGTTCATAAGGAGTGACCATGGATGACTCAATGTAACCCATCTCTGCAGCTGAAAAGACATCTTGAAGCCAAGTGAGGTTCAGCAGCACAAGGTCAACAGAGGAGGCTGTCTCCAAGACAGCTGCCTTCAGAGGAGAGGCTTGTTAAGATTAGAGCCATTTGTGGGGAGTGTCTTAATAGGAGGGAACCAAGAACAGGAGGCCAACCAAAATGAGCCAAAAGTTGGAATTCATTAGACTGAGAGGCCCAGACTGACGTAGGATGGAGAAATGACTGAGATTGTCAACAAGGCCTCAAGCTGAGTGAAGTGGAGTGTAAGTGGGTTAAGTGGGGTTGTTGGTGGTTCAACTAAATCTAGGAATGCTGAGTGCTTTGCACATTTTCCCTTTTATATGGGCCCTTGCAAGACCAGTGTCGTTTGTGCAGTTAGATTTATATGGTGACTGAGAGTTTGTGACTGTACAATATATACTGTATAAGAAAAGGCTTCACAACTTCCTGGCTCAGTCCCTCAAGACCTCAATTTCCTCATCCGTGAGGTGAGAGCCATAGTCATACATAGCTCACAGGTGTGTCGTGGGGCTCGAGATGAAGGATGGGGACTTTTTTGTGTCCTATAAAGGGCATGAATATTACTTTTATGATCATTAATAATGATACTAAGAAGAAGAAGCCTCAAAAGTATCTCCTCTTCTAGGATAAACAATTTTGCGCTCTTCTAAAAATTTTTGAAAGAGCACGAGTCATCTGCAACACAGATGCCTTATGGAAGAGGTCATGAATGTCCACGGCATGGTGTCATCCAGGGCCACTGCACTGAGCATTTAGGCAGATTGTGCCTTGCACGAGGGCATTCTGCTGAGGAAGTGAGTGCACAGTGAAATCTGCGGGCAAGGGGCTGCCTCTACATCCAATTCCACAAGGCGCTGTACAAGCTGGCAGTGACTCTGCTGGCTCCCGCCCACACATGTCCTTAAATATTTCAGCTTGCTTGACCTTAACTTACCAAATCCAGTGGTGGGAGATCAGCTGACCTTCTGTCTTCAGCTACTGGCATTTTCACGATGACTTTCCATCTGCCTCTCTAGATGCTGGTGGTCTCTCATCTACTTGAATGCCCTGCTTTTCTCTCAAACTCATCATATCCAAATTCAAACCTCCCTTTTTTTGTAATTCAGAACTTGGGCTGGACTCTCTACTTCTCACATTTTATATTTGGAAGCCCTTTTCATCAATCTTCTCTGATGCTACCTATGATGTTTTGTGACAAGAAGCTTATCGCCTTCTGAAGTAGCGAACTCCACTTTTAAGCATCTCTTAACTTTTGGAAACTTCCGTGTATTGAACCTGCATCTTATACCCACTAGCTCCTACCCTTGGGATCACATGGAGCAAACCTCCATTTTCTTCACAACTATTCATAGATTGACAGGGACCAACTTACCCTGTGTCTTACTGTTCTTTCTTCCATTTCTTCTGTAAAAGATTTTGCCTTTTTCTTCTCTCCTGATCTTCATTGCTAACATTCTTTGTGTCTAGAAATGGTGCCAACATCCTACAGTTTTTCCCTTTGTTGATTTGCTAACTCATTCATCCAACATCTGTGTGCCCAGAGATGGGAGAGAGATGCAATGATTTGTCCAGGGTCTCACAGCCATTCAGCTCTCCTCTGGCCCTAGAGTCTGTTCTTTCAGTCTAGCTACAGCTGCCTCTCAGTGGAAGCAGTGGCCTTGAAATCCAGTCAGCATCGGAAGTGGGAGAAACTTCTCCACTTAATTAAACTTTTTGCCTCAGAGCTTTTTCTTAATCTGTCTAGAGTGTTTGGCGGTATGAGTTTTGAAAACCTCCAAAGATTGCTGTCCATCTCTTTCCTCCCCTCTCAAATCAGCAGCTCATGCTCAGGGTGTAGCCAATTTAATGTCAGCCGTTTCCCCATAGTGCTAGGTCCTTTACTCTCAAAACTTTCCAGACATGCTGCCACTGGAGTAATTACTATTTTTAGCTATAATGTAAAGCATTATCAGGACTCAGAAAATATACGATCTTAAGAGAGTCAACTCCAAGGAATATCATCTATGCTGGGAAAGAGTGTGGTTAGGCAGGAGCTTCAGGAAGGTAGAGATCATGGCAGTGTTTTTCACTTAACATTGTGCGTCACTCGAATTCATAATATCTACTCCTACTAGCCGCTGTGACTAATGATATCGTTGGAGCACTTTCTCTATGCCGGGCATTTAGCCATGCGTAGAGTTAGCAGAGTTCCAGTCGTTCTGCCTCCTCACCAACACTTGGTCTAGTGTATTTTTGTAGTTATAGTCATGCTAGTGGGTGTGAAGTGCTATCTCGTTGTGGTTTTGATTTGAATCTTTCCAATGACTAATGGTGAAAAGCATCTTTTTTTAATGCTTGTTTGACATTCTTATGTCTTCTTTAGTGAATCTTTTGTTGAAATGGTTTGTCCGTTTATATCAGGCTGTTTGGCTTTTTACTGAGATGTGTTAGTATTCTGTTTACAAGCCTTTTGTCAAACATAGTTTTGCAAATATTTTCTCCCAGTATGTGGCTTGTATTTTTGTTCTCTTCACAATGTTGTATGAAGTGCAAATTTTGAAGAAATCCAGTTTATCAATTCTCTGGTTTTATAACTCATGCTTTTTGTGTCTCATTTAAGAAATCTTGGCCTTAAGAAATCCATGGTCATTAAAGTTTTCTCGCCTTTGTTTTCTTCTAGAAGTTTTATAGTTTCAGTTTTTACCCTTCAGTCAATGTCCCATTTTTAGTTGAATTTGTATGAAGTGTGAGGTAGGGATCAAGGGCTTCTTTTTCTTCTTTTTTTTTTTTTTCCTTGTTTTTGAAAACAGATATCCATTATCCCAGCACCATTTGTTGAAAAGACTGTCCTTTTTTATATTGAATTTCTTTGGTGCCTTCATCAAAAATGACTAGTTATTCATACACACATCTATATTTGGACTCTCTAGTCTGTTCTGTTGACATACTATCTATATATACAGCAACACCACACTGCCTTTATTTCTATAGCTTTATAATTCACCATGAGACTTCAGTGGTTGTGCCCTGCCCCCTTCCCTCCTGTCTCAAAACTAGGCGATGTAAGTCTTCCAAATTTGTTCTTTATTTTCACATTTGTTTGGCTACCTTAAATCATTTGCATTTTCATACTCATTTTTAGAATCAGTTTGTCAATTTTTGTACAAAACCTTGCTGAGATTTTGTTTGAGATTACAATGAACCTCCAGATCAATCAGGGGAGAATTTATTCCTTAATATTGTCTTGTGATCCATAAGCCTGATTAATTACTCTTTCAATTTTCTTTAACTTCCCTCTAGCAATCTTTTGAGGTTTTCAGTGTATATAAACCTGTACATCTTTTGTACAACTTTTCCCTGAGTACTTCACAATTTTTGATGCTCTTATAAATAACCTTTAAAAATGTTCCATTTTGATTGTACTTTCCAATAGTGTATGACTCTACAATATAAAATGTAATTGTAGTTTGTATATTGTTCTTGTTTCCCATAACCTTGCATTTTCTGTATCTATTGAGATGATCATATGGCTCTGTGATGATAGCCCCTCTCAGTGGCCAAACTCATCTGAGAATCACAGGGCAAGGAAGGATGGCTAGTGCAAGGCAGGGAGGCCAGCCTCTCAGAGCAAGAGTAGAGTAGAGAAGGGTAGAGAAAGTATCTGGAAGGGCAAACAGAATATCCAGCACAACACATGTGTATGTGTGAATGGATGCGTCTCTGAGCTCTATTCTGTATCAATGCTGTATTCATCCATCTGTTCTTATGCCAGTACCACAGTGTGTGTTCATATCATGGTTTTGTACCATGTCAATGTCTGGAAAGGTGAGTTCTTCTCTTTGTTTTCATTTTTAATGTTTAAAGCTTTTAGGTTAAATGCATTTGTATTCCTCTATGTACATTTTAGAGTAAGTGCATTGAATTCTCAAAAAATCAACTGGAATTTTGATTGGCCTTGTATTAAATGTTTATGTTGATTTCAGAGAAGAGACATGTTTTCAGTATCAAGTCAGCCTGTCCGAGAGCAAGAATGTGTCTCTGCTTATTCAGCTAATCTTCTGTGTCCTATATTAGTGTTATACTCTTTTACATAGCAATTTGTTGTATTCTTGGTTAAATTAATTTCTGGATACTTTCTATCCAGATACTTGTTGCTACCATGAATGGTGCAAATATTTAGTGAATGCCTTCTATATGCCAGCCCTGTGTTGGATGCTAGGGATACAGTAGTGAATATGACCTGGTCCCTGGCCTCACGGGACTAACACAGCAAAGACAGACATCGTGCATATGAACAGACAAATACATGACCACACGTTGTGCTGAAGCAAAGGCCCAGCTTTCCACCCTGGCCCTCTGCCTTCCCACTGTCATTTCTAGTGCTCTGTGTCACTGCTCTTAAAGAGATCCCAGCCAGATGTCAGGAAAGCAGGATTTCCAGTTCCAGATCTGATTCTTTCTAGCCAGTGTATTCATCTTCAGAATGAAGAGTTGGCCTAGACAACCTTTCAGGACTCTTCCAGCACCAGCCAGCTTCTTTTGTTTCTTTCTTCTTCTGCTCTTTCTCTCTCTGTCTCTTTTTCCCTCCCTCTTTCCACCTTTCCTTCTTTCTTTTTTTCCTTCTTTCTTCCATGATTGAATATGAAGGAAAAAATAGTCTTACCTGGGGAAGGGGAACTTCCATGTCTAGTTTTAAGTGCTGTTGAGATATTCAGACCAAATGCCCACAGTAGAACATGTGAGAATGACTCCTGGGAGCAGATTCCATACTAGAGATGGACAGAGCTACGCTGGAAGTCACAATGTGAATCAGACCACTTAGAAAGAGTGTATAAAATATAAAAAGAGTAGGATTGAGAATAGAAACCAAAGACTGAGCCATTTAAAGTAAAATTAGAGGAAAAGTTCTTTCTGAAGAAAACTACCATAGGTTTTAGTTTTGTAAGGCAAATGTTTTTAATCTCCTATGAAGACACTTTGGAAGGAAGTTTAATGTTCATAATCAATCTTTTAGAATCATCCTCACTCTGGAATAACACTGGTCAAATTGATGACCACCTATGATTCAAAAGTGTAGTACTGACCTCTAGTGATTTTGTTAACAAGGTACTGGAGCAAGTCATCTTATATTGTTCATTGTCTCAGTTTCTCCATCTATAAAATGGGCATAGTAAAGTTTATTTGATGAGACTGTGGTGAATGTGAAATTTGAGCCTGGGAAAGTAAGAAATTCCTATAGTACTAGGAAATATTAGTGTTATCATTCTCTGTGATAACACCAAGGGTTAAATTGGTTTTCTGTATCTGACCATTTTTTCCCCATCCAGTGACTAACATTTTTGTAAACTAGTGTTCATTCCATTCTCACATATCTCTTCCTTCTGTCTCAGCTCCTCTGGGTTCCCCACGCCCAGCAGTTGGGAGATCAGAAAGACACCATCTGCTGATTAATAAACAGACATGTATTCGTTTATAAGTTGATTGGGTCAGGGTGTCTCTTAATGTCTCTGTTCTGAATGTTCATTTATTCCACTACATACTCACTTATCTAAGGTCATACCCAGAGACTCTGTGGCTGAGATGAATCACAGCTGAGCTAACCATCTTTCCTGGAATCCACAGTCTGCAATGTACGTGAGTTTAGCCAAAGTGGACACCTGCCACCTACTCAGAACAGAACTGGCTTCTGGTGATCACATCTTTACAGAGTCCTCTTAGGGCACAGAGTCCCTGATCAGTGAGGGCTGAGAATCAGGGATGGAGCTTCTATTGAGCACCTTCTGCATGCTCAGTACTGGGATGGGGACTTGTGTGGGGTAGAATTTGAGTAAATCAAGAGACCTGGAGCTCCTCGGAAGGAAAGAAGATAGCAGGGGATGGTGACAGGTTTAGGGTAGAAACTTAAGGTATTTCATGGGCAGCTTGTAATTCATCTAGTCCAGGTTGGGCTCTAGCAACCTGTAACTTTCCCCAAATGAACTAATACTCTAACAATCCAAAAATCTCTCCAGGCCCTCTGAGCTAGCTTATTGACCTCTGTTGGCCCGCCTTTTGCTCTGAAGCGTGTTTACTTCTCTGGGAGTTGCAGGCTGTCATGGTCAGGGGGCTTGGTGAGGACCTTGGTCTGTCCTCCTCCAAGTGGAGATGAGGAGCTGCAGGTTTATCTGGGCTATACAGCCACCATCCTTGCATTCTTTATCCCCCAGCTGGGTGGATAATGTCCCAGAGACATTTATAGATGAAGGAGGTTTGCTTGCCTTTTTTTTTTTTAAAGAGATGTTGAAGAAACCAAATGAATCACAAAGCCCAGAGGAGTCAGTCATCCTACTGTCCAAAAGTTTATGAGAGCAGAAAAATCCTTTTGTGAGAAGGGTATCATGCGCATCCATTTGCGTGGTGCTGCGAGTTCCCAGAAGGGAAGCTCAGGCCCCCAGATTTAAAAAACACTTACCCAACGTCCTATAAAAGTCAGTGGCAGAATTGGGATGGAAATCTGTGTTGTTTTTCCCAGTCTGAGCTCCCACTTTGTACTGCAGGGAGGACTTAGGACAGCCTAAGAAGGAGGCTGTCACCAGAGTGGCCCAGGGTGCGTGGGGTCAGTCCAGGGACAGAGTCGGGGTCCACAGTCATCATACCAGGTCCTGCACGTCACTCACGGGGTGCCCAGGACGATCCTTCCTTGCTTTCTGTTCCGTCTCTTCTCCTGGAAGGCTGGACTTTCCAGAAGTGCTGCCATCGACATAACAGGGCTGATCTCAGGGACACCCCAGGGCTGTCTGTGTCTGTTGGGATGCGTGACCTCTCCAGGCCAGCTCTGAGCTGCACACCCACCACCAAAGCAAGGTCTGAAAGCCAGTGGATGGTGAGTGGGTGTTGGTACTAGAGACGGAATGTGGATTCACAATCAGGCAGATCGGAATTCAGAACCCAAATCCACCAATTCTTAGTTGTACCAACTGACACAAGCTACTTTTTGAGCCTCAGTTTCTGGGTTTGATTTTCACATCAACCCACACGAAGAAGGCAAATTAGAAAACCAAGAATCAGCGGGGCAGAGTGTCTGCCCTGATGTAATACTAATTACACGAGGGCTAGGCCATGACCGAGTTAGCCCTCGTTCTGTGTCAGGAGCTGCGTGTTAATCCTCACTCCGGGAGGGAAGTACCATGCTTGTCTCATTTTATGGATGAGGAAACTGAGGCTTCGAGAGAGCAGGCACGTTTTTGACATCTGGCATGTTTCTCATGTGTTTCCTGAGGCAGGCAAGGAAATCCTTCCCACTTTACAGGGAGGAGTTGGGGCATAAAGAGGAAGATAAACAGTGTGTCCGGGGTCACCCAATAAGGAGTTGGTAGAGGAGCTGGGTCTGAGTCCAGGTCTTCTGGCTCCCAGCTCCGTGCTCTCTCACCACCCACACTCGTGGGCCCTGCCAAGCCCCAGGGAGGGCATCCCGTGTGCTCTCCCAGGCTGGCCTCACCCCTCTTGCCTAGGCAGGGCTGGCCTCATCCCCTGCCAGACAGCCTGGTTGCCAACTCATGGGCAGGAGCCAAGCCTGGCAGCCTTTGGTGGGCATCCAAGTCAAGCTGCTCTTTCCTGCGCCGAGTTTAGCACGCAGCATGGCTTCATCATCTAAATATGTCCTGCCAGACAGGCCTCAGCTGCTGGCCGGCGGGGCACTTGGTGGTCCTAGAGACCTTGGTGCTAATTGGGCCCAGGCGACATAACTCAGGGCTCTCGTGGAGAAGTCCAGCCGTTCTCTGGCAGATGAGGGGTGAGAGGTGGGAAGGATGGCAGGCTAAGAACCCCCTACCAAACGGGTTGAGTCCTGCAGGGTCCTGTAACCTTAGCAAGTGTTGGGATCTCTCTGGCATCGCTGTTCGTAGGAAGAGTTAGCAGGCTGTACCCCACAATCTCTGATCGTTCATGCCAAACTGTAGAGCTTGTGTGTGTGTGTGCGTTTCCCTTTCTGCTTGGAGCACTCACTACATCCTGTGGTACGATGGGCTGAGCGTCTGTCACCTGACCTGGGGAAGATAAGAGAAAGTCCTTCCCCTAAATACAAGATCTCCCAAGGGCTACTTTGATGTCTGGAACCTGGCAGAAGGCTTGGATTCCCCTGGAGACAGAGCAAGGCCCTCTAGGAAGGGAGGGCTCCCCAGCTAAGCTGGGCCACTCACTGACTGGCGGCCGGGAGGTTGCTTGTCAGGGTCTGTCCCTAGAGCAGACCTGAGCTGGAAACAGTCTATGGTCAGCTGTCCTGAGATGAAGCCAGGAAACGGTGAGTTTGTTGGAAGACAAACTACACCAACTTTATAACTTGTGGCTTTGCCAAGCATGCTTGTGCTTAACCAGCCACGCACTCCCTAGTGTATCTGCTCACACACTCGGTGTTTAGGAAGCACCTGCCAGGTGCCGGGTACTGTACTGGGTGCTAGGAATCCGACTTCTTTGTTGCCTTCTTCAGAGTCATGGTCTACAGAGAAGGATGAGCGTCTGAAAAGTTGGCGACAAGACGGTGTACCAAAGGTACGTGCAGACTTTTCTGAGCCCAGAGGAGGGCTTTAGGGACTCCGACTCGGTGGGAGTGGTGGAGGGAAGAGAAGTGGCATCAGCAGGGCCTTAAAGAGTAAGTTCAAAGCACTGGAGAGGAGACTTAGAGGAGAGGAGAGAGCATGCGCACAGCTGACGGAAATATCAAAGGGATGCTAAGATCAGAGACCAGCGGATTCCATGTAGTGTGAGGGAGGATGTGTGGATGGAAGGTCAGGGGGACCAGAGTTAATAAAGGCCAGAGTTGAGGCTGAGGCTTGGTCAACTCAAATCACATCCCAGATGGGGCGGGGGACCCTTCCTTATTTACAGGTTTTTTTTTTTTAAACTGTTCCCATCCCTGCCTGTGCATCAGAAACACCTAGAGAGATTTTATACAATACAAATGACAAATGGTCCCCACCCTTGAGATCCAGACTTAGCTGGCCCAGTGGGGACCAGGAATCAGCATTTTTAAACCAGCTCCCCAGGTAATTCTGAGGTAGGTAACTTAGCAGCCTAGGATTCCTTAAAAATGTAAGATGCTGGTGGGAGAGGGTATAGCTCAGTGGTAGAACGGGTTTAATCCCCAGTACCTCCATATAAATAAATAAATAAAAACCTAATTACCTCCCCTTCAAAGAAATTTTTCTTCAACAGTAAGGTGCTGATAAAGGCAATGGAGAAAAAGAAAGCAGAAGAGGGAGACACATAGTGCTGAGGGAGTGGGGTGGCACAATTTTAAACAGTGTTTTAAAAGAAGACCTGAAGGAGCAAGGGAGGGAGATATGGGGGAATCTGGAGAAAGACCCCTCCAGGTGGAGAAAATAGCAGGTGCCAAGGCCCTGAGGCATGGCCGGCTGATGTCTTGAAGGAAGAACAAGGAGGCCAGTGCTGCTGGAGCGTAGGAGATGAGGTCAGAGTCTCAGGCAACGGGGGCAAGTGCGTTGTGCAGGGCGCATACCCTGGCCTTTTTGAACCATTGATTTAGTCCAGCTCATCCACCATCTAGTGAGGAAACTGGCTGGAGAAGGGACACTTTACCAGACACATCTTCTCTGCATCCCTCTTTCACAGGCTCCTGAGCCAGGCTGGGAGGCTGGGTTGGGTAGAGGATCGTATGTTTCCCCGAAAATCCCAATCTGAGCGGCGAGGCCCAGGCTCACACAACCCACTCCAGCAGAAGGTGGCCTTGAAGCCATGTGCTCTCCAGATTCCGAACACAGCAGGAATAGCAGTCACAGTCCAAGGTGGTCGTGGAGAGAGGCGACATGTGACCGAGCAACTGTCACTGCTGGAGTAGCACCTTGAAGGGTGGGTAGGACTTCCGCAGGCACAGCAGGAAGCACTTGTCCAATGAAACCGAACAAGTGCCGGGCTGAGATGGAGCCAGAGTGGATGTTTGTGGTTTGGGGGAGGCAGCCCGGGAGCATGGGGTCAGTGAGTCCTGGGTTTCAAGTCTGGTGCAGCCTTGAAATTTGAGACCAACTCAGGGCACATGGCTTTACGTTTTTGTGCCTCTCTGGTCTCAGTGTTCCCATCTTTTACACGGACTTCATCCTTTCTCTGAGTACTGGCTGTGAAAATGAATGAAAAATGAAAAATGCGTGTGCATGTGTCCACCAGCCCAGGGCTTGGCGGGGAGAGAGTCTCCCAGCGTCCCTGCTAGTGGTTAGAGTCCGCTCCCTCTCTTGCTGTGCCAGGCTGCTTCCATCAACTACAGGAAGAGGAAGAAAGCCAGGTGGTGGAGGCAGGAGAGCAGGTTTGGTCCATTTTCCTCTCCATGTCCAACACCTCTCTCTGGCTTATTGAAGCCATTACGGGCAAGGCGCCCGCCACCCAACAGTCCCCCATAGAGATTCACATTGCTGTTCCCTTTGGCCTTTGTGCTCCATGTCTCAACCACACTCAGGGGGTGGCATCCTTACTGTTGCTCCACTTCATGGCTTGGGGGCATGTGGAGAGGGCAGCATTGTCAGGGAAGGAGCCAGGGCTTCTCTGTGTGTTTGCCTCTCCACCTGCTGACCGCCATGGCCAGGCCAAGGACATACAGCCCTTTGAGGACCCTAGCACACCAGGATGAGCTGGGAGCTGCTGAGCAGGTGGGGGAGCTGGAGACGCTTCCCCTACCCGGTCCATGTGGAAGTGTCCTAGGTGACAGTGGTCATTTGGCCCTGCCCCCTCTGCCCTGCCAGTGATGCCAGCTTGGCCCAGCCTCAGCCCTACCCTCTGGCCTAGACCTCCTTCTAATTTGACTTAGGTGGTTGGGGAGAGGTAGGCTCACACATACAGGTTTAACCCTTTCTCTGCCAAGGGAGAAATATTTCTGAGGCAATTTGTTTAGATGCAAGTTCTTTGTCCTCTTGATCATTCATTCTTTCAATAAGCCCTTCCTTAGGTCTCTTGGATACGGTTCCCCAGTGCTGCAGCCCCAGCACTGAGAATAAAGAGGCAAGTCAGACCTAGTCCCTGCCCTGGATACTCTTACCACTTCCGGGAGGGCAGAAAGGGAGACTTGTAATCACCAGCCATGCTGAAGGACCTGAGAAGGATCCTCCCTGGAGGATGCAGGGAGCAAGAGATGGATTCTAGCCCAAGAGACCACTGTCCCCTCTCCTAGAATGTTCGGTCATTCATTCGTTTGTTCACTGAGCCTGGGCCCTGGTGGGGGCCCTCAGAACTGGTCAGGGCCTGGGGGCCCCACGTCCAACTCTGAAACAGGCTGTTAAGCAGAGAGTGGCAGGGAATTGCGGGGATGGGGAGCAACCTCTTTGGGTGAGGAGGGTTAGAGCTGGGGGCAGGAGGCAGCTCCCTGGAGGAGAGGGCATTGACTCAGGCCTTGAAATAGGGAAAGGCTTTGACTACTTAGAGATACAAAGACGGGCTCTGGGGGAACCATGCTGACCACCTGCTGGGTGTCCTGGGATAGTTCTTGTTTAAACTGTCTGGGTCTTATTTGAGCTAAAATATCAATCTGGGGCTGACTTTTGCACTCATATTTATGTAATGGTATTTTCACCAAAGGCTATATGTGTTCACAGCCTTTCTGTGGTTTGATTGCTTTGATCAAATTTTTCAGAGAAATAAATTAATCAAATAATAATAGGCCATTCTTTAGAATAAATGTCGATTTCTAGTTTAGAAATACCAGCTCTGTGCTTATATCCAGCCAGCTGGGGTCTAGTTTGACCCTTTAAACTCAACCACAAGGGAAGGTCCCCTGGAAAGGTTCTGCCCTCAGTCACCTCCCCTGAGCTGGAGTGTAGGTGGGGTGGGGAGAAGGATAAGGTGGAAGATTGGGGTGGCATTAGCATCCCCAGCTTGAAATGACCCGTGGCCTTAGGAAACGAAGTTCAAGGATGGAGGACGTTTGGTTATTTTACTGGTTAAAGGAGAAGGGATTTTGAATCAGCTCTGTCTTTGGACAAGTCAGTTAACCCATGTGTCTGTGCCTTGTGTGCCTTCTGGGGAATCACTGAGGTCATCACATGAGATAAGGTCAGATACCCAGCTTGCAGCTGGCTCTTAGGGAAGGGGCTGATCCAGCAGTGATAGCTACAGCACTGGGAGCCCACGGTAGATGTGGCTTTTGAGACCAGAACCTGCGAAGCGCCTGACACCCTGTTAACACCAGGACTGTCACTCAGCCCCCCACCCCAACTTCCCACTCACACACACCTGAGCAGGTGCGATCAGAGGCTGAGAGGCTCAAAACTCATAAAACAAAAGAATGAAGATGATGACAGACCAAGGGTTGTCACTGTGAGAATCAGGGACCCCCCAGGCACCCAAAGCCAGCAGTTCCTCTTTGGACACGTACTTCAGAAGAGAGCCCAGGGGCTCTGCGCTGTGACAAGGCCCTTTCTTCTCCTCTGCATTCTGCCGGTTCTGTCCATTACCCCTGAATGGAGGTGGAAGCTTAATTTTTCTCGCTTGAAGCCATTAACACTCTGGGCTCTTGACAGGAAACACAGCTCAGCTTTAATTAGCCACAGCGAGCTCCCTGCGTGAGCTTCTATGCAGCCCAGGGACTTCAAAGATAAGGCTTCTCCATTCTCTCTAATCAGAGCTATTAATGAGCCAATTAAGGCTTTCTCTGGGGCCAAGGCAAGCAGCTGTCTTAGTACCTTGGGCACACAGCTCTGCCTGGCTGCCAGGAAGCTTGAGAATTCCTGGGACTGGGAGCCCTGGATCTGCAGATTATCCGCTGTAGGTCCTGGGATGGAACAAACATCTTCTCTGAGCTGCTTTCCACAGTGAGAATAACACTATTTCTCCTGAAGAACAGGCATTATAACAGGCATGATTGCCAGTCAGAGGTTCTCAAAATTTAAGATGCTTCAGAATCATCAGGAGGTCTTATTAAAACTCTTGACTGGGGTCCGTTCTGAGCTTCTGACTCTGTTGCACGAGGAGGGGTGGTGTGCAAGAATTTGCATTTCCAACTTATTCCCAAGTGATGCTGATGCTGCCGCTTCAGGGACACATTTTAGGAAGCACTGCTCTAGGCACGTGTGAGACAGTCTTGAAGGTTCTAATTGCACTCCCATCTGTAAATGTCCCCCTAACTCTTTCCTTCACCTGCGCCTCACCTGACAGTGTCCAGGAGCTGCCCATCTGGGCCATGAACACTTGGACACCTCAGCAATGCACCCCAGTGTGTGGTGGCCAGCCAGTACAGAGTACTCCAGGTGCGCTTAGTCCTGTACAGAATTTGGCAGGACCACTGTGCTAAGATTCCAGGTCTTGTTATTGTTCTGAAGTCTCCAGCAACTTCTTTGGGAGGGAAAATGAATCAGGACTTCCTGACTTCACAGAAGGCAGAGAGCATGGAGTCTTCAAAGTCTTTTTGACAGATGCCTTGCCTGGTGGACATTGGCAAGATGGAGGTGAGCCAAAAGAAGGGCATCTATGGTTTGGGGATACTGTTTAGATCTCCTGATGGCCTGACTGACGTCTAACTGAAGTCCCTCAGATTGCATTTTGCCTGTTTCCTTCAGCAGCAGAGACTGACTCATTCATTTCGCCTACTCCCTCCTGCCTGCAATGGTGGAGAGCAGGATTGGTGTCACCCTGTGCTTCCGGCTTTAAAGACAGACTTTTGTGGTCAAAGACATTAACAGTTCAGATACTTAGGATGCTGGGTTTCAGCTGGGGCTGTGGCCTCCCTGTCCAGACCCTCATGAGGCTCACTCACACCAGTTATGCTCTTCTTCCTCCCCCTGCCCCCGACTCAGGTCTAATTCAGCTTTCCCGCCCCTCCCTGAGTTCCTCAGAGAGCTTGCTCCTAGGCTTGCCCACTTTGGTGGTCTTTACTTTCTAGACAACATGTCCCAAAGTGCATGCCCAGGGGCCTCAGGGGATGTCAGCAGCTATAATGTGACTGAGGTGTCCCTCGGGGAGTGCTGGACTAGGTAAAGTAAGTCAGGTACCTTTTCTGCAGGACCGTGAATATGCTACTGTGGGCTGGGAAACTCAAGAGACATGCTTAACAAGCAGGATCTCCCAAACGTCTTTCACCACAGAGTGCATACTTCTCCCACAGAGGACCTTGCTTTGGTGTAAAGGAGCTAAAGAAGCTTCAGAATCCTGCACACTTGGTCTTCCCATCCTGGGACTTACACCACTCTGAGCCTCATTCTCTTCATCTGTAAAATGGAATGTGGTCCTTATCTTGGAGGGCTGTTGTAAGGTTCAAGTGAGGTGACATATAAAAGATGGACAGCCCAGGGTGAGGTATACAGTAGGGGCTCCACAGATGTGAATTTTCTCCTCTTTGTTTTGATTCTCTGGTGGAAGCTTACAATTTGAGTCAAATATGAACTGTACCAAACAGAGTGTGCAGCAAATACTTGGCCTGTGAGGGTGAATCCACACTCAAATTTACAGGATCGGTAGAGTGAGAACTCAGAAGGGACCAGGCCATCCAAGCAGGCTTCCTAGAGGAAGCGGTCTTTGCTGGGCCAGATTCTAAAGCTAGTTCTCCAGCAAAGGCCTGGGGCAAGGAAGGTGGGAGGGGTAGGCATTAGAGCTGCATCTCTCTATAAGCAGGCTCCAGCAGGACTCCTTTTCTTTATTTTTCTTTTCCACCCTGGAGGCCCATTTCCCCACCAAATGCAGCCTACACAGGCTTCCCCTCCCACAGCCTGAACTTGGCCAACATCTCAAGTTCCAGAGGTGTGAGCCTCAGAGTGGGGCCCTCCTGGCTTGTGGAAATTCACTGGGCTCAAAGAAGCCTGCTGTGCTGATGCCCTTCGGAAGCTCAGGGCAAGCAGGCCACCAGGCCCCGGGGCACTGGCCCAAATGCTACCCACCCTGACCTTGGCCACAGGGGTGAGTGGGGAGGAGTCCACTCAAAGCTGAGGAGGAAGGATACTGAAGACTTTCTCCCCTAGACTCTGAACCACCTCGTGCACCTTGACCTCCACCAACCAACCATTTCAGGAGATCCCGCTTTGAACCAGGCGTATTTCCTCCTGAATTCATTTAATCTCCTAAACTATCATTACATTTCCCATCTTACTGATGAGAAAACAAAGGCTCAGAGGGTCAGCTTGAACCAGGTCTGTTTGGTTCAAAGTCCAAGCTCTTTCCACTGGTGCTACGGAGTTATTATTTCCCTTTGTGCCTTTCCTAGTTTGCCTGGCATGTCACCACCTCCAGAAAGTCCTCCTGGTCATCACGAGGCCATGCTTACCACCCCTTCTCCTGAGTGTCTACAGTTGGAACCACAAGGCACAATTCCAGTCAGTCCATATTTCTAGGAATGAAAGATCTGGGTGGGTGTCCTACCCTTTACCCTAGTGCCTGGCATGGCACACATAGTAATCTCTGTTGAGAGAAGGGGTAAAGAAGTATAATTTTCAGGAGTACATGGACCCAGCAGGTGCTTTGTATCCCATCCAGTCCTGAGTTGCTTAGCATCTTCTAACCCTGCCACATTTCTCCACCCTTCCTTGCACCTCACCGGCTGGCCTCACAGATACTTGCTGAATCAGCTTCCAAAGTGTCATCCGTTTCACCTCCTGCAACTCAGCTTGCTTCCTGGACTTCAACAGGACCCTCAGATCTTCATGAGCAGATCCCTGTGGCTGGGCATCCTCAGGAGGGCCCTGTAAGATCTCGGCTCCAATTCTCTTCCTCCAAATGAGCTGCAGCCCAGCACATCCACGGCAGACCAAGAGCTCAATCTCCACCCATGAAAACCCACTTCAACAATTAGCGAAGGTGCCAGGGAAATTATGCAAACCATGAAACAGATAAACAGCTGTTCCTGCAACTTTCTTAGGTTTCAAAGGGAGGACAGCTTGCTCCAGCATGTGGGTGAGAATTCAGGCTTTGCATGCGCTTTCCAGAAGGCACAGGGCACAGCAGTCCTTACAGGATTCTGCTTTCCCTCCAGTGGAATCTGACTGGGTCTCTCGGGCCCTGGGACTGAGATGGATCATGGACCAGGCTCCACCCAAACACTGTGGCTTGTTCCCCAGCATGAAGAGTAGACATGCAAATGGGTTCTGAGCAGAAAAGGAACAAAATAAACAGGCAGAGGGGGCCAGAGCTAGAGAACACCTTGGGTCACGATGTCCAATCTTTTCACTTTCCAGACAGAGAAACTGAGGCCCAGAGCAAGATGTTGGCCTCGTGTCAAATAGCTTCTTGGAGACTGAGCCATGGCTATGGTGAACACCTCAGTGCCTCTCTAAAATCTTGAGAAAGCTCAAGTGATAAATGTTTATGAGGAACTGTGTCTGGAAGCTTCTCTCTGTATTGCCTGGTAAAAAATGCCCCAGGCACGTGGATTGGGTTTGCCCTGGCGGCGGATACTGCAGGGCATGGCCTGTTGGTGTGTACAAGGGTGGTGAAGGCTGGTTGAGATGTACAGCCAGGCGCTTGTCTTCCAGTCACTGGCCACCTGGCTCTGTCCCTCAGGTACCTGGGTGCCCAGAGAACTCACAGGCAGACTGTGAACAGAGCTCAACCTGGGCACAAGTTGCCTTCAGCACAGGGAGAGAAGAATCTACAGTTGCCAAACATCAGGCTGTTTCTATAGGGTCCCATGAAATACCTGTGAAAGCAACTCCCGCAGTTCAACACTGGGGCTCCAATGTAAACATATGTTGAGCGACTCTTATGTGCTAGTGCCTTCAGTAGCTCCCTATTACCCACAAGAAATGAAGCTTAAGCCCTTCCCATAATGCTCCAGATCCTTATGGACTTATCTGTCCTATTTCTCACCTGTCATCTTCAAAAATTCAGTACATATCATTCACAGCCATCATTCTGAAAGCACCATCCATCCACTTTTTTTGCCTCTGAATCTTTTAAAAATACTGCCTGGAATGTTATTTTCTCTTTCTATATCTGGAAGACTCCTCATCCTTCTCTGTAGCACAACAATCCAACAAAAAAGGTGACACTTCTCTGCCAGGGCCTCCCTCTCCCAGTCTCCGGGTGACTGTACCTTCAAAATGTATCTCAAACCTGTCTCTTCTCATCAGCGGTGCTGCCAACTCCCAGGTCCAAACCACCATCATCTCTTGCCTGATCTAGTCCAGTAGGCTCCTAACTGGTCTCCCCGCTCCAGGCTTTTCGCACTACAAGCTGTTCTGTCTGCAGCATCACAAATCAGATCAGGCCACTTCTGTGCTCAAGACCCTCAATGGCTCCCTATTGTACTTCTCACCACGGATGCCATCATCTCCCCGGCCCGTCTCCCTGCCATCACCTAATCCACTCTGTCTCTTCTCCATCTTCCAGCCACAGTGACCACCTCCTTGTTCCTGGAACAAAACAAGGTTATTCAGGAACCTTTTCCTTCATGTGTCCCGGAAGAGGCCCCCACCCCAGATCCTCTCTCATGGTTGGCTCTTTTCATAATACAGATCTTGGCTCAGACATCACTTCCAAGAGAGGTCTTCCCTGACCATTCTATCCAGAATAGCTTCCCTTATATCCCCTGTTTTATGGTCTCTGCAGCAATCATCCCTACATCAAGTGATGTTATATATTAGTTTCTGTGTTTATTTTCTGTGTCTCTTATTGTAGGAGAAGCTCAAGAATGCCAGAGATGCTGTTGTCTTTACTGATGTATCCCCAGCACATGGAACAGTCCAGGTGCCGAGTGGCTGCTTAATAAGGAACACCTCTGAGTGACTGCCTTAAGTGACACCCTAGCAGACAAAGCCTTAGGGAAGGAGGATCTCTCTGTGGGTTTTCTATAGGAGGGGAAACCTGGATGAGCCATAAAAAGATGGCAGGATTTGTGTAGGTAGAGAGATTCAGAGACACTGTCTGAGGAAGCAAGTCCAGCCAGGACCATAAACTGAATGGCTGGAAGGAGAGAAGAGGGCCGGAGAGAGAATGACTGGGGCAGCGGGGCTGAGTGCTGAGCAGGGAAGGAAGTAAGGTCAGCTCTGTGCTTTGGCGAGGGAGGCTGGGGGCAGGAGCGTGGAGCAGACTCCGGAGGCTGCTGAAGACCAGGCAGGAGAGCTTTTTTCCCTTGTTCACCTTTGCACTGTTCCCCGCAGCCTTCCTTGGCAGGCACACAGTATTACTACTTTTTTTAAAAATGTATTGAAGTATAATCAGTTACAATGTGTCAATCTCTGGTGTACAGCATAATGTTTCAGTCATACATATATATACATGTATTTGTTTTCCTATATTTCTAATTGAAAAAGTAGACAGGAGCTACAGGAACTTAGGAACTTAGGGTGTCACATAATATCCTCATCAGCAAATGGAAAAGAAGCTCACCCCAGAGGGGCTGAGCAATGTCTTGGGCAAAGTTGTCTGGATGGGCGGGAATAGCAAGGTATGGAGACTTTGGCTACCATTGGGCTCAGATGGAATCCAGCCACAGATTTTTCAAATCACAAATGTTCAGAACACACTGCTCTATAGGCTCACGGAGGCTATCAGCCAAACCTCCAATGCCCTTCAGCCTCCTGTTCAAGAGGACCTCAGTGGCTCCCAGCACACCTCTGGTGATGGAGAGCTCCCCACTCATGGAAGGTCTGGCTCTCCGGAAGTCTTCCTCATCTTGAGATGTTTCTAGTCTCCCTGGGACATCCTGACTGGACTTTACTCTGACCCTGAGGTCGCCCACTCTGTCCCCAGGCAGCATGATGGACACACACATGGCAGACGTCACACCTCCAGGGCCTTCTCAGCAGACTCCACATTCTGGGCCCTTCCACCCTCCCTCCTCCATGTAGCTTTGGTTCCCCTCCACCCTCGAAGCCCCTCCTCTGGGCTTGCCCCAGTTTGTCACCACTCTGCTTCCATTGCTTTGAGAAAAGTCTCCACAGGAGGGGGCCAAGTACCCTGGGAGTCCATCTCACACCCTTTCAACTCCTCCTTCAAGACCATATGGCATTGCTGGTGGGAATGTAAAATGGTGCTGCTGCTATGGAAAGCAGTATGGAGGTTCGTCAAAAATTAAACATGCAATTGCTATGTGATCCAGCAATTCCACCTGTCAGAATAGCCCCAGAAGAACTGAAAGCAGGGGGGACCTGAACACTTGTATACCAATGCTCATTGCAACGCTCTTCACAATAGCCAAAATGTGCAAGCAACCCAAACGTCCATCAACATATGAATGGATAAACAAAATGTGATACGTGCATACAATGGGATATTATTCAGCCTTAAAAAGGGACAAAATGCTGACATATAAGGCAGCATGAGGAACCTTGAAAACAGCATGCTAAGTGAAATAAGTCAGATGCAAAAGGGCAAATATTGGATGATTCCCCTTCTACGAGGAACCGAGAATGGGCAAATTCATAGAGGCACAAAGTAGAACAGAGGCTATTAGGAGCTGGGCGGATGGAAGAAAGGAGAGGTTATTGCTTAATGGGTGCAGAGATTCTGCTTGGGATGATGAAGAAGTTCTAAAGATGGATATTAGTGATGGTTGCATAGCACTGTGAATGTACCTAATGCCATTAAATTGTATGCTCAAAAATGGTTGATATGGTAAATTTAATGTTATGTATATTTTGCCACATTTTAAAAGACCACAGAGATCTGCCCCCATTCTCTGCCAAAGAGCAGTCAAGCAGTCAAGGCATTTATAAAGGACCTGCTAGGTACAGGGACCCTTTGACACTCGGTGAGCCATTGGGACTGGCTTTGAGACTATCCTTGTTCTTAATGACACTAGTAGCCAAGCACTAGGTTAAGCAATCACCATGACTTTCTTTACTTAATCCACACAGCCTTCCCAAGTGACTATTGTACAAATTTGATAAATAGAGCTAAGACTCAAAGAGACCAAGTAGCTTGCTCAAGATTACCCAGGGACGGACTCGGTATTCCAGTGTGCGTGTCCTATTCCAGAAGCTTGGTTCTGTGTTATGGTACTTGGTTGCTTCTTGAAAGAAACTTGGGAAAAGCTGACTTGCTGGGTGAAATGTGTGCAAAGACCCCTCTTGGAAGGGTTGGAAAGGAGCAGCCTTAAACTCCGTCAGAGACAGTCAGGCTCTCTGGTTCACCCTTCTAGCTGCAATCAGTATCAGTGAGTGAGTGCCCTTCAGTGTGTCCTGAAGAAATCAGATGTCCTGAAGGAGGTGGCATTTTAGCTGAGCCCTGTGATGTGGGCAGAAGGGAGGGGAGAGGACCTCCACTTTGTCTGGAAGCCTCCACCGACCTCTGGGCGGGGCGTTCAGGTGCCTGTGCTCCATTGCCCTCCTCCACCCCCTCCTCCCTCAAGCTTCCTTGTTGATGGTCCACTGTTTGCTGCTCTACTGGATGGGTGCTCCTGGTGGGCAGGGCCCCAGTCTAACCCTCTCTGTGCCCAGTGCCTGGCCAGGAGCTGGCACGGAGTCGGTGCTCTAGGGTTTCTCACTAGAGAGATGAAGGTAGGGCGAGCGCTGGAGCAGCCTGGCAGAAGAGCTCAACCTTGAGGAGCTCTTGTTCAATTCTCCTTATTTCCCTATAATTAGAACAAATTCCCTGTTAGCTCAGTTTCCATTCCCGAAGGTGGAAGGAATTCAGGAAACTTCTCCCAAGATGCCGAGCCTCATTCTCAGTCTGACTGTCTAGACATATGACCCACAGGCTGCCCCCGACGTGATCTTGCAGAGCTGGTGGGGGCTGCGGCCACAGCTGGCACACATTACCTCTGGGGTGGGCAAGGCCTCCGCTGCGGGCTGAGGAGTCCTCACCCCGAGAACGGCGGCCCTGGCTGCATGGCTGAGGCTCACACCTGGCTGACAGGCACCGGTGCAGGTGAGGGCTGGGCCGCTGCATCATTGCATGACCTTGTTGGGGTGGGGTGGGGTGGTGCAGAATTCACGTCAAAGGCAAAGCGAATGGGCTTCCCTGGAGATGTGCGGCGTGGCCACACCGAGGCAGGGGTGAGGCCTTAGGGCACCGTGTCGCCCAGCCAGCTCCCCAGCTACACGTGAACCCACTGCCCTCAGAGCTTGCCTCCCAGACCCCTCTGCCCTAGGGCCCAGATACCCACCGTCCTCCCCCTCCCGGCCAGCACTGCGCGGTTACTAGGACTTCTCTCACCTCCAACCGAACAACATGGAGTAGAGAAAGGAGTACAGGACAGACCAGGGTTCAAATGAAAATTCGTCACATTTTAGTAGCTCTGCAACCCTGGAAAAGTTGTTTCATCTCTTGATGTTTCAGCTTTCTCTTTCGTAAATTGGGGATAGTGAAACCTACTTTCAGGGCTCTTAGGAGGATTAAATGAGATCATACTTATAAAGTGCTTAGAACAGTAGCTGGTACATTGTTAGTTTTATGTAAGTGTTTGTTAAATGAATGCAAATTTATCTCAGTATTTGGAACTTGGGAGATGGTTAAAACAAAAGTTTGTGGTGTAAATGAATAACTGAAACCTGGATCTGAATCCTCACCTCACTACAAACGTGCAGCGTGACTTTGGCAAGTGCCCTGCCCTCTCTGAGCCTCACTTTTCCATTGGCACAGTGGGGCCCATGACACTCTTTTTGCTTGAACACGCTAGGACCCAAAAGTTGGCAGCATGGGACCCCACCAGCCATCCTCAATTGGCTCTAGTCTTGGCTGACTTTATCCTTAGCTACCCTCTGATCCCTGGAGGATCCAGGCTTTCTGTACCATAGAGTTTGACCCCTTGGGAATGCCAGGGCCAGGGGTTGTCAGCCTGGATTAGTGCTGGGAAGCACGACAGCCAGCAGACTGTCCCCAGAGAGGGCCCTTATCCTGCCTGGCTGCGGGGGGGGGGGGGTGGTTGTGGGGAGCTGAACATTCCAATCAGCAAGTGGCCTCAGGGGAGCATTAGTGAAAAGGGCAGTGGGAAGCTGGTGTCAGAGATCCCTTAATCCTGGGGAATTTAGAGTTGCGGCAGAGTGGACTTCTAGTTGAGTAGGGATTTGCTTCTTCTCCTGGCCTCAACAGACCGTTTCTGCACAGGGAGAGGTTTTAAATAGCCAAGGTGACTCGGCTAGATCTGGCCAAGCTCACAGTTGGATACATTCCTCCTTTGGTTCCCAGAGTTCGGAAATAGTCTGTTGGGAGGACAGAGGTGCCCTGGGAGAAAGGAGATGAGGTCTTCTCAGGTGTCCCTGATAGGGGACATAGGCTGTGCCCAGTAAATGTGGAGGGGGCATCCTGGTCTAGCATTTTATGGCTTTATGGGTCTCAGAGTTGTCTTGTGTGGTCCTCCTAGGTGGAGACACTGAATCCCATGGGAGAAAAAAAAGACCTGCTCAAGGTCTCCTTGAGCAAAAAAGCACATGGCAAAGCCAAGGCTAAGACCTGTGTCTCCTGACCCTAAAGTTGGCTGACTTCTACTCCCTAGATACACAGCTTCTGCACCAGCTACAACCAGCACGGAACGATGCAGTGCCTTATTCGGTGCACGTTCACTGAGACTGCCACGTGTGGGTCCTGGGCAAGGCACAGGGAGGGAAGCGGCTGGAACAGCACAGAAATGAACCAGGCTCCACCCTTGTCCTCCAGCTGCCAAGGCAGGGACTTTAGCAGCCTGAGAGTAGAGGCTTTAGGAAGGAGTTGTTGAGGAGAGAGAGCACATCTGGCTGGAGGCGGGAGTTGGAAAGCAGCTCCTGTTTTCTGTTCCCTCATTTTCACTGGCCTTATCTCCCCTGTTCTTCCGAGAGAGGGATTAAGGCTCCTTCATTAGCTGGGGTGCTCCCTCTGGCCAGCCGGCTAAGTCAGCCCCTCGTCTTCCGAAGCCCAGCACGACCTCCCATCAAGTCTCCATTCCAGTGGCTGTCCAGTTTGTCCCAGCTCGGCTCCAGCCTGCCTGGGGTGAATCATCTCTCACCTGGCGTGCTCCTGGGCTCCTGGGCTCCAGCCCACAGTTGTCTCATGTCTCCTGCTCATTGCGGATATAGTAGCCTTTCTGCAGCCAAACTATCTCTAGGAACCAAGCTTTGTGGGAACCTGATATTGCCTCCAGTTCTCTCCAGGGCTGTCCTGGGCCAGGTGCAGCCAGAGAGGTTTGGCAGCCCCAGAGGTCAGGGTCAGGACCAGTGAGAGAAGTGCCAGGGCAGGTTTCAGCACCCTGGGGAGGGGGCAGCACAATCTTAACCAGAGGCTCCCGTGTTCTAACGGGCTGCTTTGGTGGCAGGGAGGGGAAGAAGGAAGAAAAGGAATGATTTCCGCCACCTTGGGAGGTCTGTGAGCAGGGGTCTGAGAACTTGCAGCTTGCTTGGACTTTGTAGAGGGTGCTTGAGCATCAAATACAGGTGTCACATTCCAGACCAGGACCTAGGATCGTAAGCAGTCGAGCACAGTGTAGTTCACATCTGCATCCTTTCTTGGGCTGGGAGCAATTTGAGAGCATTTGTGGTTGCAAATAAGCACGTGGGTCTGATGCATCTCAGCCTCCTCAGCCTTTAGCACGGAGCCCAGCACTTGCTCAGTTCAGAAGTGCTTACTGAGTGAATAAATGATCTGTGAGTATCTGAGATCCCAGAATCACTCCAGGACTGGGCCCAGCCTCTCCAGCTGAGAGATGGTGGGGACTTGGGTGTGGAGCAAAGGCTCCCCTCTGGCTGCCAGTGTCTGAGAGCTCCCCTACTTCAAAGGACTTGTAGATAAGAAGGGCTTTCTGGGCTAAGTGAGATCCGGCCCTCCCTCAGCCTCCCCTCCCCCTCACCCCACACCAAATGTGCACATGAAAATCTAGCTTCCTTATCTGCCTAGGCTCAGATTTGGCACCCTGGGACTTGAAAGGCTGAGAGAGCAACTGACGGTACATGCAGATGTCCTTAAAGACCTCCAGCTGTGGACCATGGGACACTGTTCCTTCTGAGGTGCCAGCCCCAACTTCCACCTGCATGGAGGTGTGAGGACCTGCTTCGATGGGAATGGAAGAGGCTACACTAGAAATCAAAGTTGGGAAGGCAGAGGATCCCACTGAGAGTGGCGGACCTGGCTGGAAGCATCCCAGAAGAGGAAAAGAATGTGAGAAGACAAAGAAACTGGAGGGTTTCATCTTTGAAGGGGGAATTCCCTGAATTATGTGAGTCCTTAACTCACATTTGATGAGTGGAGGATTGGACAGTGGAAGGATGGCTGGCTGAAATGGATGGTGGTCTATTGAAAGATTTATTGGATGCTTCCTGAGACTCTGTGCAATGAATCAGACCCAACCTCTGTCCCCAAGGAGCTCACGGTACACACACGATGACACCAGAGTTGTAATTCAACTTGGAGATGGGCCTTGAAAGATAGAGGGAGTGGGGCTACATGCTGAGGACAAGATTGAGCAGAATTCTCAATAAGGTTCAGAGGGTCACTCCCTTGGGATCTGAGATGCTCAGAACAAGTCATGAACCCCTTTGAGATGAAAATCAAAATGGGAAAATACCTTGGTTGAAATTTATGCCTTCTTAAATTGAATTTCAGTATGGTTAAGATATAGTGGGCATAAAAGTTCATGAAAAAAATTAAAACTTGAGAAACTTGTGTCTCTTAATGTTTGTGGTTTGTGTGTGAATTAAAGTCTAAGGGAACACTATTCTCTCTGCAGCCTTTTATTTAATACAAATGAAGATTATTACACACACTCTTCAGATGAGAACTCTAGGGTTCAGGGAAGTTAAATAACTCGTTCAAGGTCACACAACCACAGTGGCAGAGCTGGGATTTGGTGCCATAAGTCTGACTTGAATGCCAGCTGATCTGTCCGATGTGACTGGATCTTAAGATTTCTTTCAGCAGAAGGACCCTTGGGTACAAGTCCTGGCACTCCAGAGCCCACGGAAACCAGATGGAAAGTCTTAGGTGTAAACAAAACCCTGGAAGCAGGTGAACAGGGTCAGCTCTGCAGTGGAGAACAGTTATTATACAGAGTGAGTGAGGAGCGCATTTGCTTAAGGCGAGGAGGGAGATGGATGAGGAAGGGAGTGCAGACCCATTTATAGGGGGCTTTGAACACCAGACCTGGAGCTTTCAGTATAGAGGTGATACCCTGTAGCTGTTTTTAAGAAATCTTTACAAACCAACAAATGCAAAAGAAGCTTGGTATGGTAGGGGAAACAATAAGATTTGAGTTGCTTGAATTCAATTTCTGATGTTCCTTTGAACAGAATTTATGACAAGGACTTCAGCTATTAGTAACGTTTATTGACTACTTACTTTGCACCAGGCACAGTTCTAAGAATGTTACATAAATTAACTTGAACATCCTCACAACACCCCTAAGAGATAGGTACTGTTGTGAACCCATTTTATATATGAGCAAGTAGAGGCGGACAAATGACATATGCTCTAGGTCCCAGATTTTACATTTATAGCACAGAGAATTGAGCTGAATGAAATAACTCACGTGAACATGGTGCACACACAGTTGGTACGCAAGAAGCATTTGTTGAGTCGTAGTCTGACATGAGTAATGAAGTGATAGGCTAGAGTTTCTGACTCCAAGCTCCTTTGCCACCCCATCCCCCATCCCAAGGGTCTAGCACATAGTAGGTGAGCAGTCAGTGTCTCGCAATCTTTGTGAATTCCAGGGTCTGCCTTGGACTGGCTGCTTCCCTGCACTCCACCTGTAGGAGCGATGACGTGTGTTTTCTTGAGCTGGGAGTACCCCACCCCTGCAGACACTGCTTCCCTGACTCAGGAGTCTGATCTCAAAGGGGGGAATTTGTGGGAAGCCCCAGGGGAGGGGTGTTGGGGATCCCCTGACAAGGCAGTGCCTCCCTTCCTGCCGGCAGCAGCCCTTGGGCAGGGTGGATCCCAACTCTCTGGGTGGTACGTGCAAGACTGTCAGCTTGTCTGAGAGCCAAGGGCAGATGGGGAGCGCGTGTGCCTCCCACTGCCAGGTGTATGTGTGGCAGCCAGTGTTTGTCTTAGTGTGAAAAAAATCAGTCTTCGTGCCCATTGCCTCCCAGAAGTGGGTTATCTGGTCCTTTGGAAACAAAATCACTCAACTTAGGAAACTTGTGCTCAGCAACGTCAGGCTGGAAGTTCTGACTGTGGGGGTCTGACGGTGGGTGTCCTGCCCTGTGCTCTTTGCAGGGATGTCTCGCTCCCTGCCTGGGATTGCTGCGGAACTGGTGACAGGACCCTTAGGACAATACCATCTGGCCTTCCACAGGCCCTGAAAAGAGGAGAGGGGGATATAAAGCTAATACAAAAGGTAAGGCGGGGACAGAGAGAGATAGGAGAGAAAGATGTGGTCAGGCACGGGGAGCAAGCCCACAGGGTTCCCTGCACTCCATCCCTCCCGCAGCACCCAGTGGCATGGTGACCTCTGATGTCACGTACACCTGGGGGCTTGCTACAAGACCCAGGGATTTGCCCCAGTAGAGTCAGTGCAGAGCTGACCAAGAAGAGTCCCCATGGTCCTTGGAGCAGGGAGGTGGGCAGAGGTATTTTTAGAGTGTGCCTGCTGGCTGTGATCACAGTACCTGGAGTCAGCCAGCCAGGCTCTCCGCCCCCTTCCTGAGCCTGCAGAAAGGTGCATTCTAGGGCCACCTTGGCTTTCTCAGGAAAGCCCAGCTCACCCTGGCCTGTCAGACCTGCCAGACTCTCCCCCCAGCCCTCCTTGGAACCTTCCAGCTGGAGTCTGTTTGCACAGCTGGGGTGGGGGTAGAGGAGGGTGGGGAGGAGCTGCCCTCTGGGTCCTGAGGCTCTGGCCAAATATCCTTAGGCCAGCTGGAAGTAGCCCAGAATGATGCGAGGGGCCTGCAGATCCATGAATGGGACACGGAGTCCTGGGCTGTTGCCTTCCAGCTGCCTGAGCTCGAGTGAGTCCGGGGCGGAGAAGCCCTCCTTTCCTCATTTGGAAGATGGAGAGAATACAACACAGAGCAGTCTTCTGGGAGAACTAAACCTGATTAGACATAAGTAACCAGCCTGATGCCTGACACAGTGGGGGCTGAAAATGTTAGTTCCCTCCCGTTTCTTCTCTTTCTATCCCTTTCTCCTGTTTTCTCACTCTGCAGAGCCGTTTATTTATTATTTGATATGTATTCACTGAGTACCATTGGTGGCAGGCATGTGGATGCCATGGGGAGTGAGACGGGCCCTGGCCCTTGAGCAACTTACATCCTCAAGGCAGAGATAGACAGACAAGGGTGATGACACACAGCAAGTGGAAATAGGGCCGGCTTCTCAGAAGAGGTGCTGCCTGGATGGATCCTAAAATGCCCTCAGACTTTGCTGAGTGGTAGACCCCTCTTTCTCTTAGTCCTTTAAGCCCTGCCTTTTCCATGAAGCCCTCCAGGTTTCTTCTCGATCTCCATCCAGTGCTTGGAACAATGCTCTGAGATGGGTAATATTATCATCCAAGTTTATAGATAAGTCACTCAGACTCAGAAAAGTCAGTGAACAATGGCAGGATGTCATCTGAATTCAGCACCATCTGTGTCCAGGATCTGAGCTCTTTCCACAAAGCTAATTTGCCTCTTCCTTAGGCCTTCCTTCTACCCTGGGTTCCCTCCGTCTCTCAGAGAAGTTATCACCCAGGCTTTTAATGATTTGTTGACCAAGCTGTCATCCCCACAGTCTAAAAACCCTTCAGGAGCTGTACTGTATCTGATCCTCTCTGTGGCCAGGGGCCTGGTGTCCGTCTGGCTCAGAGCCACATGAGCACACGTCACTGAGATGGAACCAGGTCAGAAGCACATCACAACTGTCTCCCAAGTTCAGTTGGGCAGAGTCTCTGATTGGAACAGTCACTCTTCTCCCTGGCTTCCACCCCGGCAGCATGACCCCACAGTACTGGCCCGGGCCCCTTCCTCCCTCCTCTCCTCCAGGTCCCAGGTACTCTGGGGCTAACAGAATATGACAGGACGGGATGTGTGGTGGCCACACGTGTCCAGCCAAGCAGGCCAACCCAGGAGACAAGGACATGAGCTCCTGACTCACACTGTAGCATTGATAAAGGCAGGGGCAGGAGACACACCTGACAAGAAGTCACACCTAATAAACCCAGTAAAACTCAGTAAGGCTTTGCTAAGGGGCTTAAGGAATCTAGACCCGGGACAAAGGGCTCTGAGAATCAGCCCCCAGAGCGGGAGGCAGATCTGGCGGATTCCTCAGAAGTGGGTCCCTCTGTTGTGGGCGTCTGAGCGGCTGCTTCTCGTCCCTGTTAGAGCCCAGCTGTGCTTGGCCCATTTGCTTGGGTCCCCACAGGCCCCGAGGCCGAAGGAGCCTGGGAAGGAGCAAACCCGGGGGAGTGACTGACACATTGTTAGGCGAGGCCATCTTTTGGATAGGAATTCGGTTCACGGGCAGATCAGACAACAGCTGAGATCTCAGGGGGAACTGGTCCTGGTGATGGATGCTCTGAGACTCTCCCATCTGCCTCTGCTCTGTCTCCCTTGCCCACCCCCCAACTTCCATCCCACCTTCTCGTGCTCTCCTTGGTCACTGGCCAGGAGTGCTGGGGGTGGGAGAGCCGGCAGATTCATCAGGCAGGGGATGCAGGGAGGCTGGAGCCACCAGTTCATGAATCAGCTCAGCTCTGATGCTCCTGTCAGTGGGAGACGACTCCACGGCATCTGGAATATGTGCCCCAGGGGCTCAGTACATGGAGGGCAGAAGGATGCCACCGGGAACAGAAGGACGCCGCCGGGACCAGACGGACGCCGCCGGGACCAGACGGATGCCACCACTCACTAGCTCTGCGATCTCGGGCAAGCCGCTTGACTTCTCCAAGCCTCAGTGTCCTCCTCCGCAAAATAAGGCTAGTAGAATCTGCCATGCCTAACTCACAGGTTGTTGAGAGGCTCAAATAAGAGGGCACCGTTGTTGCTAAGCACACAGTGGGCTAGTGCTGAATGCAGCTCTGACCCAGGTCTCCTGCCTCCCAGCCTCTTGTTATTCCTCTGTTCTAGCCCCTCTTAGTGACCTAACCTAGGTCTTAGCCTGACCTGGAGGCGGAAGGATAGACTTGTTGACCTGGGGAGTTGAGCCCCTCTGGGTCTGCCTGAGGCAATTCCAGGGTTAAGAGCACATAAGACTTGGGCCTGCTGCTGTGTTTGTTTGGCTGATTAAATGACTGAGCAGTGACTATGGCTGATGAAATTGTACCTCCCCTTAGGAGCTGTAGATTCCGAAGCTGATCCCTAGAGACTCAGCGTGAAGGGTGTATGAGGGTGGAGGAGGTAGGTACCAGCTCCAGCTCGTGAGGAACTTGCAAACTCTTTGGGGAGGTGAGACCGTCATTTAAGAGCTATTAGCTAAAAATATAGGGCAGAGCATCCAAGGTACCACGTCTGGTCTGTTAATAACAGTACCCCCAGGGCCTAATGCACACCATCAGCATTTAATAAACACCTGCCAAATGAGGGAATAAGAACAAATGACACAGACAGTCTTTGTATGTTACCCCAAGCCACTTGGCAATTCCCTGTTCCTGGGAGATTTTGGGAGAACTTGCTCTGAACCCCAGACCGCTCAGCTGTTCCACACTTGCTTGTCAGGCTTCTCTGCTCCTGCTCACGGGGGTGGGGGGGTGACCCCCTCCAGGCCATGTCAGACCATTAGACCACACAAAGCATTTTGTCCTCCTCCTTTTTCCACAGAAATGTAATCCCCCTGGGAATCTTGCCAACCCTTTCCTGAAGATTTGAGGGTATCACAGGGAAGGGACCACAGATTTTGCCAACAACACAAGTTGCCCCATAGTACACCCCACCTTCCAAACTCCAAATCTCCTGACCTGTGGCGCCCTCCCCAGCCTTCTGGGAGATGTGGTCCAGGGCGCACCCCAGCCCCTCCCTGTCCCAATCCATGGCTTTTCTTGCAGGGAGAAGGGCTGTCAATCTGCTTTCTGTAGTCCCAGAAGATTCCAAGGAAATAATATTCTTTTTCTTTCCTTCCATATGTATCTCCCAGGCCCGGTAAATCCCCTGAGTCCCCCGTGAGGCAGGTTTGGACTCAAGGCTGAGAAGCCCTTTCTAAGCTGAGAGCTATCTAGATTGCCTAGAGGAGCTGGGGTCCCTGTCGCAGGAGGTATCCTGGCACAGTGAGGCTGCAGAAGCCCGTCAGGGGCGTGGATGTAAGTCCTCAGGCAGTTCTTCAACTTGGGAGTTGGAAGGGCTGTGACTCCAGCAAGCAGGAGACCTGGGTTTATGGCCCAGCTCTGTTATTGGCTATCAGTGTGGGCTGGCTCCAATCCCCACCTGTTTCTGTGCCTCGGTTTCCCCACTGGCACAAAACGTGGGGAGCAGAGAATGGGGAGGTCAGACTGGGTGCTCACCTCTCGTCCCTGCAGCTCTAAGACATGGCGATTTCCTGGTATCTCAGGAGTGGAAGGTGATTTGTTTTTTCTGCAACAAGATCTAAGTGTCAAATTTGTGGGAAACTGAGAGTGATTGCATCTTCTTATCGCTCTGGCTCCAGGCCCAGCTGTGGCTCTGTCTGGCTGCCACGGATGGGAAGGGGGCACCGCAGACCCTCCTCTGGTCTGGGAAGAAAGTGAAGCTGTCCCTCAGCATCCTGCATGGAGTGGAGACGGGGATGGCAGCAGCACAGAGCACCGCAGACTCTGTACGGGGTTGGGGGATGGAGAGCATCTCTGCCTCTCTGTGCCTCTGGGCTCAGGGAGGAATGTTCTACTCTAGCGATAGGACAGGGTTATGGAGCCCACTCCTGTCTATTGCAACGCAGGCTCCATGGGAAAATATAGGAAAGCACTGCTCTCTGTGACTCTCATTGAGATTGATCCAAATAGTCCCAATTTTTTCCTATCAAAGTTCTCCAAAGATCCTTTTAATTATTAGTAACATTTAAAAAAAAATCAACTACCACATGCCAGGTTCTGTGCTGGGCACGGAGATCTAGCAGTGACTAAGAAACAAATGGCCTTTGGCTCTGGCCCCGCAGTGCACCCACCACCCGCCCCTGCCAGCTTCTGGGACCACAGCTAACCTGGAGCACACCTTCATTGCAGGAAGGCAAGCAGCTTGGCCAGGTGGGGCGAGATCATCAAGTGTTTTAAGCAGAAGGGATTTCATTCAGGCCTCTGAGGAACACCTAAAACAGCACATTGACCTAACAGCACACCATCCACTCTTCCTGAGGCTGGAGAAATACATGAACTCAGGGCTGGTTGTGGCCATGGTCCAGAGGGGCTGACTGTGGTAAAGACAGAATGAATGATGCTCGGGGAGACCCAATCCAGTGGAATCTAAGTCGGGCACAATGGGAGGGGACTTCTGCATTCAAGCTGGCAGAAACATCTTTCATAGCAGTGATTCAGTGAAAAGTGCTGAAAAAGAAATCAGCCTAATGTTTAGGCTTGAAGAATTGGTGGCTACAAGTCTCATGCTTTTGACTGTATCTATGAATAACAGGGAAACAAAGAAGCCGTCTCCTGCTTGCTGTGTCCCTGGGCTCGGCTCTTCATTCCATGGACTTGGGAGCAACAGGATTAGTCTTTCTTTCCTAAAACATTTGCCAGTAAAGACTTTGGGAACTGGGGAAAAGAAAAGAAAAGAGGAAGGGAAGGAGGGAGGAAGGGCAGGTTTCTGTGTTACTTGGGGAGAAAGAGACAAGCATTTTGGTACAGGGCAGTACATTCTCTGACAGGAGCCCACAGAGGGCTATGGGAGCATGGTGGGACGGAGGTGGTTGGTACCCAGATGTGATAGGGCCAGACAAAAATTGTGAAGTCTAAGCAGAAATTTGTTAGACCAAGGGAGTGTAGGGAGGAAACTGGAGTGTTCCAGGAAGAAGGAGCAATGCCTGCAAAAGCCTATCATAGGGAGAGCAAGGTTCATTCTGAGACCTGTAGTGGCTGTTTTCCTGCATGTGAGTGACTGATAAAGACAAGGAGCAGGAGTTGGGGAGGGGAGCATAGGGCATGTGACAGAATGGAGGAACTTTCTGTTTGTTCGTTTTTGTTTTTAAGCAAGGTTTAATTCAACTGCACGGCATCCAGAAGAAAGAAATGTACCAAAGAATCCAACCTGAGGCCAGATTATACATTGTAGAAGGGGGAAGGAAAAAGTCAATACTAATCAGGAGAGGGAGCAATGTAATTAGAAACAACTCCAAAAGAAATCACACAATAAATAATTTTTTAAGAAAAGAACCCTTCTAAATACAAACAAAGAGGGATGCATGCATACACACACACACACACACACACACACACACACACACACACACAGTCTTTGCACATGTCACTCTGGTCTTTTATGCAGTGGCGACTATGGCTCCCATGCTGGTCGCCCTGGGGAAGGACAAAGGGTAGACATGAGAGAAGAAGGCTTGGAGATTTAAGACAGTCCAAGAGGGAACCCACTAAGTTGTTAGAAACAAGGGTAGAAAAGAAGGAAACAGGAATTATCAAGGAAGATTTTAATTGCTTCAAAGAGAGAGAAAGGAAGAAAGCACAGAAATCCAACACAGGTAAAGGTACAATGAATGTGGAGTTAAACTGAGAGAGAGGGGCCAGGATCAGGCAGGGTCTGGAGCCTTGAACGTGGAGGAGGCTGAACATTACCCTGGAGACAGTGGGAGCCAGTGAGGGGTTTTAGCTGTAGTGATGTGGTTGTATTTGTAATTAGAGATGTCAGTGATGCTATGTGGAAGATGGACTGGAGGGAAGCGAGCCTGGAGATAAAGTTGGGAGACTGGTTCAGTGAACCAGATGCGGGTGATGATGAATAGGCTGTGGTAGTAAAAATGGGAATGGAGATAAATGAAAGGATTTGTGAGACTTTGAGGAGGTGGCCTCATCAGGACCGACGTTCCCATGAACCCTGAATTCTGAATTATTTTGTTTTCCAAATCCAAGGCATCTTTTAAACAATTCAGTTATTACATTCAGTAACACAGTAATAATAAAGAAACTAATATGGAATTATATGTGCTTCATTCACATAGCTTTGGAAATGGGTCTTATCTACCCACCACCCATCATGACATAATAGGAAATCAGAACTTTAGGCCATCGGGAGCTAAATGACTTTGTTTCACTTTGTCAATGTAATCATAGCCTAAAGCAAAGAAACCTGACATTTTAGTTACCTAAGTTGTCGTTGGTCACCAAGACCTGGTCTTTCTTGTCTCTGGCGTCACCCTGCAAATGGATGTCCACACTACAGTCGGAAAGATCTTTCTAAAATGAAAATTGGATCTTCCCTTAAAATTCCGTTGTAGTGCCAGGGTTCCCCTCTCCTCTCAGCACTCTCCCTCAGTGGGTCTCATCCACCTTCAAGGATACTGGGTATATGCTATTTATTCTCAAATACATCTCATGGTCAGAACACTATCCTGATCTTCAGACTCCAAATCCTACTCGACAACCCCAAGTCGATCTTCCATCAGACTCCCATCTCTCGGTGTTGTCAATGCTTTCACCAGCCATGTGGCAGTCATCCCTGGTCACCATCTTCCCTCTCTCTTTCCCTCACACTCTAATCACATCTGCTTCTTTCCAACTCTGGTGCCCATGCTCCCACCCCCAAATCTAGACCCCTGTGCTCTCTTGCTGGGATCTCTTCAGAACCTTCTATCTAGAATCCTTGCTTCCATCTTGCTTTTCTCTAAGCCATTCTTTATAGCAGCCAAGAGAATCTTTTAAAATACAGTGATTCATGTCGTCCTCCACTCTTCTGCGTAAAATCAGGCAGCCCTTCCCACTTCTCTTAAAATATCATCCACATCTGACGAGACGCAGTATGATCTGGCTGTGGTGGATCTGTAGGGTGTCAAGTCAGCGAGGCTGGAACTACGTTTCCCAGAATTCTCTTCACCGCATATCCCAGGTGTGCAAACGGCACAAGAGAGGATTTGCGGGAGATGTGGAGGGAGGAACGGCAGTTGTATTCTGTTACACTCGAAGAGCCGCTCAGGGTCCCAGGCAGTGCCTGGTGCCGACACGCAGGTGGCCTGGGGCCACGCCAGCCTGCCGGTCCTCCGTCTCCTGCCACGCGGCCCCCGGCGCAGGGGTGTGTTCAGCGCCACGACGAGGGGCCCCACGTCTCCTGCCCGCCGCCACCCGCGTAACTCCAGGAGGAGCTTCGGAGGCCGCGAGACCTTCAGGATTCCCTTCTCATTTCTTTTCTCTTCGACTCTCTGCCCTGGTGACTTCAGACCCCAGCACGAGACACAAAGGCAACAGGCTCAGATAGACCGGGAAACCACCGGTCACAGCCGCACAAGGTCAGATCCCTGTAACGAGTCCCTCATTCTTCCTCCTAGCAGTTCTGTTTCTGTGACTGAACCCTGACCGATGCCCTGTCTCTCCAGCTGCACCTTGTGCTACTCTCCTTCGAGCTCACCCTCCTTGGACACGTGGTGCATCTTCCCACTTCCGAGCCTTTGGGTGCACTGTCTCTTCTTCCTGGATGCTCTGCTCCACACTGTCTCTGCCTGGCCAATTCCTGTTCTTCCTGCAGATCTTGGGCCTGTTATGTTTTCTCATGGCACTAAACACTTCTTTTTTTAATAGCCTTGAACAGATGTGTGGGGTTTTGTGGGTGCATGCACACATGGTGTGAGCGTTTCTGTTAAGTCTATCTCCCCAGCAGACCCTGACCTTCATGAAGGCAGGGGCACACCTGATTAGTTCCCGTCATGTAGCCCTGCCTCGCAGGGTGGGTGCTTCATGGTAGTTCTTTCCTGCTGACTTATTTAATTATCGAATGAAACAAAGAATGGGCAGACAAAGGGGAAAAAGAAAAGAAGAAGGAAAAAAATAAGGATGGAAGAAACAGAGAAAGAGAAAAAAGAAGGAAGGAATGAAGGAGGGAAGAGAAAAAGGTCTTTCTTGTGCAGTTTTCAGCTAAGTTACCACTTCTCCTGGAGGCTGTGTTAGAGGCCCCCCTGGGTTTCCTGTTCCCATATCTCTTCTCACACTGGGTCTTGAGTGTCTTCTGCCTTCTCCTTTCCCACATAAGACTGGATGCTCTCAGGGGGAGACTGGGTGGAAGGAGCTCAGTGAACTGGTGGCGAAGGGACTGGACTCCCGGGGAGTCCAAGGCTCTCGGCCTGGCAGTCCATGTCATTTATCATAAACCCCCGCTCACCCCTGTCCTCAGCTCTTCCTGTACCCAAACTCTTCCCTGTGACCTGAACAGCCACTCCCCCCTCTGGCCTCCAGGTCTTTGCAGCCCCAGTTCCTTCTGCCTGGGCTCGCTTTCCTGTCTCCATCTGGCAACGTCCAGATACCCTTCCAGCCAGTCTTTCAGAGCAGGCTCCACTGGGCTGGTGAAGGCTCACTCAGGCTGCGAGGCTGACTGATTTTTTCCAAGGGCTTTCTTCCTCCCAAATGATTCAAAGGTTTGCCAGAAATAACAAAAGTCACTAGACCCCCAAAACACCAAAACCAAAGGGAGGGCTGAAGTCAATACTGTATATTGTTTCTTGGGTTGTTGTGGGGAACACAAGTCCCTCCACGGCCAATGTCTCTCAGCTCTGCCTCCTCGGGGGTCCTACAGCACACCCCGCCCTCCACCCCCTCCAGCTCAGTGCCTCTCCGCTTGCACAGGCCCTGGCCTTCACTTGGGATCAGTAGTAGGGCGGCCTGTGGTCCAGAGTCCCAGTCCTTGTGCTTCATTCATTCATTCACATTTATTCCTTTCCGGCTGGGCACTAGGCGTACAAGATTAACAATCTCTGCCTTGGTGAGAAGTGTGTAAACAATCACAGCCTCGTATGACAGAGGGGCTCACAGAGGGCCGAACAAGAGGGAACGAGGGGGACAAGGGAGCCTTTTCAGAGAAAGTGACATCCAAGCCGGCACCTGAAGGGTTATAGGATTTGGCCAGGCAAAGTGGCAGGTGTTCCAGGCAGAGAGAACAGCAAGCCAGGTCTGCAAGCGGAAGTGACGGCGGAGAGGTTGACTGGGACCACATCATAAAGGGACTTAGGGGGTCACAGTAACAAACTTGAACTTTTCACAGGGGGCAATGGAGAGCCACCTATAAGTCCTTCTCTACCCAACTGTGAAACAGAACTAACCGCCCTTACTTTATTCCGCTGTGGAAAGCTGCCTTCTGTGCCTCCTCTGCTGTTATCTCACTGTGTGGCCTGGGGCCTCTCCTCCCCTCCCCGCATCCCAACCTTCATCTAGAACATGAGGCCCTGCCAGCTCTGAGGTGCTACTATTCAGGGAGATTCTCTTTAATTAGTTAGCTAATCAATTAAAGAACATTTTCTGAGCACAAATTTTAAGCCAGGCATCTTTTAAGAAGCTGGGGATCCCATCTTCCTGTCCTGCAGGAGCTCCCATTTGGCTGGGGAGGCAGATGCGTGAATCTGTACCCACAGCTCCAAGCAGAATAAGCTCAGTGCTGTGGGAGCAGAGTGGAGCAAGTGATTCATCCTCCTTCAGGGACCTGGGGGCGGCTTCGGAGAGGAGAGGAGGCAGCAGATGATCTGGGCCTTGACGGATGCACTGGGGAACCAAGATAGGGTCTGCTTTGTTCAGGGAGAATGAGTCACCTGGGGGGGCCCGGAGGCAGGAAATGAGGCCTGGAGACAGGTAGCCACCAGGCCCCCAGAGGCCTTGAATTCTCTGCCCTCTGCAGGGTGTGGGGAGCCCCGAGGAGAGGATGAGCTCCTCCACTCTTCCTTTGGGACATTGGAGCTGATTTTGCTTTAGTGACTGGAGTCAAATTCATGTGGTGCAAACAGAAAAGGAGAGGTCATTTTAGAACCCCAGCTATTGGCCAGGCTGTGAGCCAGATGATTGAAATATATGATCTTCCCTGTTTTAACCCTGAAGATAATTCCCTAAGATAGAAATGCTCATTCAGCGTTCATGGGAGCAAACTGAGGCTCAGAGCAGGAAGCACCGTGGCTGAGGTCCCACAGTTGGAAGGTGGTGCAGCCAGGACCACACCCACCTCCCTTGGGCCTGACCCCAGATCTCTGCCCTTCCTACCGCCACTGCCCCTGACTGCTGGGTACACCAGACCCAGTGTCCTGTGTCCCAGGGCTCTGTCCAAGATGTTTCCTAGGGCCTCTGGTGATGGTGGGGTGTGGAGGGGAATGAGTGTTGGAGGGGAAGAGAAGGAAGTGCCCCCGTCTGTCCTGTCACTGGACACCCTCCAAGAATGGGCAGCAGGCTCCCCACTGCCCCGGGTGGGAATAAACTCTTGAACCCTCCACAGAGATAAAAAGTGCTATCTCCTCCCAGGCCTGAGTGTCGGAAGATGGGGCCACTTGGGCCAACCTCCAGCTGCCTCCACCCACAGCTGTGAAGAAAAGCTGTCTGGGGGGATGGGGGCGCTCAGGTTCTGCCCTACCCTGGAGATGCCCCAGTGCTTGCTTTCTTAGGGTCCATTTAGCGTTGCCCCTATCCTGGAGAGCCTAGAGTGAGTTTGCAAGACCCGAGGAAGCTGTGGGGTCACATTCCAGTTCTGTCTCTTCCTTGAAATGGGGTTGTGAGCAAACTACTTCTTTGAGCCTCAGCTTCTGCATCTGGCAAATGGGGTGATAACCCCTTCCAGGGGTTCAGAGAAATTGATGCCTGGAACACAGCAGGCTCTTTGCAAAAGGACCATCATTGCAAAGTAGAGAGAAAAGGGAGCCAGATTGCCTGGGTTCAGATGCCTGGCTCTACCTTCTCTAGCTGTGGGAACTTTGAGAAAGTTTTCTTTAATTCAGTGCCTTGGTTTCCTCGTCTATAAAATGAGGGTTGTGAGGATGACACTGGCTAGTCAAATAGAGCACCCAGGACAGTACCTGGCACAGTGGTAGGTGCTATGTAAGTATCACTTATTGTTAGTGTTTCTCTCTGCTTCACCCTCTGATCACTGATCCGGGCATCCCCAGCCTCCCCTTCCTGGGCCGTCCCTGCTCTGGGAAGCCCCGGTGTCCCACACTCTGCTTTTCTCCCTATGGGCAAACCTCTCTCACGTCTGCATTCTCTGTCCCATCTCAGGGGGAGGGAGGCTTGGCGATCCCTTTCCAGCATGTGTGGAGGGACTGAGGCTGACGGGGACACAGTCTTTGTGGCCCCGCTTAGAGTGAGCAGGCTACACCACCTGATCTCCCACACCGGCTGCCCAGTGCTGAGAAAGACCATACTGTTCCTGATCCTATAGACAAAATGGCACTGTGGTGATTCACAGACTCAGGATCCCAGAAAGCCAGGGCTGAAGGGGCCCCAGAGGGCACCTCACCTGTTCCACATCCTTGCCCGTTTCCCCCTGTTCCCTCAGGAGAAGGCACCAGACTGGAATACAATCTAGGGTAGAAAGACTGACCCAGTTCCCCTGCTGCTGGGACTGATGCTTAAAGACCACTGGGACTGGGCCCCCCGGGCCTGGGTACGAGCCCTTGTGTCCCTCTGCGGTCGCAGCTGAGCAGACGGCTCTGAGCCTTGGCTATTTGAGGGATGTTTTGATAACCTCTTCCCATTCCTCCCCCTCCTGCAAAGCCCCACCTGATCACCCCACACCCTGGGCCTCCTCTTATCTCCTTGCTCTAAGCTCCCCATCCATTACTGTGCACGAGTTTTATCTGAGGCTCCATGGAATGAGATTGATTTCTATGAATAATTGGAATAGCTGGCTGGTGACCCAGTGTTGCTGCCACCAGGGTGGTTGAGGCTTCAAAGCCCACATCCAACTCTTCCCCTCTCTCCATTCCTATGGCTGTTATCTGGTCCAGGCCACCCTGACCTTTGGCTTGGAGCACAGTTACAGCTTTCTGACTTCAGTCCCTGCGGGGCTTACTGCGCCTTCCCTCCCACCCCCGTCTTCCCCTCCCAGCCGTCCTCCAGAGCAGCCAGTCCCATCTGTAGAGCTCAGACTCTTCCCTCGGCTTGTCATTAGGGCCTTTCTGATAGAATTCCAATTTAACGTTTTGGCCTTATGGTGACTTAGGGTAAAGTCACCCTAAAGGATGAATCCCCACTCTAAAAATTCACCTAATTCACTCTAATTCACCCTTGTGCATGTTCCCTAAGTGCAAAGTTTGCCCGAGTTGCTTCCTCTAGGGATGTTCATTCATTTATTCTGTCAGTCACTGTGCAGGCCTTCTGCGGGCATTAGGAATAAGACACAGACCTGTCCTTAGGGAGCACATGGGCTAGTGGGAGAGGCAGATGCATGAAGGGGTCATCTATACCAGAGTGAAACAAGTGAGGTGTCCAGGGAAGCACAGGGTTGGAGGGGGTGGAGGATTGGGGCCGGGAGAGTCTAGAGAGTCCTAACCCTGCCAGAGATTAGTAAAGAAGGCTTTCTGGAGGAGGGGGCATAAACTGGGGTCTTGAAGGATGAGAAAATTGGCCAGATAGGCAAAGAAAATTTTCCTGTTAAACAAAGCTGACTTCTTGAACCAGACCAATTCAAATACTGCACCCTCTAAGAATTCTTTCTTAACTGGCAAGACCCACACTGCCCTCTCTCCAGGGCTGGCCCGATGGTTGTGCAGCTTGTGAAGTCTCTTAGAAGAGCCTGCACTTAGAAGAGCCCCATGCTTGTTTAATCTGCTGTTGCTGTCTTGAAATTATTCATAATTTCAATAATTCTCAGGTGAAAGGAGGGTATAGCTCAGTGGTAGAGTGCACGCCTAGTATGCATGAAGCCCTGGGTTCAATCCCCAGTACCTCCATTAAAATAAATAAGTAAATAAATAAACCTAGTTACCTCCCCCTCCCCCTAAAATAAAAAAATAATAATTCCCATTTTCACTAAGCCCCTCCAAATTATATAGGTGGTCTTTCTCCCCTCAGGTGTTGTCACTTTCAACCTTGTATTATGTTTGTGAACCAATCCCCCCTTTCCCACCAAATGCCTTATCTTTTCCCTGGGGAGTATCTGCAATTCTGGGTGGGTCTGACTCATCCGTATCCTCAGGGTCCAGCACAGAGGTGGGCACCAAACAGCCTCTGTGAAGATTTTGGTGAGTGCACTGAGACCCCACTGGAACACAGCCGTTTCGTCAACGCCAGGGTAGCATCCCATGGGAGGGAGCGTAATCCGGCATGTATATGCTCCAGGAATTCACAGGCAGGAGAGACAGCTGTGGCTGGAGGCAGCGCGATGTGCTCCCCAGAGGACCTGCCACTGCTCTACTGTCAGATGCCCTTTCTCAGCCATTCCTAAGGTCTAGTCTCAATTCTTGCTGCACTGATCCCCTCCCCACTCTGGGCCCCTCCCTGGGCCTCTGGGCGTAGCAGAGAGAAGCTGGGAGGTAGGATGACAGCATCTTAATTTCCCTGCTAATTACAAGTGCTGGGAAGAGAGGTGCTAAATGCCAGATAATTACCCAGGAGGAGACACGTGCCAGACTCCTGGCTGCTCTCAGCCCCAGGAATTTCACTTTAATGGTTTTCTTTTCTTCTTTCTTTAAAAAAAAAAAAGATAAAAAGAGTTAAGGCCTGGCTTTCTCTCTCTTTAGGCTTAGGAGTTAAAGAAAGCAGTCCCTTTCTTAAAGCCCCTTCCTTATCAGGGACCTAGATCCAGACCCTCCACGTTGGGTCTGGGGAGAAGGTCTGAGCATTGCAACCGTGTTTGTACTTGAGTTAGGCTGTAGGCATGGAATGGGGTGGGCGGAAGGAGGAGCCCCAGCCTTCTCCCAGCTCTCCATCCGAGACACACATACCACCATCACCACCACTACCACCACCACCGCTGCCATCGCAGCTCCACTTTTGAGCATGAGAACCCCGAGCTGCTGTCTTGTTCAGAGTTGCAGGCAGGAGGAGGCAGGGAGGGGTGCCCTGTGGTCCCCTGCTTGGGCTCCACCATTCAGCCCGAGGGCAGGGGGTGGTGGGGGATTGGGGGTGGTGTCACCCAGTCGCTTGGCCTGGCTCCCGTGCCCTGATGCCTGCCAGCTTCAGGCGTAGCTTGAAAGGCTCCCAACAGGAAGCTATTAAGTTGATGAGCATTCTTGTGGTCCTGGATTGATACAGCGACTCTCTGTTTCGTAAAGCTGTTGTAATTTCCATAATAACATTTTCCTCTTCTTAAATAAACTTGGACCCCAGCCTGAAGAATGTGGCTGGCTTCGCCTGGGGAATTCAGGACCTGAGATCGTGGAGGGAACACTCCCTAGAAAGGTGGGAGGGGAAGGGAAAGCCACAGCTGCCCCAGCCCAAGGACTGGGACACACGTGGGCTGGTGGAGTCGGGCTGAGCAGGAATCTCCGGAGGACCCATAGCTCAGCCCTGGGCCAGGCCAGTGCCCCTCCATCCTTCTAGGCATATTCCTTTTATAACACAAGGAGGCAACCTAGGGCAGTGGTTAAGAATATGGACTTTACGTTTCTATTATACGGTCACTATATACTACTTGTGTGATCTTGGGTAAGTCACTTGACCTCTCTGTGCCTCAGTTTCCTCATCTGAAAAAATAGGGATAATAAAATGTACATAACTTACAGGTACATTGTGAGATAATATATGTAAAGTACCCAAAAGAGGGCCTGGTAAAAAGCATGTGCTGAACACATCTTTTAAAGAAATCCACACAGATGACTATGTCTCATAAATAGTTTTACCTGGAGTCAGGGAATAATAAAATCTTAGCATTCTTGAGTCACTGAGTTAAAAAAGAGTCTTAAGATCATGTAGTAATGGAATCAAATAAAAATTAGCAATGTGGACTCTTAGATTCACAGAATCCTGGACTATGAAACAAAATGATTCACATCTTAAAGTCTTTGAGGTCAGCCCAACCCTGGCCATCCGGAGTCTGCTCCCACATCCCCATGACCATGAGCTCACTACCTCTGAAGGTTGCCTCCTGGGAAGTTAATACTGAATACAGATCTGCCTCCTTTGTCAGCCTCCATTGGTCCTAGTTCTCTCTGGGCCACCAGAGCGCACCTGCTTTCTCCTCCCAGGAGAGCCCTGAGAGATGGGGAAGGATGGGGACATCAGGTTTCCCCAAAGCCTGCTCTTCTCTGGGCTGCTTTCTTCCCGAACATAGCTCTCCTTCATGCCACTGATAGGCTGCCTTGGTCTGACCAAGCCCTGCCACCTCGTGTCCAGAATGAACACCACGTGAACTTGACCATGGCAGGGCTCAGAGGAACTTCTGTCACTCACTCTATCTTTTGTTTGGTATGTATTTTTTATTCCAGCTTTATTAAGATATAATTTTTCCAGGTTTAAAAAAATTTAATATTATTTATCAGGCAATATAGTTATATATTTCTCCCAAAGTTTTATTAAGAAAAAAACTTAAAAGCTGAAAGAATTATACGATGAACACTTACATGTCACCTACTAGAGGCACACTTGTTAATATTTTGCTGGATTTGCTCTGTCAGGCATCTGTCCATCTACCCATCCCTCCGTCCATCTGTTAAGACTGCTTATTCTTGTGTGTGTGTCTAAAGTTTACTGCTGGTGTGTACTCTTCTAAGCTGTTTTAAAAATCTACTTCCATCATTCTGTTTTTTTTTATGTCCCTCTTTGAAAAACTGAAGTATAGTTGATTTACAATATTATATTTGTTTCAGGTGTACAACATAGTGAGTCAATATTTTTATAGTTTAAACTCCAAGAGATATAATTGACATATAGCACTGTGTAAGCTTAAGGTGTACGACATAATGATTCGACTTACCTCATACCATGATTACCATAATAGGTTTAGCATACATCATCTCTTATAGACATAACATCAAAGAAATAGATTTAAAAAATTCTTTTCCTTGTGTTGAGAACTCTTAGAAATCACTCTCTTAACACCTTTCATTTATGACATACAGCAGTGTTAATTAGTTTCATCATGTTGTACATTACATTCCTTGTACTTATTTATCTCGTAACTGGAAGTTTGTACCTTTTGACTGCCTTCATCCAATTCCCCCTCCCCACAACTCCCACTTCTGGTAACCACAAATCTGATCTCTTTTTCTATGAGTTTGTTTGTTTTTGAAGTATAATTGACCTACAACACTATGTTAGTTTCTGGTATGAAACAGGGTGATTCGATATTTCTGTACGTTTAAAAATGACGCTCCTTTATCTTTTAACTTGGTCCAGGGTCATGCTGTTTCTAGCAAGTGAGTATCTCTGGAGCTCAACTCATAAAGCCCATTTCAGTGAATAATTACATAGTAAGCATGGGTGTTTGTGTGTGTGCGTGTGTGCGCGCGTGTGTGTGCCTTTGTATGTGCAAATGTACAGAAGGTTGAGAAGGACCTTTGAGGCTGGATCTCTGAAGCTAAGAACATGGAGACTAAAGAGGGAAAGGAAAGAAAGTGAGATGACTCAAAGTCCTTCCAATGGGACACTGGTCCCTCCCTCCCCAGGAACAGTGTCCACTCAAGTGGTGGCACGTGCTACAGGCCCGACAGGCCCCTGTCTTACACACCTCCTAGCTGTGCACAGAACACCAACAATTCCCATGACTGTTTCATCATCTCCTCACACCCATTTCCTCTTAGAGGGACAAACAGTCTGCCGGTGGGAGGCCCACTGGCCCCTGCTGTTAATGTGACTGTGAGTTGAGGGTGTTTCCCCAAATATAACTGGCAGGGCATCTTGGGGTGGGGGGTTGGGAATGATGCATGTGACTCTCTGGGTGTGTCCTGCACCAAGATGCTGAACAAGCAGCAGTTGGAACTTAGATCCAGCCAGTGCTCTGCTCACAAGACACACACCTTGGCAGGGGGCTGGGTCCAACCAGAGGAAGGGGCACCTTTCTCTAACGCACACATAGGTGTCCTAAGGTTGAGCGGCAGGCAAAAGGATGGTGAAGTGGGTGATGAAATAATGAAAAATGTAGGCCCAGGGATATAGGAACCAGGAAGGGTAACAAATTGATTTTGCCAGGAGCAGCGCAAGACTGATTCAAACTCATCCTCTTTCCTGGAGGAGCTCCAGTCTAATCAGGAAATATCCAAACAGATCATGAAGAGAGGCCATGGGAGCTTGGAGGAAGGTGGGGCTGGAGGCTCCTGCTCTGGGTCCCGGAGGATAAACAGGAGTACACGGGTAGCGAGGCTGGGAGGGAAGGCCTAGGAAGCATGGAGATGCTGGAGAATGGGGAACATGAACATGATACTGTGATTTGTAAGAAATACATATTTGGTCATTCAGATGACCAAAGTATATTTCTCATATAATTTTGGTCTTCATGCACTATTCTTGGCTCTCAGTTCCCCAAACCCTTGAGATTTCCTGGGGGAAAAGAGCAATGGGAGCATCTTCTGTCACAATATTTGATTTCTTGTCCTCAGTTCCTGAAATCAGATGTTTCAGAACCATCAAGGTGAAATGGGTGTCTTGTTATTCAAGATGCCTTGTTCCAAGACAACTGAGTTTGTGTTAATGAGGTGGCTTCTGAAAAACACCTAAGGATGGGGGCTGGTTGCCAGCCTAATCATGTGATTAGAAGATTGGAACTTTCAGTCCACCCCCTGATTTCTGGGGAGGGGGGCACGGAGGTTGAATCAATCACCAGTGCCAATGGTTTAATCAGTCATGCTTAAGTAATGAAGCCTCTGTAAATAACCAGCGAGACTGGGTTAGGAGAGTCCCCAGGGTGGTGAACCAGACTACTTCCACGTGTCATGGTGCCAGGTCCCAAACTTCACAGGGACAGAGAAGCTCCTTTGTTCCAGACTTTGTCCTATGTATCTCTTCCTCTAGCTGTTGATTCATACCTTTTAATAGTCTTTGTAATAAACTGGTAAACTAGTGAGTAAGCAGGTTTCCTGGCTGTGGGCCCTTCTAACAAATTCATTGAACCCAAGGAGGGAGTCATGGGGACCTCTGATTTACAGCCAGATGGTTGGGAGCAGAGGTGACAACCTGGCCTTGCAATTGGCCTCTGACGTGGAGGGCAGTCTTGTGGGACTGAGGCCTTACACTGTGGAATCTGCTGCTGTCCCCAGGCAGATAGTGTCAGGACTGAGTTTTCTCACAGGACACCCAGCTGGTGCCGGAGAATTGCTTGGTGCTGTGGGAAGCTGCCTGCCCTGCCCCCGACGTTGGAATTGGGTGTTTGAATCATTTTACGAGTGTTTCTCAGCAACCAGCACAGAGCTTAGCATGAAGAAGGCCTTCAACACATATTGGATGAATGAATAAATGATTGAGCGAAGGTGTGTGGGTGACTGTGAGGAGACAGGAGGGAGGTAAAGTTGGGGAGGTGGGCGGGGCCTGGATCTGGAGGGCCCCCTGCAGCTGTGTGTGAAGTTGCTCAGATGTTTCTCTTGCTGGTGATGGGGAGCGATTGAGTGAGTGATTAGATTTGTTAGAACGATCCTTCTGGCAAAGACGTGGAGGTGGCCCAGAGGCGTGGTACTGGAGCAGGGTCGCCATCAGCCACGTGTTGTCCCTGCCCTGTCCCTGAGCTGGGGGAATGGGGCTGGGCAGGTCATGGTGCAGGGACCTACCTCTGAGGGTTGAGGGAGGCAGAGCTAGGTGCATGGCTGAGCTGCCTGTGCAGCTGGAGGAAGCAAGGGAGTCGGCGGCACTGCAGGGTGCTCCTCAGGCCAGATCCTTGTGAGCGTGGGGCTCCTTCTCCACCAGCAGGAGCAGTGTCTGAGTCTCTCCCAGGGTGAACACGAGACAACCTCCCTCCCAGTTCCAGGGAGGACCTGAGTTGGAATCCAGGGACCACCTGAGTTGCCCAGTCAGCAGCTCTGGACCCTCGGGGACTTCCTCTGGGAAAGCAACATCAGGGCGCTGTGTTCCGTGGTTGAGGAGCTGGAGGCAATGAAAGTACCGAGCATAGGCTCAGAGGGCAAGCCTGGCAGTGGAGGGAAGCAGGGATAGGCACTGGGGGTCCGAGAAAGAAGCAAAGCCTGAGAGAAGAGGTTGTTGTTTGATCCCCAGCTCTGCCAAGTCACCTTGGCCAGGACGCCACCCCGCCCTGCCCAAATGTGGAGAACTCATACAGCGTGGGTCCAGGGAGGCAGGCAGGAAGCTTTGCAGCCTTCCACTCCTCTGAGGGGACCCCAGCTTTCTAGCCTGTGTCGAAAGAGGCAGGGGGACGGAAGTGGCGTTTGGAAAAGGAGAGGATCAGAAGCACACCAAGGGCTGCAGGGTGACTGACTATGTCCTGAGGATGAGGAGCAGGCGCCGAGCGTGGGAAGGTCTGTCTTCCGTACATCCTGTAGCCCTTCATTCCCAGCCTGGACCTCGTTGATCAGCCCTCGCCTGTGTCTGTGGCCACATCTCTAACTTATACTCCTGCTCCCTGCTCTTCTTGAGTCCCTGCCTACACCTGTTCGCTCACCACCCGCCTCCTGCGTGACTTTACCATCTGCCTTCAGGATGCCCCCTGCCCTCAGCTCCCATGCCCCACCTGCCCAGCAGCCCTGCCCCCTTGCTGCCCTCTCTTTCCACTTCACCTTCCTGCCTGGGGCTACGTGTCTCCCTTCTTCTCTTAGGAAACATTCTGTTTCACCTTGAATCTTGTTTGTGCCCATGTGATTGGAGTCAGAGGGCCTGGTTTGAACCCCTGCTCTCAAGAGGGTTGTAAATGTGGGCACAGTCCTTATCCTCTGGATGCCTCCATTTCCTCGTTGCTAAAATAAGGGTATATACCTTTGAGACAGACCATCCTCTGCCCCAACATGCCTGGATGGTCTCCATTGGTCTGTTGTCATGTGTAATTATTAATAGGGCCCCCCTCACTCCCAGAAGTGTCTCGGTTTGTATGATAAATTATACGTTTGCCCTACTCCTGAAGCTCTTATGAAGATCAAATTAGATAATCGCGTGACATAATCCACATTCAGTTTCTCAGCAGAGTGCCTGGCATAGAGTAAGTACTCATTAAATTCACTTTTGTTATTTTGTTCCCCACAGGCTGAACTCTTTGAGAGAGGCTGTGTCTGATTCAGTTATAGTTACCAGAGAAGAATGGCCAATTATCCAAGAATTTAGAGCAGAATCCTGTCCAATAGATGGCAAAGTGATGTCGTGGGTGACTTTGTCTCTCACAAGTCGAAAGCCTGTCGGCAACATTACCACTCACCTCCTGTGGGCACCGTGCCATGGCCTGGGAGTGGGGGGAGAGCTGTATTTATTTCCTTTGCAACTACTATGTGCAAAGCTCTTTTTTGTGATCTTTGAATCCCCACATTCATTGGAAAAGGGGATCCGATCATCCAGGACTGTGGCCAGAAGAGTGGTTCTGTTTTCAGATGATAAGAAGCAGGGCCAGACGTGGTGAGGGCCGAAACTGAGCAATTAGTGCAGAAGAGAGGGCTCAGGGCTGGTGAAACCCAGGAAGGGAGACTGTGTGGTGAAAGCCACTGAGCGGGTCACAGTCCAGCCAGAGATGTGGGCACAGTCAAGCCCGCATTTCGGAGTGATCACTCTGGCACTTTTGTCGGGGATGAACTGGAGGGTGTGGGGCCAGGTGAGAGATAACGAGGGGCAGGGCCAGCGAACTGGAGAAGCGGCTCAGGACGTCCAGGGCAGTGGACCTCTTAGTGCTCAGCACAACACCCGACACACATTTGTTGTTAATATTGATTAGTAATAGTATCATTCATTACCAAAATAAGAGTGGGAAGAATACTGATCATACCTGTTTACTGAACATTACGATGAGTGATATAGAGGGTTTACCCACATTGTTTCATTTATCTTCATTACTATCCTATCAGGTAGGTCCTATGACTGGCCGCTTTTCACAAATGAGGAAACTGAGGCCCAGAGAATTTAGATATCTGGCCCAAGGTCGCATGCAACTGAAAAGAGACAAATTAAGAATTTCAAGGCACGGCTGTTCAACTTCAGAGCTTATGCTCTCGCTAAGCCTCCCCACCAACTGCCTTGGAGGAATTTCTCAATCGTCCTGGGCGCTGGGGAGGAAGACCCAGCAGAAGCCCACGTCAGCTGGCCCTGGAGAAGAGAAGGGGGGCGGGCAGGTGAATTTGTCGTGTGACGGGGTTGCTGAGTGAGAAGAGCTCTGAGGGAGATGCCAGGGCAGCCTCTGTCTCTGAAGTTGCCTTCCACCAACACAAGCCAAGGCTGACCCAGGGTAAGGAAAGGAGGATGAAGGGATCCCCTGCCAGGCCCCTAGGTTTTGGTTTCTTGGTGCTTCTGCGATCATCTCTCTTCCGGGCCCAGCTCCGTGCGATGGACCCAGACAGCTTCCTCCAGAGACCACCATCTCTCTTCTAATTGGTGGAAAATTAGTTGCTAACTGTCAGGAAATCGCCGATTTTCCATCCATTACTGGGGTACCAGGACTGTGTGGCTGTGGGGGACTCTGGGTGGGAAGCAGACGCTGATTAGGCCTTGCAGTTAACGATCAGGTTCGTGGACCTCCTCAGGCAGTCCTCCCAGACTGCTTATTAGGTCCCTGCGAAGGCCCATTGGGTATGAGATATTGGTTAAATGGAACGCGGAGCCACAAAGGAGTTACTATTCATTAGGCTTTGATTGTGGAGAGGGAGGGGATGGGGGGAAATACTGTGGCCTCAATCCAGGAATGTTAAACAGCCCCATAAGTTGGCAGAGAACTTTATAATTGCTGCTATTAAAATATGTATATTTATATAGGTGATTTGTTGGAGGAAAGAATTTCAGCATTCAGGGGAGATCCCTGCTATGATCTCACCTAGGATTAAGTTGTTAGGGACTAGATATTAATTAAGGTTGAGGGCCCCAATCCTTTCCTAATTAGCTCATGGAATATAATTTGCCTACAAATGCTACTGTTGCAACCACGTTGAGTTTGTCTGGAACTTTCCTCTAGCTGGATTGGATGAGCTTCACCCCATCATGTGAGCAGAGGAAAGAGGAGGAGCAGGAGGTCTGGGCTGCACTCCCACCCCTGTCCCTGACTTATGAGGAAAGGGCTTCTTTCTCCAGTTTCCTCACCTGCAATAAAGGGGTAAAAAGGGAAAGGGGTAGTTAAGGGGGACATTCTGAGACCCAGAGTGTTGGTGAAGATTCAGCACTGGCCTGAGGTTGAGAAGACACTGATGCCTGGCTTCTGCATCCTCCACAGCCCAAGACATCCAAAGGCCTCACCTAGGGGAAGGGGGGAGATCTCACGTGGGGCCGGAACCTCAGCTGTCAATAGGGTTCTTTTCTGAAGGTCAGTCAGTGAGGGCATCTGCCAGTTTTAGTGGCAGGCAACACTGCACACCCAGCAGTTCTCACCCAGGCAGACCCCTCCCCTGTCCTCTGACCATCAATCTCTTTTCCCTGAACACTGTGTTCACACTGTCTCTGCTCCAGACATTCTTCCCTTCTGCTCATTATCCTCCTCTACCTGGTGAACTCCTGTCCATTCTTTAGCACCTAATTCAAGTGTCCCTTTTTAACTCATTGTCATACACACACACACACACACACACACACACACACACACACACAAATACATTTATTGTCACAGGGCTAGGTAGGCCTTTCCCTAAACTGCTTTTCTTAAATCCTCTATTCAAGCCTTCAACTAATCTTGCCTTGCAACATGATTATGCCTTGGTCTCACCTTTTAGACCATGAACTTCTTCAGGCTAGGACCATACCATGTCTGATTCAACTTGAAATCTGCATAGCTCATTCCAGAGTAGGTATCAAAGTTGGTCAAGCCTGATTTATGTTTCTGGCTTGAGCAGTGCATTTGAAAAAAGGATTCCCAGTCCTTTGCCTCTGGTGTGAAGAGGAAAACGGGCTTTGAGAACAGGTGGTGCCCTGCTCCTTGGATGGTCTCCAGGGCTGTGGGATCTGGACCTTGTTCTCAGCTCTAGCACAGGCACTTAAGAAGGGGTCCTATGTTCCCACCCTACCCAGGGCTTCTGGGCTTGTGGTTTGAGAAGGCAAGGCCTGTATCTTCCTCTCCTTCCTGAGATCCTTAACATAGATCTGGGCATACAAATGGGCTTTGGGGCAGGAAGTGAGGCTGTATTGCAGTGAATTCACCTGGTGGTGACAGAACCCACAAAAGAGACTGAGAAAGGCTGTGCAAACGCAGGCTCCTAGGCAGAGGACTTGGTCTGTGGCTCCCCGGGTTGAGGGCTGGGGATCAAAAGCAAAGGAGGTGCTGCTGACTAGAAATATAAACAGGTTCAAGAAAGGCTTAAAGAAATTCCTGGATGACAGATCCCTAGCAGGTAACAGGTCATTAATAACCGAGAAAGATGATGATGATAGTAATAATAATAATTAATAATAATACCTCCAGGGGAGCTTTTATACTTCTAAAAGCCTTTTTTCTTGCCATTATCTCATTAGATACTCACCACCTGCTTGGGGGAGGTTGTGGTTGCTCAGAAAGGTGAAGGGACTTGCCTGAGGCCACACAGCTTGTTCAGGGCAGAGCTGGCACTGTATTTGAGGGGCATTCCTGACTCCCTCCCCAGGACTTTCTTAGTTGGGGGTACCATGTTCAGAGGAGCTGTGAGATGTGTCCTGAGCCCAGAGCCCTGTGTCTGTCCTCCTCTCTCCATTTCAACAGCCCAGATCTGTATTGTTATGCGGCTTCTGTAAGCTCTTCACTCAAGGGTGTGCTCCAGGTCCTCGTCTTGCTCTGTCGGTGACCTACCATGTGACATTGAACACGAGTCTTCCACTCCCTCAGTTTCCCTGTTTGTGCAAATGATACTTGGATATTCTGGGAAATGAACCTCTTGGATCCACTTTTCCTCTTTGTCAAGTGGGTAGCAGGAGTGCCTGTCACCAGGGGTAGATGGCACAGTGCGTGTAATACACTCAGCAACCTGCCAGGTACAGAGAAAGCGCTCAGCAAATAGGAGTTCGGAGCAATGCCTGAGGACACGGCCCCCAGGGTGAGACTCTCCAGGCTGACTCGGAACCGGCTCTCCATCCCCACTTCTCCCGCTCAGAGATGTTCCAGCTGGGCTCAGCAGACACTGACGGACTTCTGGGGAGTTCCCTTGCATTTCATGGGCTCTGCAGTGGGTCTTTAGACAGTTGTTGGTGATCTGTGGTATTTTGCTAGAATCCTGAAGGGGCTATTTTATAAGTGGAGTGAGGTTTGGGGGAATTTTGCGAATCTGCCAAATGTGCTCACATCTTAAATGGATGAGGATATTTGTTCTGAAGCTGGTTCCTTACGTTTTACCCTTGTGTTACCCTTGCATTCTCTGGAGCGCTTGTTCTCAAGTAAAAATCATGGTCCCCCTTGGGGAGCGAAAGGGACCAGTGCTGCCATCTACAGACAGAAAAGTGATTAGATTCACTTCATGGAGAGTCTGGCTAAGACCAATAGGCAAAGAGAGCAAAGAATTCATTGCCAACTCCAGCTGCCTGTCTCATCTTATTGCCCTAATATTTTAAAATCTGTCTTTATTTGCCACTTTTGTCTTCATATGTCTCATTTTAGTTGAGCTCTCTGGTTGCAAACCAGGATGCATATGGTGCCATTTCTCTTTGGGGCCATCACTGGAGCCCAGGCACCATCACGGTGCTTTGTGTAGAGTACAACAAGACTGGGCACCTCCTCATTGATTGCTCACTATATATTGTGTCATTGCTTTGGTATTGGACCAAAATTTGTGAAGGTCCTGTGTAAATCTTTGGTTTAGCAGACCTCATCATGATGGGATGATCTGAAGGGACATACCAGGAATTGTCCAAATGTGTAATTTTTGTTCTTGTGGTTCAGTGGGCTCAGAAGAGCTCCCTCCAGACAGAAATTGGGCCACAGAGCGTGTTTTGGGATCAGAGATGTGTCTGGCTGGCAGGCAGAGCAAGGAGGAGTCCCTGCACCCCAGGTCTCATGATGGAGTTGTGATTTACTGCCAGGTTCCCACAGCCACAAAGACTGTGAGCAGTAAGTGAACTTGCACCAGACAATCTGGGGGTATAGAGCTGCTGTAGACTGAGAAAAGCAAGCGCATATAGACTATTCTCAGGGCAACATATGCTAAAGCCATCACAAGGAGCCCAGTGGAGTTTTCTCTATATGTCAGAGGAGGACATGGGAGCTGAGAATGAGCAAGTGTCCTGTCCAGGTTCCTCCAGCGGGTCGAGAGCAGGACCTGGACTGAAACCCAGGCCCCCTGCTCCTCACCACAGGCTTTCTGGGAAGACTTTCACAGTAAGTGACCTCCTGGAACAGGACCTTGCTCTCCACCTACAGCTCCCTTTTCTGAGGGCTACGGAGATGAAGCTTAATCTTTAATGAACTGGCTTTCATTTTAACTTCCCCCTTGGCAATGATTAATACCCAGTGACCTAGTCTGGCATCTGGTGATTCTGACCAAGACAGACCCACAAGAGTGTTGCCGGCCTGTAGACCCAGGTGTGGGCTCATATGCAAATGGATGAGGTTCCGGGGTGCTGCAATGACCTCCCACCTGAAAGAATCTCCTCTGTCCTGTGCCTGGAAGTCTGTCTTTAGTTGTCACCCCTTAGAAGTAGGACATCACAAACACCCCTGCTCAGGGGAGCTAGGAACAGAAGTTGTGTTTAAAACCCTCATTGACCTATTGATTTGACACTTCTGGTGGCCAGCAGCTCAGAGGAATTACAGGATTTACGATTTTTAGTCAAATGTTAACAATCTAGTGTGACATTTCTGGATCCACAGCACAACCTGACCGTAAGTTTCTTATGGGCTAGGGCAGGGTCTGGAGAGCAGAGATGGGTGGGGAGAGAATGCCAAGATTTAGAGTTGCCAAGATCTCAGTGCCAAGTCTAGCTCTGATCGTCACTAGCTGTGAGAGCTGGGTAAGCCTCTCTCAGCCTCGATTTTGTTGTCTCTCAAGCCGAGAACAGAGTACCTCCATCTAGACTCTTTCGATGTTGAAAGAGGAAGTGCGTGTAGGGCGTCTGATCTAGAGGAAGCACAGACTACTTGGTGTTCCTTCTCCCATTTTCCTCCTCTTCTGACTCACCTTGGCTGACCCTCTGCAGTGAGGTAGAGGAGAATCCAGGTTTATCCAGGCAGGAGGGTTTTTCTCATACACTTTCAGTTGCTTACAAGGACTGGTTCTCCTCCTGCGAGCTGATTGCAATGCTAGCTCAGCATCAAGGCTCCATCCACTCCTGTCCCTGTAGGTACTGGAACCAGTGAGCGGGATCCACTTCCCTCAGTATTCTCCTGCCTCTTCTGCTGATTGTAAACGTGGTGAGTAGAGAAAGCACCTCGATCTGAGTCCATCACAGCCTCTTGCCTCTGTTTTGTGTCTTGGCACCACCAGCTGACACCAGCTCTGAGTTTGGCAGCTGCCTAATGGGCGCACCCATGTGCCAGCATCCCTGGCTTGGTGTGGGGAGTCTGTATTTCAGTCCCCTGCCCAAGCTGCTGCAGGTCTTGTTCCCCAAGTCACCCTGAGAAACACACCTGATGGGACCACTAAATGGAACAGTGCCATTCCTTCCATCTATGCTCTAGCCACGTGGGACTTGATTGCCTGAAGATGCCTTCCTCCCTGTGTCTCATGTCTTCCTCTTTGCTCCTCCCTGGAACATCTTTCCCAGATTCTTTGTCTGGAGACCTGCTCATCATTCAGTTTGGGTGCTGTTTCTTTGATCCCTGGGCTCTGGGCCCCTCAGACCTTGGCCTTCCTGTTCCAGCCCTCAGCGTTCTTCATGGCCTCGATTTGCCTGCAGACTGGAGCCTCCGTGAGGAGTTCCCAAGTCCCGGTCTGGGGTTCAGTGCCCAGTGCCATTTTCCTGGGATCCCTGGCATGAAGTCCTGTGCGAAGGCAGGAAAGTGGCTTCTGCCACCTCCCCAGGGAGGATGGATGGGGAAGCCTGGGCTGGGTGTCAGACAGGCTGAAGCAGGGAACCATGAAGCCCCCAGCGGAAGGCATGGCTCCTTCTCTGTTTTGGTTTTCCTTTTGTGGGCTTTTCATTTCAGAAGTTAATCTAGTTAATGCCAACAATGTCATTTCGGCAAGCCAGCAATTTCCTTTTTTCCTTTATTTAATGAGCCCAGGCCCCGCCTCAATCTCTATAATAAAAGGCATGCAGGTGGGTAATTACAGAGGTGTGAAATAGGGGTGCTGGGCCAGGGCCAGCCGAGCATTCTGGAGCATCCATTGGGAAGTTTCTGGGGGAGCTACCCAGCCCCACTATTCTTTTTCAGCTACGAAAATTGAAGCTTAGAGAGGGTGAGAACTTATGTAAAGCTGCATGGCGGGTAGCAGGCAGAGCCAGAATGGGGATCCAGATCCCTAACCCCCAGCTGAGGTCCTCTCCACTGCTCAGTGCCAGTCCTATCCCCCATGTGTATCCTGCAGGGCAGGCCACAGGAGCTCCCACCTGCCACCCATACATCCATCCATCCACCAGGTATTCTATAGATACTTACTGAGTACCTACTACATGCAAGGCACTGTGAACACAGCAGGGACTCAGACTGTCACAGCCCCATCTTTGTAGAGATTGTCATCTCAGATTACAGTCTCACACTCAGCCTGTGGGAGGCACACCACATAAACATGAAATCATGAACATGATTTCAATATAGGGTGGCAAATGCTATGTTTGTGGTAAGCACTGGGTGCCTAATTCTGCACTTGGGGCCATAGACAACTTCTCAGAGGAGGGAATAAGGCATTGGGATGAGGCTTGAAGGACAAGAAAGAGTTTGCAAAAGGTGGACTGTGAGAGCATGAAAGTTTTTAAAAGAATCTGGAAGGATGTATATCCTATATGGAAGGATATTTATCCAAATGTTAATAGTGTTTATCTCTGGTGAATGGGATTTGGAGGGTACTGAGTAGGAGGGGATAGAGGACAATTTTTACTTTTTACTTTCCATGGTTGGTATTATTTGAATTAGAGTGAATATGCATTAGCATTGTAATAAAAAAAAGATATTTCTATTTGGAAACAATAGCATAGGGTATTTAAGGAACATCAAGTGGCTCAGTGTGACAAGTACAGAGTGTTGGAGGGAGAGGAGGGAAATATGAGGTCATGGAGGTTGGTTGGGGTCAGCCTAAGAAGGTCCTGAAATGCTGGGCTAAGGAGTTTGGACTTTAGCCATAGGGGCTCATGGAAGTGAGAGCAAATACTACATCCACAGAGCCTGGCAGTGCCTGGCACATAGTAGATGCTCAATTAATCCACACCTGATGTTGAATGAATGGGGATGACCAGATGATGTGGCGTCATCAAAGGTTTAGAGCGGAGGGTCGTGAGGAGTAGTGCTTTGCGGCCGTGCTGGTGGCAGTGATGGGGCAGTGGGGTGCCCACTATGGGAAAATGTGTACCTGCAGAAGTGGGGAAATGGTGAGGGGATTCCTATAGGAAGAAAGAAAAGAATGTTGTGGCTTCTGCTCAGACCAGAGGAGTGTGGAATGGGGCTAGGTCTACCGACTTTGGTGTTAAGTTGACAACTATGGGTAGCACATTTTCATATATAAGAAAATTCTTAGGACATAGGTTTTTCTGGACCAGGCAAGAGTTTTTGGTGTCTTTTGTGGCCACAAACTAATCAAAACAGGTCACCATCACTTTTGCCTTCCAGATGTGTCTACTCCAATGTCTCGTCCCTTCAGTACATCATCATCACTACTGCAGGAGGGTGCCTCCTAATATGCAGTTCTGACCACGCTGCCTCCTTGCGTGAATCCTTCAGGATAAAGTGCAGTTCCCTTACGTTGGCTTAGGAGGCCTTTTTGGCCTGATCCTTGCTTATTTCTTCAACTTCATCTCCCAGCGTCTCTTACAGGAACCCTCTCTTCAGCTGGCTCCATTTCTTTCAGTTCACTGAGCAACTCCATGCCTCCGTCTCTCTGCCTGGGTCAGCTCTCCCCTTCTCCTGGGGATGATCCTATCCAAACACTCTCACTCTTCCTCCCATTTGCCTGATGAACATCTAGCTCTCCTTTAAGGCTCCATTTTTGGGTTATCTTCCCTCTGAAGCCTTTCCTGATCACATCACCACTACCACCTGTATTCACTCCTCTGGGTGGACTTATTAAGCCCTCCCTGGCACCTGGTGCCCAAAGCCCTCTTACTGGTAACTAGATTTACTAGTAAAGCACCATGGTACCTCATGCATCTAGTATTTGCATATCTACCTCTCCCTTGCCATACTCTCCACTTCCCCCTCTTCTCCAGCTGGAAGCACCTCAGTGTCAAGGGCTATTTTCCACTTTTCTTAACACTTGGCATAGATGCTGGAACATACTAGATTTTCAATAGGTATCTGGTAAACCAACACATGAATGACTAACAGAGCGCCTCTGTAATGGTTTCTCTTATAGAATAGAAACCAAAGCACACTCCTATCTTCCCTTACCTTGAGGTGCCAGGAGGGTTCAAATATCCCTGTGAGAGACAGCCTCCTGCCTTGGAAGGCTGCCAGGCAAGGAAGCAGGAGACCTGAGTTCTTAGCCAGGTCCCTCTGCCCTCAAGTGACCCCTTACCCTCTCTGGGCCTCAATTTCCCCATGCGTACAGTGAGGACAATAGTCCTAGTGTTAGTTTCCCATAGAATGTTGTGCGGCTCAAAGATGAGAACTAAAACCACCTACTGTGCAACTCCAGGCGGGGCTGGAGTGTCAGCTGGGAAGACGCGGTCGTCTGCCAAGTGGCCATGCGGAGGTGTCCACTCCTACAGCTGAGGGGGACCTGCTCAGAGACTCTTTGTCTCCTTCTCCAGCTTACTGATGTGGTGGGGCTCAGAAAATGTTAATTATTAGGCCCCAGCCCACCTGGAGAGACTCAGAAGAAGGCAAGCTCAGAGTGTAAAGTCTAATCGATGCCTTGTGCCTGGCTTCAGGGACTCGGCTCACTCTGTCTGGAGATGGGTCATTAATCCAGGCACTCTGGCCTGGGACTTGGGGCCCAGGAAGTCCTAAAGCATTCCTGACCACCCGCGGCTCAGACCGGCAGCCCCACGAGGCAGCTAGCCTGACACTGAGTCTCAGAATCTTGCAGCCTTGGAGTCAGATGAGATGCTGAGAACAGCTAGTCCACAGGCTGGCCTCCATCTGCTTACTCGCCACCAGACTATGCAGACAGGAGCTCCTTGGCAAACAGCCTGGGAGTGAGGGGATGGACCTGCATGACTTTGGGCCTTGTTTCCCCTTCTGTAAAAGTCTGGGAAGAATACCTACTTCACAGGACTGATGTTAGGAATAAATTAGTTTGCCTGAAGCTTTACTTCGAGGTTTATGAGTGATACTCACATGTGAGCTGTCATGATCAGTGTTAACATCATGAGTTCCTGCCCCTGGAATGTATTCTTTATCCCCAGAGACTTCTTCAGCTGCCAAGGGGCTGCGTCTCTGCTTGAAAACTTTTATATCCCTGGCACCGTAAATATAGGTCAGGACCTCCTTGCCTAGCACCCAAGCCACCACCTCCTTCCTCAGCAACATCTCTATGTCTCCCTACCCGTCAACTGCCACCCAGATGCAGAAAACTGACCTTTGATCCCCCCTTAACTTGGCTCATCAGAGCTCCTCACCCCTTTTCTCTTGGTGAATTTCCACTCATCTTTCAAGGCCCTGCTTGGCTGTCCCCTCTCCTGAGAAGCTTTCCCGATCGATTCCTTACTACAAACCTGTGGTGAAGTTAGTTTTTGCTTCTGCTGGGTTCCTGTAGCATGTTGTGGCTCTCACTAGCCACAGAACCATGATACATTGCTTGGGTTTTAGCCACTTTTCTTCTTGAAAGAAAAAGGCATATTAAAATGTATCTTCCTGAGAGGACCAGCCTTCTTATTACAGCTCATTACAGCAACAACAATGCTGGTCACTGGTTGCTCAGTGTGACTTTTTTTAACAACTGTATACCTGGGTTCTAGCCAAAATGGCTCTAGAATCAGAGACCTGGACATGAATCTATACTCAGCCACTTCAAAGTATGTAACCTTGCACGTCATTTTTGACTTTCTCAGCCTGTTTCCTTGCTTGAATACGGGGACATTAATGAAGCCTACCTCTTAGGTTTCTTGTGAGGATTGTAAGAGGTGCCTACACTGAAGGGTGGAACATCTTGCTCTGAGACTCAGGACTATGAGTCTTACTTCCTGGGTCCCAGCCCTGCCTCTCTCTGGTTCTCTGTCTCCTCCTCTGTAAGATAACATAATTCTACTGCTGTAGCTTTTCACACTTGGTCACGTGGCTGCACCGTACAGGGCGTAGCCTTCCAGGTAGAGGCTACTTTTCATCTACATTCTTTATCCATAGCTTTATCCACACAGCTCCATTAGGACTGGTTACATAGATTGTCTAAGGCTTCTTAGATTGGTTTCGAAGGGCCCTCCAGGCTCTGACCTCCTGTGATGCCATGAGTCCAGGAGTAAGGCGGGCGATGGGGAGGAGCTGTGATGAGGGGAATAGGTAATAGAGGCTGAGAAGCTGGTCTGGTCATGTCTGAGGCCCTGGTTTGAGGCTCCCAGGCAACGGGGGCAGGTGAAGGGAGCAAGGCTTTGTCTGCCTGTACACACCCCCTCACTCACACCTTGAACAGTGTCCAGCACAGAATAGATGTTAAATGAGTCTGTTGAACAGACAAAAGGAGAGTCCGCAAGGAGTGCTTCTTCAGACCAGGTGAATGGAAGTGATGCCGGGTCCAATCCCCGCTGCCCACCCTGATTACTCTCTTAAGGAAATATCTACTGAATGCACTCACCTAGCCTAGAAGGCTCCTACGTTCCAATGTCTCAGTGGCCACATGGCCACCAGATTGCCCCTTCAGACTGGCACATGGAAACATCCTAGAGAAGGGCAGGTCGGAGGAGAAGGGAAGGCTGAGGGAGCCCCCCACTCAGGAAGCAGGGGTAGGCAGGAGGTCCTGAGGTGTCATAGGACATCTCAGGGAAGACACCAGGAGCCCCTGAATAGAGACCCTGAAGGAACGCTGCGGGTTGCAGAACCTTTGTCTTGTGTCTGGATCTATGACTTTGTTACTTTGGGTGGGTTTTCAAAGGGAGCAGCTGTAAACTCAAATGGAGAAGGACGTGATGCAGGGAGTAAGGAGCTGGGGAGGCCAGATCTCCTCTCAGCAAGGAGCCCAAGGTGATCTTGGACAAGGATAGGATTGCAGAGCTGAGGAGCTCAGTGAGTGGAAGTCCTAGGGTTTATGGACAAGAAGAAACATGAGGGTCAATTTGGGAATAAGATGAGCCTTGCAGGCCTGCTCCACACTGTCTTACTGGAAGTTTCTGGAGGACAGCACTGGAGCTCAGTGTGGCTTGAAGGACAGGACATGGGGGCACTTTGCTGTCCCAGTGGGCTCAGCATTGAGGTTTGCAAATTTTGGGTGCATGACACTGTTTGAACTCAATTTCCCCTCTTACATTTCACTCTTCTCTTCGGCTCAGATCTTCCTCCTCCAGATAGAGTTCTCCCATCTGGTTACAGAAACTGGATCAGGGGAAAGAGAATTTCTAGGATGTTGGAATTTCAGGAACGTTTCTAGGATGCCAAGAAAAATAGCTCTGTGATGAGCCAATGGCATCAAGATGGCAGATCTGGAAAACAGATCAGATTATGTCTGAGTCACAATCTCATAGCTTCAGAGACATTGAGGTCATCTGGTCTACGCCATGATCTTACAGATGAAGGAGCCACGGCCCTGGGAAGGGCAGAATGAGTTGGCGGAGACAAGCCTGAAACAGAGGGCTGCAGCCATTAACCTCACTCTGATCAGATGCCAGGCCCCTGCCGCCGGGCCCTTCTAAGAGCTGTCTGACATGTGTAGCTTTGCCTTATCAGCAGGAAGAAGAGATGACAGCAGGCAGTCTTTCCTGGCCAAGCATCCATCAGGACCCACATAAATATTTTCCCAGCGTCTGCATGGCCAGCATCTAGCTGGCTAAGTTCCAGGGGACAGTAAATATTTTGGACGACTGGTTGCTTCCTGACAATTTTCTTGGGTGTGTTTTCTGACAACTATGTTTTTGGAGTGGATGTTGGGGAAAACTTGACGGGGGCAGTGAGCCAAATTCTTCCCGGACTCTCTGATGGCATTTCTGGTCAGGAAGGAAGAACCCAGGGTGTCCTGATGTCAACACACCTAGAAGTGAGACAGAAGATCACTTTCACTCAGTCTGAAAGGCTTTCAAGTGGGGCCAGGAATTAGTTTCAGGGATTAGGGTGGAGTGAGGCTAGAGATTCTGGGGCCAAAAAGTCAGAAGAAATTGTCTCAAGTGTGGTAAATTGGGTAAGCTTGACCGAAGGCATGCTGGCAGCTAAGGCAAGAACAGTGTTGGAGCTGGCTTGGCCTCAGGTCATCAGCATGACCAGTCCTGGAGTTCAAAGTTCAGGAGTAGGTAGGGTGTCCAGGCCCCGTCTGTTCTGATGCCTCCTCTAGGGCCAGAAGTGGGAGTCTCAAGGAAGTATTTGGTGGTCCTGAAAGTCAGATTCCAGATGTTCTGCCTGGTTTATAGTAGGACTTTAGTCAGCAGTTTGAAGAAACGGGGACAGGTGAGGACAGGAAATATCTGGAAAGACTGGCAGGAGCACAGAGTCTCAGGACAGATAAACCTGATACCAGACTTGGGAAAACAAGACAAATTTTCGATTTCACCTTCTGGCAGGAGGGGTCATTATTGTCTCTGCATTGGACAGGATGAGCTTAGTGATGGGGCAGGTCTGAGTGTGCAGCGTGTAGTCTCTGGGTACCTGCACTTGTTCAAGGTTAAGGAAGCCAGGCTGGCACTGATGCAAAAGGTCCACAGTGTGCGAAGGAAGAGCACACTGTATCTCAGATGGGTAGGAAGGCATGGAATCCCAGGTGGCTGGAAGGACCCGTACAGATAAGGTCTTGCCTGAGCTCCATAATGAGACTATCGGGGCCACGTGTCCCACATGCCCTGACTTCCATCCCCAGGCTCATGTGGTTGTCCTTGGGAACCCACCGGAGATCAGAGTTGCTCTATCTCTAGAGGGGGCAGGGAATGGGACTCCGGAGGCCAGCTCTGAATTTCTCTGTGTGGCTCTTGATACTTAGGAGTGGAGCCCTTTAATCCCCAGCATGAGCCTGTCACCTGGGCATTGGGCCAAACTTTTTTGAACTGGCCTATAGTCTAAGCTTGTACACTCTCTCGGGGTGAGAGCTCCTAAAGTCACTTCTTCCTAAGCTATGTTGTGAACACATTTTTCTGATTTTGAAAGGAAATGGAGGATTGTTAAAAGACCATGGGCACTGGAATCAGACGATCTGTGTTCAATACAGGTTGAACCAGCTGTGTACGCTTGGTCGTTTACTTAACACCTCTGAATCATCTTCCTCACCTGAAAGATACAGAAATGATCACTGGAGGGCTGAAATGAAGTAATGTGTATAAGGTGCCAAGCCCAGTTCCTGGCCCAGAGGAGGTGCCCAAAGAGTGGTTATTGACTTATTACTTAATTTGAAGTAATTAAGCCCCAAGTTCTGGTCTTGGATTAGCTGAGTCAGGCTGGGTGTCTGGGAAGTTACCTCCAAACTCTGAGCCACAGTTGCCGCATCAGTACCATGGAGAAAGTAATGCCCACTTCACAGGGCTCTCATGTGGTTTTAATGAGATGCTTGTATAAACTCCTATGCTCCTTCTAGTTCCCAGGCTTGGGGGAAACCTCTCATCGTGTAAATTATTAGAAAAATGGGAGCTTGTCCTCCACATTCTAATGGATGCCAAGGCCTCTGATTCTAGGCTACAAGCATGTACAGTTCTTCCTGTCTCTCTTTACCCCTCCCTAATTCAGGGCACACACCCCCCCAACATGGGCGGTTACCCGCCTCCTTATGGATCTCCATCCTGCCTTGGCTCTGGCTCCCTTTGATTTTCTCCATTCGTCTCTCCTGCTCAAATCCTCCTGAGGATCCTTAGAACAAGTTTCATCTCCTTGTCACGGCATTCAAGACCCTCCATGCTCTGGCCTGGCCTCCCTTACCGCTCATCTCAGAGGCGTCCCTGTAGCCCCTCAATTAATTTGCACTTGAATCTTCACACATCTTCAGTAAGAAAAGACCCTTGGGCTCAGAATCAGCAGATGCACATTTGGGACCTTGTTTTGCTGCTGGCTGACCTCCCACACACGGCATCCTTTCTCTGGGCCTCTGTCTCCAACTTGGGCAACAGGATTGGACAAGATGACAGCTCAGGGCTTTTCAAGACTTGAGGCGTTTTGACATTTGATGCCTTCTAGGGTGGCCAGGAATTCTTTATTTCTTTTTCTCTCTTTTGCGTAAATACACAAACACACAGATTCCCACTCACATGCAAACTCACGCATGAGCACACACTCCCTCGTGGAGATGGACATGCATTTTCACACACACATCCTCACATACACACATAAATACTCTCTCTACACTTAGCTGGGCACACTCTTACACACGTGCAGGGACTAGTCTGCCTTGTTCATCACCGAGTCCCCAGCACTTAAAGCAGAGCACCTAGTAAATCCTCAGAACTCGCCTGTGGAGTGGATGAATATGTGAATGTATCTCCACCCCCAGTACTGAGGCAGGGACCCACACACAGCACACCAAACAAACAAGTGATCCCATGTGCGCACTCAGGGCACAGGTGCACCCACCCACATCCCCACACCATAGAGTTCCTCCAGGGTCCCTTCCAGGAGCTCAGCCAAGGGAGTTCCTTTTCTCACACATCACACCTTGCTGGTGTCAGGTTTGGCTCCGGCGACACACAGGGACCTGGGTCCAGGTGTCAGGAATACTCCGTGGCGTTCTGTGTGGACAGCACTTTGTGAACGCCCAATCACTCCGTCAGGTGATAGCCCACTCCGTCCTCTTGGCAGCACCGAGGGGGACCTTGGAGCAGGGATCACCCCCCCCCCACTCCGTGTCACAGACAGGGAGACAGAGACCTAAAGAGGGTGGCAGTCTGCCCAAGGTCAGAAAGCCACTGAGTAAGTGAATCACCCAACCAGAACCCATGGCGCCCCCCATCCGGGACACTCTCCATTGCCTCTCCCAGTGACTGTTTTAAGAAGATTATTTATCCTTCAGTTGTTTCCCCCTCTAATTTATTTCTTTCCTTATCTTTTTTTTATCCCCTGTTTCCGCCTGCAAAGAGTTGGGTTTCAGTAGGGAGTGATGAAGGCCAAGTTCACCGTCAGAAGTAAAATCTAAAAGTAACTTTCTTCGTATACCCCAGCCAGGATTCCTGCCAAATGTAATGGGACCTTACCACACGCCCATGTACCAACGTTCACAGAGAACCAATTTAACCTTCAAAAGGAAAAGAATTGTTAATAAAGTTAATATCTTCTTCAGAGACTAGAGAAAGGCCCCGGCCATATAATTTGCCAGCTAATTAAAAAATTATTCACACCATTTTGTGCTTTTAAAAAATTGGTGTCACTTTTTGTTCCTTGGAAAGAACCACTCCAGTTCTACTCCAGTTGTCTTGGCTTTGCAATAGCTGGTGAGCTTGTGGGTCAGACTGGACTGTTTCTTTCCCACAAAGATGGCATTGTGGGACAGCTAGGGGCTTCATTTGGTGCTGTGAGGACCCAGACCTGACAGTAGTCGTCTGCTGAAACCTCTCCTGACTCCAGCAGCCCTCAGGAGAAGTAAGATTGTGTGACAACACCTCAAGCTTTGGAGACAGACTGACATGTTTGAATTCCAAGTCTAGCCCTTAATGGCCATACGACTCCTGACAAGTTACCTAACCCTACGGGTCTCTATTTTCTCATCTGCACAAATGCTATTGATATTCCTATCTTGGCAAGTTATTGTGAGAATGAGGACTAACACATGTAAGGAAACTGACACACAGTAGGAACTCAATAAATGGTAGATACCATCAGATTAGCCAGACGAGCGCTTGATTTCACTCCGTCTTAGTTTTCTAAGAGGAAGTTGTGTGGAGTAGTGGGACAGGTATGGAAGAGGGACAGGAGAGGATCAGGTTCCCCATCTGGCTTTACCATGGATTTGGGAAGCTCTTGCTCAGCTCCTGTCACCCCAATGGGATATCCCTAAGGGCTTCTCAGTCCTGCGAACTGTAAGACTGGAGGTCAGATACCTAGTAGCTGCTCAAAGATACCTTAAGTGATTGATGTTGCCCACTGCTGGCCGGCCAGGCCTGGAGAAATGATGGAAGCAAACTCAGATACCCTCAAGTCCGGCTCTGTGCAAGGGATGCCATGAGTCATGTCATATAACTGTTATGCTGAACTGAACAAGTGGGACTCATGGGGGTCTAATCAAGAAGTAACTTTTACCAGTCATTCTGCTAGGCTGAATCACTTCCATGAAAACTTGAACTTGTTCCATGATTCTTCTTGTTTTTCTTTGATAATGCAAAGTCCCCCATTTATTTCAACTCACAAAACATCACTTCTGCTCAGTAATTAATATGTCTTCTCCAATGTGCTACTATCACTACTGTTTAGCAATAATGCTAGTAATAAACTTCAAACCTCATTTAAAGGTAACACCTTTCCACTTGGACCTAGAACAGCTGCTGGCCAGTCTCCTGCAGTGAGAACGAGGCTCAGTTTCTTCTTTTATCCTGCCTAGAGCATCATTTGTCCTTCTTCATCTTGCTAGCCATTGTAGATTTTTGATCTCTCCGTTGTCAGGGGTAGAGAGAGAGAGAGAAGGAAAGGGGGACACTAAAGTTCTTACCTGACTGGTATAGACATGAGGGTCCCGGGTCAGTGCTCTCCAAACTTGGTAGACATTTGCTTCTGCTTATTCTCTCATGGGGCGTTTTTGTGGGTTCTTTAGAGAAAATCTCCCACCGCCCCTATACAGCTTGCACCTTGATGTGGGTGAATGCGTTTCTATTTCAGCTGCCTGCTTCTGACTCCCTCCCAGCCCCTAGGCAACTGCCAGCACCACCAGCCTCTTTCTGATGAGATGTCTCCTCCCTCTCCACAGTCCTCTGCCAGGGTCTAGCTGACCTAGACCACCTTCCTCTCATCTGGTCCAGATCTGGTATCCTCCGCTTGGTAAACTGAGAATGCGGGTTGCCCACTGAGCAGCCACCTCCCTTTACTCTGCTGCTAGAAGAGCTGCTCAGCCAGCCTCTGCCCTTTAGATTTAGCACTTAGGGGTCAGATTCCAGTCCCCTGTGTCCCCCAAATGAAAGAAAACATCAAGCTCTCCAACTGTCCCATTAAAATCAGTTTTCTCAGGCTTAAGTCAAGGGAGGGAGTACACGAAGATGCACAATGTACTTACAGCTCGTTCCAGAAGTCCCCTAATGCTTGCTCTCTCCTTGGCCCCTCCCACTTTTTTTATGTGCCAGAGGTGGGTGGTCAGCAAAGAACCACAGAGACAGTTTTCAACACCACCTTTTGCAGCCCTTGCTTGGTGGTCTTGCACTTCACTTGGGGGTTTGTTATCCATTATCTTGTGACCCCACATGAAGTCTGAATTCATGTAGTTAAATTGGAAGAGTCTCTTCCCATTTTTCTTTTTTCAAGGCAGAGCTTTGAGATAGATACAGCTATCTCCAATTAGTGGATAATAAAACAGGATCAGAGAGGCCAAGACACTAACTAGCAGGCATACAACGGGTTGGGATTGAAAACTAGGATTCTAAACCAGTGTTCTTTTCCACTCTGTTATGAAGACCGAGGTGTTACCTCTGCAGCAGCTGGGGGAGAGCATAAAGTCTGACAGCCCATCACACAGTGTAAATTCAAGCTCTGGCATCAGCATCACAACCCAGGGTGCCTGTCAGCTCCTTATCCATCTTAAAACCTGCTCCTCCTCATGAACTCAATTGATGGGAAGTCATCCAGGACAAAATCCCTCCTGAGGTCCAGGGAACTGTTTGGAAGTTTCCCCTGTGCTTGACCCCAACCTTGACTCCCTCTTCCCAGTTCATCTCTAAAACCTTTTTCTTTCCCCTGCTTTTTCAGTTCTTCTGATAATTGTATTGGAGAGAAACCCTCCATTAACACCATCCACCAACACCATACATTTAAAAAGTGTTAATTTGTCATTAGCATCTGCTTTAATCTTGCTCCTCTCCGTATTTCCAACAATTCTTGGTAAATACTGTTACTCTGTAGAGGTTAGTTGAATTAATTCATTGGCTAAACATAGTTCATTTGAGAATGAGCGAGGGGTTGAGAAGGAGGATGAGAAGGAAAGGAAATGTGTACCTAGTGGGGGCTGTCACATCAGCCAACAATGGCTCGGTTCAGAGTCCCGACTCCCTGGGAGATCCTGGATGAATCATTCTCTGCCAGTTTCAATTTTCTCATCTGACCAGTGGGGATAAAGGTCCCCACCTTGCCAGCCTCACGGGGAGTGTAAGATGATCCTCAGACGAGATCAGAGATGGGAAAAGGATTGAAAAAGTATCAAACGAGGGGGTTTGGTCTGGGAAAACAAAACTTCTAACTTAGCCTCCTCGACCACAGTGGGCTGGGAGCACCCAGAGAGCCACCCGGACCTCTACTTTCTGGGGTAAATTATCCACCAGGCAGAGGCGTCAGGGCTGTCTGCTCCCTGTCTGGCCTCCTCGACCATCTCACTTTATGAGACATAAATCCCCAAGACTCACTAGTCATTTTTAATCTTCATCAGTGTTTATTTTTCAGTCTTGCTCCCCTTTTTTCCCCTAGCTTAAAGGCTGCTTGCTATTTTATAGGGTTATGGGCCGGGAGGGCAGTGTGCAGCTACAAATCTCAGCTCTCCCCACCGAGACGGGGGCGGAGGGAGTGAGCTGCAGCTGTCTGAAGCAGAGATGCCCCAGGAAGTCTTAGCCAGGCTGGAGGGATGGCCTTTGGGGCCTCCCCAGGAAGCGTGATCTGGGGTTCTCTCCTGGTGTGCTCAGGCCTCAGGATCCAGGAGCAAAACGGACAGAGGAGTGTGCTTATGTGGAGAGGATAGCCGGTATGTATTGGACTCATCTCCATCACATCTATCTGGCTGATGGTGACCAAGCTACTGAATGTCTCTTAGCCTGTATTCCTCTCCTTTAAAATGGAAATGACAATAACTACTTCATAAAGTGACTGGGAGGATGAACTGAAATGACCTCGGCTAAGGTGTCTAGCACGCGGCCTGGCCCACATGAGGCATTTAGGACACATCCGTTTTCTCCTTTCTGAAGTGGTCCATGATGGCGAAGTAACGAATTTATCATCTTATCTTCCTCTAGACCCTCTAGAATGTGAGCTCCCTGAAGGCAGGGACTTGTCTGGCTTGGCCACCCCAGGATCCCCAGCACTTGGTATAGTTCCTGACATATTATCTGTGCTCAATAAATACTGGCTGAATGATGAATGAAACCAAGTTCTCCGTATGATTCCTGTGGGTGCACAGGAGTTTCCAAAGAGAGGACATGGCCATGGAGATAGACAGATGTTCAGAATGAAAGGACTTGAGCACAACCTGCAGCTCAATGTCTTCAATGTTGAGAAGAATCCCTTGTGTTTGTGGAGGAGAAGGGACTTGCCCAGGCTCCACCAGCAGTTACGTGCGAAGCTGGGGCTGGAATTCAGGCCTTCGGATTTCCCATCTGGGGTTCTTTGCAGGATACTACGCTGCTAGTCATCTTTCTCAGGTGGAAGAGAGGTAGAGGAAAAACGAAAGACAAATCCAAGAAAAGGAGAGCTAAGGGAAAGAAAGAATTTTTGCTCAAATCAAGAGAGAGAGTGACAGACAGGCAGATAGGCAGGTAGACAGACTCAGAACTGGGACTGACCAAGAACTACATCCCAAAAAGACCATGTCACATGACTGATAGCCTGAGCGCTTCTTCAGCACACTGAGATCTCTACCTCACTCTGTGGCTCAGCAGGGCACTTAACCTTTGTCCATGCAGGACACATTGGTGGGGGTGGGGAAGCTTCAACTTCCACTAGAAGCCAACCCATATTGCCTATTTCAACCTGGCCAGTGAGACCTGTTTTCCTCATAACATAGACAGTGACGCTACAGCTCTCACCACTACTCTTTCACACATTATTATCACTACTAGGAAAGTTAATATTTCTTGAACACTTATGATGTGCCAGGCACTGTCCCAAGTAGTGAATATATATTAGCTCAGTTAATCCTAACAACCACCCCCATTTTACAGAGGAGACCTTGAGGTTTAAGTAATCTGTTTATGGTCATCTCACCGTAAAGGGAGGAACCAGCCGTAAAAGCCCAGCCATCTCACTGGGATTGAAACCCACCACCATCTGGCTTCATGTCTCACTCTCGCCTCGCTTCTACTGTCCAGTTAGATGTCACTTTGCTTTCACTGAATCTGTGTGGATTCTTCCATTTTATTCAGACATGCTTTGACCACACTTCCTACTCCTCCATGTCTGCAAATATTCTAAATAAAATATTGTTCCAGACCCCGGGTAAGGGGCTGGCGATCCAGACAGGAGAGAAGATGCAGTCTATGTGGGGACTGATGTTTACATGGAACATGATAGGAACGTGCTTTGAGGACTCAAGAGAAGTGCGTCCAGAGCATGTGGGATGTGAGAACTGGATTCATGGACGAGGAGAAGACATGTGAGCTGGTCCTGAGGTTGAGGAAGTAAGCACCAGAAGGGGGCGAGGACATTCCAGCTGGAGGGACAGGGAGTGCAGACAAGGATGCTGGTGTGATGTGGGATATTGGGGGAACCAGCGGGGTTCCCAGTGGAGAGGGCCAGATGTGAGACTGGAAAGAGACTTGGAGTCAGGTCGTAAAAGACTCTAAGACCAGGCTCTGGACTGAGGCTTTATATTGAGGCACGAGTCTGTGTGAGGCCTTCAGGAATGAGAGACCCTCCTGTCCCCCATGGTGACTGTCATGTAGTAGGTGCTTAGTAGAACCAGCTGATTAGCTGATCAAAGGATTTGCCAGAATTCTCGATAGCACCAGATAGTACATTGGGGTCGTTTCTCTTGCAGGCCCAGCGCTGTCAAGCAGAGAAAATTCTCTTTCTGCCCTCAGTTTCCTCCAAGCTGAGGCATCGCTGCTCCTGGCTGCAGGGAGTGCTCCTGACTACAGGGTAGGTTGGGCCAGGAGTTGCTGCCGGCCTCCTGGGCTTCTTATGAAAGCTGAGATCCAGGTCAGGCCTCGGTTTCCTGACACGCCCAAATCACTTCTGTGACTCTGAAATCTATCCTGCTTTCCCACCACTCGCCATCACCAGAGGGTTCTGCGGTCAAGTTGGGAAGGATCAAACCCCCCAAATTCCACACCCTGAGCGATGTGGGGCTACAACCAGGCCTGCAGGAGGCCAAGGGTCCACCCTTACCCATGGGAGGAGAACTTCCCAAATGTACAGCCACAAGCAGCTTTAATAACTCTGGGGCCTGCTCATGGACACAAATTCTCAGTTTTATGTTGCTATTTATAGTTACTTGTAAAATAAATAACACATTTGATTGGCAGCTGTTCAGTTGGCTCTCACTGCCCACCAAGGGTTTGGGCAGCCCACTAGGGTGTGACCCCTCCAGGCACCTGACTGCTCCTTCTTCCTTCCTGGGTCTTCAACACTCTTTCTGGACCATTGTGTTCACAGCCGAGGCCTGTAACTGCCTCTCGCAACCTTGCTCAGACTGGCTAAGGCCTCCCTGCCTTCGCTCATCCCAGAGCCTCCCAGAGCAGCTGAGAGATACTCCAGCATCTTCCACTATCCTAGAATCAGTATTTCAGAATCTAAAAAAAAATTTTTCAGCCTAGACTATTAATATCCAAGAATATTCAGGCTGTAAATTGTGAGAAACTTGGAATTCTGCAGCTATCTGAAACTTGAAAATATTGAAGACTACAATATTGAACTACATCGTGCCCAGGGCTCCATCTACCACTGAGGTTTGGACAAGGCTGAACATAACTCACTAATCGGTGTATGTGAGTGGGGTTGGGTGGAGCTGACCTCGTCATGCTCGGTGGTGGACAGGTGGATTTGGCAGGAGAGTGGGAAGGGGCGATTCATTTCCTTTCTTCACTGTCCTTCGTATTTCCGTGTACTAGGTGGCCCAGTGAGAGGCACCGAAAGCGCTGCCTTCTAGCTGACCAAATGGGTCCATGAGTAGGACATGCAAGATGCCCGTGAGAAATGTGGGCCATGTGGGGCCAGGAGCCAGCGAATATCTGAGTTATTACTATTATGGAACCTCATTTATTTCCTGGAGAAACTTAAGTTATACTTAGAATCCTGGGCTATTAATGCTTTAGAATTTAAGACTCCTAGGCTTTTAGAATTTTAGACTCCCAGATATTTAGACAAGAATCTGGAATATTAAAGATATAGATTACTAAAATCTTAGGATTCTAGGTTTCTAAGAGAGCATAGTTCAAAGGGACCTAAGGATGTATCTGATTCAGTCTCTTGCATAATGGAATAGACTAGGGCTTGGGGAGGGTCTGGGCTAACGGTTTGTTGGAGGCTATTGCAACTTTTGTTGACTAAGACAACATCCAGGGCTTGAGCTGAGCACTTGAGAGATGGAGAGGGAAGAGCAGTAACATGTAGTTACCATTAACAATAGATCTCGATTTAATGCTTTCCAGTGTAGTTAACAGTAAAATTACGAGATGCTCAATCCAGTGTTCTTACTTTACGTTGAGGAGACAGAGGTCTCTAGAAGGAAAGTGGCTTGTCCAGTTTGGAACGATCAGTTAGTGACAGATCAGATCTGGAAACAAATCTGTGTTTTTTGACCTCCAGCCAGTTATTTCCCTTCCAATGGTCTGCCTCTCCTGAACTGAGGTCACTCACTTCATTCCTTTGACAGCTTTATGGGAAGGAGGTAGTGTATCAGGGGCTATTTAGTACATGGAAATATAAACGACAGTGAAGAAAGGACATGGATGGCGTGATGGGAGCTCTAGACAAAATTCACCAGTTAATTCAGGGCAAGGCTGTGGCTTTTACTCTTCAGTGGCCCACTGTGTCTTTCTGTCACAGACAAAATCCTGTCCATGATGGGCTGAACCTTGACCCTGGCCAAAGCCTGAGCCTTGACTTCAATAACAAAATAAGATAAAGCATTTAGTGAGAAAATTAGAACACAGCCCATGTTTTGTATAGAGCAGGATACAGTCCAGCTTTCGTACTGAACGGATCTTCCCATGTCAGAAAAAGACAGTAAGCTTTAGAGCTTCCCAGAGCAGAGCCTCTTGGTTTCACAAGTGGGGTGTTTAAGAAGAACAACTTTTCTATTGAGCACATTTCAGATTTCTCTGCCCCTGTGGATAAGAAGTGACTTATCTGATTGGTGAGTTTGGGCAGAAGTTCTAGGCATGTAGAGCTCAACTCTGCCATTTTCTTTATCTTGGAAGATGTCTACCCAAGGGAAGTGACTGTCTGCTGTCCCCCTGGGCCTGGCCCATGTCGGGTGGGGTGGTCACTGGTCCAGTGTACTCTGCCTGGTTGGGTAAGTCTCTCTATTTATGGGGATCATTTAGCAGGACTTCATTAGTCAGGGGAAGCTACTTTTGAACACAGCTCCTAAACGGCAGTGGTTTATGCAGTAAAAGTTATTATCTTGCTCATGTTGCTGACAAATGTGGGACAGGTGCCCTGCTTCCACTGTGTGGCCTTAGTATCTTCTAGAGAAGTGGTTCTCAAACGGGGATGATATGGCCCTTCAGAGGACCTTTGAAAGTGTCTGCAGATATTTTGGTTGCCGCATTGGTGAGTGAGGATGCCACTGGCATCCAGTAGGTAGAGACCAGAGATGCTTCTGAGTATCCTACAATGCACAGGAACGCCCCACGACAAAGAATTATCTGGCTACAAATGCCAATAGTGCTGAGGTTGAAAAATCCTATTCTAGGGCCTTGTTGGGACATTCTACCAGCAGAGAAAGAAAGAGGGGGAATAGAGAAACACACGCAGGAGGAGTTTGTGAGTCTTCCCTGAAAGTGCTGTATGACAGCTTTACCCACAGTCCACTGGCTAGAACTAAGTCACATGACCACATTCCACAGTGAACGAGGCTGGGAGGTGTAGAAGGCTGATGGCCGGGAAGAAGGGGAGCAGGCTGGCCGAGTATCTCTCCAGGATCTGCCATAAGACACATCTGTCTCGACTCTAGCCAATAAACGTACTGTTTTTGGTCTCTCTATATATTCTCTTTCACTTCTTAAATCATTCATATTGTATCAGCCATAGATTCCATACTGACTAAGGCAAACTGCTTTAGCACTTTGATCCTCTGCTAATCTACAATAGGGAGTAATAAAATTCACCCCCCAAGGGTTGCTGTGATGGTTTCTCCTGCTCTGTCTTTACTTCCATTCTAAGAAGTGATCCCTCCTTTGTCCACTCAGAAGAAACTTCCGAAGTACTCTATCCCAGAAAATGAAATTTCATCTTCATCCCAAAACTCAGTTCTCTGAGAGAAGAATGAAGACGTTTGCAAGAAGAAGTTTCAATATCCAAGGTTACGAAAAGCAGGATTCTGAGAAATCTGTGTTACACAGAAATTTCCTTTGAAAATGAAAATGACTGCAAAAGAAAATGGCTCTTGACTGAGAGGTGGGACACTCGACATTTCAGTCCTGACTTTCCATCTATGCAGCCTTGAACACTCCTGCTCTGGGCCTTAGGGTCCTTGCTGTGCAGTTGGTAAGGTGACTTTTCTTCTGCCCTAAGGTTCAGCATAAGCTTGCCTGCCCCTTGTATATCCCTCTCTTGGCACCTCTCCCCCTTTTTTGGCATTGGTCTCCACTTGAAGACTGGGATCTTGTTTATAAAGGAAGGGCCCAGCAGAGGTGGGGAGTTTAATGACCATCTCCCCTCCTGGGGAACCCGGTTGGCAGAGGAAAGTCCTCAGGAGGTTGTCATAAATAACCAGGCCCTTATCCTCACTTCCTCAAAAGGAAGTCTCAGTAGTGATTGATGTGACCCATTTGGGCAAAGCTGGGAGCCCAGAAGAACTTCCTGGCAGATCCGTGTGTAAAGTTCCACATTAACCCCAGCCTGCCTGAGAGGCAGGCTCTCAGGCATCCTTGCAAGTTCTACTCAAGAGCTTCAAAGAAGAGGCAGGGAATTTCACATCAGGCGAGAAGCAAGAGGTCAGTCTGTGGGCATGGAGAGTAACAGTAATGGGTAGACTCTAGATACAGCTCAGAGAGAAAACCTTCCAGAGTTTTCCATGGGATCCTTATAAGGGTCTTTCTCCTCATTCTTCTTCTCTCTCATCCAGAACAAGACTCAGCATATAGCAGGCATCATTAACACCTGCATGTACTGACATGACATGTACAGGCCTACTTTGTCCTATTGAACTTGGCTTTCCTGAGCTTTGCAGATAGTTCCTTTTTCACATATTGAAGGTTTGTGGCAACCCTGCTTCGAGCAAATCTGTCAGTGCCATTTTCCAAATAGCATTTACTCACTTTTTGTCTCTGTGTCACACTTTGATAATTCTTACAACACTTCAACCTTTTTCATTATTGTTATATTTGTTATGGTGACCCGTAGTCTGTGATCTTTGATGGTACTAGTATGACTTGTTGAAGGCTCAGACATTGGTTAGCATTTTTAAACAATAAAGTGTTTTTAATTAAAGTATGTATAGTGTTTTTTTAGACATAATGCTATTGCACACTGATAACAGACATAAATTTTATAAGCACTGGGAAAACCAAAAAGATTGTGTGACTTGCTTTATTGCGGTGGTTTGGAACCAAACCCGCAGTATCCCCAAGGTCTGCCATGATTTGATATTTACATTGTTCTCAGTGAGGGCTAAACAGTTGTGTGTCAGAAAGAACACAGAGCAGAAAAACATTAGACATGAGAGAGTTGTCTCTTTTCCCTGCTCAGCAATGCCAAGTGCTGAAAGGAGGAGCGGCAGAGGGAGGAAAAATGTGGGGGAAGAGCTTGGGATGAAAATGCTGCCTTCAAGATTTGGCTGACCCAAGTCTTAATCCCCCCAAGAGAGACGTCATTAAAGACTTGTTGACTTAGCTCAATATGCAGCCTGAAGCTTTCTGGGCCCTCGTGGCCCCTACCTGCTCCCCATTTTAGAAGCCTCTTCCTCCCGCTATGGCCCAGGACAAACAGCTCCCTGCATCCAGCTTCTCCACTGAGCAAAAGATGGCCCTGCAGCTGCTAACAGGTGGGATCAGATACTCCTTCCCAGGTAAATCAGCATCCCAGCCAAACCCAATCTTCACTGCAGCTTTGCAGCACCACCCCACTGCCCCACCAAGTGCAAGAAGATAGGTCAGGAGAGAAAGGGAAATCTGTCATAATTATCATGTGAAGTGCAGTGTTCATGGAGGGGATACTCCCTCCCCTCCACATCTCGCCTAAATTAATCTAAGTGAGAGAGGAGCTTCCAAGAGAGAGACCCCCAGAGATTGGGAGGGTCTGTAGGAAGAGGGGACTGGGGGTTCACTCTGGTTCACTGAATCTGCAGCCACTTCCCAGACCTGCTGTGAGAGCACAGCAGAACATGAGAAAAAGTTCTAGGAAGAGCTTGACCTCTGTCCACTGGACTTTGAGACACTGGTATTTGCTTCTTTTTAAAAATAAATAAATTTTTGAAACTTATTTTTAAAAATAGCTTCATTGAGGTATAATTGACCTACTGCATCTATTTAAAGTGTACAATTTGGTAAGTGCTCACATATGTATATACTGATGAAACCATCACCACAAAGAAGATAGTGAGTAGATGCATCATGCCCAGTTTTCCTTTGTAAAAGTCTTCCCCTCGGTGAATCACTCCCCTCACCCCATCTCGCACCAAGTCTCCCCAGGCAACTACCAAAATGCTTCCTGTTACTGTAGAATTAGTTTGCATTTGCTAGAGTTTTATGTAAGTGGACTCACCCAGTATATACTCTTTCCTTCTGGCTTCTTTCACTCAGCATAAATGTTTTGAGCTTCACCCATGTTGCTGCGTGTATCACTAGCTCATTCTTTTTTGTTGCTGAGCAGCATTCCATTGTATGTATATACAACAATTTGCTTATCCATTCTCCAGTCGATGGAACTTTGGGTGATTTCCAGTTTTCGGCTGTTACAAATAAAGCTGCTCTGTCCGTTCACGCACCAGTCTTTGTAGAGGCATGCTTTCATGTATCTTCAGTGGAATGGTTAGATCGTTTGGTAGCTGTACATTTTAAGAAACTGCTAAATTGCTTTCTGAGGTGGTCCTACCATTTTTCCATTCCCACCAGCGGTGTGTGAGAGTTTCAGTTCCTCCGTACCCTTGCCGACACCGAGCATGATCAGACTTTAAATTACAGCCATTTCCGTACTTGTGTGGTGGTATCATAGTGCGGTGTTAAAACTACTAATGATGATGATCACCTTCCATGTGTTAATTTGCCATCTGTATATCTTCTTTGGTGAAATGTTTCTTCAAATATTTTGTCCATATTTAGAAATTGTGTTGTCTGTTTTCTTTTTTCTGAGTTGTGAGAGTTCTTTATAGATTTTGGATACAAGTCCTTTACCAAATATATGCTCTGCAAATATTTTCACTTAGTCCGTAGCTGGTCTTTCATTCCCTTAGGAACATCTTTTGAGGTGCAGAAGCTTTATGTTTTGAGAAAGTCTAACTTACCTAAATTTTCCTTTATGGGTGGTACCTTATTGTTTAATCTAAAAAAACTTTGCCTATCCTAAGGTCACAAAGACTTTCTTCTATATTTTCTTCTTAAAATATTATAGCTTTATGATCTATGATGCATTTTGAGTTAATTTTTTGTATATAGTGTAAGTCATGGATTGAAATTCCTTTCTTTCTCTGTCTCTCTCTCTCTTTTTGTTTTTTTTGCTTATGCATATCCAATTGTCTCAACAACATTTGTTGAAAGACTATTCTTTCTCCACTGAATTACCTTTACAGCTTTGTAAAAGATTAGTTGTCAGTATATATGTGGATCGATTTCTAAACTCTTCATTCTGTTCCATTGACCTGAATGCTTATTTGGATCCCAAATACTACACTTTTGATTACTGAAACTTTGCAGTAAGTCTTGAAATCTGGTAACGTTATGCCACCAATACTGTTCTTTTTCAAAGTTGTTTTGGTTATTCTAGGTCTTTTGCATTTCCACGTGAATTTTAGAATCACCTTGTTGATTTATGCAAAAAGCATTCTGAGGTTTTGGTTGGGATTTCATGAACCTATAGATCAATTTGGAAATAACTGACATCTTAACTATGGTGAGTCTTCTGACCCACAAACAGGGTATGTCTTCATTTATTTAGGTCATCTTCACTTGTTTTGTAGTTTTCAGTGTACATTTCTTTCACTTTTGTCAGATTTGTCATGAATTATTTAGTATTTTTGATACCTTTGAAAATTAAAAAAAATTATATTCCTGATAGTTTGTTGGTAGCACATAGAAACACAGTAGATTTCTGTATATTCACAGCCCGGCGGTAAATCAAGACTTCTCTGGGCCTCAGGTTCCTCCTTTGTGAGCCAAGGACAACGATTATGTGAGAAAAGGTAGGCTTCACTGTGTGTAACTGTAGGAAAGAATTAGATAGAGCTTATTTTGCCTCTGTTCCCTCTCTGACTTTCAATACTTTGAAGATGGACTGGTTTCCCAGAGGCCAAGGACCTTAGAGAATCTAAAGCCTAAACCCCTAAGTTTATAGAAACTGGGCCCAGAAAGCGGAGTTACTGTGAGATGGGAGTTAGGGTCTAGGTGTCCTCACCCCCAGACCCCTGTCCTTTCCCCCAGGTCGCAGGCCCACAGCCCTGCAGCCCTCCCATGGAGCCTCTTACTATTATTATTTTAAATACTCCTGACCTCTGCCTGGTCTTCTCCCCCTCCACCCCCCACTTTCCTTCCATCAACATTTAGTGAGCCCCGATGTTAGGTGCCCTGGGTTACTTAGGCTGCTGTTAAGAGAACCTTATCCATGACTGGTATGAAGTAAGTGATTTATTTATTTACATTTAATCACATATTTAGCAATAAGCACTTGCTTTGTGTGAAATTCTTTTCAGGGAAGCTGCGAGGGATCCAAGAGAAGCAGAATAGGACATGATCCGTGTCCTCTGCTATTAAGGAGTTGGCTGAGTTTTGGGGGGAGAAAGTCCACACACACACATAGGCAGACACAGACACAGACACAGACATAGACACATACTTGGGGACACACACAGACACACACACACACAAGGACACACACAGACATACAAACACACCCTGTGAGGATAACAAGCACCCAGCAGAAGGTCCCGGGCTCCATCAGCACTGCCTTGTGCAGGATAGTGGCGAGGGTTAGTTTGGTTTGGGGTTGGGAGGGCTGGGCTGCTGTTCTGCTCTCCCCTACCTCCATGATGGTGCTCTCTCAGCCCTCCTCTTCTCTTTTAACCTCTTATGCGCTAGGTTCCCCAGCCTTCTGTCTTGGACCCTCTTCTCACTCTGTGTGCGTTTTATGCAGTATCATCGGTTTCCCTGCTTCGATGATCATCTACTTCTTGGCTTCTCAGTCTGTATCTGCAGAGGGAAGGGCCTCTATGAATTCTAGACCCTCACATCCAACTCTCTTGAACATTTCTTTTTAACGTAATTTTTTATTGAAGTATAGTTGATTTACAATGTTGTGTTAGTTCCTGGTGTACAACATAGTGATTCGTTTTTCATATTCTTTTTCATTATAGGTTTTTACAAGCTATTGAATATAGTTCCCTGTGCTATACAGTAGGACTTTGTTGTTTATCCATTCTATATATAGTAGTTTGTATCTGTTAATCCCAAACTCTTCATTTATCCCACCCCCGCTTTGGTAGCCATAAGTTTGTTTTCTATGTTTGTGAGTCTGTTTCCATTTTTTAAATAAGTTCATTTGTGTCATTTTTTTTAGATTCCACATATACGTGATATCAGATGATATTTGTCTTTGTCTGACTTACTTCACTTAGTATGTTATTCTCTAGGTCCATCCATGTTGCTGCAAATGACATTATTTCATTCTTTTTTATGACTAAGTAGTATTCCATTTATATCATATCATTCCATTATATATATATAATGGATATATATATATATATATCACATCTTCTTCATCCAGTCATCTGTCCATGGACATTTAGGTTGCTACCATCTCTTGGCTATTGTAAATAGTGCTGCTATGAACATTAGGGTGCATGTATCTTTTCGAATTAGAGTTTTCTTCAGATAATATGCCCAGGAGTGGGAATGCTGGATCATATGATAAGTCTGTTTTTAGTTTTTTAAGGAATCTCCATACTGTTTTCCATATTGGCTGCACTAAATGACATTCCTACCAATAGTGTAGGAGGGTGAATGTTTCTGACTGGATAGCTCAACTGCTGCTTGTTCCAAACAACTCATTTCCCTGCCAACTAGCTTTTCCTCCTTGAGCTCTGAGGCTCTGTCAGAACCTCCCCCCACCTTGTTCCTCCAACATCTCAAGAATCATGATGTCCATCAAATCAGAGAATCTTGGAGCTCTGACTATCCTTATCATAGATTCTTTTCTCTCCAAACCATCTTTTCTGCTCCTGTCAAACTTCATGTGTGATCCTGACCCACCTGGGCTATTATGACAACTGTCACCTAACTGGTCTTCCAGTCTTCAATCATGCTCACCAATCATTCCTCCATATTGGATCCACAGAACTCTTCCCCCTCAAAAACAAACAAACAAAACCACTCTTTCACTTACAGCCCTTCAGAATTTCCCTCTGTCTATGGGTAAGCTTCATGTTCCTAAAGGTGGCTTCGGGAACCTGTGTTATGAGTTGAGTTGTGTCCCCCCAAAAGCTGTGTTGCAATTCTAACCCTTGGCAACTCAGAACGCAACCTTATTTGGGGATGGGGTTGTCAATGTATGATTAAGTTAAATATGTTAAGATGAAGCCATAATGGAGGAGGATGGGCCCTTAATCCAATATGGCTGATGTCCTTATAAAAAAGAGAAAAATTTGGACACAGACACAATGGGAGGATAACCATGTGAAGATGTCGGCAGAGGCTGGTGTTATGATGACCTGGGGCTGCTACCAGAAACTGGGAAAGTCAAGGAAGGATCCTCTCCTAGGTGCTACAGAGGGAACATAGCCCTGCCAACAGCTTGATTTTGGACTTCCAGCCTCCAGAATTGTGAGGCAACAAATTTCTGTTGTCTTACCCACCCAATTTGTGGTACTTTGTGACTACAGCCCTAGCAAAGGATTACTACCTGTCCTGATCCAAACATCAACTATCAAATATCTTTCCAGCCTCATCTGTGGTCACGTACCTACTCTCTCAGCCACAAGGGAGAGCTTACAGCTCTCTAAGCACACCAGACACACGTGCACGCTGGCTCATGCTGGTCCCTCTGCATGAAGGCTCTTCCCCCTCCCCGCCCTCGCCTCCTCTCCAGGCCTCGCCCCTCTGCTCCTTACAGTACCCTCTTCCTGGGCCCCTCATTTGGTCATGGATGCCTTGAGAGCAGGGATTCTGTTTCTCTCTTTTCTTTCCTGTGGTGTCCTAGCACTGAATCTGACCAGCGTGATGCTACCTACAAGAATTTATTTGAGGTGGGTCACATGTTCTCCCACAGTTTATGATGTTAGTGAGCAGTGGGATTCAAAACACTCCTTCCTTGCCCCTCACTGGGCTGCCAAGGGGACGCTACCCTGGTTTCACTCAACATTCACTAGGAGTGAATCAGCCACAGGCCATGACTTCTAGAAACTTCTCCCAAACTGCCAAATACTTCCCCCCAGGGCTGTTGCCCTGACTCCCAAGCAGACCTGAGGGAGGTGGCCCAGAGAAAGGGATTTTACTTGTTCCTTTGAGGTCAGCACCTAATCACTGTCCCTCTTCAAATGGAAAGTGGGGAAAATGCTAGCTAACTATTGTTTAGTGACCCCAACCCCCACCCCTTTAAAATAAACACGCTTTTCAATTAGGAAGATTTGTCACCGGGGACAGTAATTCTGCGCCCGACCAAAACAAACACAGTTGTAATTAGTTTTATCCAGGAAGAAAATTAACTCTGTTTATCTTAGCATAATTAATCATTGACCCCTTCTGTCCAGGCAGGGGGGAGGGTGTGGGAGTGGGGGGTTATGATCTACAACCAAGGGGCACTCCCAGACCCATCTATCTCTCCCCTTGGTTACTCAGCTGTCCGCGTGAGTTATTTGAAATAATATTCCTGGCCAAGAGTTATGGAGCTGCCTCAGAGCTAGGATTTGGAGAAACACTAAATAAGGCCATGATTTTATGGTTTCAGTCTGCCGAGAATTTTAGATGAGTACATATCAGATGGGTGTGAAGACACGCCACAGGCCCTGGGACTTCCTGGGCTTCTGCTGTGCCTTTCATGTTGAACTTCAAGAGTCCAGGGATGGGAAAGGAGCTGCGGGCAAAGGAGCCGGTTCTCACTGATGGAGGTGAGGCTCTTGCTGCTGTGAGAAGGGCATAAGCTTTGAGGTTAGATGGATTTTGTTTCTGGTCCTGACTCTGACATCCTCTAGCTGCACGGCCTCAGGCAAGGTACCCAGATGAATCGTAGAATCTTCCAGAAACACTACTAAAGCTTCCTATATCACCCCCTCTCTTGTTTCTCCAATTCTGCCCCTTATGTGTTTACTCTCCTTCTGTGTTTCTCTTGTGGTTTTTGAACCGCAGTCACCTCCAAAGTAAAAATAAATAAATAAATAAATAAATAAATAAATAAATAAATAAATAAATAAATAGAGGGTGGGGGTGGGGAATCAGGGTTAGTAATGGGTACCCTCAGGGATTTCTTAAGGATTAGAAGAAACGAGGTGTGCCAAGCCCCTAGCCCAGCACCTGGTACCATGAAGTTGTTCAACAACCACTGGTAGGTTTTGTTATTCTTGCATGAACTGACTGAGGGTTCTGGAGTGGAAGAACGCATGCAAGGTCTTCTCTCTCAATTTTAATAGTTCCTGAAAATCATGGAAACCCTACTGTGTGCTGGGTTTCACATTAGGCCCTGGAAATAGAAAGAGGATTTAATCACAACCCTTGTCCTCACAGAGTTCATAGCCCACTGGGGAGAGAGACAGACGTGCCCAGACATTCTCAATCTGTTACAGCAAATGCTAAGCCAGAGATATGGGGGCGATATCCCTGTAGTGGAGGGGCAAACAGAGACTGAGGGAATCTGATTTCACAAGCCCTGGACCATTCAGTTGACGTATAATACCTCACTTAATCCTCATGATAACTCTAAAAATAGGCACGAGGGAGGGGGACCCAGGGACAGCGTAATTGAGGCTCACAGATGTTAAGCCATCAGACCCAAACTGCAGAGCTAGAAAGTGGTGCAGCTGGGACGTGAACCAGGCTTTTCTGACACACAAGCCTGGGCTTTGTCAGTTTCACCTCGGATGGAGGTCCTGGCTGAGTTTTAATGGCTGGCGTCCTGCCCCAAGACCCCAAGTCGGGGCATTAAAGGAGCGCACTCCCCAGGGCTGGTGTCAGGAGTCCCCACGATTAAAACTGCAACTTCTTTGGCCTCGGGCTTTTCCAAATAAAAATCTCTTGTCATGGGATCATTTTAAATAATTATCGAAGATGATTCTTATGTTCTCTCCATCTGTCAGAATCATAAAAATCTATCTTTTGTTCATGATGTTGAGACGGCTAATCCCAGGGAAGCACTTGTCCTCCAGACAAGGGGACAGAGACCTGTGAAATCAAGGAGGCCCTTGTCCTGAGATGAGAGAGACAGAGAGAGAAGGCAGGTGGGGCCGGACGCCTTGAGAGAGGCCTGGGCTCCCACCAGGATGAGTGCCTCTGGTCGCCAGAGGCAGAGAGATGGGTCGGCATCTGCTTTGACCACTAGGTCTCTCCCTTACTTCCAGAGCAGCAGAGAGCTGCAGGGGTTGTTTCTGGAAGCAGGAGATAGCTTCAGGCTCTACCTACTACAGCCAGGGAGTAAGGCAGCCTTTAATGATGCACACGTTGCTGGCAGGATGTGGGGCTTTGGCCTCCCCAAAACTGGCAGGGAACCAGAGCAAGGACCAGTCCATTTTTGGTGCTGCAAAGGAGCCCAGGGAAGAGAGCAGCTGCAGATTCTCAGGGCCCCCACGATGGTTTTCTTGGGCCATGGTGATGCCTGGCCTGTAAGGGAGGGCGCCCAGATGGCAGAGTGCCCACACATCCTGACAAGTCACACCGGCCAACCAGGCAGACAGAATTGCATGCTGTGTCTCACCCTGCCAGTGACAAGCCCTGCAGACTTGGACGACTTCCTCCCCTTCGCAGTGCCTCAGTGTCCTTGTCTGTAAAATGAGGACAACGATGTCTCTCTTTTTAGACTTTAGTCAGGATTAAATGACCGAGTTACACACACTATCTCATTTAACCTTCCCAACAACCTTTTAAGTAGGGATGTAATTATTGTCAAATTCAGCTGCGTGAGAGTGAGACAGTTCAAGTGATTTGCCCGAGGTACATAGGTTTTAGTGGCAGAGGCAATGTTTAAACCTAGTTCTGTCCAAATCTAGAACTTTTGCTTTGATCACATTCCATAATGCTGCTTTTCTAAGAATGAATGAACACATTCCCTTACACGAGTCAGCCAGCCCCTGACGTTTCTCTGACAGCAGTGACTGCCTCTTCTGGAAGCCAAGCTGAGCCCCTCCTGGGACTTCCCCGCGTAGTGCCCCAACCTGACGGCCTGGCTGGCGGATGCTGCATCCGTCACGGGGACCTCTAACTGCTGACAGCCCTGGCGGCTGTGTGGCGCAGTGGCTCTGGAGTGAGGCGAACCAACTCACAATACTGTTTGGGAAATCTTTGGACTGAGGGAACCTCGATGAGGCTGATACTGTTTGATGATGGGGTTCCCCCAGATTCTGGGTTTCTTGGGGGCACAGAAGTAGGCCAAGAAAGAGCTTGAAACCTCCCACAGAATTGCCTTCCACCCTCCCCAAGAGGCTGCAGCTGAGAAGCTGCTTGGACTGGCTGCCCTGTGACTCTTTTCAGCGCAGCACATTTATTGAGAAGGTTCTGGGTGCCCAGCACATTGCTGGGGATACGGGGGCGGAAGTGGGACAGCTCTCATGCTTCAGGAAGTCTTCTGCTCTCTGCAGCTAGGTGGTAAGGCTGTGTGTGTGTGTGTGTGTGCGTGTGTGTGTGTGTGTGTGCGTGCGTGCACACATGTGCCCGTATATTGGGAGTGAGGGAGGAAGAGGGGAGGGGCTGGTGCCCTGAAGGATCTCCTTACAGCCCTGGAAGGAACCGGTCACTCCACCTCCTGGTCAAGACTAACTGAGGCCATACCGGGCTGGGGGGGGGGTGGGTAGGTGATTTTTCATATTGAAATTGGTTTGTATTTGCCAGGAAAAAACTCCTGGAGATGGAATCTTTCCTTAAGAGGTTTTTGAGATCAAGAGAGCTGAGTTCTGTGGGCATTGGTTAACAGATAGATACCAATCTGTGTGTTTGGGAGAGGCATGGGGCAGGGGCTGGGGGAGGGGACAGGGAGGGGGGGCTGGTGGATTTGGTCTGACGTTACGTCCAGGTCCCCAGCTGTCCACACCTAGTGTTAAGGAGCTCAGTCTGCTGCACCATTCATGTGAGAACAACCTGAGAACCAGAGACGGCTGCCGGGTGGACAGGAGGTGGCAGGCTGACTGGCTGCTCCCAGATTTACCCAGTCTTGGGCGGGGTGACAGGGATACAGTCTCCATGGCATGTGAGGGTCCCCTTGCCCTCGACCCTGGTGAGAGCACATTGAACCAGTCAGTTTCAGATGTGGAGACCACACACACATTGGGGGAGATTTTACCAGGATGGGGAGGAATTTGTCTGTTGAAGTCTAAAGTAGACCGTGGAGACCATATTTCTGACTCCAAATCTCCGAAAGGCCCAAAGTAGAAGAACTGAGCTTTAGCTAAAAACAGGGACAGCTGTCCTAACAGCGGGCTGCCTTGGGAGGCAGTGAGCTCCCAACCTGGCAGGGTTCAACAGAGTCTAGAGGCCGAGGACTGCTCCTCAAGGGGGCTGGGCAGGCGGGGACGGGTGGGAGGGCAGAGCCGTGACACTGCAGGTCCCCTGACGGAGGAATTGTCTGGTGGAAGAATGGGTGACCAACGCGGCCGTCTCATAATTGGAGACTGTAAAGTTTACAGTTGAGGGTTTACAGGACAGCCCCTCGGGGGAGGCTACACAGTGAAGTCCTACCCACAGTGGAGGCGTGGCTACTCTGTGGCTCAGATGTTCCCTGAGTGATCTGGCCTTTCTGGAAAAGGCAAGAGAATAGGATGGTGTCTTAGTCCATTTGTAACAAAATACTAAACAACAGGTGGCATACAGTCACAAGAAATTCATTTCTCAGTTCTGGAGGCTGGAAGCCCAAGATCAAGGTGCCAGCTGGTTCGTATCTGGTGAAGGTCATCTTCCTGCTTCATAGATGGGCTGTCTTCTCACTGTGTCCTCACTGGGTGGAGAGGGAGCTTTCTGCCGTCTCTTTTATAAGAGCATCAGATCCACTCGTGAGAGCTCCACCCTCGTGACCTCATCACCTCCCGAAGGCCCATCACATTGGAGGTTAGGAGCTGAGCATTCTGCCTAAGGCAGATGAACATGAAAGAAAAAGTGGGCGAAAGGCAGGGAAGGGACCTCAGAAGATAGCGTCCACTGCTTGTCGGGCGTTCACTGTATTGCAGGCGCACTCCCACCCCTGGGCACGCTGAATCGTCATACAACCTTCTGGGGTTTTACAGAGGATGGGCTGAGGTGCACTCTCAACCAGTGAGGCCCGGGTAGGCCTGGCTGCGAAGCCTGCTGTGTTCCGGGTAGCACACTGCCTTCCTCAGGGCGGGGGGCACGGCGCCTCTTGCCCGAGGCCACTTCTTGCCCCGCTCCCGCCGCGTGTCCTCCTGCAGTCCGCTCGCCCAACCTGCGGGTCTGTACAGAAAAGAGCGGGGCGCTTGGCTCCCTCTTGCGGTTTGATTAGTCGGAAGGCGTCGCTTGCAGGAGGGAGGCGCCGCCTTTCAGGAGCGCTAAGAAAATCCCGGCGGTGGGAAAGGTTTGGCGGACCTCCGAGCATAGTCCAGGAGCGGGGTTCTCCGGCGCACGGCAGGTGCTCCAGACAAATCTCAGGAGTCGTTGAATGACTCAGACCTGGAGGCAGGGGCGGGCCGTGGGGGAAGAGGGACCCAAACGGGGAGGAATATTGAGGGGGCCCCAGACGCAGCTCTCCCAGCATCCCCGTGACCCGCCACCGTAGGGCCCCCGAGCCTCCGCCTGCAAAAGCACGGAGCTGATTTATGTGGGCGGTGTTCATTTCAGGCCGCACTTATTAGTCACCTGGGAAGTTTTAAAATATCCTGATAACTGGGCCCTCTCCCTAGAGATTCTGACTTAATAGGCTGACGTGGGGCCTGTGCTTTGCTATTTTTTAAATCTCCCCAGGTAATTACAGTATGCCACCCCGCCTGAGAAAGGCGTGGGTTATTTTCCCGGACCCCTCAAACTCCCATGGCCTGTAATTCCAAGATTATTTTTGAGGTATTTCACTAAATTTAATTTGTATCCTGTGATAGTAGGTGATGTGATTTTACCATTAGAACAATGGGCTGATACTTGTCGCCAATAAACCTAGAGATAGGTCTGGATGTTTGCGTCCGTAGGGTAACCCCCACAGCAGGCAATGAGAATCTGATTTATTCCCCATGCCTCTAATGTAATTAGGTGTGCATTATAAAGAAGGCTGCACTATTGAGATGCAAATCAGTAATGGCAGTTTACCTTGAATTGCCATTTTGTTCAGGGTACCATTGTGTTGTTTCAAGTGCTTAAAAGTGTATTATTCAATGTAGCAAACACAGGAAGTCCACCAGGAGAGAAAGTACAACTCTCTCAAGAGAGGATTCAGGCCTCTGGACTTTGTCACATCCATGAGAGCTATTACTTCATCCCCTCCCCTGTTGGTTCTCCCTGCTTCCTGAGCTGTGCTGTGTGAGAGACAGAATGCTGGTGGGGAAAAGGGAAAGGAAAACACTCTGCAGCTTGGGCAGCTGCTCTTGAGATTCGCCACATCGTGCAAGTTGTTCTTATTAGAAATGTCCAGAGGGCAAGCGTTATTTTGAGGCATTTCTTGAATGTCTTCCTGCCAGGGAAACCATGCATGGAACAGGAGAAGCTTGTGAGGAACATTTTAACACCTGGAGCCGTGTCTGTGTCTGGCAGCCTGGTCTGCCCCCCTGCCCTGCAGGCTCTCCCTCCATCCTGAGAGGGCTCAGGCCCAGCCAAGGGGGTGGGCAGCACGGAGAGGGTGCTAATGGAACCCCGGATAAGACTGCCCCCAGACGATGCGAGCTCTGGCGTGGATTAACAAGAAACCACCTGGAACAATCCCATCAGTTCTAAGGACCACCATGACCTACTGCTGCCATAGTCCAGGTGTAATGCTTGAGTGACCCCCTTCACCAGTCCGAGGCATAGGAAAGGTTTGCAAGGCTTTGACTTCTCATTTAATTGTTCAAGGCTCACCTGTCTGTGATACCTACCTTCTTTGACTTTTCCAAGGACATCATGTAGCACAAAGGGCTTGGCAATGCTTCCAAATGCACTCAGTCTATCAAGGAGATTCTAATCTTCCTGGAGATTCCGCAGCTCTGTGCAAATTTAGCCCCTTCTCCTAAGTAGCCAGATCTTGGGAGATTTTGCAAAGAATGATCTTTGTAAGCTTGAAAGCATCCTGGTATACCTGCCACACATCTCAGTGTGTACTTTGTGGTCTTTTGTAGTTACTAAGATGTGCATCTGAAGTGTTAGAAGAAAAACCAAAGATCTACTTCCAGCTGAAAAAACTTAACAATGTTTTTGGATAGAAGTCACTGGCGACTTGGCTTGATGAAAAAAATCTTCAGTTCTGTCTCACTTGGCAGTCTGTCATACACGTGAACATAATTTAATCCTTTCAACAACTTTGCAAGGTAGGTGAGTTAATCTCATAGTTAAAATTTTTATGATTATCAGAATGATAGAAAAAGCGAACACATTCTTAGCACCTTCTTTGTTTTGAGAATTGTGTTAAGTCCTACATAAATGGTAAATACTATTGCTAATCCTTACCATAAGACCACAAGGTGAATATCATCATTCCATTCCATTTAACAAACTAGGAAATCAGACCTCAGAGAAGTAATTTGCTCAAGGTTCGATAGTTCACACGGTCAGTAAGTGGCAGAGCCAGGATTCAATAGCACATCTCATTGACTCCCAGACTCATGATTTGTACTGCATAGTGACCTGCCTGCCAGTGTACACCTGTCCTGGAGATGGTAGGATGTGCTCTTCTGGAGGATCCTGTCCCAACAAGGGCAGGGGACACATTTCAGAGCTGCTGTCTGGGGTGTTCCTGCCGAGGGCACCAGGGGGCTGCACAATGTCCCTTCCAGCCCAGCGACTGACTCATCGTGGATCAGCAGATAGTCTCTTTGTCAAGCACAGTCTGGCGCAAATAATATGTTAAAAAATATTTGTTGAAGACTGATAACATCCCTGAGTTGGGACTGAATTAATGACAAAGAAAATACACTAGAAACAGGAAAGGGGAAGCTGCTGTGGTCTGCAGTAGTCAGGGAAGTGGAGGCAGATTTCGACCCAAGATGTGAAAAAACTTGCTTACTGTCCTGGTTGATATCCATCAGGCTGCGAGGATTAGGGGTCTCTGGGAGCAAATTTGCATGACTCCTTTTGCAGGAGCAGCCTTTAAAAAGCCTGCAGTACTAGTTGTACCTCTAGATGGCGCTCGAGTACTTTTTAAGCTTTTACAGCTTGGCTTACAGAGGAACTCAGCCAGTGGTTCTGGCCAACATTTGCCCAAATTTGTGTCCAACTGTGTTTCTCTAGGTCAGGGTGTCTACTTTTGGTTAATAAAATACCAGAGGACAAACTCGTTTTTAATCTTACTTATTCTTAACTGATTCGTGTATATCTTCTCTCCACCTAAAATGGATTTGAGACTGAACATTGGTACATATTTGAGACAGACAACACAGGTGCCCTTGAGACAGTCCTCCGATGCCAGGGGACTCCCATCCCCTGTGGATCCTCGCAGAGGGTCAGATCTTGGACTTGTGAGGCAATGAAGGGACACGATCTCAGCATAGCCCTGCCCTGGGGTAAAGTACCTGCCTCCTCTCGAGTGACAAGCAAAGGAAATCTGTCTTCTTCAATTCTGTACTTATTACCCTTTGTTTGCTCTTGCCTATTCTACTCTCCTGAAACATGGATAGGTAGACAGGATGCAGGTAAGGCAGGGTCAAGATCATAATCATGAGAATTGTGTTTGGAGAGGTCGTGGAAAGCAGTGATTCTTAAATGTACCAAAGAGCTGTAACAAATAACAAACTAGGGAGACAAGGCTAGGGATGGTGAAAAAGAGGTCCTATCGTCCTCAATTCTCTAGTCATGGAGAGAGCAAGTGGACTTGAGTTTGGATGGGGAGAAGTTGTGGGAACGGGGCTCAGCCTGGGCTAGTTGAGTTTTGTGAGTTATTAGCAATTGTTAAGTTTCTATTCAGTACAGGTCCTTGTAGGACCACATGAGGCGTCAAAGACAGGAGAAGAAAATTTCCTCAAACATCACTGGCTTCTTGCCCCATGACTTTCTTTCTCCCATTAGGAGAGGACATGGTAGGTTGGTGACAGCATTAGCCCACATGTTTTCAATTTGCTTGGAGATAACTTCTCAAATGTCAATTAAGGGATTGAATCTCTGTCCTAAACTCAGACAAGTATAAAATCTTAGACAGGATACTTGTTCTTCAAATACCAATTTCCTTGCAAGCAGTCAGTCCCAGAATGATATGGGTTGGAGGAGACGGATAGGCAAAGAATACTGGCAAGCCCATTTGGTTCTTACCCTAAGCCAGCAATTTTATTGGTGATAAACAGTCGCAGTTATTAGTCTTCTTAGACCTCAGCTGTCATTACTAGAAACTGCTCCACCGAGCTGAGCTCTTAAAGTACAAAATTTCTGACCACACCTTTACACCCACAGGGTTTCTCACACTTTTCCTATTATAACTTTTCTTTCATTTCATTAAGACCTAGCCCTAAACTCCCTCTGTGCTTTTCCATGGTTACCAGTGCTGAGCTGTTCTCCAGCAGGGCTCTGGCTGTGCGGAGCAGGGGCTGTTGTAGGTACTGCCCAGTGTCTGATGGGCTTTATGAGCTAGAAATCTCTTAGAGGTCACTGCTGAGACACTGGGGCCGAGGGTCTGACGGACACAAGCAAGATACTGGTGCAGGCTACCAGAGGGGAGAGTGTGTGTTTGGGTGTGACCACGTATACACTGAGATTTTCTAAAGCAAGGATCATGGGAGTCCCTGCTGGGCAAGCATGGTGCTTACCCTCAGTGGCTGATAAGTCACAGCCCCACTCTAACTTACAGAATGCCTAATCTCTCCTAACCTCTTGACCATAATTGCCAGTGGGTAAGATTACAGTCTCTTCTCTGATAAACTCCTCTTTACCCTAAATGTGAGAGTTGTTTTCACTTCTTAAGGATTTCAGAAAACAATGATAATTAATGATACAAACTTCCAATTACAGAAGCAGAAGAGTCATCCCGGACAAACAAAATAAAATACCAAATCAAGTTTTGTAACGTGATATTGGAGAGGGGGTTTCCCTCATTAGGAGTCTGGCTGATCCTTGGATATCCTTATGCTGCCGGCGACTTCCCGGGGGGGCTTGTTCATTTGGATCACGCACTGAGAGCCAGCTGGTTGCCGGTGTGGTCCTGCCTTCCTCTGTTCTCCCCATGTGGCAGCAGCAGTTACCAAGGTGCTGATTCTGGGAACACAGAGGGAGGAAGGACTTGTTAAAATTTTGGATGGATTAAGTCACATATGCAGGTGAGCAGTCTAATCCATCTCTTCCAATGTAGCAGTGGGAGCTAGTGGACTCGCAGGTTCCACTCTGTAATTAAAAAAAAAAAAATCTGTTTTTCCTTACTATATTGGTTCCTGCTCTTCTCCAGGAAGGGAAGCTTGCTACTGGCTTGTCTGGGGAAAGCTCACAAAGATAAACAAGAGTCCTACTATAAGTTCAGAGGTCAAAGATGCTGGGAAAAGCAGAGGCAGAAATCATGTTTGCCTTCCTTTTTGTCAGTTTGGTTGTAGACTCTAATAGAAACAAGAAGTGCAGAGGAATTGTGTCCAGGTTCAAGGTAAGAGATAGGGGTACTCCTTCCTCTTTAAGACAATGGTTCATTTTGATTTTTCCTTAGGATCAGTGTCCTTTAAACTGGTCTCTCTCATTTGTAGATACTGACAAGTATATATAGAACAGATAAACAAGTTTATACTGTATAGTACAGGGAAATATAGTCAAGATCTTGTAGTAGCTCACAGTGAAAAAGAATATGAAAATGAATATATATATATATTCATGTATGACTGAAAAATTGTGCTGTACACCAGAAATTGACACAACATCATAAACTGACTATAATTCAATAAAAAAGAATAAAATTTAAAATAAATAAACTAGTCTCTCTCAGATTTAAGGTACTGCCATCTTCAGAAACTTAAAAGGCCTGGTGTCAGTGTACCACAGGGTGATGGAGCAGACCCTTACAGGTAGGAAACATCAATGCTCTACTAAGGAGAGATATGTAAAATACATGTATAATGTATATAATTTCATATCTGACCTATATATGACCTATTTCTCAGACTAGCAAACCTTCTAATCAACTCTGATTTACAGTGTTCAACTAGATGTTTACCTAGTCTCCCAAGAAGTTACATGGAGTATGTTTATAATACCTCCCCAACCGGAGAGAAAAGATAACAGCTGCTACTATCCTCATGTCAGCAACTGGTTGTAAAACTATAAATAATATTTATAACTCTTCCCTCTACCTCATCCAGATTTCCCTTTCCCCCACCTCAGAGTGAGGGACCCTAATCATCATTCCTAAAGCGTCCGAGTCCTTAGAGGTCTTGCCTGCATTACTGTGGCCTCTAGTTAATGTCTACTACTGACCTTGAAGTGATTAGATGTGTTGAAGAGAATCCCCTGGATTCCTCTCTGCCTTGACAGTGTGCATTTCCTTTTGATCACCTGACTTCAATACCTTTTTATTTGCCTGTTGATTCAGTGGCACAGGGAGTCCAAACTGGCCAGGTGGCAGTCTCAACTTCTACATCATCAGGCAAATATTGCTCACTCTTGGCTGTTATTCCTCCCTTGAGAGACTTTAAACTGACAGAGCTCAAAATTATGGGATCAGAAAGCGAGTACAATGAATGGATTATTGGGTATGATAGTAAGAGAGACCTCTCCCACTTTTGTCTCTCTCGTCCTCAACCTGTGTATTTTGGCTGTGGAGGTAAAAGGCACCATGTGTAAGTCATTGATTCAAAGAAAGAGCTGCATCTTACGAGGCAGCATTGCAGCCTTGCAGATAGTGCTCACCAACTAGCACTGTAACGTAGCAAGTCATATTGCCCTGGGACTGGTTTCTAAGGAGAAGATTTTTCTTCACGTGGAATAATCTGGCTCCATCCTATGAACAGAATTTTGATGAATGTGGAACTACCTCTCCCAGCTGCCTCTCCACTCCATCTGGGGCTATGGGAAGCACCCTCCTGAGTTACACTCCACCGTGAGTCCCTCAGCGCCAGGAGACTGAATATGGATTTGTGTTTCCAAGCCTAGTGCTGGGGGAAATGAGACAGATCAAGATAGTTGAGGTTGGGTTGGAAAGCTGAAAGGAAAAAAAGGTCTCATTAATCTTGTCATCATCAGTAGAAGAAAGGGCAGGACTCAAATAGACATCCAAGTTACAAAGTAGACTAACTCTGGTCACTGCATTGTCTATCCACTGCATAAGTGTATTTTTGCAGCAGATACATGGGTTTTCCTCACTATAACACTTGAAATACTTTTTAAAATAGGGAAAAAAGAAAAAAAACATTGATATGTTTTCCACATATTTCAGTTTATCGGGTCACAAGGGCATTGGTAGGCAAGGTTCGTCTGAGTAATTCTCTATTCGCTGACTTCCTCCCTGCTCCTTGGCTATAAATTCCCACCAGCCCAGGCTGTATTTGGAGTTGAGCCCGATCTTTCTCCCCTACTGCAAAATCCCACTGCAGTGGTCCCCATGCCTGTTGTGATGGTTTTGAATAAGGTCTGCCATACCATCTTTAACAAGTGTCATTGAATACTTTTTCCTTAACAGTATCATGGTGGGAGCTTGGGGAGATACTTTAGGACTTAACCTTAGTGGTCTTCAGTGTTTTGCCCATGTATCCTTTAAAAGGATTTGAGTAACTCTGTAATCCCTTAAACATTTATATTAATATTTAAAATTTTATACAGGTTAAAATATTTGCAACAGCTATCATTTCCTGACTTTTGTAAGTATTGATACTTTAAAATAAAGCTTCCCCAGAAAATTTTATATCCATCTGAATATATTAGGCTTGAGAATGTTTTACTGATAACCCTATTATAATTTTCTATAACAAAATTATAAATTAGTCTTATGTTTGCAACCATAAGATTAAAAATTCTCCTTACTAATTTATTGTAATAATTTTTATCAGAACATAGTTGGCAAAACAGTGTAAATATATGATCAATTTTGACAAATAATATCAAACACAGGAGGTAAAATTTTATTATAAGCAAACCTCTTAATAAAACGACTGGACTGTTTTTAAAAATGAACTTATCCCTGGATTAATATTACTTATGGATAGAATGAAACGGTTTAGCAGCAATTCTTTATCTATCTATGATGGTTAATTTTATGCGTAAGCTTGGTTAAGCAAAGGTATTAAGTTATGTGGTGAAACACTAATTTAGATGTTGCTGTGAAGGTATTTTTCAATCTGATTAATATTTAAATCAGTAGACTTTAAGAAAAGCAGAATGCCCTCCACAATGTGGATGGGCTGTATCCAACCAGTTGAAGGTCTTCAGAGCAAAGACTGAGGTTTCCCAAAGAAGCAATTCTGGCTCAAGGCTGTAATATAGAAATCCTGCTTGTGTTTCCAGTTTGATGACCTGTCCTGCAGATTTTGGACTCAAAACTACAACCTCAGCTCCCCTGGATTTCCAGCCTGCTGGCCTGCCTCACAGATTTTGAACTTGCCAGTCCCCACAACAATCACATGTGTCAATTCCTTTAGTATATATATTTATACACATACATTCATATATATATATTTAAATAGATGATTGCAGTTAGATAGGTACTTAGATAGACTGACCAATACACTATCAAAAATAGAAATTAATATAGTTACCTCTCCCTGACCCAAATGATAGAAGGATTGGAAATACTTTTCTGTCCCTATATTAAAATATACTGAGATCAGATAAAAACAACAACTCTGTGCTCAAGAATATCCTTGCTTCTAAAATTAAGACAATGAACCAGCAAAGGTAGTTTAATTATCGAGGATAATATGCTTTTTCTTCAAGATTTTAAGACTCTTATCTCATTGTTCCCATCCCTCCAGAGTTCTGCTCAATCTTAACCTTTCATCACCAAGAAAGACCCATCTTAAAATCACTGAGCTCAAGTCCTAAATTCCTTAAGCTAACCCTGCTTCATTTGCGAGATTAGCAGTTTTTCTCTCTGTTGGTCATTTGGGAACCCAAGATTGGCATCTTTTACGGTATTTTTACAGATATAAATGCTGATAAAAATTTCCCAGAAACTAGCAATATCAATCAATTTTTAAAACTCCATTGGAGAAGATAAACTAAGCCAGAAGATATTTCCTCAAAAAGATACATTTGACCACAAATCTTTGACAATACTAATTTGGAAAAAAAGAGTAAGTGAGAAAAAACAATACTAAGAGTGAAAATCAGAATTTAATTGCAAAATCAAGGGGAAAATGAAGATAATAAGAGTGAAACAATGATTGCACACCAATATGCTGGAAAATAGATAAACTGAGAAAATTCATAGAAAAGAAATCAACTAGTTATGGCAGAAACAACACATTTTACTACAGTATTTGTTATTTTTTTTTTCTATCTTATTAGAGCCTTTGATTTTTTAAAGTGGGTACGTAGCCAAATGGAATATAAACTGCCTCATTCAGCATCCCTTTCAGTTGGGTAAGCTGATGAGACTAAGCCCTGGCCAATTAAACGTAGGTGTTAATGACGGTCCTGCTCCAAGGAAGTAGCCACGAAGAAAGGATGTTTTTCTCTTTACTTTGGTTTGGATATTTTCATGAACCACAAGTTGGAACCCATATATTGAGAATGGGAAAACAGCAAAATGGAAGAAATTACTGGTGATTATGGAATGGACTTCCTGTAATAATGAGAGAAAAAAAGAAATCGCCCTCTGTTTAAGTTATGATTACTTACAGTTTACTGTCTTCTGCATCTAAACCCCATCATAGAAAAAAACCCAAACTGATGAATTGGATTTTATCAAAATTAAAAACTTCTTATCAACAACACCATTAAGAATCTAAATGAAAAAGACTTAGACCAGAACAAAAATACTTGCAACATACACTTCTGGCAAAGGGTTTGTATCCAAAATATGAAATGTCTACAACTCAGTAATGATTTTAAAACAACTCAATTTAAAAAGATTTAAACAAACACTTCAAAAAAGAAGATATATGAATGGCCAATAAGTACATTAAAATGTGTGCAACATTGCCAGATTATTAGGGAATTGCAAGGTAAAACTACAGTGAGATTTCACCTCAGAACCACTAAAATAGCTAAAACAAGGACACTGAGAACACACGATGTTGGCAAGGATGTGATAACTGGAAATCCCATGCACTGCTCTTTGTATCTAAGACTGGCAGTTTCTTTCTTTCTTTTTTTTTAAATTTTTTTATTGAGTAATAGTCATTTTACAACGTTGTGTTAAATTCCAGTGTAGAGCACAATTTTTCAGTTATACATGAACATACATATATTCATTGTCACATTTTTTTCTCTGTGAGCTACCACAAGATCTTGTATGTATTTCCCTGTGCTATACAGTATAATCTTGTTTATCTAGTCTACGTTTTGAAATCCCAGTCTGTCCCTTCCCACCCCTAACCCCCTTGGCAACCACAAGTTTGTATTCTATGTCTATGAGTCTCTTTCTGTTTTGTATTTATTTATTTATTTTTTTAGATTCCACATATGAGTGATCTCATATGGTATTTTTCTTTCTCTTTCTGGCTTACTTCACTTAGAATGACATTCTCCGGGAACATCCATGTTGCTGCAAATGGCGTTATGTTGTCAGTTTTTATGGCTGAATAGTATTCCACTGTATAAATATACCACATCTTCTTTATCCAGTCATCTGTTGATGTACATTTAGGCTGTTTCCATGTCTTGGCTATTGTAAATAGTGCCACTATGAACATTGGGGTACAAGTGTCATTTTGAAGTAGCTTCCTTCTGGATATATGCCCAGGAGCAGGATTCCTAGGTCATATGATAAATAAGACTGGCAGTTTCTTATAAAATATACATCTACCCAATGTCCCAACAATTCTACTCCCAGGCTTTAACCCAAGAGAAATGAAAGCATATGCACAAATCTCTTTGTATAAAAATGTTCATAGTAATCTTATTCGTAAGAGCCCAAAGCTAGAAATACTCCAGATGCCCATCAACAAGCAAATGGATAACCTGTGGTGTGCTCTCACAGTGGAATACTACTTGGCAGCAGCAAAGAAAAACTAATGGTGCATGCAAAACATGGGGGGAATCTCAAAACATTATGCTGAGTAAAAGAGGCCAGACACCAGAGAATATGTACAGTATAACTCCATGCGTATGAACCTCTGGAAAGGCAAAGCTGATCTATGTTGTAAAATAGTGCAATGGTAGTCTCTGGAGGAGTGAGAGGTTGATTACATTACAAGGGGTAAGAGATAATGGAAATTATCCTCTCTAGGATAATGGAAGTGTGCCGTAGGGCATAATTAACAGGCATGTGCATTTCTCAAAACTCATTGAACTGCACATTGTTCACTGTTTCATTCACTGTTTCACTGTAGTTTTAAATTATACCTTGATTATAAACAAGGGAATGATTCTATTTATTTCCTCAAGTTTTTCAAGGGTGGGGAAAGATAAATCAGTTGATTATCAGTTGGCCCAGGATAGAATTTTTCCACCTCCCACTAATTTTTTTCCTTTCCTTGGGGATGTTTACCTGTCTCTACACTACATTAGAATTTCCTTGACAATGACCAGAGCCCATTCTTGAGGTCTGAGCGAGAAAGATACAAAGGATAAAGAGGAAAATACTGACTAGAGGAACTCTTAGAGAATTTTATTTTTGAACATTGGCCAGAAGCAACAGTAAAACATGACAGGTTATACATATGTGAAAAGGTTTTCTATAAAGAAAATCCCAAAGAATTGCAAAAACAGAGCAAAACAAAAAACTCCTGGAACTGATAAGCTGTTCTTGTAAGGCTGTAAGATACATGGTTAATATTCAAAAATTGATTGCTTTCTATTTTATCTTTACAATTTCTTGTGAATTTGTAATAATTTTAAAATAAAAAAATCCTTAAATGGAAATTGTGCCTGCTCTCATAAACTACAAATATCTGTAATCTTGCCTAGCTTTGATAAACTAAAGCTGATAATTCATCAAATTCATCAGTAATTACCACTCTACCCTATGAAATTCATTGATGAAACAGAAGCCAAGAAATCCACAAAAATATCTGAAAAATGGGATAATATATTTTAACATTAACTGGTACTGAAACATACACACACACACAGCTGTCACCTCACATCTCAAAGAAAATTACTACTAACATTTAGGTATAATTTCACCCAGTGTTGTGTGTGTACTAAAAATGAGTGCTTCCCAAACTTCGGTGTGCCTGGGACTCACCTAGAGAACTTGTTAAAACACGAGCCACTGTGCTCCACCCACAGTTTCTGAATCAGTAGATTTAGGTAGAGTCCAAGAATTTGTATTTCTAAAAAGTTTCCAGGCAATGCTGATATTACCAATGAAGAGACTACATGTTAAGAATGACTGATAAACGCCGTAATTGTATTCGTCTTTTTTGCTCTTCATAATATACTGTCAATATTTTACACGTTCTCTTCAAAAACATAATTTTAATGGATTTATAGATTTAAAATGAGTTTGGATGTTCTATAATTTATTGGAAAACTTCCACATTTTGTTGGGGCTCAAAGCACCAAAATTCAGATCTATTTCTTTGAGTGTCTATCTGGGACAACTGGTAAATCACAGAATTTGCACCCAGGAAACTCTTGTTCCTAAATCCAGCCCAATGAATAACATTAATGTGTGTTGCCTAAGTTCTGAACTAATTGAGAAATATTACAAAAGGTTAAGGCAGATTGTGGATTAAAATATTATCCTTATAAATCACTGGTATAAGATAAAGTTAGCATATGTTTGTGGGTGAGTGGACAATCTAATGATAAATTCCCTTATTCGGCTGATTTATCTGTCCAGTTACAGGGAGTGATAGCCTGTTCCCATAGAGACTAAACTTACTTCATGGCTGAAAGCAATTGAGAACACATTTTTTCCTGTGGGTTGCCTGTGACTTAGATAGAAGGGAAGAAGTTTCAGGAATACACAACTCAGTTCCTGATCCCAAATTTATACCATAAAAGTGCTGAGTCAGGAAAGAAAGGGTCAGGGCATAGCCATTCAAGGAATGACAGCAATTAACATCAAAATGGTGGAAGATTCAACCCTAGTTGACCTTGAGGATTGAGATGGCAGGAGCTCTGACTCCCAGTAGACCTTGAGTTTCATTATATGCTCATTGTAATATATTAGCATGATAAATAACATGCCCACAGGCTCCATGACAGTCCCAGGGCTATCCACAAAAGGTCAAAAAGTGGGGTGTGACCCAATGCCTGGGAATCCCAGCCCCTTCCCCAGGGTAGTTGGAATGGTCCTCCCGCTTGTAGGCATGTAAAGCTGAGCCCATAAGAACTGGCCAACACCATGCCTCATAGCCGTCTCTCTCCCTCATCTTTGGAGACAGCCCGCACTCTGTCTATGGAGTTTGTACCTACTTGTACTCTAACCTGAGCACCCAACCCCTACAGCTCGTGGCCTTTCTCTTGCCTTACACTCTATGCGGTATTTATCTGTCTAATAAATCTACCTTTACTCAACTGTGGCTCGCTCTTGAATTAGTTCCTGTGCAAAACCAAGGACTCACACTTGGTGGGGCACATCCCAGGGGCTCAACTGAGACATGGGACACGGCCCTCCTTACACCCCACATCTGTTTTTCCTGCATCATTGCGGTGAGGAGTAACTAAGGCGGTAGACAGCGGCCAGGAGTATTGGTACAGTCAGAGAAAAAGTTCCCTTCACAAGGAAGCACATACCAGCCGTTGGGAGAAACACAGCCCTTACAACCAGCACTGCTATCAGAGGAGGATTAATAAAGTGGCCGCATTTATGCTAACAGATTGTTTATTCTTACGCTTGCCCTTAAAGTAGTCAACTGACCTGACCGGTTGCTACTCACAGCTCCAGGCCTGTTGTTAAAATAAAGCTATTAATTTTACTGTTTCTGCTTTATTCCAGTAATTGAAAGTATTAATCATACTTGGTTTCTGAGTTGTTCTCCAGGGAGAAGGTCACAGAACTGTAACCATACAAAGTAGGCTAAATGCCAAGAAGGCCACGCCTTGGGTGCTTATGAGACAGAGATCGAAAAATGACAACCGCTAGCCTCTGTAGAATTGGTCGACTGGAGGCATCAAGATGCCACTCTAAGTCTGATGACTTAGAAAATGATTCTGTTGATTGTTGTTTGAGCCATGGCTGTGTAATCACCCTATCCCATCCCCACGGTGGATTCACCATTCTGAAGGAACCAGCCTGCTGTGAGTCCCCTTTGCCCGGCAAGGTAATAAAGCTGTCTCTTTTTTCTTAAGCTCCAAGACCCTGTCTCAGGGGCGGGGGCTGATCTGTGGGCAACACCACCCCTTCCCACCTTCCCCAATATTGCCAAGCACTTAAGTCATTTCTAGTGGCCCATTGTTGTAAACAGGTCACACTTCTAGGGAGTAGTCCTAGTCAGAGGACCAGAGGTGCAGGTATGACAGTAGTCCTCTGACTAGGACTACTCCCTAGAAGTGTGAAATTACTGGACTAGTGACCTAAGGCTTTTCATGCATATCCTCCAGTTGTCTTGCAGAAAGGATGCAGAGATTCATACTCCGGCCGCCGCTGATCGTGGCACTGTGCTGCAGCGTGAGTAAGAAGTAAACCCGTGTGTCAAGCCGATGAGAAAAGAGTGGTGTTCAGTGCTTTATGAGTATTATTTTGTTGTAAACTCAGTGCAGCCCATTGAAATGGAGACTATTATTAACACTACTTTAAAGAGGCAAAAGCAAGTTTTCGAACAGGATTGTTTGAAATCATGCAGCTGGTTGAAGTAGTAACTCAAAGTTAGTTTTCTCTGACTCCACTCATCATGCTTGGCTCACGTTGGTTTGAAAAGAGATTTACAGAGATGACATCATGGCTTGAAGTCACGTGAGATAGAAGAGGCGTAGGTGACATGAGGGTCCTGCCAGTGAAAAGTCCCAGCTCCTTTAAGTGGGCAGATGTGTTTATCTACTTATCATCTATTGATTGAGAATAAGTTCCTGGACCCCGGAGTGGCCTGCCAGGGAAGAACATAGCCATTGGCAAAGCAGATGGCTCCTCAAGACCGGCAGCCTGGAAAAATTTCTCCCTCCTCATTTGCATCACACTCCAAAAACCTTCCCACCTCCCTCACCTACTCACTGGCCCCTCCCCAGTGCCTTAGCCTTCCCAGCCATGATTCAAGGTTTCACCCCTACCCCACCCTGAGAAGTTAAAAGGGAAATCAGATCGACAGCAGGAAAGTCTTTCACTCTAGAAAGAAAGTCCAGTCATTCATTCAATAATTCGTTATTGCTTATGTGTCTGGCATTTTGCTGGGGATAATAGATGGTGAGCAAAATCAGGTCAATCCTTGCTCTCTGGAGTATATGGGAAGAATATGAATCTGTGAGAGCATCAAGCAAGGGGCAGGTACAGGAGAGCTCACTGGACAAAGGTAGCAGCATGTGCAAAGGACCTGCAGTGGGAAGGCACACAGCGCATTGCCAGGAAACGAAAGTCTACAATGAGTGGAGTGGACAGTGAAGAGGAGGGAGCTCTGGGGCAAAATGAAGCTGCAGGGTTGACCACGCGGTCACTAGTACACTGTGCTGGCCTTCCTGGTTCTAAGCAGAGTGTAGATAAAATGACATGCTCAGATTTACATTTGAAAAGGTCTTTCTGGCTTTAGTGTGGAGGATGGGTTGGAGGAGGGAAGAACGGCCAGGTCAGTGGAGTGGCAAGCTCTGAAGTCAACCAACAAACGCTCTGTCCGATCTGCTCCAGGCTTCACCTGCAACAGGACAGAGCTGAGGTGAGGACTCGATCCCACCACACTGCTCAGCAGCTCAGTCTTTTCCTCTGCTTTTGGCCCCGTCTGGTGCTGCTTTGAGGCAACACCCTTCCCGCCTCTCTTCATACCCCTGGGGACTGAAGCCTGATCAATAAGCCCCAGCTTTCGTAATTGGCTCTTTATTTCTCTAAGCAGGGATGTGTATTTAGCAGGGGAAACATACATGACCATCACCCTCCCCCCAAAACCCCACCATGTTTAATTTTTTAACTTAGAAATCCTAAATCAGTTTTTAAAGAAACATTCTATGTTTCCTGCAGAAAAGTCAGGCTACCACTATGTTTATCCACAGTTAGGACTGACTTCACACCATAAGTCGCTGTGGATCTTGTGGTCCCCATTTAAGTGGCAAGCATGTAAGTTATTCTACCTGGCTCTGATGTGGGGTGTATGTGGCCAGCGAGCCAGAGGTTTATTCAACGTAAGATCCCGAAAACAAGCCCTAAAAAATCTGCCTGAGACTGACATTACCAAATCAGACACTCCTTTCCTTTTCAATTTTTTTTCCCTGAGGCTAAATGCTAAACTTGTTAGTTTTTGTAATTAAATATAATCTTAACAGGATCAGTGCAATTATAGCAGATAATAACTTCTTGTCTTTTGATTCTCTGAATATCAAATTAGTTCTTGTTACCAAATATGATAACCCTTTAGCCAATGTCTTTATTTAGATCATTCCATACACTTGTTCTTAACAAGTTCTTAACATGGCCGAGAACAGAGCTAAACGGCTAAGCCTCTAGAGGCTGGCCTCTAGGTTGTTATATACTGTCGCACATCCGCCAGACGTGATATCGTGTCTCCAAGAGATTTTGGAAGATGTCTTTCTGAAACCCCAATGTGAAAAGCTTTGTCTGCTGATCCCACCGCATAACTGATGTCAAAGTACTCAACTGATTGTTTCATCAATAGATTCCATTACATCTGCAAATTATTGATCCTGAGAATACAGGCAAAGCAGTGAGACTAATGTGGCTTGAACTCCATGGCTCACTTCATTCCCCACGTCTCTCTCCCAGTGTCCACAGTTCATCTGTAAGAAGCTTGAAGTCTCCTTTGACGTTTAAGTGTACGTGGGTGTATGTCTGCACTCCATGCATTTATTTACCTTGAAGGGAGATACCCTTTCTCCTGCCTCCCCTCCCTGGGCTCCACATCCCTCCAGCCCCAGTGGGGCTGTTGGGCAGTTAGATAGAAATGAGCATCCAGCAAGGGAAGAGGAAGGAGGAGCGAGCAATCTAGAAGATAACAGTATGTCTACGTTCAGGATAAGGGGCTTCGAAGAATTTTACTTTCTCTAAATGAGGGCCAACAAAGAGGCTGGTTAGAAATGAATGCTGCAGCTGCACAGCAGAGAGAAGGACCCAGCTTAACGTGACCCAATGCTCATTATAATGTAATTAGCATTGTGGTTTGGGCCCCCTCCCATAGGTTTCTCTGTGTGCATCATGGGTAAGAGCACATGCAAAAGAGATGGGCATACCTGAGCACTCAAGTTTCCGTGAGCTGTCAATCAATCACGAGAATGCACCTAAGCCAGGATATAAGACAGGAGAACAGGAGCGGGGCCATTTTTCCTCTCCTGAGTTGGCCCACCTTCAAGTCTCGGAGGTGTACTATACCTTCTAACTTTTGCTCTACTAGTAAAGTTTTCTGTTTATATCATACTTGCAATCTTCTGTTTAAATTCTTTCTCTTGGGTAAGGCAAGAACCTTCTTTTCCCCTCCTCGTGGTAACAGGGCACTCTGGTCTCCCTCCCAGACCAGTGCTGGGAGGTGATGCTGTTTCCGGCACCACACCTCCATTTTCCTACAAGGACAGACTCCTGTCGTCAGGGAACAGTCCTCTCTTCCTGGACTCAGCCAAACCTGTTACAAAAGAGAGGAGTGTTTCTCCCCAAATTTTGGTGAATTACAATGTTAAGGTGCATAACATGCCTCCAGGACTTCTTGCTGCACTGGCTTATGCCACCCTTCTGCTTGGACTCTGCCTTCTCTCCTTTTCTACTAAAACTCCACTTATTCTTCCTGCCAGCTGAAATCCAACCTTCTTTAGAAAGCCTTAAAGGATGTCCCTAACTCCATGTGAGACAGTCCTCCTTTAAGTACCTCATAGGCATTATATAAAAATTTTAGAGTAAGACACCCACTTAGGTTGGCATCTGAATTGTCACAAATAAAGCATTTGGTCACCCTGAACCTTGGTTTCTTCATCTGTAAGATCTCGTAGCGATGCCATGAGGATTAAATTGCATTATAAGGTGCTTTGCCCCAGTTAAGCACTCAGAAGTAGAAGCAACTCTCGTATGACTTACCTCTTACTGTAATTAGGCTCACTTCTATGACAGTGTTTATGAATTCGTCTTATCTCCCTCCCCCACTTCCCTCCCCTCCTCCACTGGGAGGTCCTCGGGAGACAGACTACCTGCCTTGTTCATTTTTACAAGCTCAATCTTAGAGAGAGGCTGGGAAGGAGAGTGCTTACTCGTGACTAGATACACTAAGTTGTCTAGAACTCTGTGCTGTCCAATCCAGAACCTGCTATTTATATTTAAATTAACTAGTATTAAGTTAAAAATTTTGTTCCTCACTTGTACTATTCACCTTTCAAGTGCCCAATAGCCATATGTGGTTAATGGCTACCATTTTGGACAACACATGTTTGGAATACTTCCATCACAGCAGAAAGTTCTGTCAGACCGCACCAGTCTAAATGCTGAGACACACTGTCCAACAACATCTCAGATTTCTAGCTGCCCGTGTAATCCATGCAACCCAGTGTTAAACGCTGCAGGCAGATGGGGTCACACATAAGATAGTGTCTGAAGTGCCACCAAACGCTTTACTCCTCATCACTCAAGGTAAACTGCAAAGAAAGATGCTGAAATCTGCTCTCTTGCTCCACCTTGTGTCCTACTCTTGAAATGGTGCATTTGCAGTGTCATAGCGATAAACACCTATATTAAGAAAAAAGAAAAATCTCACATAAACAGTCTGGCTGTACACCTCAAGCAACTAAAAAAGGAAGAACCAACTAAGCCCAAAGTTATTAAAGGGAAGGACATAATGAGGATTGGAATGGAAATAAATTAAATGGAGACCAGAAATACAATAGAAAAGACTAAAAAACGGGGTTGTTTTTTGAAAAGATAAACAAGATCAACAAACTTAAAGCTAGAATAACTAAGAAAAATAGAGAGAAGACTCAATAAAATCATGAATAAAAGAGGAAACATTACAACGGATACCATAGAAATTTTTTAAAAATCATGAGACTACCATGAGCAGTTACATGCCAACAATTTGAATAACCTAGAAGAAATAAATAAATTCCTAGAAGCAGACAACCTATCAAGTCTGAGTCAGGAAGAAATGAAAAATTAGAACAGACCAATAACAAGTAAGGAGATCGAATTGATAATCAAAAATCTCCCAACAAAGAAAACCCCAGAATCGATGACTTCTCTGATAAATTCTACAAAATATTTAAAGAAGAATCAATACCAATCTTTATCAAACTTTTCAAAAAAAAAAAAAAGAAAAGAAAAGGGAATATTTGCAAACTCATTTTGCAAGGCCTGCTTTGCCCCAATACCAGAGCCAGACAAAGACACTACAACAGAAAATTACAGACCAATAGCCCTGATGAACATAAATGCAAAAATCCTTTACTAAATACTAGCAAACCAAATTCAACAGCACATTAAAAGGACCATACACCATGATCAGGTGGGATCTATCCTTGAGCTACAAGGATGGTCTAACATATGCAGATCAATAGATGTGATACATCACATTAACAAAATAAAGAATGAAAAGTATATGATATCTCAGTATATGTAGAAAAAGCATTTGACAAAATTCAAGATACTTTCATAAAAAACTCAAAAATTAATTATAGATGAAATATCCTTTCATGATAAAAATTCTCAACACATTAGATATAAATGAAATGCACCTCAATAAATCAGGTATAGATGGAATGTATTTCAACATAATAAAGACCTTGAACTTAGCCCACAGCTAACAACACACTTAATGGTAAAGAGCTCAGAACTTTTCCAGTGTGATCAGGAACAAGAAAGAGATGCCCACTCTCACTGCTTCTATTCAGCATAGTACTGGAGTCCTAGCCAGAACAACTAGACAAAAAAATAAATAAATAAAAGACATACGAATCAGAAAGGAAGAAGTAAAGTGTCTCTGCTTGCAGATGACATGATTTTACATATAGAAAGCCCTAAAGATTCCACCAAAATAAATAAATTTTATATTTTCAGGTTATAAAATCAACATATACGAATCACTTGTATTTTTCTACACTAAAAATGAACTGTCTGAAAAAATTAATTAAGCAAATATCCCATTTATAATAATATCAAAAAGAATAAAACACTAAGGAATAAATTTAACCAAGGAGGTGAAAGATCTGTACATTGAAAATTATAAAACATTGATGAAAGAAATAGAAGATACAAATGGGAAAATATGTCATGTTAATGGATTGAAAGAATATTGTTAAAATGTCCATACTATCCAAAGTGATCTACAGATTGAATGTAACTGCTTTCATTTTTCACAGAAATAGGAAAAACCAATCCTAAAATTCATATGGGACCCCAAAAGACCCCGAATAGCTACAGTTTTGTTCTTAAGCAAAAAGAACAAACCTGGAGACATCACATATCCTGATTTCAAACTATGCTACAAAACTATAGTACAGAAAACAGTGTGATATTGGCATAAAAACAGACACACTGATCAATGGAACTGAATAGAGAGCCCAGAAATAAACCCACACATATACAGTCAATAAATTTTTGATAAACACACCAAGAATACAAATGGGGGAAAGATAGTCTCTTCAACAGATGATGTTTGCATTATTTACAATTGCCAAGATATGGAAGCCACCTAAGTGTCCATCAACAGATGACTGGGTAAAGAAGATGTGGTATACACACACACACACACACACACACACACAATGGAATACTACTCAGCCACAGAAAATGAATGAAATGTTGCCATTTGCAGCAATGTGGATGAACTTGGAGGGCATTACACTAAGTGAAATAAGTTAGACAGAGAAAGACAAATACTATATGATATCACTTATATGTGGAATCTAAAAAATACAGCAAACTAACAAACATAACAAAAAGAAGCAGGCACACAGATAAAGAGAACAAGCCAGTGGTTACCAGTCGGGGAAGAGGACAGTATAGGGGTGGGGGAGTGGGAGATATAAACTATTGGGCGTTAAGACAGGCTACAGGGATGTATTGTACAACACAGGGAATAGAGCCAATATTCTGTAATAACTGTAAATGGAGTATAACCTTTAAAAATTATATAAAAAATTTTTAAAATTAAATAAAATCAGAAAAAAAGACAGACGGTGTTTGGAAAACTGAATAGTTACATACAAAAGAGTGAGATTGGACACTTATCTTACACCATGACCCAAAATCAATTCAAAAAGGGTTAAAGACTTAAAAGAAGGATCTGAAATTGTAAAACTCCCAAAGAAAATACAGGAGACAAGCTCCTTGATAGTTGTCTTGGCAATTTTTGAATCTCATACCAAAAGGATGGGCAACAAAAGCAAAAAATAAATAATCAGGATTACATCAAACTGAAAAGTTTCTACAGAGCAAATGAAACAATCAGCAAAACAAAAAGACAACCTAGGGAAGGGAGAAAATATTGGCAAACAATATATCCATTAAAAGAGGTTAATATCCAGAATATATAAGGAATTCTTACAACTCAAAACAAAAACCCTACAAATAACCCAGTTAAAAATGGGCAAATACCTGAATAGACCTTCCCCACCCCACCTTCCCCTCTCAAATGGGCAAAGTACCTGGATAGACATTTTTCAAAAAAAGACATGCAAGTGGCCAACAGGTACATGAAAAGATCCTCAACATCACTAATTAAAGTTCAAATCAAAACCACAATGAGATATCACCTCACACCTGGTAGGATGTCTATTATCAGAAAGACAGGAGATTACATGTTGTTGAGGACGTGCACTGTTGGTGAGTTGTAAACTGGTACAGCCACTATGAAAAACAGCATTGAGGGTCCTCAAAAAATTAAAAATAGAGCTACCATATGACCTAGCAACACTACTTTGGGTATACGTCCAAAGGAAACAAAATCAGTATCTCTAAGAGATTTCTCACACCCATGTTCACTAAAGCATTATTCACAACAGCCAAGATATGGGAACAATCCGTGTCCATCAATGAATGAATAGACAAAGAAAATGCAATATATAGATACACACACGGAAATATTTTTCAAGAGAGAAGGGAATCCCAACACTTGTGACAACATGGATGAACTTGAAGGGCATTGGGTTAAATGGGATAAAGCCAGGCAAAGCAGGACAAATACCATATGGTATCACGTGTATGTGGAGCCACAAAGTAGTTGAACTCAGAGAAACAGAATAAAATGGCGATTGCCAGAGGCTAGGGGATGGATGAAATGAAGATAGGTTTGTCAAGGGTACACAATTTCAGTCGTAAGATGAATGAGTTTTGAGTGTCTAACAAAGAGCATGATGAATATAGCTAATAATACTGTATTGTATGGTGGGGAGGGTATAGCTCAGTGGTAGAGCACATGCTTAGCATGCACAAGGTCCTGGGTTCAGTCCCCCGTACCTTCATTAAAATAACTAAATAAATAAACCTAATTATCTCTTCCCCCCTTTGCTAAGAGGGTAGACATTTTTACCAAAATAAAAGGGTAACCATGGGTAACCATAGGTGTGTTAACTTGATTGTGGGGTTCATTTCACAAAGTGTACATATATGAAATCATTGTGCTATACATTTTAAATATAGTACAAGTTTATTTGTCAATTATACCTCAGTAAAGCTGGGGGAAAAGTAAGACTAATTCTTGCAGGTCCACAGCCCCACAGAATCTGCAGAGGAGGTAATACTGTGAGGGCTTACACAAAGCAGTGTCTTAAATGCAAAGGGTCTGAATAAATCCTTTCCATGCCAAGGGCACTTATCTCTTTATCCTCAGACTCCCATCTCACTCTAAGTCATGACAGTCATGGGTGTTCACCAGGCACTTTACACTTGACTACCTCTTATGGCCGTGGTGTGTGAGCTATTTCCTCTAATCCTCACAACAGTCTCGAAGTCAGCAGGATTCTTCTCATTAGATTAGAATAGGGAGATTTGGAGGAGGAGAAGCAATTTGCCAAGGTCACACACATAGTAAGATGAGGAATGGGAAGTCAAACCTAGGTTTAACTGACTCCAAATGCCCGGCTCTCGAGCTCTGTGGCTTTGATTCTGGCTGTAATGTCCCTTGTGGGAAGGGCTCCGATCTCCACCTGCTGAACCAAGACGGTTGTAGCCCAGAGCTGGGAAGCGGGTAATTTCCTGAAGTTTGGCACAGACAGCACCCATCTTTGTCCGGCGTCCATTTGTGAAACGCTCACAATGGATGGACAGAGTCTCTGAGATGCAGAGTGTGGTGTCACGGGTGGAGACAGTCAGAAGAGAGAAACACATAGAAATTCAGAGGTTTATAGATTTATGGAAAGTTAGCATTTCAAGGAGTTTTAGAATATTTCAGGAAGGTAGTCAGTGTCCCAGAGTTTTCAGAGAGATACAGGAAACTATAGATATTTGCACATTTCAGAGAGATATTGTGACAGTTGACTAAAGAACTTGAAAGAAATCAGAGCAAGAATGAGAGAGTAGAAAACGGAGTCCAGAGACTTCTGTGATGCATTGGCTCCTACCTGCAGGGATGTCTTAGAGAACTTTTGACATCTTGCTGCGAAATGAAAAACTCTGGGAATCTCTCATCTGTCTACAGAAATCGTGTGTGAAAATTTAGCTTTGAATATAACATGGGGGTGGGAGGGAGTGATGAAAGGATTGTCACCTAGCGGTTTCCCTGTCCAGAGGGACAGGGGAATGGAAGATGCTAAAATTTGTCCTATGTCTCCCCTCCATGGCCATCTCTTACACTGCACATTCTGAAAAGTACAAACTTTTATGGCATCAGACCCACCAGGGTCTGAATCACCTGCTCTCCAAGCCTAGGCTTTATAAGTTAATTCACATATGAATTGCTCCGTTCTCTGAAGTCCTGTCTCACTTTAAATAGTTACAGTTATGTGCATTCTTCCTGCACTTGATACTTACCACCAAACAGAGCACTTCCCATGGATCTAGTAGTGGGCAAAGAGTTTTCTATTCTCTCCTTTAAAATTCACAACCAGCAAGCCAGGTATCCTGAGCATTGAGTTAAAAAGAGGTGAGGTCACTTGCCTACAGTCACACAGTTAATGAGTTGAAGTGTTGTCATTCCAACCTTTGCCTGTCTTACTGCAAGTCCATCATCCGTTTTCTCTGTTCCCACCTCTAAGTGCTCCAGCTAAATTCCCTTAAAGGAAGGCATCCAGGCTCCACTGTATTTTCCCCAGGCACAGGCAAAGCACAGGGCTCCAGGCTCAGAGAGCTGCCTGTGCTTGCAACCCTCCTGTCACATATCACGCTATAGTCTAAGAGTTTGTGTAAGGACAGACCATGAGGTCTGGAGAGGGACTGGGTTCGTTTCTCCCTGAGTCCCCAGTGCCTGCTGCACACACAGCAGGTGTCTGCTGGATGCTCCTTGAGGGAACTGAGAGGATGGAGCCCAAGGTCCACCATTTCCAAGAAGGCCTGGGGCAGCACAATGAAGAGGAAAGAGCACTAACCTTGTAACCGGCAGCCATGGGTGCCCATCTCAGTCCTGTCATAAACTTACTCTTTGGCCTCGGGAAACTTGCTGACTTCTCAGAGCCTCAGTATCGTCAACCGTGAAGTGGGATCATGCCTCTTATCTCCAAGTACCACGCAGGGCTACTGGGTGAAGACAGTAAGAAAATGGTGTACATTTGGACTATAAAGTGTGATATGGCTGGAAGTTCTAGTGCCCCAAGCATCCATTCTTCTCTGTTAAAAAGTAAAAAAAAAAAAAAAATCAGAATCTTGACAGGGCACAGACCACCCCAAATAATGATAGCATTTTCTATCTTTCTCTGCAGCTAGATGCGATCACATATCTAAGTCCTGGGTAACAGGGTATTAGTGAAAGTGTTGTGTGCAATTTCTAGGAAATGTACACTGGAATGTAGAGGCAATGGCTGGAGTTCAAGCAGTCATTTTAAACAATGAGATGAAAGATGGTAGAGCGGCATGAAAAAAAAGAGCTGAGGTTGCTTTAAAAATTGTGAACGACCTTACCAGCCCTTTTTCATCTCTAGACTTTACCATGAAAAACAAAATCATTCTTTTAATTTTGTTATATATTACAGTCAAACTTAATCCTGGCTGTTATGTGTGGTTCTGTGACAGTTGGTGTGGTTTTGAGTTTTATAGTTTCTGAAGAGCTTTCAGAGGAAAGGAGGAAACTAATGTAATATACATTCATTCATTTATTTGATGAAAATATAGTGAGGGAGGCTGTACTGTGTGCCAGGCCCTGTGCCATGTGCTAGAGACAGAAATGAACTCTATAAAGCCCCTGCCTTCCAGGAGTCCACCACTAGCAGGGAAACAGGAAGCAATGATAACACAAGTTAGTGTGCAGTCCCAGATAACCAGAATCTAGGAAAGAGCGTTGAGATGAGCTAGGACAGACTGGAAGGAGCATAAGCCCGGGTCCCAGGCTCTGCCTCCAGTTGCTAATCCCAGGATCCTCTGAATCTCCTCAGCTGACTTCTTGTGAGAGGCAACAGAGAAGTCATGGCTTGTTTCCTTTCTCCCCAGCGAGAGCCAGACGCTCATTGGAGAGTGCTCCAGGGACTTGTTTGCGTAGCCGCAGTGACAGTAACTCAGGCGTGAAGCCACCCCCCACCAACCCCATTTGAGGCCTCTCGGGGCTCTGCAATTTGCCAGGACCAAGGAAGTCTCCAAGTTGTCTGACTGTGCACCAGCGTCACCTGTGTCTCTGGACACTCGTGCTGCTGGTACTGCGACCTGTGTGGATGACTCCTCGTCTCACCCCCTCAGATCACAGTACCAGAGCAACAGTGCCCAGAGACAGTGCCCTGCGCCTGTGCACACTCGCTTTTACCTCGGGAAGCCTCTGCGAGGTAAACTCTGTTACCCCCATTCCACATACAAGGAAACTGAGGCTGAGAGAGGGAATGTAAGCCCCCAGCCTCACACCACTCGCCATAGACCCTCTGAAACGCTTCTCTCTTGGCTTGACTGGAGGGTGAAAATGCCATCCCCTCACCGTGCAGAGGGGGAGTGAGAGGTTGCCTGGTCACTCCAACAACTTTTTGCAAAACAACTGCCACTTCTTAGGCTGACTCAGGTATAGCCACTCCAGTAGGCTGGAGGTGGCTGGCCAGGGATGGTGACACGAACCATTCCTCCGAGAAACTGTCTCAGGGACAGGATCAGACAGGCTGGAGATCCTAAAAAGAATTAAGGGAGGGGGGTGCTACTAAGCACCTATTATACTGTTCTTACCCGTGGGACCTCAACCAAAATTGGGACAGAAAATGTCCTGTTTTAACATTTCGTTGCACATACATTATCTCACTTAATAATCCCAACTCTTTAAGAGGTACGTATTATTACTTCATTTTACAGATGCAAAATCTTAGGCTTAGGGGGTTAAATAATTCTCCCATCACAGTGTAGCTAGCGAGCAGCAGAACCAGGACTCAAATTCTGACTCTGGGTCATGGCTCTGCTCACTGCTTTACTGGTGCCGGAACCCCCCGGGGACTCAGGTACCAGCCATGCCTCCTGAGTTCGCTGTCCTTCGCAGTTTACAAAACATTTCCACATCCACTATTTCATCCCATCCTCCCAGCTACCTATGAGATAGTTATTATCTCCATTTTATTGAAGAGAAAGAGGGGACGGAGAAATGTGAAACGTTTTGCCCCTGTCACCGTGCTGGTGAATGGAGGCGCCTGGATAAGCCTGGGCTTGCCTGACCCGAAGTCCTGTGTGTTCCTCATCACCTCCCACACCGCTTCCGAGCCAAGCTACTAGTCACGTGTGTGCACACGTGTGTGTGTGTGTGTGTGTGCGCCAGTCACACCTGTGCATGAGCTGTGGCCCAACGCTGAGACCTACTTCCAAGCTCCAGACAATGCCCAAGTTTCCAGCCTTGAGAAACCTGTTTGCCCCACCCTTCCTCCTGCCTTTTTGCCCCCAGGTAGGTGGGGAGTCAACGGCTGCTACAGCCACAGCAGCTAACTCTGAGCTGCGGGCTTCACATCTGACTCTGCGGAGCTGGAGAAGTCTGAGCCCAGAACAAGCTCTCCTTTCCCCAGCACATCATCAGGGAGCAGGGAGGGGCTTTGCCCCTCTGAACCCTGGACCCGGACCCTGTGGGCTGGAGTGGGATTTCAGGGCATCCCCCCCACCTCCCCCGGGGGGAGGAGCCAGGGCTCTTCACATCCTTGGCTTGAGCTATCAGAGGCTCTGCCAGAGCCACACCAGATCGGGGAGCAGCTGCCCTGAGCTGAGGCTGAGACGTGGGGCCCCGGAGGTTTTGGCCAGGCCAGGCTGTGCAGGTAGGGGTCTGGCAGGGCTCATTCTTAATGATGAATGCATATGACTCCCTTCATTTCTTTCCTCTCCTTTCTCCTTCGCCGGGTCTCCATCACCATCTTTCTCAGTCTTACTCTCCTCCGTAGTAATCCTTTCCTCTCAGAATTAGCATCCAGCCTCTCCGCATGGGGCCTGCTTCCTTTCCCGCTGTGTGGTCTGCACCTGGGGCCGTCCGGATGCCTTGGCCCTTCGGTGGCTGGGCGGGAGGCCCCGTGAAGAGGTGAGTGCCTCTGTGGCCGGTGGCTGCAGACAGTGTGGTTTTCTCCTCCAGCACATCCCCTCCTTCAGGACCAGGTCTTGCGTACTTCTCTCTGCCCAGTGCAGAGAGTGCAGCCACTGCCTTCCACGATGCCACGGCAGCCGTGATGTCGGATTCCTGGGGAATCGTGCCCCCGGGGTTGTGCGGTGGGACAGCCTTGACAAAGGGCCTGGCAAAAAATGTGCTCGGGGAGTGACAAGATCAATTAAATGAAACTGCATTTGGATTTGACTTGAGAGGAGCATGTGGGAAAAGAAACAGCATCCTCAGGCCATACAGGCTAAGAGCTAGAGTAGGTGCAGGAACAGGCAGAGGTGGCCAGGAAGGGGGGCTAGGTTGGCAGGGGAGGGAGCTGACAGGTCTCTGCAACCAGGACCCAGACCCCAGTGGGGCTCCTGTCCCCAGTCCAGCCATGTCTGTGCCCTCTCAGAGCTCCCACTGGAAGGGGCAAAATGGAACAGTCCCTTCCCACCACTGGAAGGGATGTACTTCCATCTCTCTCCCTTGGACAAAGAACTGGGAGAAAAGGGACGTGTGGCGTGGCACAGCTTTTAGAGTGAATCAGGCCTGAATCCAGAACCCAAATGAGTCGTAGTTATGCGGCATCACCAGCGAGGCTCAGTGTCTCCCCTACAAAATGGGGATAATAAAACCAGCTCACACAGTTAACGTAACGATTGCGACCGTATTTGGGGTGTGACATACCCACGGCTTCTGCCACATACTGGTAAATATTAGTCCCTACCACCATTGTTCTGGAAGAGGAAGTTCTCAGCAGGAAGGTTGGCTGGAGTGGTTTTTCAGGAAGAACGTGCAAGTAGTCAGGGTGAGGCCAGCCAGAGGTAAAACCGAACCTGTCCTGGATTCTTCTTGAGGCTGGGAGTTCCCGAAGGAGATGTGAAAACGCATGTGGCAGCATGAGAGGGGGTTTCCCTCCACATGGAAAACTCCGAACCCACAGTGTGGACTGGTGGGCTCCGGGGCTCAGGGCCCCACTGTACCTTCAGCATTTCACCCTTGTGCTCAAGATCCCACCCGTAGAGCTTCATTCCCTCAGCCAGAGGCTTAGCCCCTGCATATGCTGGGTACAGTCAGTCCCTTTGGGATTGGAGCAAACCCAGGGCCGCTTCTCGCTCCTGGCTCTGTGTCAAGAATGAGTCTTTGCAGGCACTGGGAGCTGAAGGGAAGTACCTCCAAAAGCTGGGGTCCCTCAACATGGAAGGTCCTGGACCTGACTTCACGGTTGGGGCAGGGACCCTGGGGAGCTCTCCATGCTTCCAGTTCAGTAGGAACAGCCAGGACCCTGTCCTCTCCATCCTTTCAACTAAGTGCCCATCTCTGGCTTCCTTAGTCTCATTCACCCCTCGTCCATGCTGGCCTCAAACAGATTTTCTAAACTGCCAGGCTCAGCACCCCTTCCTTTAAGCACCCTCTCCCCAGAGACCCTCACTCCAGCCCCACCACAAGCCCTTCACTGAACACATCACTCCTGTTCACTCTTCTGTGCCTACTGGTCCCCCTGCCTGGAGGCCCTGCCACCACTCTCACTCCAGTACAATCTGTTAAACTCTCTGTTCGCTACACAATGACCCTGCTCCATCACTGGGGACGCAAGCGTGAGATGTCCAGGTTCCTGCCCCTGAGGACTCAGGTCTAAGGGAGACACATCTCAAATCAACAGGTACCTTCAGGGAGGTAAACGAGGGGCAGGCTGGGAGTGTGGTGGTTCCCAGGCTGAGGGTCAGAGAGGACTTGCGGGGAAGGATGATGGCAGAGGTCACAGTACAGACCAAGACCTGGTCAGTGTGGCCCTTCGGGGGGCGCACGTGTGCAGTGCAGCAGGAAAGAAGTGCCAGGAGGGTTCTGTCCCCAACTCCAGGCCACGAGGGAGGAGGAGCTTCTGTGAGAGCCAGCTGTGAGGAAGAAGGTGCCCTGAGATCATCTGGTCACGAGGACAGGGGTGGAGAGTCAGCCAGTGAGGAGCTTGAGGACTGAGAGGTGCCTGTTCACCATGAGCTGTGGACTCGGGGGCAAGCAGAGCCAGTGGGGTGGGGAGAGTCCGGGCAAGTGCAGGCCTGTGGGCATGGGGAGATGGGAGAGGTGAGCTGTCCACCGGGACCGCCATTTAGGGTGGTGATCTCAGAGGACAAGGCCATTTGGCTGGCGGAATTAGCTGGTCCAGGATTCCAAGGAGAACTCTGGTTTCCAGGATCTTCAGCGAGGGCACAGGCTAAGGGTGACCCAGGCTGCAGGTGCCAAAAGTAAGGGACCTGGCCTTCTACTTACTGTGAACTGCACATGGCATAGAGGGTGCAGGCAACGTTCATCAAGCAGCTGACTTAAGCAGCCTGTACAGTGGAGTATAGGTCTTCCTTTATCCCTAGGCTAAGAGTCAGGCGGCTCCGCGAGCTTCCTGGTTGCAGGTAAACCATAGCAATCCCTGCTGTCCTTTACCTCTGACAGCACAGACATTACGAGGAGTTCTCATGCCCAGCGCCAGGCACTAGGCCACACTTCTTTCTTCACTTGGAGTTAAGGCTTCTCCCTGCAGTTCTGGCCCTCAGCTGGGGCTGATTCAGGCCAGCCTTGGGAAGCCGGGGACCATCAGCTCGTTTTGTTTCTCACCTCGTCCTGGTTGATCCCCAGGGGCTGCGGTGCCAAAGAGGGAGGAGATGTCTGGGCAGGGAGGTTCTGACTTGAGTAGGCCCTGGCTCTGGCTCCTGCCTGACAAGTTTTACCTGACTCCTCCCTGCAGGTGCTCCACGGTCTGCTCAGAATCCCCTCCCCAGACACCCCCACATCTGGGCACTGTATCCCTAATCCGTTCTTCACAGCCTCCATAAACCTGGAGCTCACTTCCAGATTCTGACAGCCGAGGCCCCACGCCCCCCTTCTAGGTGGCCCAATGGACAGGGTCTCAGAAGACCCTCACATTGTCTTTTTCATGCATGTGGCCCACACCTAGTACACACACGCACACATACACATACACACTAAAAAACACCACCCATTCTTTGCCCTACCCCAGGGTGCAGGTCAGTCCAAACCAACAGCTCAGCTCCACCCCACGGTGGAAGCAGAGAGCCCCCCACAGGCCTCTGCCCTCTACCTGCTCAGGCCAAGGCAGACTCCATCGTCAGTGACCCCAGCTGAGGGGGCAGCTTACCAAGCTCTCCAAATTTCCCTGCCAAACCCCCTCTACCCCAAAATCTTGGGGCTGGGGGCAAGCAACCCCCGACACCCTTTCCCCTTATTGTTGGAAAAATATAATAAGGATTTAGCCAAAGAAATAGTCACAAAACCCTTGTGTATCCTCATCCCAGGGCCTTTAGAATGGTCGGTCCAGTTTAGTCCAGTATTTACTATGCACACTGACCTCTCGTTCAGCAATTTTTTGTGTTGTATCTTGGAGCCCCAGTAGGAACTTCCATTTTTTGGCCTGTTACACTTCTTTTAAGGCTTGGCTCAATCCACCCCCTTCCATAGGCCTCCCCCAAACCTCCCGCCACCACTGGACTTTGCTCCTTCCTCCTGCTCTTCAGCTGGGAGGAGCTGGGGGGATGTTGACCTGTTTTGTGCTGAGGGTCCCTTCCTGCTGGGCTGGGAACCACCGCACAGGGCTGGTGTCCCTCCCAGGGCCAGGTGCACCGCGGGTGCCCGCCTCCTGTAAGAAGGACAACTGACCACACCCTTCCGTCTTGCGGGTTCTCTGAGAGGATCGCCTGGACAAATGAGGCCTCTTCCTTGAATATCAACACCTGCCTAGAATCTTAAATCATTTGGAATGAAACTCTTCCTGCCTGGATTTCACAATCCATGCCTTCTGAATAGAAAATCCATAGTGGTCCTACTCCGTGACTCTGGGTCATTGACACGCATGTGACTCTTCCAAGAACGCCCTTGGTTGAGAATGAGTTGCCCTATTTTATAGGTCATTTCACCTTAATTTGGACTGTGTTTTGCAGCATCCTTTGTGCTTTGCCTGCTTTTAATGACATTCCCCGCGCCATCCAACTGTCAGTTGCCCGTCCCCCAGCTGTCCGTGGGCAGCTCTGCCCGCCTCGGGCAGCGTCTCTCCCATTGCTAGGTTGTCGTTTTCAAAGTGCTGTGAGCTGGAGCACAAGTACCAGAGCCCTGGTGGAAAATCAGAGGCCCAAGTGGGGGCTCAGGGCTCGGTGATATGGCGAAGGCGGGGGCTTTGGGCAGACTTCACAGTATCTATTCACAGCCTTGGGCCCCTCCCGCACTCTCTGGGCTCTGGATAACTAAGTTGCGTGGTGAGCTTAAAATAGTCTCATGCCTTTGAGGAGAGGCTGGGGTGAGCCCAAACCTGCTGGATTAGGATTGGGCTCAGCCTTGGACATCTGTGAGGGAAGCTGGGGACAGAGCGCATGGGCAGTAGGACCCGTAGGGCTGGGGTGGGCCCCTCGGGTTGGGGGCGTAAGAGGAAGTGCAGGACTCAGATCCTCTCTTGGCTGCACTCACCTTTCCTTCTCTGGAAGAGCAATCGGTCCAGGAGCCTCACTGTGGTCTTGGTGGCCTGAGTGCAGACTTTTCCAGCTCTTCCTGAGTTACACTCAAGGGTGAGGCCAGCCTTGTAGGCACAGCCCCTCCATACAGCTCACCCCCAGAGAACTTGGGGCCGACCATCTAAGGCACCTGGTCCTTCCTGTTTTCCTGATGATGCTGACACTGCTCACACATCACTTGCCCCTCTTGCTGATCTGCAAAGCTCTCCTTCATCTTTAAATATGAGCGTGAAGGACCCTTCCTCTATAAAGACTTGGTAATTATGGGGAGGATACCCGTTGAGCCCCACTCAGCTGAGAAGACCCTGGCCTTCCTCCCAGCGCAGTGGCCCACTCCCTGAGGCTCGGTGTGACCTGTGCCTGATGCTCTGAGTCAGGGGGTGAGGGAGGCAGGGAAGAGGGGGCCCAGGGTCTATATTTCACTTCCCTTCCCCCCAAAAGGGATCCCATGTCCAGGTCTGGGATGTTCATAGGATGCTGGGTTGGAGGGGCAGTCAGCAGGATCCCTTACCTGCCGCTCCAGCCTGGACCCCTGGCCTGTGTGTGCAGCCGGATGCAGAGCAGATACTCACAAGACTAAGATGTCTCAAATTCAGCTACTCCAGGACAGTGTGTGCGGGCACGCCTGTGTGCCTGCTGTCTGGGCCCCTTGGCTAGATGGTGGTAGTGTCCATTTATCTGCGTTAACCCCAAGATCATGCAGGCCCTCCGGGTTTGCAGAGGGTCTCAGGAATGCATCCTGACCTCACCCCAGCCTCAGTGGTGCTGTGAGGCCACGCCTACGAGGACACCCAGGCTCAGTCGCTCAGCAACCTGCCCACGGTCACTCTACAGTTGGGTGAGACGCGCATCTGGGACTAGAAGCCAGGCTGCCTGGGCCCTGGGGCGGAGGGTCTTTCCTGGGCCCAGGATGCTCTGTGTCCTTTTCAGGAACGTTCACTTGTCAGAGCACAGGACAAGAGTGTGGACTCAGAAGATGTGAATTCTGGCCCCACTCTGTGGCTTTGAATAAACCATGTCTCTACCCGGGCCTCAATTTCTCACATTTTAAAAAAATAGATGGGGGAGGGGCAAATGACACCTGGGTTGGAAGTGGGAGCACATGACATGGTGGATGCTTTACAAGAACACAGCAGACTCCTCCCTTCCCCCTGTGTCCCTCCCACTGGGCATAAGGAAATGTCATGGAATAGACCATTTAGAAACCTGGACTCTGGGCCCAGAGCCACCTTTACTGCCCTAGGTCGCTTTCCCTGCCGGGGCCTCAGTTTCCCCTCCACACAAGCAGGAGCCTGAACACCTGAATTCTGAAGTCCCTCCCAGTCCAGGACTCCAGACTCTACTCCTTACTTCCTGCTCTTCCTCCTGCTCCTGCTCCTCCCAGGGTGGGAGTGTGCATGTGTGAGTGTGTATATGTATGTGTGCATGAGTGTGTCAGTGTATGTGTGCATGTGTGTAGCAGGAGCAGGGAAGGGAGCCAGGCCTGCAGAGGATGGGATGGCAGTTAGGGGAAACGGGGGCCAGGACTTCATGTGCCAGTGCGGCTCAGTCTCAGCGGCCGATGGCACTCAGAGCGGTTTAATCATTAAAGGAAAGGAATGAAGCCCGGAGCGCCTCAAAGTCCAGCCTGGTGGTTACTGACAAGCAGATGAGCCCGGAGCTGACAGCCATGGAGCCTGGAGTTTCGGGAAATGGGCTCAGCACCGAGGCCGTTCCTCACTCAGCACTGGGGCCTGGAGTCAGCCTGCACGCCTACGACATCGCGGTCCTGGTCACCTACTTTGTCTTTGTTATCGGCGTGGGGCTCTGGGTGAGTAGGCCCGGAGGACAGGGGTGGCCGGGGAGGCTGGTCATGGAGCTGGGGGCAGGGGTGGCAGAAGGAAGGTGTGTCCAGGAAGCATGGGGGCTGGTGGGGAAGGGCCTTCAGGAATCATCCTCTCCAGCCCCTCCTTTTAGAGATGGTGGCTGAGGCCCAGAGAGGACAGTGACTTTCCTGAGCTCACACAGAGAGCCAGAGGCAGACCAGGCCTGAACCCCCCATCTCCTAGTTCGCTGTCTCTGTGCCTTTGCCCCTCCCCTCATTCCTGCCCTCCTCCACGTGCCAGGATCCCCGACACCGTGAATGCTTGATTCCTGGCCCTACCCCACCCTCCACTAGATGGGGTCTTAACAAGAAGCCATGCTTTCTTAAGGAGCTGGGGCTCGCGTGTTCACGAGAAGGGAGCCAGGCAGATTCCCAAGGTGCTTCTGTTCTCCGTTTTTGACCGGAGCCTTGGTGCCGTGCACAGGGGTCAGGCTCGGAGGTCAGGGAGTCCTGAGTTCCGATGCCCACTCCCACAGGTTCGGCCAAGTGGCCCTGGCAACAGATGGAGCCTTAGTTTTCTCATCCGGACATGAGAATGAAAAGGCACAGGCTGCAGAGTGGTCCTGCGGTTCAGGGACAGGACCCATGTAGGCATCGGGCCCGGTGCCCAGTGCAGCGCCTGCAGCCGTAACCCACGGCTCTTCTCTCCGCAGCGTCCCAGGGGAATGCGGGCACCTTTAGACCCCACGGTGAGGCAGAGGGTGATCTGAGTCCCAGCTGGTCACTTATGCTCTCTGGACCTCAGTCTCCTGATCTGTAAAGCGGGATGAACAGTCCCTGCTCCCCGGGGTGACGTGAAGAAGATACAGACAAATAGAGCCGCCCTAGCTCCCGGGAGGCGGCCGGCCATGAAGAGCGCCAGCTACTCCTCATGGCTTTGGAAAAGTTGTTCCCATTTGGGGGTCCCAATTTCCTCATCTGTAACGTAAATTCTTCCTGCTCATCTGTCCTGTCCAGGACCAGAGGTGACCCGGGGATGTCCAAGCAAAGGCAGGCCCCGCATACCGGGCACGCCCTGGTGACTCATGTCCCTTTCTCTTGGAGAAGAGAAGCTTCCTTTAGTTTCCCTTTTCCTTTCTCTGTCTCCAGACCCGTCAGACACCTGTTGGCTTCAGCATCTCAATAACAGCTTCAAATTTATTCTTCCCTGCCTGTTGCCCTGCACTCAGCCACTGCTTCCTGAGGGAAAATTCTTTCACTCCCGACTCCCCTTTCACTCTTCAGAGCAATTCCTCAACAGGCTGCTACCTGACCACACCCCGGTGCAGACAGGTTCTGCTCCAGGGTCCTGGGTGGGCCTGAGCAGTGTGGTCTGACCTCAGGCCAGCGCAGGAGGTGCCCCAGCAGAGCGCTTCCTCTGCCCGGGCCCAAGTGCTTTGCATTCTCCAAGCCCCCAGAGTAGGAGTCCAGCTGGGAGGAAGGGACAAGGGACAGGGCGGTCTCCCTGCCACAGTAGCCTGAGGGTGAGACCCCAATTCATTTCCTGAAGCAACTTTCCAATGGAGGGCCGGCTAGGACATAAGAGTGCACAATGACAATGATCCTGGGCACAAGCGCAGCACTGTGACATTCATGAGGGCAGTTCACCCCCATTAGCTCTTTGCTCTTCACATGAGCCCTGGGCGACGAGCAGGGAGGCCCAGAGAGAGGAGCTGACTCCCCAGGACATGTAGCTTAAAGATGGTGAAACCGTCTGCCCCAGCTCCCACCCACTGCGTCCCCACAGCCCCTGCAGCAAAGGGCAGGGTATCTGGGGTGGAGGGAAGAGTTTGGGGGAGGCTCAGGAAGTCCTCATTCTTGCCATTTCCTTTCCAGTCATCCATTCGTGCAAGCCGAGGGACCATTGGCGGCTACTTCCTGGCAGGGAGGTCCATGAGCTGGTGGCCAGTGAGTTGACCTTCCTTCCTCCCCTACCCCCCACCTCCCGGTCCTTGTCTCATCTTCTCCCACCTTTACCGAGTCTACAGCCCCCGAGGGGTCTCCTGGCTCGGGGCTCCTTCTCTCTGGTCCAGATGCACCTGGCAACCTGAGACATCTTCCAAATGCAAACCTGGGCCCAGCGTCCACTGGGCACCTCCTAAGTGTGGCCCCAGGCTGGACGCTGGACCTACAGAGCCCACTCAGAATGTTCCCATCCTAGAGAAGCTCGGAGTGGAGCCAGGCAGGCAGACTCATAAACAGCGTGATCACTGCTGAGTTGGAGGGAAGCACGGAGCACTTGGAGGGAACCTCTGACAGTGGAAGTAGGATTAGGAAAGATTTCCTTGGGAAAGTGACACATCAGTTTCATACCGAAGAGCACTTAAGTGGGAGAAATCACAGAGGTAAAATTCCCACCAACCTTAATCATCCTGAGGCCTTGGTGAATCCCAGTTCCTCCCATCAGGCCACCCTATCTGTTCTTCTTGTCCTTCAAAGCTAACCTCCCCTTCCAGAAATCGAATGGAGGGAGGTGAGCCTGCGGCAAGCACACCTCACACGTGGCAGGCGTGTGCACGCACTCATACTCACACAGCCGCACACACCGCCAGTGGGCTTCACACCCCTGTCTTGGTTCTCACCACTGCCCCACAACTGCTGGTGACAGAGCAGAGGAACCCAGGAGGCTTGCTGGGCTCTCTGGAAGGTTCCGGTACCTGAGACAGGAAGAGGTGAGGGCAAGAGCTCTTGTGCTCCCGGGATGACAGAATCCCCAGGGATGGGGGTGCTGAAGGCCTGGCAGCTCACAGGGACAGGGACAGGGTCACTGGTGCTATCAGCCACCTCTCTCAGAAGAAAGAAAACCCCATGGAGGCCATTCTGCTCAGCTGGTACCCCCTACCCCCAAATCACAGCCCCGGAAACAAGTCAGCAGGAGGGGCAGAAGCGGACAGAGCACGCCTCCTCTGGTCTGTCCAGAAGAACGAGCAGGGGCCGGCCGGTCTGGACGCCCTTTCAGTCCTGCGGACATCAGGGCTCTGGGTCTCACCGTGGGTGTGAGGTAACCCGAGGCCTCCAAGCAGGAGGTGTCCCAAAGATGGCAATGGAGCAGGGCATGGGGATGTGCAGCCCGAGGCAAGGAGCATGTGGTGGTGGCCTCCCCAGAGAGGCAGGGCTGTGAGCTGAGCTGCCTGCAGCAGAGAAGCTTCAGCCTGGGCCCGGGCAGAACCAGCCCCGGGAGAGGGACTCCCAGTCCCCCTGCCCCGCTGGAACGTGCATGTCTGGTGTCCGTGATGGCAGCCCAGGGGCTCTGCGCTCTCCCTACTCAGCCTGTCCTGAGAAGCAAGTACCTGTCGACAAAAATAAACAATAAATAATCAACAATAAAAATAGAAAAAGTTCCATTTGAGCGAAACTGAGAACTAGCTCAGAAGCCCACTTCCCAGATTACTCTGAGTCACTGCTGTGGCAAACACAGCTTCCAGGGCAGTTTTATGCCTTGTCAGAGCAAAGAAACATTAACAAGTCAGGGATACAGTTCTCCAAGGTTTCAGAGAAAAAAAAAAGAGGGAACCAACCAGCCACACACTGCGAGTCAGTATGATCTTGGCACCTGGGAGGGTGGTCTCATCATCAAGGGGGTACTAGCACTGGCGTCCCGGGGAGGGCGGCACTTCATCTTTAGTCTTAACACGGACATTCTTTACTTCCTGTCAATGTGTTTTTCCCTTTGATAATTAAAGCAGGCGTACAAAGTATATTTGATAGGCCACAAACAGGCTATGTTAGTTAGCATAAACTCAAGTTATGTATAAGCCAGAATGACTTCCCTATATCTCAATACGTGCGGATTTCTTTTATCAGTTCCCCTCCCTGTGCCCCGAGGGGAGTGTGTGGCTGGGGAGCTGTGAGCAGAAGGAGCAGCAGCGTCCCTGTCCCAGGGAGGCCCGTGGGGTCCCCCACCCACCCTGCTCCTGTCTCCGTGACAGATGAGCTGGGAGCCTGGGCGGGGCGGGGGCGGAGCAGCCGAGGGAGCCTCTTCCTCTGAAGCAGGAGGCCCAGTGCTCTCTGCTCTGGCTGGGTGGTCCGGCCCAGCGGCCCAGCGCTGCAGCATCCCCAGGACTAAGGGAAGGAGGGAGGGAGGGAGGGAGTGTGTGTGTGTGTGTGTGTGTGTGGCTGGGGATGGCCCCAAGGCCTCAGCAGTGTCAGGCTGGTTGTTATCTCTGTGCCTTTGCACTGCCCAGCGGCCTCTTCTCTGAATGTCTCAGAACTTTCCCTTCTTCTCACTTGCTCTTGCCCAGCACCACGATTTTATTTAGGTGACACAGGGTACAGCTCCTCCCCTCCAGCCGCGGTCCCTCTCCCCTCCCAGTGACTGCCCAGCACCAATCCTGCAGTGGTTACGGCCACACGACCACAATGGAAATCCTCGTTTTGTCACTTATTAGCTCCAGAGCTTGAGCAATTATTTATCTGTGCCTCAGTTTCCCAGAGGGAAATGGGGATGACAGAACTTCCCTCATGGGGTTGTGGTGAGGAGTAAGTGAGTTAATATACTTAGAGCAGTACCTGGCAGTTGGCAGTGTTGTTTACAGACTGACTGCTATGATGGTCTTTATCTGTATAACTATGACTGCCTTGGAGTAGCTGGCTCCCTCCTGGAGAAAATTAACTCAACTCAGAGGCTGGCCTGGCCTGTGCTCAGCCCCACAGTGGCTCCCCCTGCCTGGTCCTGCCCTGGAGCCTGCAGGAGGTGGGTGGCAGAGGGTTCCCCCATCCCTCTCGTGGGGACCTCCCCTTTCCCCCTTCAGCTCCCTTCTCTCTGGAGGCCCTAGATTGATGGCCCCAGAGCAGAGTGTTACCCTCCCTACATGGACTCTGCTTGCTTCTGTGGCTTTTCTTCTTTCTCACTTTGCCACTCACTCTCTGGGTGCCCTGGGGCCCGTGACCTCACTTCTCCTGACACTAATTCCTTCCTCTGTAAAGTGGAAAGGTTAATGCCCATTCCTCCAAGTATCTGTGAGATTAAGTGCACTGGTGCGTATAAAATGCCCGGCACAGTGCCTGGCACACAAGTGCCCGATCAACGCCAGCCCCATCCCTCCCCACATCGCCCCTCCCACTTCCTGCCCTCCCTCTGATCTCACACTTCCTGAGTTCGGGCTCTGCTCTCTCTCTCTGCCTCCTTCCCAGCTCCTGAAGTTCGTGGTCCTGGCTCTAGATTGATTCAGATGTAAACGGACCCCTGACCCTTGACCCCACTTGTGCCTTGCAGATCGGAGCATCTCTGATGTCCAGCAACGTGGGCAGCGGCTTGTTCATCGGCCTAGCTGGGACAGGGGCCGCTGGAGGCCTCGCTGTGGGTGGCTTCGAGTGGAACGTAAGGATGCTGGCCTGGAGGATAACGAGAGTCTGAACCCACTCCACCTCACCCCACCTCATCCCTGGCCTTAGTGCTGAGAGGAACCTCGAAGGTGCTTGGGGAGGCTGCATGGTGAATCAAGAACCTCTTTTACAGATGAGGAAACCAAGGCCTGGAGGACCTCATCAGAGGTCACACAGGGCTAAAATCAGACCCCTGGTCCCTCACCTCCCTGCCCAGGGCTTTCCCCTGCACGGACCACCCCTCCATCTGCATCTAGGACCTGGACACCTTCTCCCTACTCTCCCAGGCAACCTGGCTGCTTCTGGCCCTTGGCTGGATCTTCGTCCCTGTGTACATCGCAGCCGGTGTGGTCACAATGCCGCAGTACCTGAAGAAGCGATTTGGAGGCCAGAGGATCCAGGTGTACATGTCTGTCCTGTCTCTCATTCTCTACATCTTCACCAAAATTTCAGTGAGTACTCGCTCTACTGTAGCCATCATGTCTCTCTGAAAATGCTGAGTATAGGACTGGTTTGTTGCTGGCTGGCTGGATGGATGGCTAGTCGGATGATAGATGGATGGATGATGGATGGGTGGATGGGTGGATGGACGGATGGGTGGATGAAGGAAGGATAAGAAAAAGGGAGAATGAATCCACATCCTTTCGTTGCATGCTCCCTCTCAGCAGTGGGGTAATCAGAGATGAACAATAAATGTTTGCTGAGTGAATGACGTCCCTCCATCCAAATACCTCATGATCTAGAGTTCATTCACTCATTTATCGTCTCATTAATTGATTCTTCATTCAGCACCGAGCATTAATTGCCTAGAATACTACAGTTAGGAAGGGTTCACCATTCCTCTGTTGACATAAACTCAGAAGACAAACCCCAGTCAAGTGTTTTGCACAGGGCCACCCAGAGTGCTAGCTCTGGGGCTGGAATTAACGTTGGGTCCCGTGGCCCAGTCCAGATCCCCTGCCACTTTTCATGTGGTAGCTCCTGTGATGGGTCACAAAATACTCCTGGAAAGGGGCCAGCAAACATGCCCTGAAGGGGACGGAATCATTCATTTGCCAGGTCCGGAGCTAGAAAAACCTGTACAGTGTGTGCTCCACCAACGCTTATCAACAGCCCTAAGTCAGCTCAGGCAAAGGCTGAGACCCGAGTCCCCCAGCACATCCAGACACATGGAGGTCCAGGACCTGTGCCATCTGCACTGGGGCTCCTGCCCCGGCGGTCCGCTGTGGGCCCAGCTGGCAGTGCAGAGGGCCCGTGCTCCTTCGGGGGGCAGCCGGGGACCGCTGGCTTCCCACCCTCCCTCCCATGGCCTCTTTCTCCCCAACCCCAGCTCCCACCTCACTTCCTCCGTGTGCCACTTCACCTTCACCGCCAGCACACGGCCCTGCCAGGTCACGTGGTTCTCAGCCTCAGCGCTGTACGCGGCACTGCTGTGCTTTAAGTCCCCGCGGCTGCTCGGCATCTGTGAGATCAAGCCCATCCTCCCGCATATGGCACTTAAGGCTCAACCTCATCATGTGACTGGGACCGACAGCACCTGGTTTTGCTGAGCAGGAAGGTGACATACCCTGGTGGCCACACGGAGGCCTCAGGTGACCTGGATTTCTGGGTCCTGGTCTCTGCAGACTGACATCTTCTCTGGAGCCCTCTTCATCCAGATGGCCTTGGGCTGGAATCTTTACCTCTCCACGGTGATCCTGCTGGTGGTGACGGCCGTCTACACCATCACAGGTAGGGCAGAGGGGAAGTCACGTCAGGTGCAGAGACTGAGAGATAGAGAGGTGGGGAGGGAAGCTCCTGGTGGCAGGGACCCAGAGGGAAGGGCTGGAGGAGACAGAGGTCCAGAGAGCAAGAAGACTGACCTGGAGAGTGACAGCAAGAAACAGAAGGGGAAGCAGATGGAGGCAGATGGAGGCTCAGCATCAGAGGAGAAGATGGAAAGACTGAGTGTAACAGAGAAAGGGGGAGACAGGAAGGGCAGAACCAGGAGGAAACAGAGCCAGCCCGAGAGAGACAGGGAAGGAGAGATGCTCAGAGATACAGGGAAAGGCCGACTGCCACACGGAACAGGATGGCGAGTGGGGGACTGTCACCCGGACTAGGGTCACTGCCGATGTTCCAGGCAAGAGCCACAAGCCTCCTTCTCCTGTCTCCTCTGGAGCCCTTCACACAGGCCTGGGCACCTGGGGCACGGGCTCAGGGCAGACTTACTCCTGGCTGCGGCGGCCTGGAAAGATGGGGGATTTAAATGGGTGTTGGGTGGGGCAGGAGGTCTCCCTAACAGCACAGCAAAGGAAAGGACGTGGGATATTACAAAACCACAAGCCAGAAGCCTTCAGGGACAGAAAGAGGTAGACATGAGCACCTGTGACTGTGCCGTCCATCGACTGGGCGGGCGGGACACAGGGAGCACGGTGTGGAGAAAGGCCGCAGCCAGAGTCCACCTGTTGAGGGCTCCATGTCTTCTCTGGTCTCCCCAGTGTGCCCAAGCACAGGGCGGGCACCCCAAGATACACCACTGTTGGTGTTGGCTGACGAGTCCTCTCCTTGGGTCCCCAGGGGGCCTCACGGCTGTGATCTACACAGACACTCTGCAGACCGTGATCATGGTTGGGGGAGCCCTGGTCCTCATGTTTCTGGGTAAGGAAGAGGCCTGAACACACCCCTCCCTCACCCCTACCTTCCTCTCTGCTCTGTCTTCAGCTGTCACCTTCATCGTGTAATCAGAACTTTCCAGAGCACAGACCCATGTCCTCCCTTCCAGGCCAGGGCTCTCAAAGTGCAGGGTTCTCTCTACTCCAGCCCCAGGTCGCAGGTCATTCCCAAGCCCCATACCAGGTCCAAGCCGGGGGCCCCACACAGGACTGGGAACTGGGGAGGGGCCTGTGACAGGCCCAGGGGGGCTCAGGGCTCTTTTGCTGACTGTGGTCTCTCCCCACAGGCTTTCAGGAGGTGGGCTGGTACCCAGGTCTGGAGCAGCGGTACAGGCAGGCCATCCCTAATGTCACAGTCCCCAACACCACCTGTCACCTCCCCCGACCCGATGCCTTTCACATGCTCCGGGACCCTGTGAACGGAGACCTCCCCTGGCCAGGCCTCATTTTCGGGCTCACAGTGCTGGCCACCTGGTGCTGGTGCACCGACCAGGTGATGCCCTAGCCGAGCGTTGCCCCGCCCACCACAGGCTGGGCAGGCTGGCTTCCTGTGGGCCAGCCAGGCATCTGGACACACGGAGGATTGGGACTCGCTCGGGGACGGGTGTGGGGCACTTCGGGGCTCACCTGTGCTGAGCCGAGCCCTAGCCCCCCCCCAGCAGCACCCCCAAACTGCCACCTTTACAGGTCATTGTGCAGAGGTCTCTCTCCGCCAAGAGTCTGTCCCACGCCAAGGGAGGCTCTGTGCTTGGGGGCTACCTGAAGGTCCTGCCCATGTTCTTCATCGTCATGCCCGGCATGATCAGCCGTGCCCTGTACCCAGGTGAGAGCTAGTCTCCTTCCGGGCGGCACTGACCAGAGCAGGGGTCACACCCTGTTTCCATTAAGAACACACAATACGTACGTTAGGCATTGTGTGTCAGACATACAAGTGTTTCAGTGGAAGAAACCTGTATCTGAGTGTCATTTTGAAACCCTGCTTTTCCTTTTATAAGGGAAAGACCCATGAAGGCATTCTTGGTGCTTTGCAAGGATATTTGCCTTTTATGAAGATATAAAGCCTAAAATCCAAAGGATTCCATCAGCCTTTGCAGGGTAGCATGTGGTTGAGAAAGTCACCAGAGCCGCTAAATGACAGTGTCCAACACCCACCTGCCCTCTGACCCTCCAGACGCCGGCCCTGCCTGAGTTACAGGCAAACACTTCCCTATGGGTAATGGGCCAACCAGAGGAGGCCCTAACTGCCACCACTCCTGCAGATGAGGTGGGCTGCGTGGACCCTGACGTCTGCCAAAGGATCTGCGGGGCCCGAGTGGGATGCTCCAACATCGCCTACCCCAAGCTGGTCATGGATCTCATGCCAGTGGGTGAGTCTCGTTTCCCATGTACCACGCTTCACACCAGCTCCCCAGCTTCTGCCACTCCCCGCAGCCCAGGAGGGGCTGCATTAAGGATGCACATGGATGGGAAGAGGGAATAAAACCATCCACCGCTGCATCCCTCTTCCTAATATACACACACGCACATTTTTCACAAGTGTCTGTAAGGCGCTGCTTTGTGCCCTGGTCCTGGAGATGCAGGGATAAAAGGCAGACCCCTGCTGTCAGACTCCTTGCAGAAGGCACAATACAGTGAGACCAGTGTGGGGACACAGTGGGACTGAGGGACCCTAAGGAGGCACCTGACCCACTTTGGGGGAATGTGGGGGAAGGTTTCCCAGAGGAGAGGACATGGAACTGAGTCCTGAGGAACATCTTAGGCAGACGAAGGCAGAGGAGTGTGGGAAATGTCATTCCCAGGAGGAAGGGCTGCAGGCGCAAAGCCCAGGCTTGAGAGAGAGCATGAAGTCAGAACCGAAAGTAGTCAGCGTGGGCTCAGATGCAGTAGGAATGAAGACCATCTTCGTGGCGTGGAGGTGGCGACCACGCCCCACTGTGCAGTGTGGCCTTTACTCTGAGGGCAGTAGAAGGTCACGGGCCGGGGAGGGGGGTTTCAGGCCAGCGTGCATGATTGGATGTGTGCTTTAGAAGGATCACTCTGCACAGAGGGCTCAGCTTAGGGGGAGGCAGAGAGTTGATAAATGAGGGGTTCTCAGTGAGCCAGGTGGTGATGGTGGTTTGAACCAGGTCAGTGTCTTTAGAGATGGACAGAAAGGGTTTAAAAGATACTCATGAGATAGAGTTGGCAGGACTTGATGATTGATTGTATCTGAGGGACAAGAATGAGAGATCCAAAGAGGACTTCCAGGCCTTGGGTTTACAAGGATATTGAGATTGAGGACATCAAGAGAAAGAGGTTTATGGAGGGAAGTCACTGAGTTATTCCCTCCTTCCAGCAGAACAAAAAATGAATCAAACAAATACTGCAGAGGTGGGTAGGGGACCAGTTATGACAGGGCAGCCACAGAGGGACTGACTGAGGGAGGTGGGGCGAGGGGAGCAGAGAAAGGGGCCCAGAATAACTATGAGGTGTCTGATTGGAGATGAGAAATACACTAAACAAAGGAAGAAACAGAGGTCCTGGAGAAAGATGCTGGCCTTGGTTTGGGACATCTTGAGTCTTCCAGGGAGACATACAGGAGGTGGTTACATATTTGAGCTGGAGGGAAAAAGGGCTGAGCCGGGCCTGAGCTGGGAGGTGTCCCCCAGGGGTGAGCAGTCATGTTTCTAGATGCTTGGTCATCAGAACCATAAAGACTTCAGGTGTCTGTGGGCCCACCCCACCTTGCCACAGGTGGAAAACAGGCCCAGAAAGGGCCAGGACTGGTCCAAAGATCACACAGCTAGTTTCTTGCAGAACCAGGAGACAAATCCAGGGCTTCGGCCTCCCAGGCTGGGGCTTTAGCCAGGCACCACAGTGTCGGTGAAAAAGGTACAAAAACACTGAAAAAATACCCAAAGATTAAGATTTACCCTCTCCCCTACTAGGGGTCCACTAACCAAGTGTCTACAAGCTTTAGACCTCAGCCTGAGATGTCAAAGCTGCAGAGAACCTTAAAGATAGCTTCATCTCACACCCCTTAATGGTGCAGATGAGGAAACTGAGGCACAGGGAGTGCAGATGACTCAGCCAAGGCCAAGAGGAAGGCAGAGGCAGAGTGTGGCCAGATCTGGCCTCTCATTCTTTGGGTCTCCTGGATTCCTGGATGGGAGCCTCATTCCACAGCCTCCCTGCCCCTTACCATCCCCTAAATCCTGATTCTGCTGGATGCTGCAGCCTCTGTGGCTCCTGGCAGAGCTGGCCTTAGTGGGCCGCTGTCCACGGAAACCTTGTCTCTTCCCAGGTCTGCGGGGCCTGATGATCGCCGTGATCATGGCCGCCCTCATGAGCTCACTCACCTCCATCTTCAACAGCAGCAGCACCCTTTTCGCCATCGACGTGTGGCAGCGCTTCCGCAGGAAGGCGACAGAGCAGGAGCTGATGGTAGTGGGCAGGTGCGCGGGCCCATCCTTCTGGAGTGTCCCCTGTAGGCAGGCTCCCTCCCCGCTCTCCTCTGAGGAGATGTGGCTGGGTCTGGACCCTGCACTGGCAGTCAGAGCTCTGGGTTCTAGCGCCAGCTTTTCATGTGACCTCAGGTAAGTTCCTCCTCAGCTCTGGACCACTCCTCCCCCTCCAGAATAAGAAGAAAAAAATCTCTTCCCTGCCTGTTCAACTTTATCTTAGAACTGATCAACAGGGTAAATGAGAGAAGCTGACAAAGCATTTAATCAATGAAAGGTGAACTGTACAAATGGGAGGAAGTTAGCAAGCAGCTTGCTCCTAATGTCTCCTGGACCAGCTCTGGCTGCCATCCCAGGATAACAGAAAGACTGTTCATTCACTGCATCAAACTCACCCTGAGCATCTACCTTGCATCTAACCTTTGGGCTGGGGACACAGGGATGACTAACATGTTCCTGCCCTGAGGGTGCACACAGTTTAATGAGAAAGGGGTAATGCACTGGGGGGCCTGCATCGATGGAGATGTTTACGGGAAGGTTGTCTCCAAAGGATGCAGAGCTTTGAATACTAAGCTGAAAAATTTGAACTTTATCTCATAGGTATCCATTTTATGCTTTTCAAAATATAACTTGGTGGCTAATTTTTCTTTTTCTCCCTAGGCTGGGGATTTGTAGTTTGCATAAGGTTAAGAGGCCCTTTCTGAAATCTTTGCTTCATAATTTAAGGCTCTGTAGCTCAGGTTTCTGGATTAACATGCCCATTCTCCTCTTTGGTGGATGGTACTTGAGTTTAGATAACTTGCTCTTTTTCATCTCCCTGCCTTTGCACTCACTGTTGCTTCCACCATGATGCCTTCTGCCCATGGCTGCCTGATGGATTCCTACTGCCCACTCATCTGTGGCGCCAGCCCTACGCACACGGTCTGACCATCGAAGGATCTGAGTGCAGGACAGATTGTATAAAGAGGTGGGGGATGAGAGGGAGATGAGAGGCAGGGAGACCACTTCATAGCTGCTGTTCTAGTGGGGCCTGAGAGAGAGAGAGAAAAAATGGGAGAGAATGGAGAGGAGAGGATAGGTGTGCAGAATCCTTTTATCTCTTTGCTCATCTACCTGTGGGGTCATGCTATGCTTATTTCATCAATCAGTGGGGTTTGGGCGCCATCTCCTGGCCACGTGCATTATTGCACCCAACACATGCTAGAAAAGCATTTCAACTTGTTCACATACCTGCAAGATCAGAGACTTAGGGGACTTGGACCTGAGCCAGAAACAGTTGAGGGGAATCTGGAGAAGAACGTGGAGTCCCTGTCCAAGCTAAATGCCAAAGTAAGGGAGAGAGGGTTAGAGCTGGAGGCGCCTAGAGGAGAAGTCCCTAGAGGCTGGAGCCGCACCGCTGGAAAGGGGGGCCATGCCGCACAGGGTTTGGGTGTGAAAGAGAAGCAAAGCACCCCAAGCAGACCAGAGACTGCTTACTGAGGTGGGTAGTGAAGGGAAAGGTGTGGATTTCTTCCTGAAGAGCAAAGGGGCCACATGCACTCAAGGGCATCCAATTCAAAAATCCTGGGTTTCTTGGATTCTGAAATTGCCTAAATCTCTGGAATCTTAGCATTTGTGATCTGGACTTCTAACATTCTCTGATTCAGCGACCATGTGTTCCCTTCCTGTCTCCTTCCCTGGTTCCTGTACATCACCTTCACCCCACCCCTTGCCCTGCTGCCCTGAGAGCTTCTCACCATGTCCCGTGCTCTCCCGCAGAGTGTTTGTGGTGTTCCTGGTCGTCATCAGCATCCTCTGGATCCCCATCATCCAAAGTGCAAACAGCGGGCAGCTCTTCGACTACATCCAGTCTGTCACCAGCTACCTGGCCCCGCCCATCACCGCCCTCTTCCTGCTGGCCATCTTCTGCAAGAGGGTCACAGAGCCTGTGAGTGCAGCAGCACACCTGTCTCTCCCACTCATCAGAGGGTCGGGGAGCTAGTCTGCCCATAGCATGGTCTCTCTCTGTGGCCTTGGGCTCACAGACTGCCTTGCTCCCCATTTCCCTAGCCACAGCATCTGGTCTAGATTCATTCATTCACTCAACAAACATGAATCAATCCTGTTATGGAGGCCCCGGGGGGGAGTGCTTTATAAAGTTCACGAAGGTCTGCCATCCCTGAGCCAGCTGGGAGGAAAGATGATTCAATATGCAATATTACAAAGTATGATGGCTGCTATGAGAGAAAAGAGCAGGAGCACCTAACCTATGGGACACCTGGGAGGGTGTCAGGAAGCGACATCTGAGCTGAGACCTGAAGGAGTAATGGGAGAGGGAAAAGCGTTCCAGACACAGGGAGCAGCTTGTATGGAAGCCTGAGGAGACTGGAAGACCTCTGGGGTCTGTTCCATCTCTAACACTGTAAGGTTCTACATGGAGGCAAAACAACAGCAGTGAGGATGATGAAACAAAGTGTGAGCTTACAGGGGCACCTGCACCTGTGCCATTTGTGAAACTGTGCTGAAATCTAACAGACCCTGGGAGGTACCAGGACGGTACCCAGAAAAGACCAAATCTGCTGGCTGTACCTTGGGGAGGGCAGGGATGTCATGGTCACTGCTGCACGGGGCCACGTGAGAGCCCAGGGTCATGCAAAGGGGACCACAGAAGCCCCTCCCCCAGTGCAGTAGCTAACCCAGGTCTCTGCTGCATCTACCGTTTGTAGAGCTCTAGCCCCCTGCTGATAACCAGGGTGCACAGCAGGATTCAGTTGAATTCTGGAGGTTTCTACTCATTCCAGAATTTTTGAAATAGAATCTGCATCTCATTTTTGAAAACACAAGCCATCTGACTCTTATATAGAGGAAACAGGTATAGGTTAGGGTCCACTAGTGCTAGAAAGAAGATGTGGGAGGAGCCAGAGCTTTTCTTTAAAAGTGAAAAAGGGAAGAGCTCTATACTGATTTCTGATTTCTCGTAACAGAAAGTGTGGGAAGATCCTGGTTTTCCCAGCTGATGTATACCAAGGCGCATCCCTTCTAGTTGAGTATTAAGCATTCAGCCTCAGTACTTTGCTTATCACTGCACATGAGCGAGGTCGAGGCATTTGCTCCAGGCATTGCTCTGCCTAGAGCCTAGCCTGACTGACTTTGCAGCCCGTGCTTTCTGGGGTAGAACAAAGCCTCAGCATTCATGAAGCACTCGCTCAGACGGACTTGCAAACACTACAACACTATAACAGACCGTGGCTCTTATACCTTCCCAGGGTCTCCCACCTGGCTCTCACCCTTGCCGTCTCCCCTCCCTTCTCTCCACAGGGAGCCTTCTGGGGCCTCATGTTTGGCCTGGCAGTGGGGCTTCTGCGCATGATCCTGGAGTTCTGTTACCCAGCCCCAGCCTGCGGGGAGGCGGACCCGAGGCCAGCTGTGCTGAGGGACTTCCACTACCTCTACTTTGCACTCCTCCTCTGCGGGATCACGGCCATCGTCATCATCACTGTCAGCCTCTGCACAACTCCCATCCCGGAGGAAAAGGCAAGGGGAGGGTTCGGAATGAGGTTCCCCAAATGCCCCCCTGCCCCTGGTGCCTGGAGCTCCACCTTTGAGTTTTACTCCTCTGGGTTGTGGTCTCCCCTTTTGCCACACAGATGTCCTGGGGACACGGAGCATCTTGGTCTGTTAATTCCCAAGTGAAAAGTAATTCGTTCAATTGGAAAATTACTCAGCAAGCACCTACTATGTGCCAGACAATGTACTGGAGTTACAATGATAAATGGTCCCTGGAATGACTGTCCATGGGAGGAGAGGTGGGGTGAGGGGAAGACCCCAACACCAACAGTTACTCTACCAAGAGGACGTGCAGAAGAACCAAGCTCAAAGGGAGGGGCCGAGCGCAGAGGGAGAGGCGGGTACTGCTGGGGAGGCGTGGGGGGTATTCGGCGAGTTCCCTGACAAGGTCATTTGGAGCTCGACCTTGAAGAAACAGGTGGTTAAGAGCTCAATTTGAAGTCCTCACCTCTCCCCTGATGGTGGATTTACCAGTCCTCAGACAACAATGCCCAGTCTTTCGAAAACTCTTTTCTTTGAAGCAGAAAGGTTTGGGTTTGCCTAGGCTGCTGTAACAAAGCACAGCAGGCGGAGTGGCTTGAACAACAGAAATGTGTTTTCTCACAGCTCTGGAGGCCAGAGGTCTGACACCAAGCGCTCGGCTGGCTGGCTTTCTTGGAGGCCTGTCTCCTCGGCTGGTGGAGGGCCGTCTTCTCTCTGTCTTCATGTAGTCTTCCCCACGTGTGTCTGTGACCTGATCTCTTCTTGTAAAGACACCAGTCGTGTTGGATCAGAGCCACTCTAATGACCTCATTTAAGCTTAATGACATCTTTAAGACCCTATCTCCAAGTAGAGTTACAGTCTAAAACACTGGGGGTTAGAACTTCAACATATAAATTTGGAGGAAACTGAATTTAGCCCGTACAAAGCCCATGCTGGAAACTGGTCTCTAAGACATTGATTGGACATAATAATACCCCTTACCTGTATGGCGCTTTAGAGTTTGCAAAAAGACTTTCTATTCTTGGTATCACTAATTCCTACAAACAAGCAGCATATTCACAGATGAGCAGAGAGGCTGACTTCCTCAGCGGCTCCTGAAATTGCCTCGTCTCCCGCCACTGCTGGATCCTTCACCTTCTCCAGTGTCTGCTGTCTCACCCCCACACTGAAGTCCATTCCAGTTAAAACGCCCCAACCTAGATCCTGTTCTCCTGCAGTTACAGTTGTCTCCCTCTCTGATCCTCAACAGCACACTTCACAAAGAATGGTCCCCATCCCCAGCCTCCACTTTCCGCCTCTCATTGGCTTCCACCCACTGCAGTCTGGCTGGAGCCTCACCGCCCACTGGCGTTGCTTTCACCAAGGTCCCCAGCAACCTTGTTACTGATCTTTATCTTTATCTTTATCTTAAGCGAATTTTGAGAACCAGACACTCCTGACCATGTCCTACATCCTAGAGACCTCTCTTCTGCTCACTTCCAATACGTATTTCCCTCCTGTATTTTTTTTAACCCTTATGACCACTCTTCTGCTATCTTCATGGGATCTTCTTCCTGCCCCTTAAATGTCATTGCTCCTTAGGGACCCACATGTGACCTATAACCCTTCTCACCCCACACTGTCCCTGAGCTGTCTTATCCATGCCCAGGAATTCAACAACCCTCTACATAAAGATGAAACTCAATTCTCTATCTCTGACCAAAACCCCTCTCCCAAGATTCAAACCCCAAATCCAACTGCCTCTTGGTGACATAAAGAGACACGGTACATGTGCTGCTGGGGACACACTGTGTAAGTAGAGCAAGGAAGCAGCCCAGGAGCTCATGATCTCATAGAGAGATGCAGCTGGGTGCCCAGAGGAACGTGTCCCAGGAGTGAGGGCTCACCCGACTCCCTCGCACAGCTGCATGTATTTGTAGGAAGCTGGAGGCAGTTCAGGGGCACCTGGTTCAACATGTAACAAAGAGCTGCCTGGCCAGGAAAGAGCCCGTCGGAAAGGAGACAGTTCAGAGCGCAGGTGGTGACGTTGCATCCAACCACTATCCGGCAGAGGACTCGCTGTGCTCTTCTCTGCTGAGCCCCTGAGGAGGGGAAGCCCCAGCCGTCCAGGAGCACGGGTTTGCTTCTCTCCCTGGACGTCTCCACTCTGAGGTCCTATAGACTCTTCATGCTCATGCTGTTTGTGCGTGTGCATGACTGCCCTGCCTTCTACCCCTCATTCTCACTCCCACCATCACCAAACCCACTCCTCGTCCTGCCCTCTGTATCCCCGAGAGGGTCCCCCCGCCATCTGATGGTCCTGGCCAGGATCTGAGAACCTCCCTCTCCCTTTCATGGCTCAGTTGATCAGTCACCATGGCTTGGAAACCCCACTCCTTAACCCTCCTTAAGACTGCCCCGTCCTGTGACCTCAGGACCTCATTCTTTCTTGTTTCACTTTTGCAACCATCTCTAGGCTGGGTCCCAGCAGTTCACTCTGAGACCTTTCTAAAACCCAGGACTTGGGCTTTTCCATCTGCCTCCTGTCTGTGGGGACTCCCCACTGCCTACTGGTTTTATTTAGTGTCAGCCCCCAGCCTGACCTCGGGAGCCCCTGTCGTGGGGCGTCCCTGTCATGGGGCACCTACCTGCCTGTGCAGCCTCGCTTCGCCCCGTCCATGAGTTCCGTGAGGTCAGGCGCCGGGCCTGACCCGGTGTGTTTTCCGGTCCCCGCATGAGCCCTGCTTGGAGCAGGTGCAGGGAGTTCAGATTTTTGAAGAATGGAGCTGCCGGGCCTAAGGCAGCTTGTTGCTCGCTCTCCTCGCTGCTCCGATGGCCTCCCACGAAGGGATCCTCTCTGCAGCAGGACTTCCCACCCCAGGTACCTGAGCCAAGACTGTTTTCTTTCCCTCCAGCTCGCTCGCCTGACGTGGTGGACACGGAACCGCCCCCACTCTGAGCTGGAACAGGAGGCCAGTGAGAACACAGCAGGGACAGTGGAGGTGCCCCCCAAAGAGGTCCCTGCAGGAGCTGGAGGGGCAGACAACTCCATCCGGGGCGAGGAGCAGCCTGGAGGTAGGCTGAGGGCAGGCTGGCGGTGCACGTCACAGAGGAGCAGTGGGGACGGACCCTAGGTCACAGGTCCCCAGAGACCCCATCTGGGGGTCAGTGGGGATGGGGTCTCTAAGGAAGGCCCCAGTATATCACCCTCCTCCCTTCCTAGATGGTTGTTAAATGAGTAAGACAGATGGGAGCCAAAACATTGCCTTCATCACTGATAAAGTCTAGGTGAGAAGACTTGGCTTATAGCACGGGGCAGCATACTCCCTGATACTGAGCCCCTCTGCCCGCTTGCTGGGCGTGCGCTCTGGACTGGGATGAACTGCATCATCATCCTCACCCTTTAGCACAACACCCCTGCCCCTTACCACCACCCTACCCTAAACACTGAGATGCTTCTGCCAGATGATGGTTTGGGTGCTGTGGCCAGGCTGGCGCTCAGGTCCCTAGGGTGGGAAGCGCAGCTCGGCGCCCAGTCTGAGGCTTGCACGCGGATGCTGAGTGTTCCGCCTCTCCCTCCTCCCGTGCACCTCCCTCCTTTTTTGGGTTTCTCACCACCACTCTCCCTGCCCCGCTCTCTCATCATCCCCCTATCTCCACCTCACCTCGCACCTCCCTTGTGTTTCCTCCCCTCTGGCTTCTGTCTGTCAGCCTCACGCAGGTCCTGGGGGAAGCTGCTGTGGGGCTGGTTCTGCGGGCTCTCGGGGGCCCCGGAGCAAGCGCTGAGCCCCGCGGAGAAGGCGGCCCTGGAGCGGAAGCTGACCAGCATTGAGGAAAAGCCGCTCTGGAGAAGCGTCTGCAACATCAACGCCGTCCTCCTGCTGGCCGTTAACGTCTTCCTCTGGGGCTATTTTGCGTGACCTCGCGGGCCTGGCATCAGCTGAGACAGATTAAACACAGCCAGGCCTGGCCGGCCGGAGACAGGCTTTTCTCCCACCTCACTGTCCAGACTGAGAGCAGAGGCTGCAGGAGCCCTGGAGGAGCACCCGATCCAGCCTGCACCTGACACACGGACGGTGGAGCCATGAGGCCCAGAGAGGGCCCTGGGTTTGCTGAGGCCACACAGCATGGCTCCCACTGGGTCTCCTGGCTCCAGCTCTTCCCACTACAGACCTTTCATTCCTACCTCAAAAACACGGTTTCCACCCTCTGGTGAGTCTGTTTGGGAGATTTTACTCCTATTCATGAGGTTAAAAAAGTGGAAGATACAAGAAAATGTATGGCAAGAAAGTTGCATGAACCCTCGTGCGTCTTTGCTCCTCTGTATCCCTTCCCTGTCCCCCTTCTCCGTCCTTTACTCTCTGGCTGCGAGCCCGGTCATCTGCTTCCAGCAGGAATCTCCACAGGAGGCCTTGTACTTCCACTGGCAGCTCTGCACTGATGGCTGTCAGAGCCGGAGGAGTGAGGGACCAGGGTGGCATGTAAGCATGGTGACAGACGGTGTTTGTGCAGGGAGCTCTCCTCAGCTCCCCTCGGCTCCCCTCAAATGCTGCCTCTTCTGTCCTCATACCCAAACATGCGCCAAGTCTCCAGGGCCTTGAGGAACTTAGAGTCCAGCTGGGAAGATGTGACTTGGGGCTGCTCTGTGCTTACAAACGAGCCCTGCAGAGACAGCCGAGGTGCCCCTGCAGCTGCCCTGTGTCCCCTCCCTCTGTGTGCCTGGCATCTGTCTACCCTGGGAGACACCATGACCTTGCCTAGTATCCCTCCTCCAGGAAGCTGCCCGATGCCCACAACTGGGTCAAGGTCCCGTTCCCCCTCCCACACCCTCTGGACCTGCCTCTGTGGCAGCACTGATCACTGTACTGTGAGCTTTGCCTCCTCGACTAGGCTGAGTACTCCAGGGGCCGAGGACTGTGTGACTTTGTACTCAGAAAGCAGCAGGTGTTCAATAAATGGTGAACTAGTAATTGTCCAAAATCCTGGTAAGCTTTGCACTGTGGCCTGGCTGGGTGGTGAGTTGGGGAGCCAACTGGGGGAGGAGTCCTCTTCAGTTGGAGTTTACACGCTGAATCTCAGATGTCCAGAATGAAACCCTAGTCTCTTCGCAACGCCAAAGACACCCGTGAAAATGTCCCTTCCTTTTTCTGTCTCCCTATCTAGGCTGCCCTGCTCTCATCAGATGCTCTTTAGTGTGGCCTTTGATCATCACTTTATACTATCACTCATCATAATACAAATAAAATTCTAGTTTTTGAGGTTTAAATCAACTTGAATCTATGAATACCTTCTTTTGCTGCTGCCTCCAAATTTCTGTGTCCACCCACCATCCTTTGTTCTGTGTCACCTCACTTGGCTGTGCTGTCCTCACTGTTCCTCACCGGCCCTTACTGGAACTTAGCTGTTTCCCCTGAAACCAGCAACACAAGGCATTTGTGTGCTACTGATTACACTGAAGGTTTGGGGAGGGGAAGCATTGTAAGCCACAGAAGCGCAATTTAAAATAAAATACTGAACATCCCTATTTCCCAGAGCTCCTCAGCAGCCTGCTGTGAGAGTTCCCCACAGGTCTTCTCAGTGTCCAGCCATGGTCCACAGTCCCCTCTCCCTGGAGCTTCTGTCATGTCTCCATTCCCCCCTTCTCTGTTGGGGGTGTCCTCCTCAGCCTTCCCCTCCCTTTTTTATGCTGAATCTCATCCGGGCTCCAGACCTCTCTGCCCTAACCCTAAGATTCATGAGCACGCCGTTAACACACAGGAGGGCTGCAGGCAGGGTGGCCGCTGTCCTTCCCTACCCACTCTGCCTAGTGAACCCCTGCTTGTTCCCTACGTCTCAGTGTGAAAGTCACATACATCCTAAGGGAAGCCGTGTTGTCCCAGTCACGACCTTACCTTGGCCACCTGCATCCCAGCGCAGACAGGTCCCCAGCATCCAATGTAGTCTCATGGTCCCCTGACTTTACCTTCAAAGAAAGTATCAGAGTGACATGTTTGTATAATTATTAACACTTGTCTCATCCCCTAGACTGTAAATTCCTCATCACCTAGAAAGGTCCCTGGCCCACGTTGGGTGCCCCAAAAATGTGTTGTGAATAAGAGAAACAATGAATGAATGAATGAGTGTGTGGAAGAGCATCCTTAGCAGAGGAAATCAAACATTCAAAACACAGAGGTGGGGAAAATCATGACATTATTAGAAAACAAAGAGTAGTTTAAAATGTCTAGATTAAAGGGAGCATTGGACAGGGCCACTGCTAGCCCATGTGGCTTCCCTGCGCAAGCAAACAGCCTTCATTCTTGGCATCTGTGACTCCTCTGTGGGGCTGGAGGTGGCAGCCAGAGCCCAGGCTGCATTTCGGCCCCCACAGGCCCCGAGGCCAGGTGCTCTTGCACAGGAGTCCCCACACATCTAGGAATAGTGGCCCCACCATCGCGGGGAGTGACTGGGGAGGTAGGCAGGGCTCAGTCCAGGAGCAGGGTCCCTGCTAAACTTGGGACTTCATCGTCTCTTCCCTGGATTATCGTGCCAGCCTCTGGACCATTATCTCCGTTGTCAGTCTCTTCTCCTCCAGTTCACCCTGTGCAGGATAGCAGGGCTGATCTTTGTAAAGTGCAAATCTTGGGTTACTCACTGTTTAAGATTCTCTTACAGTATTTTCCTGTCTGGCATGAGGCCCTTCAAAACTGTCAGAAATACCCCCGGGGTTCTGTCCGTGAGCCCTCTTCTCTCCTCGAACCAAAGAGAGCCTGTTCCATGCAGTAGTTAAGAGCAGGGACTTGGAAGCCTGTGCTTCTGGAACTAAACTTAGCTCTACTGTTTGCTAACTACATGATGTTGGGAAAGTTGCTTAACTTCTGTCTTAGTTTCCATTCTGCATAACAGAGATGGTACTTCCAGCTACTTCATAGAATTGTTGAAAAGATTAAATGAGTTAATTCACATAAATTATTTAAAGCAGTGCCTGGCACATAATTAAAGTCATAATTAAACTCAGTAAACATTAACTACTATTACTGCTATTAGCTGCAGGTGAGATGGGCACACGGGGAGGCAGACACTCCACAGTCATGTTAGAGCTGGCAGGACGTGCTGTCAGAGCAAAGCCAGGGAGCAGTGAATTCTTCCTAAGGAATCAAGAAAGGACATGACAGAAAGTTCTTATTGGAACTGGACTTTGGAGGATGAATAGGAGTTTTCTAGGAGATCACATATAGTAGAGGGACAGCGTGTACAAAGTTGGTAACGTGCACAAGTGCTGGCCGGGTTCTGTAAAATAGGGATAATATTTACTCATTTTCAAATACCAACCCTATACATTTAATTTCCCCTTATAAATCGTGTTTTGTTTCGGTCTCCGGCCTCTAAAGCAATCAAGTTTATTGACCAGGAACAAGAAAGAATGAGCTTCTGGCCGCCATAGCAGAGGCTGTCACTGCCCCACCCACACCCCCCGGGCATGTTTGCTGGGTGACTTACTTTTGAAAGACCCTGCAACTCCGCTGAGGGCCCTCTCCAGCTGCAGACAAATGCTCAGTCCTGCATAAAACAGGCTGGAAGTGCTGAGGAATTAAGAACCTGGGAGCAGCCCTCAACCAATGCCAAACGAGAGTTGGTGGATAACTGTGGAACCACCAGTTTCCTGCTGCTCCACTGGGACAACTCAGAGGCTTGTTCTAAACCTTCTCCAGATGCTCTCATGGGGACCGAGCCCCAGCTGCCCACAGAGTCATCCTGCCCCTTACCACACCGTGAAGGGCAGCCTCCCTTCCCTGTCTCATTTCCCCACCCCCTGCTGTGTTTCCTGGGATCATCTCCTTAATAAACTACTTGCAGTTGGTTTCATGTACAACTTCCGGGGAGACCAACCTAAGAGAGTCTATAAGGACTTGAAGGTCCTCGTGTCCTGGCCTAATCTGCTACTTGCTTTGGGAAGCTCCATACCTCAGTTTCTTCACCCTTAATAAGGGAGGTGCAAAGGTTTGAATTAGTTGAGATGAAATCTAGGGAGGCTTCTAACGCCGACAGTGTGTGCTTCTGATTTCATTTCGCTGTCGTCTCCTTGGGGTGCGGGCTGGAGGGGTGATTGGCAGTGGAGGAGGTTCAAGGAAAGCAAGTCACATGCTTGCAGACTTGAATGGAAACAGCGCAAATAGAAAAGCTGAAAAGTAGTTTTCAGAGAATTGAAATAGGTTTGCCATGAGCAATAATAACATTAAAAAGCCACTTTGGACTGCGAATGGATGATGTTTAAAAACAAGTAGGTGTTCTTAAAAATATCATAAAGAAATGTTTCTTAAAGTGGTTTGCAATTGCACTTAGATTCCCCAAAGCACTCAGCTTAATATGTGAGACTCATAACTATGTCCCTGGGTGTGAGAATTCATGTTAATAGAGGGTGGACACTGCCAGAAGCCCAGGCAAGGCAGGGTTAGCTTTCCATTAACCTAGAACGAGTGTCTCTCCAGACTTCCAGCCCTAAGTAAGATGACTGTAATTTTTCCTTTTCTCCAGGGTGAAAAGTTGGGAGAACTTTAAAGGTAATATATAAATTAAGTCCTAGAGACTTAAATTGAGGTAGTTAAGTTTGCTTTCATATTTCAAAACCAAATCTCAGCTTTAGCCAGGACTCACAAAGTAGAAATGTCAGATTTTTTTTTACTGTGATCTTACATAAATTCTACAACTTTCACATAAAGAGGAAGAAAAAACCCACTGTTGTATTTCATCCCCTGAATACAAAAGCTTTGATCCATTTCTCAGTATAGTTTGTAAGGTCAGGATAATACACGTCCAGAATGGGGAGGCACCTCGAGAGTCAGCTGGTTTAGCCCTCCTTTCCTCCTCAGTCCAGTTCAGAATATCTCTGACAGCCTCCCTGACAGGTGAGGTTAGCCAGCATCTGCCTGCCCACCTCAGTGAAGAGAAACTGATGACCCCTGAGACAAAGCATCCATCGTTGGTCGACACTGACAGTTAGAAAGTTCCTTCTCTCACTGCCTGAACTCTGCATCCCTGAATTTCCACCATTTATAGCAACAAATCAAACAATGACAAATGAATCATTTGCTCTAAAATTATACCCCTACTATTTGAGATTAATTCTTAAAGAAATAATTCATAAAACTGTAATCTCCCTGTAGAAGTTCAAATGTATCTGGGATGCGAAGTACACGAAGACTAATAAAATAGGTCATTTTTAAAACCCTCACAATTACTTTGTAAGGAGCACTTTTATATCCATCAACTCACTTAGTTCTCAATCCCACTCTAGGATGTTGAATTGTTTACAAAGAACAACTCAGAGAGGTGAAGTGATGTGGCCAAGGCCTGCCACTCAGTAGCTGAGATGGTCCTCGAACCCAGAATTCTGCCTCCGCCTTCAGGCCTCTCCCCATCTCATAGTAACATGCACAGCATTCTTTGGGAGAGACACTCTAGGTTCTGGGCATATGGAATAAACACACAAAAAAATCGTCAGTCCCAGAGGTCAATCTCATTTTAAAAAAGGCAAGTAAGAAAATTACTGCAGTACATGCAGTAAGGGCTGAGACTAGAGGTAGGAACAAAATACTTTGGGAAAACAGAGAAAGGAGCAACACATTACCTGGTAGACTTGGCGAGGGCTTCACAGACATGACATTTAACTTGGATTTTGAAGTGCGAATAGAGATTTCCGTGTGGAAAAGCAGAATGAATTATATTCTCAGCAGAAGAAACGGAAGAAAGCGAGACAAGTAGGGAGAAGGGCATGGCATGTTTGGGGTAGAGTGAGGTACCTGGTGTGGCTGAAGCATCCGGTGAGCAGGAGAGTAAAGCAGACCAGCTTGGAGAAGCAGGCAGATGCAATCCCAAGGACACGGACTGTCACTATGAGCTGGGTGCCACGCTGTAGCCAAGAATGGGATAGGGTCAGGGAGGGTGAATAAAGCCAATGAATATATCCAAGAAGCCTCTTATAATTTGTTTTGGAAAGATCACTATGGCAACAGAGAGAGAATAAAGGGCTGCTAAGGGAGGGACATTTGTGAGGTTATTGTAGTATATCTGGAAAGAAATACTGAAGAGTCCATCAACAGACGAACGGACAGACAAAATGTGGTGTGCGCACACCCTGGAACACTATTCAGCCATAAAAAGGTAAGGAAGTTTGATAAACCTTGAAAACATTATGCTTAGTGATGTAAGCCAGACACAGAAGGACAGCTATTGTATGATTCCACTTATATGAGGTACATAGACAGGGCAAATCCACGGAGACACAAAGTAAAACAGAGGTTCCAGGGCTGGAGGAGAGGCAGGAATGGGGAGCTGTTGTTTAATGGGTACAGAGTTTATATTGGAGATGATGAAAAACTGGGGCATAGATAGTGGTGACGGGTACACAGCATTGTGAATGTATTTAATGCCACTGAATTGTACACTTACAAATGGTTAAAGTTATGCTATATATTTCACCATAATTAAGATAATAAGGATTGATAGATGGATATATCCTAAAGGAAATATAATAAAATGATGAGTTTAGATTTAAGCACTCTGACGTTGAGATGTCTGTGGGACAGCTCACTGGAATTGCCAAATAACCTTTTGTATCTGTGAATCTGGAGCTTGGTGAAGAGATCAGGGCTTAAAATGTCTTAATAACTTTTGCTTGAGAGAAATGCAACCTACCTCATAGAACTAGTATTAGAGCTGTGTTTTTGTGTTGGGGCGTGGTGCTAGCCAGTGGTGTCAAATAATTTTAGGACAGTGAGTTACTTGAGACTTTATTTTGGGGGGAAACTGGAAAAGGGAGAAAGTGGAGCATCTCTTTGTCCAGTCAGGCTTCCGGGAACAGGTTGGTTCACATGTGTTGTAACAGAACGTGGAGGTGGAATGGGAGACAAGGACGAGGCTTGTTGCCGGCTGCTGGCTGTTCTGTGGGGAGGCAGCCTTCAACTGGCAGCCCCAGCAGGAATGGCCTCAGCAGCAGAGCCACACCGCCCGAGGTCCCACCCTTCCGAGGGCAGCATATATCCAATGACTAATAAGTATCGAGACACAGCCGTGTCAGCCACGTAAGTGTAACGTGAGACCACTCTGATGGGTCATTTTGTTCCAGAGCCCCCAGTGGGATTGGCAAGGCTGCTGTCAGGTTTACGTCACAGCTCAATGACCCCTCCCTTCCACTGATATGAATTCAGGGCACTGCCTAACAAGCATTCTGAACACTAAACTCCAGTCTCAAGAGTCTGAATCTCACCTAAACGCCTAACCCAGCTCCTTTGCCTTCACCTAGTGTCGTTCCTACTGGGCTCCCAAACTATGCTGACCACCTCCCTGAAGGCAAATCTCTGGATTCTCCACGTGTACTAGTGAGTAGCTAATGGCTACTTTCTGTTTTATAAGATAAGAATGTTAACAGGCTTCAATTAATCCAGTTAGACAAGTAACAAAAAGAATATCATGTGTTCAGCAAATAATTCCATCCTGGCTGCCCCGAAGACCCCCATAGCAAAAGCCATTAAACCTTAATGGGTTTTATTTTCTCTCCTGCCACCCTGAAGTGTTTGCTGACATTTGAAGTCTGGTAATAATCATCGTCCCCAGCCATGTTTCTGAATCTTCGGGCAAATTCATGGCTGTCCTATTTCTGAGTCAGATGTTCTAATCAACTAATCCATTCTAAACAGTCTTGCTTCTGGATATAAAGAAGGAAGAAAAAATAAACCTCTTTGAATTTCAGGGTCGCAAAATTGTACTAGAAAAAGTCCCCAGTGGAAACACCAGATGGTTGGGGATTACAGGTTTTATTAATCAAAATCAATTTAATTGAGATGTTGTATGCATTGGTATGAATCAAATGAACCAAGATTGAAGACAAAAATTGCTCATTCAAAGCCTTTTAGAAAGATTTAGTTTTTGTTTTATTTTGTTTTGCTTTGATATTTGTTTAGTTCCTTCACAATATATATAAAGCCCAGTAAATTAAGCAAATTACCTCCCGCATTGTATTTAATCTCAGGAATACATCAATTAACAAGGATGTAAATGTATAAACCTTTGTAAAGAAAAAGGATTTCAAATGGATTCATTCTTTAACATTGTAGCTGCCTGAATAACAGTAGCTTATGTTTACTGAGCACTGACATTCTGCCAGGCACTGTGCTAAGTGTTCTATATGCATTGTCTTGTCTAATCGTCCCAATTTACCTGAGACAGGTACTGCTTCTGGGTCCAATGTGAATGGTGCACCCGCAGTTGGGCAACATGGAGGCCCTGGGGCTACGTTCATTTTCTCTTTTTCAGATGAGGAAGGGAGGCATGGAGGCATAGAATGACTCAGCACCTTGCCACCAACTCACATGACTGGCGTGTGATACTGACAGGACTCAAACCAGACTGATTTAACTGAGCCAGGGCTCTTACTACACCACACTGTACCTCGCGCTCGGCTGTAAGGTATGAGCTCACTACGGCAAGAGAGACAGTATCATCCCTGTCACCAAGTCATCTCTTTATTCTAGCTGTTCCCTTTGCCTGCCCAATCCTTTCGCACATCTCTGCCTTCCCAAATCCCATGCATCCTTTAAGATCGCCAGCAAATGTCTGTAAAGTTTCCCTGGACTCTTTCTTCTTCCAGCGGAATTAACCATATCCTCCCTCTGTCTCTAGAATACTCGATGCCTGAATATTTTTTGTTTTTCCAAGATAGAATAGTAACACCATTCAAAAATGTTTCATGAATGCAACTCTGGTATTTGTAACATGAGTTGAGGACATGTATATTGTTCCTTGAGACAAGAGAGGAGCATTTTCTCTTGCCCCTTTACATGTCCGCCACCTCCACCTCTCTCTTCTTTTTTATTCTTTCTTTAGCCCCTAGAGTTCATGACCGGATTTGTTTACACTTACTTTCATACTTTCCATGATGATGTGTGACCCACCTGTTTGTCCCTTTCTCCTTAGGACTCTTAAGTTCCTCAAGAGCAGGGATGGAATTTCCTTCATCCCTGCATCCCCTTTCCTTGGTACCTGGCACTTTCCCCAGCACATAAATGCTCAGCAAAATTAAAGAAAACCTTTTATAACCAACTAAATTTGTCTCCTGGATGTGTATTTCTATATGTCTTAGATCAGACAGAGACAAGCTCTTATCAGCTGAATAAATCTATAGGATATAATTCAGAATGTATTTATTAAAATCAAGGTCAAATATTACCAAAGGAATAAAAAAATGTATTAGCCCATTTCAAGATGGCTGCACAGAATATACAGAGTCCCGTTTTTCAATTTGTATTGCGATTGAAAAAAGTTTCCATTTCAGAGAGAAAACACCACAAGTGTCAATAAAATGTACCATAATGTCTGTACCGGGTTAATGATAAATCCTGCACCATAGGTTGTGCAACACTACAAAGACATGCATTCTAATCAACCTGGGGGCGAGAGGTGTATTTTACAGCGAAATCATCTTATAAAGAAGTCTCAGTGCAGTCTAAATGCACTTATGCTTCTCTCATATTAAAATTCATATGAAATTGGAACATTTGGCTGAAGTAATTGTATCCTTAAATGTTTAACTGGATTTGGAGAAACTATTAACATTCACACTAACCCCTATGCTCTACGGACACAGCAAGGTCATCCATCTAGAAGAGACAAGAAGAAAACAAAAACTCCTCGGAACAGTCAGCTGATGACATGATGTCAGAACTTAAAAGCTCCCTGACAGGACATTTTCATTCTTCTTTTATACAAACATATCAAATTGGTAACCTGGTCCCTAAGCCGACTCGAAATCATAAACAGAAAACTTGAAAAGGAAGTTCTGATATAATGAGATTGAATTGTCAACAAGGGAAGGACTAACACCAAAGCAGCATAAATGCCACAAGTGAGACAAAACAGAGCCAGGCTAGCGTGGAGGCGATCACTGCCGGTACAGACGGCCCTCCTCTACCTCCACAGCCCTGCGTTTATATTGGCTGATAAATAACTGATGTTCAGACTGGTGAACCAAAATCATCACGAACGCATTAAAGCATATCCAGTATCCTTTGTTTTAAGGAGGTTAGGAAATATTGAAAAATTTAGAAGATGTTCCAGTCAATAGAAGAATATTTTAATTAAAGTATAAGAGGATGGTCTGGAACATTTAGATGTTCAGAACCCACTCACTGGGGTTCTAGGTCCCAAAAGTGGAGACTACAAAGCCTGTCCTGTAATAGCTTTCTTTAAAGGCAAAGCAAACCTTCTAATGCTATCAGAGCTAATCTCTTCCAATTCAGATTCAACTTTAAATATCACTGCTTTTTAAATTAGTTCATCTCTGACTACACCTAACTTGAAGTGTAATACCAGTTATCTCAGAAACTACTTATATGGTGTGGACAATCCTGCAAAGAGATTTTCAAATGAGAGCATGATGGAGTGTGGCTGAAAAATAATCTGATTTTTATGCTTCCTCCCCTTCCCCCTCACCCAATCATCACATTAGGTTTAATAATAAATACTAAAGAATTACAACGTGTGCTATTGCCAAGTAGCACCAGTAATGTCTTAATTGCAATTATACACATCTGGCAAGACTTCAGATCTCACCGATTATTTTCTTTTCATATCTTATAAACATTAGGAACTTTAGAAAGGTAGATCCTTTATCATAACTTGTAAACTAACATGCTAGAGAATCACTCAGTGTTTCCACCTAGTGAGTGTTTCACTCACTAGTTTACCTTCTGACAAGTTTTAGGAAAGAGACAGGAATAAAATTAACTTGCATTATATACAAGATGCTGCCCACACAAATGCCAGAAAGGGAAGCAAAATGAACAGCCAGAACATATGGCGTGAGCTGACAGCATAAAGAAATGGGTTCTGCACGAGCAACAAGGAACATCTTGAAATGCACAAGACATATGTGTTTTAGGAAGAAGGCTGAAGTGTTTCATAATAAAAGCAGGACAAAGTGAACCACGAGTGCTGAATAAAGTTTTAATTAAAAATCGGTTTTTAGCCTTCAATGTGAATAGACAATATGCTTCACAGATGGATTTTATATTTAAGCCTTATCCAAACCAAAAAGTAAGTGAGAAAAATAAAGCTTCTGAGAATGAGACAGAGGCTAAAATGTATGTAAACAATAGAGAATCCTGGTACAAACAAACAAGGAAGGAAGAGCAATCCTTCTGCCATCTATTCTCTGCTTGCCCAGTGCATAAGCAGATCATATAACCTCCCTCTGGTGCAAACACGTTTCTCCTCAGCTTAAATATAGAATAGAAACACACAGCTAGGAAACAACCTGAATGTCCAACCATAGAGAAACGATTAAATCACTTCACAGTATATCAATGCAATATTAGGTAACCATTAAAATACACTTATACATCATTTTAGAAAAATGAAGAAATGCATACACATTTCCATTAAAGTAGTAAGATACAAAATTTATTAAAACTAATAACTTTGTAGAAATGCATAGAATATCGCCATAAAACATACAAAAATATTACAAGTTATTTCAAGTTTTTACTTTCATATGAATACTTTATAAATCTTCCAACTTTTATGCAGTATTGTTTATAAGCAGAAAATAATTAACATTTGAACAGTCCAATTAAAGCTGACATATATGCCTAGAAAACCTGATTCAAAATAGTGATGATGATTCTAAGTTTATCAGAAAATGTTTTTACATTCGTCTTTGTTGCCTGAGTTGTGGACCTTATCTATGTAGTTTCATTCCTGGTCCAAGACAAGAAGGAATTGTCCCTAAGGTTCACTGGCTATGGGCAGACAATGACTGAAACAAACACAGGTAACTAGCAGGTGAAGATGTGACAGATATGCTCTTTATGTACATGGGGCCAATGGCTAACCTTTCTTATTTTTTCCTTGAAAAAGAAAAGGCCTAAACTAAACGTAAAAGGCTAGCGAATTGCTCTTTCCAATGCGTTTAAACAGCATGAGTTTAAGCTGGAAAATCTCTGGCAATGATTCCAGCGTTTGAAAGTATCTTAATGCCAGGAAATATTCTTCTATTACAAAATATTTATTTTTTAAAGTTCAGTTGAGGTTTGAGTTTTATGTGAGATCTTTAAGATAGATTGAAAGTAAATTTGGAAACAGCCTTTCTTACAAGGCTTTCTGAAGGTTTCATCTTGAAGCTGTATTTATTTATGGTCGATGCTCCTTCCCTACAGGAAACTCTAGCTCCAGCCAAGTGATCAGCTTGCTGTCTCCAAACACACCTCATTAACCCTTATTTCCACTCCTCCAAATATAGAAGTGATCAGTCACTGAGAATCAAGTATCATCTCTTAAAATCCCGTACTTAAGGAAAGCCAAGCAATAACAGGGAAACGTTCTACAGGGTATTTGTGAGAAAATACTAATATCTGGGTTTAAGCCCTCGTTCAGCTACTTCTACCTACCTTGCAGGTTACACTGTGTAACCTGCAAGAGACACTTAACCCAAATCTGAGTTTTCTCATTTGTGAAAATGTAGATTATAACCCCTGCCCTACATAATTCACAAATGTGTTATGGAGACATCCAATAAAATAACTTCTATAAAAATGCTTGAAAACGGTAATGGACTATATAAAATAGAAGCTATTATTTATCATAAAAGTTTAGCGGAAATAGTTTTTCCAAGGCTTTTAATGTTTGGTAGATAAAAATTCACTGAAGTAAAATGTTCTTTTTCTTCCATTTCCCCAACATAAACATTTGAAAATACTTTTTAATTCAAAAGCTGGCATCCTTTCTCTCATTTGGCAAAAATAATCCCCCCCACTCCAGGTTTCCAGTGGAACTGAAATTAGTTTGACTGTTTTTGTTTAAGATCATCATAAAAACCTTTCCAAATTATGCAGTTCCTGTGCCAAAACACATTCTTTATGCAGCATAGTTGCCGGAACGTATCATAAGTAAATAATTGCTGGGCCACAAAGGAGAGTCAGGATAGCATGCTTTTCCTATCCTTCAGGAAAATGAGAAATATTTTTAACATGTCCTTGTTGGGTGGTAGATTTCTTTTAAATATAATGTGTTATTTAGCAACAGATTAGTATTCTACACAGGGGGAAAGGGCTCTATACTAAGTAGTTGTTTCAGAAAACATACATATTTCAGATAAGTCCTATAGGTAACATTCAGCAAGACGACAATAGTAATACCATTTATCGTGTCCTTACCATGTGCTAGGCACTGTTTTAAGCGCTTTTCGTTAACTCATTTAATCTTCACAGTGACCCCATGGGACTGGTAATATCATTTTCATTTTACAGATGAGAAGACTGAGACGCAAAGAAATCAGATAATTTGTCTAAGATCACACAGTTACTAAGTGGTTGAAAAGGGATTGGAATTTAGCAGCGTGATTCCAGAGGCTGTGTATTTAGCCACTAGGCTGCTTTTCCGGGCAGTGAATAATTCATAGGGAACCACATCAAGTAGAAAAGTTTCTGCACAGTCAACCAATGGAATGGGAGAAAGTATTTACAGATCTGGTAAGGAGTTAGTAGCCTTTTTGTTAATAACAACAAACAACAAAATTTCAGTGATACACGATGAGTAAGCCCTAGAGAACTACTGTACAGCATGGTGCCTATAACTAACAAATCAAAAAAAGGGGTCCTAAGGGAACTCTGGAAGGTGTCGGATACATCCATTTCCTTGATTGTGGTGATGGTATCATGGCTGTGTGCATATGTTGAAACTCATCAACTGTACATATTATATACATGCAGTCCTTTGTATATCAATTATACTTCAATAAAGCTGTTTTTAAAAAAAAGAAATGTAGCTTGAATGTGCAGTTACTCAATCAGAGGATGAGTAGTGTTCCACAGAAAGTCCGTACAAATAGATTTTCAGTGGTACTACTTTTATACACTTTCACCAACTTCTATTTTAGCTCATGAGATGACCTCTTCACTTATTTTTAGTGTTTGGATATGAGAAATTTGCCCTAGGTTTTACTGCATTAATGTGAGTTCAATTTGCACTGTAATCCACTGAGGTTCTCTCTAAAGAGATACTGGCTCCACCATTTAAACACTTATGAACTGTAACAAGCTGAGTTTTTTTAATAGCGTACCTAATTGAGAGGCAGAGTTGGGTCAAATCCAAGATTTAACATTTACTGGCTGTGTTTATCACCAGCCAATCAAAACATTTTGATTCTTAGTTACTTAGTCTGTAAAACTGAAATTACTTGTACCTACCATAGTTGACAGAGTTGTGAAGGTCAAATAAGACAATGTATATAAATCAACAATACAGAATGTGGTCCTTAATAAATATTACTTAAATTCCCTTGTCTTTAATGATGTCACCAAGGTGGGAATGGGGAGTGAAAAACAGAAGCCGCCCACAACTCCCCAAGAGTACCTGCAAACATACATATACTGTACAAATTAGAGCAGAATGCATTCTCTTCCATCAGGCTCATTACTTGAATGAGCATAGCTTGAATGCAACATACTAGGATATAATATGTTAGTAAAATAGATAAAAAGACTGCATACCGAGACAGTTTTGCTTAAATATTCACATAAATACCTTACTCATTATACTAATTGTTAATTAATCAAGAGACCCATAGTTTCTAGTTAGAGTAGATTGGTTACATTCAAAGGCAAAAAGCTGGAGAATTATCCAATACTTCGGTGAAAAATGCACTGCTTTGTGAATGACAAAAGAAAGAAGGTATTTAGGGCTTGTCATGAGAATCAAGGAATTTGCATTTCATAGAAGGGATTTCAACTCCATAGGAATATAAGGTGGTAAAACAACTGCGGGCAATTGCTTCCTTGGCCCATTGCCTAATCCTACACTTATCACCCCTTGCAGTAGCAGTTTTGTTGCTGGCCCTAGTCACCTGAACACTAAATGTTTTAGCTGATTAGCCAAGTAACAGACAAAAGGCAGATCGTCATATATAACGATATGTATTTCTTAACATGAGTACTATTTTTTTAAACAGCAGTGAACTTTCGTTTATTTATTTAAGTATAATTGATTTTTAATATTCTATTAGTTTCAGGTGTACAACATAGTGATTCAGTATTTTTATAGATTATTCTCCGTTTAAAGTTATTACAAAATAATAGCTATATCTCCCTGTGCTGTACAATATACCCTTATTGCTTATCTATTTTATATATAGTAGTTTGTATCTCTTAATCCTCTACCCGTTTTGCATCCCCCCCAACCCCAGTAACCACTAGTTTGTTCTCTATATGTTTTGCTATATACATTCATTTTATTTTTGATTCCACATATAAATGATAATATATTTGTCTTTCTCTGTCTATTTCAGTAAGCATAATACCCTCCAGGTCCAACCACACTGTTGCAAATGGCAGAATTTAATTCTTTTTATGGCTGAGTAATATTCCATTGTGTGTATGTATGTATATATATGCATCACATCTTTATCCATTTATCTGTTGATGGACACTTAGGTTGCTTTCATATCTTGGCAATTGTAAAGAATGCTGCTAGGAATATTGAGTTGCATGTATCTTTTCAAATTAGTGTTTTGATTTTCTTTGGATATACACCCAGGAATGAAATTGCTGAATCATATGATAGCTCTGTTTTTAGTTTTTTGAGGTACCTCCATACAACAGTAACAGAAAATATCTATAATGGTTGCACCAATTTACATTCCCATTAACAGTGTACAAAGATTCCCTTTTCTCCACATCCTTGCCAATAGTTGTTATTGATATACTTTTTGAATAGTCATCTGACTGGGGCAAGGTGATGTCTTATCATGGTTTTGATTTGCATTTCTCAAATGATTAGCCATGTTGAGCATCCTTTCATATGTCTGTTAGCTACCTGTTAGTTTTCTTCTTTGAAAAAAATGTCTATTCGGGTCTTCTGACTATTTAAAAAATTTTTTTTATATTGAGCTGTATGAGTTGGATTTTGGATATATATATATATATATTTTGGATATCATCCCCTTATCAGTCATATCACTTGCAAATATTTTCTCCCATTCAGTAGACTGTCTTTTTGTTTTGTTTATGGCTTCCTTTGCTGTGAAAAACATCTTAAGTTTAATTATGTCCTGTTTATTTATTTTTGCTTTTATTTCTTTTGCTTTAGGAGACAGATTCAAAAAAATATTGCTATGATTTATGTCAAAAAGCATTCTGCCTACGTTCTCTTCCAGTAGTTTTATGATTTCAGGTCTTATATTTAGGTCTTTAATCCATTTTGAGGTTTTTTTTTGTATATGGTATGAGGAAATGTTTTAATCTCATTCTTTGACATGCAGCTGTCCTGTTTTCCCAGCACCACTTATTGGACAGACTGTCTTTTCCCCATTGTATATTCTTGCCTCCTTTGTCATAGATTAATTGACCATATATGTGTGGGTTTATTTCTGGTCTCTCTGCTCTGTTCTATTGATCTATGTGTCTGCTTTTGTGCCAGCACCATGCTACTTTGATTACTGTAGTTTTGTCATATAGTTTGAAATCAGAATGCAGGATACCTCCAGCTATGTGGTATGCCCAGTGGTTCTGGTGCAAGAGCTGAATTTGACATGAATACAAGTCACATCTTTCCCCAAGGTGGGCTAGGAGCTATCACCTTGATAGGAGGTGGGGCTGGAGGAGGAGGAGCTGGGGTGGTGTAAGCCAGGGCTTCCTCTCTGTTCAGTGGCCATCACCACCCTACTGGGGGGCAGGGGCAGATCCCAAGGTGCTAGAGTAAAATCCCTGAGGGTCAGGTCCAAGCTGGCTCTATTCCTTTTAAGTGTGAGCTCTCCCTACTCCCAGCACCAGCACCTTGTCCCAATGCTGGAGCAAGAGGGGCCAATGCAGGCTCACGGTGTGTGACAGTAGAAGAAGACACATAAGAAGCCATTGATAGTTCAGCTTGTTAGATGCTATAATAAAGATACACCCAGATTGTGGCGCTGGGGATACAAAGGCGAAGAGCTGCAGTGGCACTAGAAGAGCCTACACAGAGCATAATACAGTAAAAATGAGGAAACCCACAGATATTACACTCTGTTTTCTTGTCTGACCCTCCATCAATCGTTAAGTTCCTCACGTTCAGGAACCCTGATTTATCTCACTAACTCATGATCAGTACTTTTGCAGAGGTGATCTATAGAAATATAGCAAAATGCACTTTCTTGAATATCTTAAAATACCTTAAAATATATCCTTCCTCCTTATTTTTGGTAAAGAGAATAAAGGATTCTTAATTAACTTTATTAACCTTTAGAGAAAAAGGTAGGTGTGACAGTATCTAAACTCCTATCTGTCTGTTGGGTGATTTCCCTCCTACTTCACAAATCCTGGTAAGTCATTTTCTAAGGCTTATGCTATCTAGGTCAGCTAGATAGAACATCAGTTTCAATTATCATCCCTCTGTGAAGCGTATGACGTCTCTAAGAATAATTAATTAGGACTTTTTGTCCTTATAGCATTTCTATCATCTATTATAGCACTACTTCCACTGGAATAAGTAAATGTCCGTCTCCCCCAGCAAACTCGGGTCAGGAACTGGGTTTTTGTTTATCTCTGATGTCAGTCAGTGCCTTGCAGTATGTCTGGAACAGAGTAGACCTTCAACAATATTTGCTAAATGAAGGAATAGTCACAGGTTCTGGTTGTCTAAGGAACTTCATGCAATTAAACTCAAAGTTTATCAATCAGAGATACTCTCACAAATCAATAACTCCAGGTTGGGTTTTTCCTCTTACCTCTTCATTTTGTACATAAATTTCTAGCTAGTTAGAAAATCTGGGATTGTGAGAATATCTTTCTCAATTTCTAAAAAGGTGGCCCTCAAACTAACTTGCTATCCGCAGGGCCATAATAATAAGTAAAAAGCACAAATGCTTGGGGTTCACTACTTTTCAAGGTGCTTATTATGGTCACATATAAACTAGGACAAGAACAACATAGAGCTTTCATTTATTTTGATCTGACTTCATTATTTTTATTTGACTTCAAAATTCATTTCTATTCTTGAGCTGTGCCAAGTTCTAGATCTTTATTTTTAACTGATTACTGGACATTTTCCTCGATCACACCTCCACCCTCGTAAAAGCTAATCAATATTTAGTTTATTGCATCTTGGTTTCCTGTTCTCAAAAGTCCTTCCCCTCTTTCAGTGTCCTGCTCAAAGGTTACCTCTTCTAACGCTGCTCCAGGCCTGCTGCTCTCTTTGTGGTCCTTTTACTGAACTCATCATATCCCATCAAAGCATTTGCAACCTTGCACACCATCTCCAGCTAAAGCACCTGGAGTTCCCTGAACAATCTCTCTCCCATTTTGATGCTTTTGCAAGTTCTGTTGCATCAAGCTAGAATGTCCTATCCTCATTCTTGCATTCTTACATCATACAAGTTATGTAACTAGTAGTAAAACCAGGGAAGACTCACTCTCAGTCCATCGATTCCTCTTTTTTCTTAGTTGAATTAACATTTTCCTTCCTAAAATTCCTAGGGTGTTTTTTTTTAATTTAAAGGAAAATTACATTAAAAAGAAGAAAGACCTATTTATCTTTCATATTAAGCCTACTAAAGTCTAATAAATGCTACCTGATTGTACGTAATATTAAAATTCCTGCTTCTTTCAGTGAGAAAAGGCAACGATTAGTATTTAAAGGTTTTACTCTTGTAAGATAATACAACATAAAAATTCACGGTCATGGTTAGGAATAGCAACAAAAACCACTCCTTTCCCTAGGGAATGGAAATAGACACTTAGCAAAGATGCTACATGTGTGGAAATTTGCATCTGGTCCTTCAGAGAGATGTCAAATTTAATCTGTAGGAAACTGTATTCCAGAGTATCATTTTCTAAATTTCCCATTTGAGTCCCATGTTTTGTGGCCTTTGTCACACCAATGACAGACACAGGAACAGTAAGTAATTTTTGTGCTCCTTACTCACTCAGGAGATTTTCTGTGGTAGCAAACATTTTCTTTAAAGTTCGTATTTGTTCTTTCCACCAAGAAGCAACTTTTAAATGGAGGAAGTTTTCATTTGTTTCCACCAAAAGGGGAAAAAAACATACTAAGCTTCATTGAACATATGATTAAAAATAAAATAGTATTCAGTGTTGACCTTCAAAAGCTTAGACAAAACATTATCATATGACTTATAGCTGGAGGGTAACTCAGTGATGGTGTGGTCCAGTATTTCCCCAACTGTGTCCGCGTGTACCTGCAGACGGCATTTGAGAGTCAGTACAGGGGTCTGGGGTGGCAGAAAGGGAAGGGAAAGATAATCATAATGATAGATATTGTTACGTGCTCAATTTAGTTTGGAAAATCTGGGTTAATTCAATAAACACTTAATGAGCACCAGCTATGTGTCAGACTCGCTCCCAGATGCTAGAGCAAAACAGGTTTATGCCAGGATTTCTCAGAGTCTCTAATGTGCAGTGTTTACTATGACTAAGACGACCGTATTTCCCAGTTTGCCTGGGCAGCTCCAGTTTACAACTGTTGTTTCAGCATCAGTAGCACCCCCTTTCACTCCTATCATCGCACTCATGACCTTCTAAGTTTGGGGGGCATGAATATAGTGCACAGATGTTCCTAAGCTTGTATGACCAATGAAATACTTGTATCTACATCCTAAAGCCATCTCCTGGGACAGCGGTCTGCAGACATGGCTCAGGAAGTGCTGATCCACTCCATTCTCTTCATGACAGCGGAGGTGACTCAGGACCAGAGAACTAAAGCCCAGGACGCCGGGCTCCTATCTCTGATGTGCTTTCCAATATATTGCAGATAGCCGCAGACAAAACACTCTTAACATGAAGTTTTAAAGTCTTATTATTAAATAACAAGTATTATATATTTTCTCCTAATGTAAAAATAAATCACCCAATTTTACATGTTAATTCCAATTTAAATAGCCCTCAACTCAAATTTTTTTCTTTGAAAATTACAACTGTAAAGTTAACCAAAGACGGAGTCAATGAGAAAACATTACCTCGTAGTCAAATTTTCAAGTTTAAATTCACTATCTCCTACTCTCTGCGCTTCCTCCACTCACTCTCTGGTAACTATAAGGTAACTGATTTCTTCGTATCTTCAAAGCATCACTCGCCTCACAGGTGTGTGTTTGGGGGGTGGAGGAGGAGCTAATTTTATCAACCAACAAACTTTCCAGTACAAAGAGTTATACCCTAATATTCTACTCCCCTTTATGGTTCCAAGTGTCCTTTAAAGTAAGGAAGCTACTTTTTTGGGGGCTATTTGATACCTATGAAACCTCTGAAGAGGTTAAATTACAACATTAGTCCTTTACTCTTTCTGAGTTTCTACATGCTTATTAACAAAGGCTATTTTCTGCTTCTGGTTGCACCAAAAGATATGGCTCTAGCAGATAATCATACAAAGAATTCAATCTTTAAAAATCAGTTATTCACATTTTGGGTCACACATAGCCGCTGCTATTTCTAGCTAACTGATTTCTTAGGTAACTTAGGTAGTTCTTTTAGAGAAGAAGGAGTGAATGATTATATAAACTATAAAAAGGTTATACCTTATGAGCTAAGAAATATCAATAGTCTAGTCTTTTCTGAGAGAGCAAAATGTATAAACTAGTTAAAACAGGGTTTAACTCTGGGGAAATTCATCTTTGTACAGTATATCTTTTTGCTCATCACCAAGAAAAGGGAGTTAATAATAATAATTGCATCTTAGTCAGACAAGATAACGAGTCAAGTAGATGAAAAGCAAATTACAAGGTGATTAAGGCAGAAGAACATTTCTAGTGGGAATCTGTTCTTAGATTTGCAGCTGCTGACATGAGACAGATCTGCTGGAATAGCCTTCTCATTGTCAGATTGGCGGTCGTGACTGTGTCGCAGAGCTCTGACTTTTAGAATACAGCACTCTTTTCCATGATTGGGAAAAAAAGGTTTGCCCATGATAACTTACCATTTGACGTAATAAACTTATCCAAGTCTAACTACTGTACTCAAATTAGAACCATCTGTTTAAAAAAAAGGAATACAGATATTGATCACATCAAACGTTTTCATTGAGAAGTTGACAAGGACACTCATACAGTTTATCGAGGCTGGTCTCAGAAGCTTTCCTGAGTATGAGAAACAAAACTACAGGCCTTTTTGTATAAGTTCCTGTACATCTTGTCCATGCTGTTCTCAAAGGTGGGTCGGTGGGACTTTCCTTTATAAGAGGCTGCCCTGTTGGACCAGTATTCGCCATCATCCAAATGGAGAGTGCCACTTGGCCGCTGAAAAGAGCTAGAGAAAAAAAAGGATATGAAAGATGAAAACAATGATGAAACAAAATGAGAGGTAATCTTATATAAATCGAGTACCTACTAAGCACTTGATGGGTGTGTGATACTCTGGGCTATGAGAAGTCAAACAAGATTAAGCCTGTGCCTTTGAAGAGTGACACTACTGCATGAAACAAGTATGAAACAATAAAATGAAAATGGTATGAGAGTTAAAAAGGAATTCAGAGAAGAGAGACGTACAACGTAGTAAAAGCAGAGCAGCAATGGCATGGCATGGCTGGTTCACAGGAGTGCCTGGCTTCTAAAGTCAGGTAGCCTCGAACTAAATTCCAGCTCAATCTTTATAAGCTGTGGGACCTTGGCCAATTTACTCAGTCATCCAGAGTCTCAGCTGTATTTCTGCAGTACTGTTTTAGAAACTGAAGAGAATCTATGTGAAGTGCATACTACAATGCTTAGCTTGCACACACAAGTCATTAAATACAAGGCACTGAACTACTAGATACTTTATATATATTTACACATATTTATCAAAAAATCTTAAAACCCTCTGAAGTTGGTAACTGTGGAAATTGAGACTCACTGAAGTCAAGTGACTTGTCTGTTACTATTCAGCTAGTAAGTGGCAGAATGCAATCTTTCTACTGTGGCATGTTACTATCCTCAGGGAAGAATAGAAAATTGGACTGAATATGAACCACTTTTGGGAAATGGAAAACAAAGCAGAAGAGCCTGTATTTGAAATGATAGGGACCCACTGTAATTTTGAGGGCTTTGAAGAAAAAGGAGAGAGAACAGAGAGGAAGCTGTAAAACAGACCAGGACTAGGCTAGCTGTAACGGGAATAGAGAATAAAAGGCAGCTCTTGGTGAAGACTTGATAGTATTTTTCTTTTATTTGCTAGAAATAAAACACTGGTTTTTTCAAAGACTGAGTTTAATTTATTTTTTAAATAAATAATCACCCTACTTCAATAAATTAAGCACTTGTTGCAGATAAGACCTCTCAGGCATGCAGAGATTATGAAGTTTGTGCCATACAAAACTGTATGTCCTTGCTGTATATCCGAAACTAACACAACATTGTAAATCAACTATACTTCAATTGAAAAAAAAAACTTGAAGAAATTAAAAAAAAATCTGTATGTCCTTGCTATTAAATACTACAAATACTTTCTTCATATATTTGGAATCTCACTCCACACAATTTCTTCCCTGCCTTATCAGTCCCATGATGCTACTTCTATTGTCAACTGTGAAATAGGAACTCTTGGAGCTTTATATCTGTAAAAAGAATTTGCTATTCTCCCTGAAGTCTATCTACCACCTGAACACAATAAAAGTGGTCATGAGAAAAGGCATCAAGCGGCTCTGTTATCATTCTTAGAGCTTGACACGGTGTTGATGAGGCTGTAAAGTGATGAGAACAGTTATACACTCACCTTGTAAAACAGTCTGGCATGACTCAATAAGGTTAAATACACAGCTTTGATTCAACAACTCCACTCCTAGGTACCCCAGCAAAATTCTTGCATGTGTGTACCAGGAGACACATACAAATATGTTCATAACAACACTCTTCATAACAGAGCTAAGAACTGCAAGCAATCTAAATATCAGCCTACATTAGAACAGATAAGTCAAGCTGTGGTGGAAGCATGCAACGGTAGAGTGTGCAGCAGGGAAAAGGAATGATTTATATAGCTGCATGCATCAACATAGATGAAACTGAAAAATCTACTGAGTGGAAAAAAGCAAACTTCAAACAGTACACAGTTATATTACATTTATATAAAGTTTAAAACAAGAAAAATTAAATAATTTGTAGCTTAAGGACAGATACGTGTGTGATATAACTTTAAAGAAAAAAAGGAGAAGGGTTATCAGAAATGTCACAATAGCAGTTATATCTATGGAAAGAGATGCAATTGGTTAAGGGCATCAGATGGCTTTACTGGTATAGATTATGTTCTATTTCTTAAGCTGGATAATGAGTAAATGGGTATTCATTTTATTATTGTGTTATTATTATTATTATTATCATTATTATTATTATGGACACAAATCTTAATTATATTCCTCTGTTACAGTTGACATATTTTACAATGTTTTAAAAATTCACCTCTGTGAACCATGACAGTAGGTCTCTGTACTCCCTGACGGCTTTGCTAAAATGGGATTCTACCTTGTATTTTCCAATGATATTTACTAGATTCTATCAAACTTTCTTTACACTTGGTACCATCTCTTTCACACTGGAAGCTTCTGAAAATAATATAGTCTCTGGGATAACAAACATGATTATCCATACTTTTATTTTGTCCATTCAGTTTCAGAGAAGTAACTAACAAAATTTCTAATAATATTTGTATAAGATTTAAATTTTTTCAAAAGGCCTTTGCCAAGTCTCAATGCTATTGCTTTCATGTAGTTTCCATATTTCTTTCATTAGCTTTGTTTAAGAAGTAGTCTAGCCAACTGAGTACAATTTCTTTCATAAAATTTCTCACCAAGCGCAACACTTGCTTCAAACAGTCACTTAAAACAGTTGTTTGAAGAGGGGAGGGTATAGCTCAGTGGTAGAGCGTGTGTTTAGCATGCACAAGGTGCTGGGTTCAATCCCCAGGACCTCCAAAAAAATAAAAAAGCAAATAAATAAATAAAAACAAACCTAATTACCTCCTCCCCCCCAAAAAACAGTTATTTGACAATTTGAGTCAAGTGATAGGGAAATCACACACAAATACATTAATAGAACATTTACTTCATACATCTGCAAACATATCTACAAGCCTAAGTCCTCACATTTGCTTCAGTTCCCTCATATGGCTTTAGGGGTCTGACATGTTGTGGTTCTTGTTTGCTTGTTTTTGGTTTATTTGTTGTTTTGTTTTGTTTTATATCAAGTCATGCACTAATTAATATTTCACAAAACACAAATTTTTCCCTTCTCTCCCTTTTGTCCACAATCATCAACTTTACTGTATACTGACGATCAGATAGTAATGTCCTTCTCTGAACTCTAAATTTTGCCACAATAAACCTACTCAACAGAAATTTGAATTTCTATCAAGTCACTACTCAGCTTTCGGTAAGGTGAGCAATAGCTGGGCTGCTAACTTTAAAAATCACTGGGCTGGTTTTTCAGAGATTAGAGACCAAACTCCTGATCCCTGTCATAAATGACTATATTTAATGTCATCAGGCATATATTTGCTCCTCCTTTGGTATCATTTTTTTTTTCATGTTACAAAGCTGCCTTAAAATACCACCTCAGAGCTTGCAATGAATAAATAAAATTTAGAAAGATTTTTAGAATCAACTGTGAACCGGTTCTGTAAAGAAAAGGTTAAGGTTCTGTGAAAAAAAAAAGCTAAATGGCCAAAATAGATATTCTAATGCCTTTAAGAATTTGCCAATTTTGACAGGCAATTTCCTTCTATTTAAAAGTGAAAAAATTTTCAATTTAGTAAATAGTATAGTGGTTCTCTGGAAATTATTTGGGAATTGTTTCATCCTGGAAGTCTGAATTGCAAAACAGATGTTTGCAGAACACCAAACAGGTCCTATTATGGTCCATGGGTAGGTGCAAACAGAGTAACAGAATGTTAAAAGCAGTATTTACTTCTAGGCATTGGAAGCACTGACTCTCTAATGAACTGTGAACATACTGAGTCAATTCTGATTTCCTATTACTGGGAATATTAATAAGTTTAAAATGTTTAAGTGACACTAAAAAGTCTTATTATAGTAATAGGTTTTTAAAGACTTCACTTCCCTATTTTTACCATGAGTATCTCCAGCATTCATTCATTCAAAGCATTTAGTAAGTTCCTACTATACAAAATGCTGCATCAGTGCTATATAACAGAAAATGGTTATCTTCAAAATAGGGATAATATTGCTATTTCATTAAATGCAGTGCATTTTTTGGCAACTTACTCTTGCTACTTGAATAGGGAGCCCTCTATTTAATTATGACAATGCTATTAAGAAAAAAAGAACAGAGAGCAGGATAATACCTGAGAACTGGGCATTTTCATGCCCTAAGTGTTGCTAAGGTATATGTTATAAATTGATTTTTTAAAGCCTAGCATATATATGCAAAGAGAAGAAAGATCTTAGGCAGCTTAGCATGGACTAGGAGACAAAGGGCATGACTAGTTTTTTGCTTGAACAAGAGTGAACTCACTTGAACCCCTGACAGTGTTTTCTATATCAACATAAAATGAAGGCCAAGTGCATACCACTTTACACAAAGTCTTCAGATAAAGAATCTGTAAGGTGATATACATGAATAAGGTCAGAGGATAAGATGGATATGCCACACAAAGAATATTAATTCTCAGAAATAATTGGGAGGTCATGAGAATAAAAAAAAGAAAATTGGCCATTTGTCATTTGTACTTAAAGAAACAGAGTTGAAAGTGACTTTAAAAGATAATGATGCATATTCTATACTTTAAACTTGTGATCTAAGGTTCAATATAATCTAAGACATTTTATAATACAAGAGATTAATTCCTCCCATAATAGTCAATAAAGGTTTCTATCAAGCAAAACTTTGATTGACAAAACATGTAGAACAGTATTGAGGATGTGATGTATGCTCCACAGATATGGATAGATGGATGGAAGGATAGTAGAAAGGGAAGTATTCAAAACCTACCCCATTTAGAATGTACAATAAAGAGAGATTATATTATGATCTAATTAAATCTGAAAGCATTTTGTAGCTTTAAAGGTAAAGATAACACAGAAAGATAAAATGTCATGGAAGACAAACATTTATTGATAAATGATAGCAGTAGTTCTCAAACTTTAATACACGCCAAAGTCATCTGGAGGACTTATTACAATGCAGATTATTGAGCCTCATCCCCAGAGTAACTGAGTATGTCTAAGGTTGGGTCCAAAAATTTGGATTTCTAACAAGTACCAGGGCAATGCTGATGCTGCTGGTCTAGGAACTATACTCTGAAAGCATTAAATTAGTGGCTTTTCTACAGAATTGAAAAAAAAAGCTTAGTTATTTTACAACTATTATTATTATTTCATAATAACTATAAATGGAGTATAACCTTAAAAAATTGTGATTCACTATACTATATACGTTTAACTTACATAATATTACTGTACATCAACCATACTGCAACAAAATAAACAAAAATTAAAAAGCTTAGGGAAAAAATTGCATGTTACCACTTATCTTTTTTTATTATTCACAGGAACTACACAGTAAACATTAAAAGAAGTCTATTCAAATGAATTTACTGAAGACTGGTTACTTACAGATGACTTATTTCCCTTTCCTGAGGATGTGCAGAAATGAGCTACTGACAACAAATAAGGTCTAATAGCTTTCATTGTTATTAATTCCACTGTTGATTCCTTATCTAGAGATGTTATTAAATATCACAACCATAAAATGAGTTTACTTAACTAATGCCTTAGAGTTTCAGTAATGCTATTGATCATTATTAATAAAGGACCCAATGTTAATATTTGAACTTTTAAATTGAGCTCCTAGTACATGTCAGAGACCCTGATGGGCATCAAAAACAAAGATAAGTAAAACATCTGTGCTTTCAGGGAGCTCACGCTTAGTAGAGGGGGTAAGACAGACACATAATGAAATAGTCATTGTGAGATAAATATTGCTAATTGAAATTATATACATGAGAGGAAGCGTCAGGGTAAAGGAGAAAATGACTAACGGTTGGCTGAAGTCATAAAAGGTATCTCAGAAGAGGGAACAACCTGAGCTTAGTCCTAAAGAATGAGCAGGCATTCACTAGACAAACAAGAAAACATGAGTTAATCCAGGCACCATATTATACTGGAACCAAAGCAAAAATCAGTTTGAAATATCATAAAATACCAGTATACCTGCAGAGAAAGAAGGAAGGAAGATTTAATTGTTAAGAGTCCAACAGGTAATTTTATCCTGGAGGGAATAAGGCGCCTACAACAGGAGGACACAGAAGGGGTTTCTACTACGCATGGGGGATTGAAATACGATTACTTGAAAGTCTCCTTAACCTCGAATATTAGTTTTAGTGTATATTTGGGTAAAGAGGACAAGTGGTCTTAATTTAAACACACAAAAAATAGTATTTTAAACTGATATTTTAAGTCACCCCTCTGGTTTCACTAATGCATGTTAAACTCATTATCATGCCCATAGAGAATATCCCGTTTGCTTTCCTTACTCTTTTGTGAATCCCTTCTCATACTTCCAGTAAAAAGAACTAGACATAAAACTGATCCAAATGTGGACTACAGCCAGAATACTTCAGAGTATTTTCATTTCTTACCCCAGTTAAATAGTGAGCATATTTTTATTCCTAAAGACAGTCATCACTGCAGCTTAAACAACTACAGTTTGAGTATAACACCATAAATATTGCTTATTGTGGCTCCCACAGCTAACGGGATGGCTGCTAATAATCTTCTCCGTATTGTCATTTAGCTAGAAGTCCCCCTATCTAATATATCTAGTTAAGACCATAACTGCCTGTTTGTTTATGAAAATGTCATAAAATTATAATCCTTACTGAAAGTTTTATTTAGTATATTACTTCTCATGATCTGTTTAAAAATTAAATTAGCCTGGCAAGAATTGGCTAGTTATAAAGCCACTCTGGTTGCCTTCTAATGTTCTTTAAGGGAGTTACTAAGTGGACATTGGACACGCTCTGGTACTTTTCAGATACCAAGCATCTATATTAAGTAGGCCAGTTTAACTGCCAAGGTCATATTTTTGTTTCTAAAGATAAAAACATTTCCTTTCATTTCCCTTTTCTAATCATCAGAAACTTTTCTAAACCCCTAAGCTAAAATTCCTACACTTTGAAAAATCATATCAATATGCAGCAACGCAAATATTTCTGAATATCAATTTATCTTCCAGACAAAAATTTAAAAAAGCAAAAAACAAAAACCTGAAATATTTAAAGAAAAAGGATGCTATGGTATTTGAGTTAATAACACAAGATCCAAAGAATTCAAATTAGAGTTAAGCAGCATTTTCTCACTTAAAACTGAAAGCTTATTCTTAGTTATTCAAAAGGTTTTAAGTCTATATATTATTTAAATTTTTTCTTTCATTTATTAATACTAAAGACAGCTTTTTGGCTCTGTATTACATCTTGGTAAATTCATCAAGTTAATCAGATAATGAGCAATAGGTAAGAGACGAAAACTACAGTCAATCTGTGCTATTTAAAATGATACAGTCAAAGTTTATTCAGCATGAGATTCTGCTATAATTTCATAATTAGAGCATTTATGTTGAGCATATTCCTACCGTCAGTAACCTGCAAAACTTGCACAAGCGAATCGAAACAAGTTTACATCAATAGCTAGTTCCATAAGAGAACAACGCAGCTAAAAATTTTGGGCAATAGTCATAAAAGGCCAAGTCATGCTCTAAACATGAACTTAAAATTATTTTTATCCTCTCTTCTCTCTTTTTGTGGCCAACTCCCACCTTCATGAAGCATCACCTTGTGCCTGGCCTTTAATTAAGACTAATGCTCAACCTGGATGTCAGAAGTACACAACAATGTAGAGAATTTTCAACATCCTGAAAACTGAAGAAATCTGAAATATACATAAAAGGTACTAAAAGGAGGAAAGAGCATCCCAGGGCACTGGGAATTGGCAAGGCTACCACAGCAAGTGTGTATAATTTCCTGAAAGACTGGCACTACGTGAGTGAGAAGCTCATCTGCATGGACAGTGGACTCTTTCCCCAGTCTAGCTCCCAATCCCCAAAGAGTGAAAGTACAGGGTCACTTAATAACTCCTTGATAAGAGACTTCCTTCGAATGAACTTCATACTCAAAGGTGATGGAAGACCCAGGACAGCAAGCATGCATATGCTGATGCCTGGAAGATGAAGGAACAAGCACTCTAATATCCTACTCTTCCTACAGGAAACACTGAGTGTCTGCTATATTCCTGGCTGACAACCACAACGTATATCTAGATCATAAGACAAAGAATTGAGTCCTGGGCATAACTTTTGCTGAGAAAAACACGGAAGAAAGAAAGTTTCCTTTGTGAATATTCGCTATTTGATGATGAGTCATAGTTATTTTGCTTCACTTTAGTTCTTTTAACATGGCCGCTAAATCCAACATTTGGGCCTCTTCAGGCAGTTTCTAGTAACTCCATTTTTCATGTGTATGGTTCACACTTTCCTGTATCTTTGCATGACCCAATTTTTTATTGAAAACAATTTAGATAAAAATTGCAGCAACTCTGGGTTCTGAGTCCTTACTTACTAGAGTTGTTGTTTTTGATGATTTATTCAGTGATTTGCCTGGATGTATGCTATGAAGTCCGTTTCCCTTGCACTATGTAGTTGCTGGTATCTCTCTTTTTTTTTTTTAACATTTTTTATTGATTTATAATCATTTTACAATGTTGTGTCAAATTCCAGTGTAGAGCACAATTTTTCAGTTACACATGAACATATATATATTCATTGTCACATTTTTTTCTCTGGGAGCTACCATAAGATCTTGTGTATATTTCCCTGTGCTATACAGTATAATCTTGTTTATCTATTCTACAATTTTGAAATCCCGTCTATCCCTTCCCACCCTCCGCCCCCTTGCAACCAAAGTTTGTATTCTATGTCTATGAGTCTCTTTCTGTTTTGTATTTATGCTTTGTTTTTGTTTTTGTTTTTTTTAGATTCCATATATGAGCGATCTCATATGGTATTTTTCTTTCTCTTTCTGGCTTACTTCACTTAGAATGACATTCTCCAGGAGCATCCATGTTGCTGCAAATGGTGTTATGTTGTCGGTTTTTATGGCTGAATAGTATTCCGTTGTATAAATATACCACTGCTTCTTTATCCAGTCATCCATTGATGGACATTTAGGCTGTTTCCATGTCTTGGCTATTGTAAATAGTGCTGCTATGAACATTGGGGTGCAGGTGTCACCCTGAAGTAGGATTCCTTCTGGATATAAGCCCAGGAGCAGGATTCCTGGGTCATATGGTAAGTCTATTACTAGTCTTTTGAGGAATCTCCATACTATTTTCCATAGTGGCTGCACCAAACTGCATTTCCAGCTGGTGTCTCTTGTTTTCTTTCTTTTTTAAAAAATTATTATTTCTATTTGTAAGCCTAGCCTTCTAGGGGTCGCCCCTGAGTCAGCATAGCTTGGTGACCAACAAATGGTTGGTCAGAGTCAATAGTCCTATACAGTTGCCATATTTTGCCAATGGATCTGTGTGTAGCTTGGGGAATACATTCAAAGTTTACCCAGTTTACAAATCTTCCCCAGATTTTGCTTTCTGCCTTCATAAGGCCTCACATTCAGCCATGGGCTAGTGGCTCCCTAATACCTTCTCCAGTCTCTCCTAAACATATTTATAGCCTTATGCGTACATATAATGTTCCAGGCTGACAAGGATAAGCAAAACTTTATCAAGAATAACATTGGTCATCTTGTCTCTGATCTCTGTTGTCTGCCCTAACAAGCAGTAAGACTTCAGGCCTTTCCTTACTGTTTGCCAGTGGGATAATCATTGTTTCCATTAATCCTCCGACATATGACATTTTCTATGCTATGCTCCACATCAAGTCAGTCGCCTTGGGCGGCAGAGCTGCCAGTCTTTTGGCATGACTAGCCCAGCAGAACTTTTGTGCCAAGAAGCTAGGGGGTGGGGGACAGAGATTGGAACTCTAGGCAAAATGCCACAGACTCCTACTGCTCTTACTGAGCTTCAGTAGATTTTCTTGATAAATGCTTCTCAATTTGTTATATGCCTCTGGTCAATTTCCAGAATCCTTAAATGGTTGTTTTGGACAATTCTGTTCAGTTTTGTTGCTGCTTTTGGTGGAGAGGATGTGCTGAGCTCCTCACTCAGCCATTTCAGAAGTCCATGCAGACTTTCTCTTGACCCCTGTGTCAGTGGGCATCTGCAGACGGGTAATTTTTAGCCAAGGTCCCAAGTTCCCTCTTGACTTCTGCTGATAGAAGCCTTAAGGCAAGCAAGTGGGGGATTCCTTTGAGTATGGGCTCCCTCATCTTTCAGATGGGAAGTAGAGTGGGTGTGACTTCTTGGCCTACCATATAGTATGATTTGGGGAGAAAACTAAAATAATATCCTCATCAGTTCAGTAGCTTCTGCAGCTAATATCAAAGATACTCTTAAAAAATGTCTTGTAGGACTAACCACTCTGTCCTATTGATCCAACTATGTGTATAAGAGAAGTGGCAAGGAAGATAATCTCAAAAATGTGTAAGCAGAACTTTCCTGATGCTCTGCTTAACTCTCTCACTTGAGAGGTACTAAAACAGTCTCAAGTGATCCAAAGCTCAGCCATTAACACTGCGTGGTGAACTGGAAAAAGAATCAATACTAAGGTTTATAGCAAACTTCAATAGAAACAAGCACTTTTCAAAATGTGGTCCTTATACTACCTGCACCAGAATCATCCATGATATTTTTTTTAATGCACATTTCTAAGTCTCACCCCTATATATAAGGAACCAGAATCTATAGCAATAGAAAGTAGAAATATTTATTTTTAAGAAGTATATTATGCATACAAAAGTTTGAAAATCAGACCCTTTGTTTTATCAATCCTACTCACTTCTAATGCAAATTAGAATTAATTACATGGATACAGAACCCAAAATTGGGATTCATATAACAGCAATCTAGGGACTAGAAGTTTAAGTAACAACAATAAAGGGTAAAAATTCTTCCTCAAGGTATACACTTTTTTGGACTTTCCTTTTCCTGTTTGGATTGCTGCCTCTTCAAGCTCATTTATAACACACTACCTTCCTTCATGAGAGGCCCAGACTGCCTTCTGGATAGGAAGCAGTAACTTTGGGGCAGGAGCTCACACTTAACACTCTGTGTAAGGGACAAAAGAAGTCCTCCCACGTTCATGGAATGCCTAGCCTGGCTTACCAGGGTAACCATCAGAGATTTCAGTCCAAAACACCAGTTAGCAATAAAACATATTCCATTATCTGGAGCCTTTTTCTTAAACTTGTTTTTCAGGAAACTAAGGAAGATGGAAGCCATATAGTAATCAGTGATATGGCATCAGAGGATTCAGAAAACCTTTAGTTACATAAACTCACAATTTACATTCAGTTTTTAATACCACATTTTATGGCAATTAACACAGCTTTCAAAAGTCTTCATGAGATTTGCTAGTATAATCTTGCAAAAATTTTATTATTACTAATATTTCTAAAATTTTAGGCTAGCAGAACTGAATTTCTTTTATGTTATTAAAAAGAGACTTACTCAAGGTTTAAATATACAGAATCTGTTGTCTGGTTGAGAATAAATACAGCCTGAAATAAGTCCTGAATATGCATATTTGCAAGGTAGCCAAATACACTATAAATCTTAACTAGGACGAAAGGCATCGCCATAAACTGACTATATTTGTTTGCATTTAAAAGTTTCAGTAATGCAAACATTAACTATTTTAATAGGAGTTTATATAGTTAAAATTTTACAAATAAATAAGTAAAAGTCTAAATTTGCCACAAATCCTGCAGATAAAAACCAGGTTATTTTAATACCAACTATGTGCAGATCTCTATACGCTGTGTTTATCAAGCTCATACCTATACTCCGGGTCACTGTCATAGGCAGAGTCTCTATATAAAAGCCCTCTTTTCAGTTCCAGTTCGTCTTCTTTCTCTGGGTCTCTCTCATCCTGAAAAATGTAAAGATTTCCATTAATTTATTTTATAATTAGAATGACACCCTCTCATTCAATGTAAAAAACTGAATTAAATCCTGGATTTCTTAGTAAGGAAACAAAAGAGTAAGTGAGATTTTATTACTCTGTTCAATAGTTCAAACAAAACTAATATAATTTCACTATAGTTTTGATAATACTGCTTATCAAAGACTAGACACACAGTAGATGTTTCTTGCATCAATGAATGAATAGGAGTGGATAGTGTGTCAAGATATGTAATAATATGCATAGTAACAGCTTACACATTGTTATGTGGACTCCTAAAATCTGCACCTGCACTCTGCAAAATAAGTATCTAGGAAAACTATGTAGATGTAAGCATTTTAACACATACCTATGACTTACAAAGGAAATGACTTAGAATTTTACTCAGAATGCAATAACAAACCCCAAGAGGCAAAAATAAAAAGCAAGGTAGTTGGAATTACATGATTCCTCTTCCTTCTATGGGCAGCTCGTTCTTTCCTTCTGACAGACACGCTCAAGGGCGTGAGAGTTTGGATTATAAAGAGAGAGCTTTGTAAAGGGTGTCATTCATAGTAACGATGTTCTTATGTATGGTAATTTTATATAATCTAGTATCAAGTATCTTTCTCAACTACCAGCCAATACCCTCATTCTGTACTCAAACAGGAACAGAAATGAAGAGAACTGACGGTAAAAGAAACTAGTAAGTACAAAGAGATTGTCTCAAGGAGTAGTGTTAATAAGGTAGTCCTTCATTTTATGTAAGAAATCAGCTGAACAAAGATTATGAAGAAAAATGGTTTAAAAATTTTGCTGATGGCATGAAATTGAGATGAGAGCATTCAGTTAAAGATGTAAGCAATAAATATTATAGCAAGTTAAAAATCACAGAAAATGTGAATATATCTTTAGAACTATTATAACTTCTAGGTAAAATGAATCCTTTTACTATTCTGAAGTAACTCCATTTATTCCTATTAATGCTTTTTTCCCCTAACAGTTTTGGTTTACTATTAATATAGCTACAATAGCTTTCCTTAAGTTAGTGCTTGGATGGCATATATTTGTCTTTTTATTTTCAACTTTTCCTTAATATTTGGTTTCTATCTTTTTCTTACATAGCATATAGATGGATATTGCTTATTTTTGTCCAGTCTGGTAAGTCAATGAAGTAGAGCACTTATATTAACATCACAGAAAATGTGATCGCCTGCAATGATTACAAAGGACAATACAAAAGAAAGTGTAAGACATAAAAGAAACAATGTAATGTTTTCAACCTTCAGAAACAGATTGTGTTACAAGAAGAACTGAACGAAAGAGATGTAAATAATGTTGAATTTTAAAATTCCATCCTTGGAAAAGTTATTAATTTCTAGATTATATAATAAGTGGTATTAGACATAAACATTAATCAATATTCTTTATTCAATTCTGTCAATACAGTTGAATAAATAATTTTTGACCAGGAATAATAGAAAATGTGAATAAACATTTACATGTAAAAAAATAAAAATACCTTTATAAATATGAACCTCAATTATTCATTAAATATACCCCTGTTTTGAGCTGGGCACTTATTATCCTAGACTCTGAGGATAGAAAGATGACTAAGACATGGTTCCTGCACACATGTGGAATAAGGTTTGTCCATTCTATGAAGCTCCATGAGTAGAATGGATCGAAGGGTAGAATTACTAGGAGGCATTGTAAAGAACAAAATGAGGAAGAACTTTCTAATTAGTAGAGCATTCTAAAAACAGAATGGCTACCTTAAGAGGGAGTAAGATCACAATCACTACAGCTATTCATTCAGAGCACTGATACTGATCTGGAATCAAAGATTTCATGGAGGGGAATTCTAGCCTGAGAAACAAAAAGGACTAGAAGGCCTTCATGGTTATTCTCTTTAAATTTTAAAACTATATTTTGTGACATTTTATATATATTCAAAACACATACATATCTTTTATTATAAGAGTCTGCTTATGTAGGCTTTTTTTAAAAAGGTCAAGTTATATAAAAGCAAAGAGGCAACAAATATCATCCCTTATCATAAGCTATTAAGTATAAGTAAAGTAAGTATTTGAAGAGATGTGTCATTCAGTGCCTGAAAATACATTTCCAGGGCACAGAGAAGCGCCTCCCCTCTTACTCTTCACCAGCATTCCCATCTGCCCACAGGGTAAATACAGAAAAAGATGGATGACACCAATATTTGTTGAGTTCCTTCAAGGTATCTAGGACTGAGTTAGGTACTTCTTATCTGAGTCTCTTGTAAGCCTTCAATAACTTCAATGAAAAAGGTATTTCAACTCAGAAAAATTAATAACTTGCCTAAAGATACAAGTTATTAAGTGGCAGAGCTGGGTTTTAAACCCAGATCTAACCTGATTTACATTATACTGCCTCCTAGAATGCAAATAAGCTGGACTACAAAGTCAAAGTCTCTTTTCTAAACCATTAGATTATTCTCCTGTATGAAAATTAGGCTCAAACTCTTTCAGCTAATATCTATTCAGTTAGTTTTTTAATGAGGGTATCCTGAAATAATATAGCCCAGAAGAAACTTTTTTCAGGATTTCCATGAAGAAACGTTTTTCTTTAAGCAAAAGTCATTAATAAAATGACACATTATTAACAGAAGTTGTGTGCTTTCCTTTCCTAAAACTGGCAGTAAGTTAAATGTTCTCTCAAGATTCCTGTCCCCAGTGATCACTATCTCACACATGGAACTGACATGCTCAGAACATCCCTGGGACAAAGAAATAAAAGGCACCCTCTCAAGCTTGCAAACTGAAAAATTTAGGACAAAAATGGTTCAATAGTCTAAGATAAAGCCAGAACTAAAAGGCAGGCATCTCACTAATTACATAGTATTTAAATTAAACATGCACCTGACATTCTCAAATAAAATTCTCATATATAGCTAAAATACCTATAAAATGTGTTTTATTACTATCAAATTCAAAACATCATTTACAATAAATTGTATACAAGGACAAGAATTCAAATAGAATTTAATTACTAGTTCTAATTTGCATTATCACCGTGGACAATTAATGGCTTTGATTTCCTAATTCATAAGACAGAGAAAATTCAGAGTTGCTCAAAGTCACAAGGATAATAAGTTGCAGAGCTGACCTCAAACCAGGTTTTTCTAATTATATCACCTGGTTTATAAGTGTAACAGAGGATAATAAAGTCGAAAGGAAAGATCACTTAAAGAATAGTTAAATGATAATTTTGACACTTTCCTGGAGGCAGAGTATGAAAAGGCATTTTTAAGGGTTAATTTTGTGTGTCAACTTGGCTCAGCCACAGCGCCCAGGTATTTGGTTAAACATTATTCTGGATATTTCTGCGGCGCTTTTATAGATGAAATTAACATTTAAATCACTAGATTCCAAATAAAGCAGACTGCTTTCCATGAATGTGGGTGGGCCTCATCTAGTCAGATGAAGGCCTTACCAGGACAAAGACTGACCTCCCTGAGGAAGAAGGAATTCTGCCAGCAGACTGCCTTTGGATTCAAACTACAACTCTTCACTGAGTATCCAGACTGCCAGCCTATCCCATCAGATTTTGGACTTGCCAAGCCTCCACAATCATATGAGCCAATTCTTTAAAATTTCTTTCTCTTTCTCTGTGTGTGTGTGTGTGTATGTGTGTTATACACACACATCCTGTTTCTTTTGCTTCTCTGGAGGAATGAGAAACTCCTGCCACATTACAGTTGGAGGCGTCAGTGCCTCACTTCCAACAATGGCTAGAACAATCAGACAGAAGATCAGCAAGCAAACAGAAGGCTTGAACAACACCATAAACTACCGAGACCTAACAGGAAGCTATTGAACAGTCTACCAGACAACAGCAGAATATACGTTCTTCTCAGGTACACATGAAAAATTCTCCAGGAAAGACCATATTATGTTAGGCCATAAAATGAGGCTCAGTAAATTTAAAAGGTCTAAAATCATACAAAATATGTTTTCTGGCCACAATAAAATGAAATTAGCAAATTAAATCCATTAATGAAAACTGTTTAAACATTTAAGAAATAAATAATCTTATACAAACTCTTCCAGAAAGTGAGTGGGAATATTTTCCAACTCCTTTTCATGAAGCCAGTCAACATATGAGGAGCACATTACAGGAAAGGAAACTTACAGGCCAATCACTGTCATTAACTTGGACATAAAAATCCTAGGTAAAATATTAGTAAATTGAAACCAGTGATATCTATTTTTAAAAAATCATGACCAGGAGTTTTATTCCAAGTATGCAAGTATGGTTTAACACTTGAAAATTGGGTAAGTAATTTACTACATTTAAAAAAGGAGAAAAAAAATCATCATCTCAATAGATGCAGTGTGATAAAATTCATACATATATAAATTTAAAAATTCCTAGAAAATAAGGAATACAAGGAATTTCTGCAATCTGACAAAGAATGACCACAAAAAATGTACAGGAAACATCATACTTTATGCTGAATTACAAAAAGCTTTCTTCTTTGGATGGCAAACAAGTCAGGATGCCTTCCATATCACCACTTCTATTTGACATTGGAAACCCTAGATAGTGTAATAAGGCAAAAAATAAACAAAAGTCAAAGATTAAAGAGGAAGAAATAAAAATGTCATTATTTACAGATTTCATGATTATATATGTAAATATCCAAAAACTACCATTTATTAACATTAATATGTGAATGTAAGGAGGTCACTGGATATAGGCCACCATACAAAAATCTATTCTAGTCATCATTCAAGAATAAGTAGATGACAGAATTTTAAAAGATACAATTTATCATGGCACAACAATATCAAACATCTAGGGATAAATCTACTGAAATACACTCAAGCCTTCTAAAATGAAAACTATAACATAACTGAAAGAAATTAAAGGTCTAAATTAATTATAAAAGTCACCATTTTCATAGATTGAAAGACTCAGTACTGGTAAGATATCAGTTCTCCTCTAATCATGGCATAGATTTAATGTAATCTCAATCAGAATCCTAGCAGGTTTTTAAAAACTGACAAGTTGATTCTGGAATGCAGATCAAAACTCAAAAAAACCAAGAATTATCACGGCAATCTGCAAGCAAGAACAAAGCTGAAGAACTTATGCCGTGGGATGTCAAGAGTAATTATAAACCTACAGCAAATGAGAAAGTATGGTACTAATGCAAAATCAGATCATTAAATCAATGAAACAGAATATCCAGAAACAGACTCATGTATCTAAACTCCCAGTGGAATGGAACAGAATCCAGGATTCTCTCCAGTGTAATACAGTGAGGAAAAGAATGGCCGTCTGGAGAAAGACGCTGGATCATAATGGGGATAAACTTAACCTTGATCCAAATCTCACATTATACATACAAATCAAATCCACATGCATTGCTGGGTTGTTTTTTTTGTGTGTGTGTGTTTTTTAAAAAATATTTTTGTTTCTTATTTTTTTTTTCAAGAGTGGAGGTAATTAGGTTTACTTATTTATTTTTAGAGGAGGTACTGGGGATTGAACCTAGGACCTTGTGTATGTTAAGCATGCGCTCTACCTCTTGAGCTACACCCTCCCCTGCAAATGCACTGTTGGTCTAATTTGAAAGGCAACATGATGAAAGATTTTTAAAATATCAGACTATCTTCAGAACCATGATGAGCTAAAGTTTGCTTACATGGGGTAAAGAAAGCACTAACCAAAAGAAGAGAAAAACTGGGCTATGTTTAATTCACAAAAGGACTCTCATTAAGAAAACGAACATGCAAGTCACAGATTGGAATATACTCATAATATAAAACATTGCCGTCAGAAAATGTCCAGGAATGAAAATAAAAGACCTTAAGAAACATATGGCACACAGAAAACAAGTCTAATGTGTGCTTTTTGAGAAGCACTATAAATGCTAAACTGAATAAATACAAAGCAAACCATACTTAAATGTATAATATTTAACTGCTAAAGTAAATGACCAAAAAAAAAAAATCTTTAAAAAGATTACCAGAGAAGAGAATTCCAGGAAGATACTGGTGGAACTGTGGTGGCAGAACAATGGTTCCCACTGAGGTCTACGCCTCAGTTCCCAGAACCAGTAAATCTGTTACCTCACGTGGCAGTAGGTAATTTTACAGATTTGATTAAGGTTAAGGATCTTGATAAACTGAGATTACCCTGGATTATCTGGGTGGGTCCAAACTAAATCAAATGAGTTCTTAAAAGCAGTGAAACACTTTGTGGCTGTGGTTAGACAGAGGAAGATGTGACTAACAATAAGTGTCAGCGAGATGCAATGTTGCTGGCTTTGCACATGGAGGAAAGTGGCCAAGAGCCAAGGAATGTGGACGATTGCCAGAAGCTGGAAAAGGTAAGGGAATGGATCCTCCCCTGGAAACTCTAGAAGAAAAAAGTCCTGCTGAAACCTTGATTTTAGCCCTTTGAGACACATGTCATACTTCAGGTCTACAGAAATGTAAGCTTTTGAGCCACCAAGTTGATGGTAATTTGTTATGCAGCAATAAAAAACAAATACACAGAGGTACAAATCCCCTCATAAAACATACAGTAATTATTTTTAGGTTAGATGGAATAATTCATGGCAGACCAGCACTCTTGCTAAAAGCCAGAAAAAAATGAAAATTTCTATATTTTCAGCTATTAGGAAGGTAGAGAAACAATGAAGACTAGAGATACTAAAATTTCAGAGGAGAGATGCTTTCAAAGGTGGGCTAATTATCTATACCTTCATTTTTCCAAATCATGTGCACATTCTGAGCATGGGCCAGAGGCTGAGAACCAGGGCTTCTAACAGGACAAGGGTTATTGTTGTGACACAGAGAAACGAACAAAGCTTTTGATGATTGTATAAGAGCGAGGTGATGAAACTGGGGTTTTATGAGGATTTAGATATACAGCCAGTTTCTCGGTCATGACATTTATTGACTTAATGAAGCTGCACAGGACTACTGGGTAGCTAACCCCAAATATCTGAAAAGTAGAGCAGATACTAGTATTGTCTCGTGGTATTTAAGAAATAAAGATCTACCAGGGCAAGAGGACTTGAAAACACAAGAAGCAAAAACCCTAGAGATAATATTGACACTTAAGGAATTGTAACTATTCTTAAACTGAAGACCCTTAACAATCTGAACTACCTAAGTTGAGACACTTGGTCTTGGCTCAGACAAAGGCTATTTCTGGGGACAGAACACTCAGCAGAAATTTTTTTTGTGAATCACACTAGGCTAGAGAGGTAAAACTGAAGACTGGAAGAGCCTCAAACACATAAAAAGTCCTTATGAAGATATCTGCTAAATTTTGAAGTTGTGCCAGATTGGGGGGCAACAAGCTAATCCAAAAATGACTGAAAAGCAAAAGAACTATGCCACACAATCAGGTTGTACTTAAAAGACAAACATCCATCAGAAAGAAAGACTTTGAAAACACAGTAGGTGAGAGTTAAAAGCCCTGAGAAGTAGTGAACTGACAGTTAACCATTTGCAAGGACATCTCCCCTGAAGGCACCTGACTTCTGAGAGCAGCTGGAACTGCTCACAGAGCTCGAGCTGCTGGACAGAGGAGCCAGCAGACATCCTGGTGCCTACGCAGGACTGGTGTCACAAAAACAGACTAGAGGGGACTCAAATATGTGATTAATGTCTGAAACTTCCTGGTGTGGAAATGTAAGGAACTAAGCCAAAAACCCCTGACAAGCAGGGCAAAAACTGTTTTGATTTCTTGGTACTAAGAAGACAAAGACATGAAAGCATCTAACTTGAAAACACTGGGGGCTTATGTCCCCAAAAGAGGGCTGAACTGAGATTTAGCAAAAGTTTGATTAAAGATAAACTGAGATTTACCAGCAGATAAGCATAGCCTCAACCCAATTCAGTCTCTTTTGATTCAAGGTTATCAGCCCATGATACTACCTAGAAGAAAGGAGAAACCCTTCCATCACCTGGAAAAATCTAAAGTTCTTTTAAAAATACTATCTAAATTTTAATTCTAAAATAAGTGGTACACAAAGAGGCAGAACTACATGACTAGTAAGCAAAAGTGAAAAAGACAAAGGAAGCAGTTCCCAAATTTAATCCAGGTATCAAGAGTCAGGAAACAAGCACTTTAGAATAATTACGATCAATATGTTCAAGAAAATAGATGGGAAGTTGGACAAAACAGACATAAAGGTTAAGGAGATCAAAAAAGTTGGCATCTGTAAAAATAAATCTAAGAGCCATTTTATATCTAAAAATTAAATAGCTGAAATAAAGAACTTAATAGATGGATGAACAGCAAATTGGAAACAGAAGACGATAACATTAGTGAACTAGAGGATGGGTTCATAGGAAACATTCACAATAAAAGAAAAATAGAATGGTAAGTATAAAAATAAATGTAAAACACGTATGGGAGACAATGAAAAGGTATAGCAGATGTAACGGGGCACCCAAGAAGTAAGAAATAAGGGAACAGTCATATAGCATATGTGAGGTAACAGGCTAGAATTTTCCAAACTAATTTAAGTCATGAATTTACAGATTCAAGAAGCTCTCAGCATTCTGAGCAAGATTAATACATAAAACTGAATCTTTGAAAACAAAGGCAAGAGAAAATATTAAAAGAAGCCAAATATAAAAGACATTACCTGCAAAGTGGCAAGGGTAAAACAGAAAACTCACTTCTCAAAGAATTGACAAAAGCCATAAGACAACAGAATAACATTTTTAAAGTGCAGGAAGATAAACATCTGCCATCAAACAATCCTTCACAGATTTAGTAGATCTTTAAAAAAATTAATAAGTAATAAGTTAACAAAAATAAGAAAAATTTCCAAAAGCAGGCCTGCATCAAAAAAACACTAAAGGGAATTCTTCAGGCAAATGGGAAATGATCCTAAATAAAAATAGAATCCAAAAATAAAGAGCACCAAAAAAATGAGTACGTAGGCAAATATAAATATTACTATATAAAACAATACAGAGGCAAATATAAATATTACTATATATCAATATTATCAATGTATTATGAAAGACATGCAGATAAGGACACAGAGAGGATGAAAGTAAAAGGATGAAAAATACCAAGCAACATTAACAACAACAAAAGATTGTATGGCTATTATAACTCTATTTGAAGGCAAGAAGTGTTCCTAGAGATAGACAGTTTACAACAATGAACAAGTCAATCAGAACAAATCAATCTAAACTTGTATGCAACCAATAACACAGTTTTAGAATATGCCAAGCAAAACCATAAAACGTTATCAATTCATACCCTCTGGAATAGCTGTAACAACAACAACAACAACAAAACAGAAAATACACTGTGTTAGCAAGGATATGTAGAAATTAGAACTCTCAATCACTGACACTGGAACTCTTCAAAAAACTCTTTGGCAGTATCTTCTACAGAATACACATGTTCCTTATGATGCAGAAATTCCATTTTAGTATCTAACTAACAGGAATACATACGTATGTTCATCAAAGAACATATACAATAATGTTGATAATAGCACTATTAGTATTAGATCCAAATAAAAAGTAGGATAAATTGATAAATTACAGTATTTTTATCAGAATATTTAAAACAGGGGTTGGCAAACTATTTTTGTGAAGGACCAGATAGTACGTTTTGCAGGTTATGTGGTCTCTATCACAATTATTCATCGCTGCTGTTGTAGCTTGAAAATAGCCATAGATAATATATAAATAAATGATCCTATCCATGTTCCAATGAAATTTAAAGGTCTGAAATCTGCCTGTGGGTCATAGTTTGCTGACTGCTGCTATCCAGAAATAAAAATGAAGTACACGCAGGTCACCAATGTAGTTATCAGCCAAAGAAACCAGGTCCAAAAGAATAAATATTGCGTGACTCCATTTATGAAATGTAAAAAACCACACAAAACTAATCTACATGTGGTTAGATACTAGAATAGTGGGACATATAGTAACTGAAATGAGGCACCAGAGGTAATGCCATGTCTCTGACTTGGATGCTGTTTATACATGGGTTCACTTTGTGAAAACTCACTGTGCTATATAATTTATACTGTATTGTATATGTTATACTGATTTTTAAAAAGATTAATTACCTAGAACACAGTACTAAAAAAGCCATGGAAGACATCTGCAACAAAATGGAGTGACAAGATATTTGCATGAACCCCAAAATCTGAGAAGATGGGAACAAGCCACCAGGAGTTTACAAGAGACAGTTGGTAACATTATCTCTGGAGGAGAAATCAGAGGAAAATATTAATGCATCTGATAAACCAGATAACTTCAAAATAACAAAAGAGAGTTTCACTCAAAAGTTCAGTGGGCCAACAGCAACTGAAATTGGAAGAAGTTTTCTTACTTCCACCGTGATGAGTACTGAAGAAGCTAGAGCAGTCTGGGACCCATTAACTCTCAAAACTCGCATGCCAAAGTCACCTTCCAAGATAAAACTTTACATTGAGTAAAAACATCTGGGAGAAGAATCCAAACTGAGAAGGGAAACAAAATTAAGAGAAGAAAAATTCTATATAAAAGTTGGAAAGAGAAAAAGTCAGGAACTCTCTAAGCTGCCATATTTTGGAACAAATGACATAAGCAGAAAAAAAAAAAGAGCTCTCAAGCTACAAATTAAAAAAAGTTAACCTAAATCATATGTCCCTTCTGAAAGTTTAGGAAAAAATAATTCACATACACAAAAAATTCATCATAAGTGGTTAAACTTTAAAGTTTTAAGAGGGGAAGAAAAAGACCAAATAAGGAGCCCTCAGTGAAAGCATGGCAGAAAAGATATGCTCCCAAAACAGAACAAAAATGTATTAAGTGATCTATGTCCTTGTGACCTGAAAATTGACTTACCAAGAGTAAGTGACTTTATAGGAGACCAAGACAGAAACATCAACATCTTTTATGATTCAGCCTCAGAAGTCATATACTGTAATTTCTGCAATAGCCTACTGTTTACACAGGTCAGTCCCATCACATATGGTGGGAGGAAATTACACAGGGATGAGAATACTAGCAGGCAAGAACCACCAGCAGTCACCTTAAGAGTGCAGTCTAAGAGTATCTTTTCCTGATATCTTACCCTGTCAGTAAAAGAAAAATGCTAAACATCCTTAAAAATAATATGACACTTTAAGAAATCAGAAAAAAAATTTTAAATGAGATGGTAAAAATCAGGCAAATAAATGAAAAATAACGAGAGATGAGGACATGAAAAGAATTTGAGAGAGGGTGAAAAATACCTATCAGGTACACTGTAACATGTTCCACGCTCATCTTTTGTTTTCCCTGCCCTACCCCCGGAATTGGCTATTGTTCCAAGAAAAAAAAAGTCGTGGTAACTTTTCTTGAACATAGGTATTTAGAAATACGTAACAGGCTTTAGATCTGGGAGCTGGGTGTGCTTGTTGCCACTGGGCTGTCACTCCTTCTAGACCCTTTTGGAGGACAAAGCTAGGAAATGTGTATGTATGCTAACCCTTGTATTTTCTTATATCTACATTTCCGAATCAATCTATCAATTTATTTAAATTTATAAACATGAATTAAAACTGTTATCTTAGATTCTAATCCAACATCACAGGGTTCATTCCAGCCTTTTATCCATCTTGTTTCTTCATAACTTCTTTGTCTGACAATGAAAAATCTGGTTATTTTAACTACAATTTATTTACTTTTTTTCCAACTCTCATATACATGTAAAATATTTTCAGAATTGTTAATCCATATCCCTGCATGGAACACATTTATCTACTAGAGCAGGGGTTGGCAAACAGCTCCCGGGGCAACTCTAGCCAGTCGCCTGTTTTGGTATGGTCTGATAGCTGGGAGTAATTTTTACATTTTTAAATGATTGAAGGGAAAGAGACAAAGAATATTTCATAAAAATTACATGAAATTCACATTTTATTGCACAGGGATAAAGTTTTACTGGAACACAGACATGCTCCTGTGACTGCTTTTGTGCCACATTAGCAGAGCTGAATAGTTGTGACAAGGACCCCATGGCACACACACACAAAATACTTACTATCTGGCTCTTTCCAAAAAGTTTGCTGATCCCTAAACAAGAACATAGTGATTACATAGCTTTTTTGGCTTTAGCTTTACAGCATTCAGCCAAAATATTATATTCCAAAGTAATTTACTTAAGCTAATTTAAAGACATGTCTTATATTTTTAATACTGCTAGATTTATTATAATCTACATCAAATCCTCTAGAAGACCCAATAAAACACTTTTAAATTCCATACAATAAATTAACTCTTTCTAATGTACATTTTTCTAGAAGTTTTGACAAATGCATAGTCATATATCAATCACACTGGTGTATCAATCAGTTCTTGGACCCTAAAAATTCCCCTGTAAGGCTGGTTTCTTTGTAGTTGACAGCTTCTGCATGCCCTAACTTGTGCTATTTTAACAATGTCATATAAATAAAATCATACAATATGTGACTTTGGGATTCTGGCTTCTTTAATTTAGCAAACTAAATTTAATATTCATCATATTCTAGCATAAATTAATAGTTCTTTTTTATTGCTGAATTATATTCCATTGAATGGCTGTACCATAGTTTATTCACCATACGTAATTAAAGAGCATCTTGGTTGCTTCCAGTTTTTGGTGATGATGAATAAAGTTTCTATAAACATTCACCTACACGCTTCTATGTGAAGATATGCTTTCAGTTCACTTGGGGAAATACCTAAGAGTAGGATTGCTAGGTATATGTTTAAACTTACACAAAACTACCTTCAAACTGTCCTCAAAAGTGGCTGTGGCTGTATCTTTGGGCATTTCCACCAGCACTGAATGACAATTCCTCATTCCATATCCTTGACAGCTTTTGCTACTGCTTTTGGGGGGTAGGATGGGGGTGGAGATTTGTTTTTGTTTAACAATTCTAATATGTGTGTAGCGGTATCTCTGTAGTTTTAATTTGCATTTCTACAATGACTATTCAGCATTTTCTCAATGTTAATTGGATGAAATGTCTGTTCAGATCATTTGCCCATTTTAAACTGGGTTATTTATTTTCTTGTTGAGTCTGAAGAGTTATTTTTATATATGTTAAGTAGTTGATGATATCTGTGATTTGTAAATATTTTCATTCAGAGAATGATTGTCTTCTTATTTCCTTAATAATGTCTTTCATAGAGCAAAAGTTTTTAATTTTAATGAAGTTTAACAATATTTTTCCTTTATAGACTGTTTGGTGTTATATCTAAAATCATTTCTAAATATAAACTAAATGGATTTTCTACTATGTTTTAGGGCTACAATATATTTTGAATTATGTATCAAGAAGTTTGTTTTTGTTTGTCCACAACCATGTATTGAAAAGACAACAAATGGAAAGACTCCATTTACTTGACTTTGCACTTTTGTCAAAAATCAGTATTTGTGTGGGTCTCTGTATGGAGTATCTATTCTATTCCTTGGTATCTACATCTATAATTTAGTCGATACTATAGTCTTCACTGCTGCGCTTTACAGTAGGTCTTAAAATTAGGTAGTGTGTCCTCCAACTTTGTTTTCAGAAATGTTATGGGTTTTCAAGTTCCTTTGCTTTTCCATATACATTGTAGAAACAGCTTGTCAATATCTATCTAAAAACTTGATGGGAGTTCTACGATTTCATTGAATTTAGAGGTCAAACTGGGGAAAAAAGACCTCTTAATAATGAGTCCTCCAGTCCATGAATATGGTATTTCTCTTCATTTAGTTCTATCTTCTTTTATTTCTTTCAACAGTGTCTTTGTAGTTCTCATAATGCAGATCCTGCATGAGGTGTAATCCTGTTATACCTAAGTAGTTTAATTTCTGGTGTTATTGTAAACTGTGTGAATTTTCTTATTTAAAATTTCAATTGTTCCTTGCTGGTATATAGGAAAAAAATACTTTTTTTTGTATTCTGTGGCATTGCTAAACTCACTTTTAGTTCTAGAAGCTTTTCTATAGCTCCTTTGGAATTTTCTATATAGATAACCATATTCTTTGCAAATAAAGTTTTGTTTCTTTCTTTCTAACCTATATGTCTTTTACTTATTTTTTTGTATTTCTACATTATCTAAGACTCCCAGTATGACACTAAATGAATGATGAGAGGGGGGTATGCTTGCCTTGTTTCTAAACTTAGGGGGAAAAGCATTCAGGCTTTCACCACTAAGGATAATGTCAGCTCTAAGTTTTTCAAAGATGTTGTTTATTAGGTTGAGGAAGTATCCTTCTACCTGAATTTTACTAAGTGTGTTTATCATGAAGATAGTTGAATTTTGTTGGATACTTTTCCTGTGTCTATTGAAATGGCACTGAGAACAAATACATATTTAATCTGTTAATAGAATGAATTTACATTACAGTTCTGGAATGAGCCCATTTGATTATGATGTATTTTCATTTTTATATACTGCTGGATTTAATTTACTAGTATAATGTTAAGGATTTTTACATACATGTTCATGGGGGATTTTGGTCTATATTTTTTTTATAAGGTCTGGTTTTGGCATTAGAGTACATGTTGATATCACAAGACAACCTGGGAAGTATTCTTTCTTCTATTTTCAGGAATGTGTAAGACCGGCATTATGTTTTCCATAAAGATTTGGTAGAATTCACTAGAGAAAACCTCTGGATTTAGGGTTTTCTTTTATGGAAGATTCTTAACTTTAAATTAAATTTACTTAATAGGTATACAACCATTGAGATTATCTCTTCTTGAGTTAGCTTTGGTAGCTTATGTCTTTCAAGAAGTTCTTGAAAGTTGTCTTTCAAGAAGTTTCAAACAATTTAACAGCAATATAAACCTAGCAGAATACAGGATTAGCAAACTAGAGAACATTTTAAAAGAAAGTAAACTAGAGAGCAAGTAACTAACAGTAACTCTGCAGTTTTTGCTTCTGTCAGCCTCCTCCATTTTGCAGTCCAGCAGAACACAATTCAAGCACTTCTCCTTCACAGTTCAAATCTCCTGGGCTATTGTTCTCAGTCTGGCTCTAATAAAATTCTTTTCTATTCCTATTATAGATTGTTGATTATTTCCATTGACAAGACAAAACTTCTAAAAATGCTAATCAAAAAAGAAAAAAATGATAAATTGGATTCATTGGACTTAAGAAATTTCCTCAAAAGATATCATTAAGAAAATGAAATGGCACAGAGTGGAAAAAGAAAATTGCAAAACATATCTAAGAACTCATCTCAAGAATCTATATGGAACGCTTAACAAACCAAAATAGAGACAACTCAGCACAAAAATAGGCAAATAACTTGAACAAGTACTCACAAAAGAGGATATCCAAATAGTCAATAAACATATTAATAGTCATAAGGAAACAGCAAGTTAAAACAATTATGTGATAAACTATGTCTTACCTATCAAAATGCCAAAATGAAAATACACACACACACACACCCCATCAAGTAGTTGTGAGGATGTGAAGGATGTGAAACAAACAGAACTCACACGCATTGGTAGCAGGAGTGTAAACTATTAAAATCACTTGGAAAAGTCTTTGGCAGTATCTAGGAAAGCTGAATATTTATACACCCAATGACTGAGCAGTTCCACTAGAGGGACAAACCCAAATCAAATATATACAGTGTTACGCAAGGACACATGAGCTGCTCATAGCAGTACTATAACAGCTCAAACCAAAAACAAACCCAAATGTCCATCAATAGAGGAACAAATAAACCAATGGTAGTATTTTTACACAATGAAGCACCATGCAGCAGCAAGAGTGAAGAACTGTGTAACAAGATGTCTGCATTGCAAAAATGTCTGAATTGCAAAAACAAAACGAAGTAAGTCAAGAAGAGAAAATGAAAAGACATGGTAGGATGTCATTTGTATAAAGATCAAAATACGCAATACTAAGCTTGCTATTAGAAGTGAGGACAATGTTAACTCTGGGAGCGGCAGCCGCTGGGACTATCTATCAGTATACCATATTTTGAAAACGAGTTTAATTTAAAAGCGATACGCATACAGAAACTTTCAACAGTACAAACTGAGGTCAATGTCACATAATCCAGTTATATCCCCAGGACCAAGCTTAGTGCCCAATGACATGTGCCCATGACACATGATAAATAATTGTTTTTAAACTAATGACTAAAACTGGGAATCAAACACAAAGTGAATGATAGACTGTAATTATTTCCTAGCTGTCATTCCTATATATGTTTATTTGCCTTTTCTCAGAAAGTATTCTTATGTTGATGTTCTCTAACATTAAACCTGATAAACCTGACCTGCTCTTTTCCTCTTTTAAGTATTTAATTAACATAAAAATAGCTGGGAAACTTCTTTAAAATACATATGTCTCATCCCCTCTCTCATTCAACCATTTATAGCAAATCTATTTGCAGGAAATGGAATTGCTTTATACTGGGCCACAAAATAACGAGTTCTCATATTTTGAAGGCTGTGGAAAAAATTATCATAAAGTCACTACTTACTGATTCTTTATGAGATAGTTATCATTTATAGTTCACCTGATCTGTGTCAAACATTTTGCATAATGACTCAGGTCAAGCAGGAAGTTAGCTATGTTGCCTTTAGCAAAACCACTGACTTCCATCAAATGGAGCTTGTATTTTTTCTTTTCCTTCACAGTGATTAAATATTGCGAGGTTTAAGCATCTTGGGTGGTTTTCACGCCTAATTAAAAAAGCCTTCAAGAGAAAAATTTAGAAACTAACATATAAATGTCTTTGATGAGCCTGATGTGATTTCAAGACATTTTTTACCCGGTCATGTATCTCATCGCAGTTTGAAGGTGAACACCAATCAGAATGGAATCTGTAGGCATAAAAAACAAAGGTGACTTGTAGCCAGAGGGAGAGGAAAATAAATCTTTCCAAATGCCAGAAAGAAAGTCATTTTTTCCTTATACATATGTGATAACATATAAAGATTAGAATAATATATTTTCTTCCTTTGACCAAAGATAAGAGGCAGATATAAAATCAGGTACTGATTCTCAATTGTAGTATTAAGTCCTAACAATATATTAAATAAATAGCCTTAAAAATAAGGTTTGACATGCTTTTTGGAGAGCATATCTATTTATCTGACCATTTAACAATTTCTATACATAATTCTTTGAAATTTTATCTCTAAATATATAGATTTTTTATATTAGAACAATGATTTCACATATAATACCTCTAAAATTGGTTCTCATTTTCCAGTAATTTAATCATTTTTCTTAAATATGGAAGAAACTCCTTTCTGCATACAGAAAAATAAAACTAATATGAAATGAAACAAAATGTTTACAATTGATGAAAATATTATTTGGAATCCAATACTGCTCTTACTCCTTTAGAATATCAGGGGAAATAAACATTGAGTGATCCCGTCTCAGCACAGATGATATCACTTCTGTAGTCTCTGCTATATGGTAAGTGTACTTAAAAATACATTGAACAATAAGAAAGAAAAATATGACTTAGAGTCTAGTCTTGGAATTAAAGACGTCAAAGAAGAAATAAAGCAACCATTCCTCTTTCTCATGCCCTTCCCACACTGGAAACTAGCATTAGCATAATTAGGCTACTTTGTTTTATGCAAGTAATAATGAAAATTTCCAGGTCCATCTGATTATATATGAAGTGTTCTTGATAATTCCTTTATAAAGGAATGAGTACTAAAATCCTAATAGGTTGCTTAAAACTTTGTCTTTTATCTCCCAGCTTGTTTTCACAAAGTAACAATTTTATACTTTTACACAAAGTATAAACTATTAAGCAGGATAAATGATTTATATAATCTGTTTAAAAGGATGCAATCAATAATGGATGATCATCTACATCTAAATTTTAATCTCCTGCATTTGTAAAAGGAAGTGTTACAGCATCTAGGAAAATATATTGGCAGATTTTGTTATTTGCTACATATGTAACACATCTAGAAAATCTGAGACCCAAATATGCAGCTCCAAGAGGATCTTTTCCATGATACTATGAGAGGATCCACTAGTCTGTGCTGTGGTATAAGAAATGATTGCCTAATAATCGAACTCCATTTACAAAAAGCAAGACCTAAGCATGACTGAAAAGAATATCAGCTCCTTTTAAATTAGATTTGCTATTATTTCTTAGTCTGATTTTAGTAATAACTCTACAAGCTAATATAAATTATAAGTCATAATATTAATGTTTATACTCTGAGAAGAAAACTGCTTCCGAAATGTAATACTTATAATCAAAATTGAAACCGTCTTATGGTGCACTAACTCTGTCGGAGATATTCTTTAAATAGGCTTAAAGAAAAAGGGCCCTCACTATAAATACAGAAATTCATTTGCTAAGAGTCACTGATAAAGTTTTCAAAAGTCTGCTTATATATATACACGATTAGGGAGTCAGTATTTTACAGCAATCTCAGAGGTAAACTTGTTTAATTTTAATGAATATTTACCCAGATAAACGAGAGCTGTATGTTCTGTCATACTCCCAATTTTGCCTGGAACATACAATCTACATTTATATCAGTTTAAATTATTTATTGATTCCAAGGGACTATATAAACACCCTGAAAGTATATTTCTCAGTGGCCTAAAAGATAGATCAGAGAATGTCTTATATTTAAAGATGTGGCCCTGAGTATGCTAAAAATACAAAATGTTTTTGTTCCTAGTAATACGTCTTAAAGACAAATTGATATATTTTACTCTCCTTTAGAGACGAGACAGGGATCTTTTTTCAGAAAATATCCTCAAAGTAGAGGTGAATGTAGAAAAGTTCACTTACCTTAGAACATACCCCAATAAAATTTGAAGTTATACTCAAAACTAAAATGCCATTATATCTTTTATTTTAAAAGTACCCCACACTTCCTCAAGTCACAGGGAAAATATGTAATATTGTTTAATATTTGAATCACTGATTTCCTTCTAGCAAAGAGCTTAACCACATCTACTGCCCAACATCAAAATAAATGTGTAAATGCGGCTATCTACTCTAAACCATGCCCTGCAATGAAATATGAAAAAGGGAGAATTGACTTTAGCTATTCTAAATGAAGAATTTTTGAAAATAGCCTCAATGAAGAATTTAAAAACCTGCATAGGACAGACTTTAAAAACTGGGACAAAATTATATACAAGGATAAAATAACACAAGACTAAAACTGACATTTTACTATAGTGGTAGACAATTGGAGAGTTCTGCAAAATATGCAAAAATGCAGAAAAATAAAACAATCTTAATAAAAGTACATACAAGGAGATACAGGTAAAAAAAATTCTTGAAAAACTACAGATATGGCAAAGAACCCAATCAAGAAAAACACAAGTGCTTAATTCTAAAAGTAAGTAAAAGGAGACCAACTGACAGACTGAACACCTGAGCAGACATGGAAATCAGAGACAGTTCCCTGATAATTGAGATGCAAGTTATCAGACTTCAGCAGAAAAACCCTCTTCAAGAACTTCTCTGGAACTTTTAAAGCCTACAGATACACATACACATAGACACATATCTCCCTATATAAACATATAGATACTTCTTTTTATCTATCTATCCATCTACCTACCTACCTATCTGAACTTGATGATCTCCCTAGGCATGATTCTAATAGACTTGAAGCAACATTAATCAAAATTCCCTATCTCAGGATGAGAGTCTTCAGCATATACCCATTTCGAGTGTTCACAGCGTTAATGAGGAAACAGACAAATCTATCTGTTTAAAACAGGGATGTTTTAGTGCAGTTTCCAGACTGACACATTCTTGTTTTGAATCATCAGTTCTCAGACGAACTTTTGATAGACTCTCTACAGCTCACTTAAACTTTGTCATTTATGTCTGATGGCCCTAATATGCCGTAGGAATTTAGTGTGCTACTTGAGCTTTTTGATACCATCTGTAAAGATGGATTGTTTCCACGTGTTGATGGTATAACTCTTAGGTTTTCAAATTTCTATAAAATTTCTTAAATTCCCAGAGTTGGGTTTTTGGTTTTGCCTTTTTGTGTGTGTGATTTACGACAACTCTTGTTTTCTATGTTACTAACTGTGAGAAAGGCAAAGAATTTCCAATTTGGATTCAACAACAACAACAAAAGCAGATGAAGAGGAATTATTTCTTTCACATTCAAGTTATAATAAGTGTCTAGCTTTGGTTGCCAAAGTGTTTTTAGAGGGAGAGCTAGAATCTTTACATGGTTAAGATTCTCTTGGCAAGTTGGGGGTAAGTAACTTGAGGAAAATGGGTACCATCTACCAACAATATATACCTTCATTATTATCACTAAAAGGAAAGTATAACCTACGGTATTTTTATGCAAAAACCATGACTATAATATTAAATCCCTATGAATCTACTAAAAACAAATTATTGCATACTCAATTTTTCACTTTGTGAACTATAATATTTAATTAGGGTTAAAGTGACCCTAATTAATAAACTCACACAGTTAATTAACTCATTTCAAGAGAATCGGACTGGGGAAGGAGTATCTAACACTACATAATATGCAATATGTTCCAAAAAAAATTAAACTAAGCCTCTTGAAATCACTATATGAATAACTGCTGCCTGTCTTTTTTAATGATGATTATTCAAAAATTTAGTACAGAAATAGAGGCTAAACATTACCTTTCCCTGAGAGAAGCTCGATTTAACACAGGGCTTGGAGAATGCTTTGGCACCGTTGAGGGTGCTGAATGAACGAGTAAGGTTCTGGCTGAATGCTGGGGCTTGCTACATGACCTTGAGCTCAAATATTCATCACACCTTTCCAAAGAGTCATCGAAGTCTCTCCCATGAGGTGTTCTGATAACCTGTTTAAAAATTACATATGTACACACATGATATACATAGTCACATTTTATACATACACATACAACTTTTGTAAAAGTAAAAAACCCAAATATAATGCCAGAGCTATATTTGCAGGTAAATTTCAGAATGTAGCAATCATTATTACCATTGTATGATTAAACATTAACTACACCTGATTATTCATTCTACATGTCTAAAATTTATATAACTTTATCAATTCTAAGGGCTTTTGAGTAGGAATGGAGTAAAGATAGGGCAGTACATATAAAACAAAGGACAAATACACATAAACTAATAATAGCCTAGTTTAGCTGTGAGACCAAACAGAATTCTAGCCCTAGTACTCATTCATTGTTTCACAGTAAACCAAGAGAGATAAATTAATAAACCCCTACCCTTGTAGAACTTATAGTTTAATAAAAATTTACATTCTAATAAGGAGAGATAGAGTTACACACACACACCCCCCCCCCAAGATAAATAGGTAAAATATATAGTATGTCAAAGGATGGTAAATGCCATGGGAAGGAAATAAAATACCATAGGTGGGGTAGGAGGAGTATATAGGGAAGGATAGTCAGTGGGGACTTCACAGAGAAGATTGTTCTTGTAAAGATCTAAGAAGTAACTGCCTGACAACCCTAGTAAAGACCACAAGACCTAAGTCATGGGGACATCCGTAGGAAGCACATTCCAGAAAAAGAGAAAAATAAATACAAAGATACTGCAGGTGGGAGAGGGGGCATGCTTGATATATTAGAAATAGCAGGAAAGCCAACAGGGCTAGACTGACCAGTGGAAAATGAAGTAAAAAAGGAAGATTTTAAGAATTTAGTCTTCTATTCTGAATAGAGAAAAGAAAAAAAAATGTTTTTTTAAATAAGATCTCCTTGGTTACTGTGTTAAAAACAGCCTATAGTTCCCTGTGCTATACAGTATATCTTACAGTAACTTATGGTGGAAAAGAATATGAAAATGAATATATGTATGTTCATGTATGATTGAAGCATTATGCTGTACACCAGAAATTGACACAACATTGTAAACTGACTATACTTCAACAAATAAATAAATACATATGTGTGTGTGTGTGTGTGTGTGTGTGTGTGTGTGTATATGTATATGTATATACAAAAGGGAAAAAAAAAAACCAGAAGAGCCCATAGTGGGACCAAGGGCAGAGGCAAGTAAATCAGCTAGGAAACTATTACAACAAAATACGGGAAAGAATGGCAGCTTGACTCTGAGTGGTAACAATGGAGGTGAAAAGTGATCAGATTCAGAAGTCATCTGGAAGATACAGCAAACAGGATTTGCCGATAGACTGTCAATGATAATATCCAAGTTTTTTGGTCAAATCAACTGAAAGAACTGAGTTTGTCTGAATTAATTATACCCTTCCAACAAGATGATAGAAGAGTAAGATATTAGGAGTCTGGTTTTGGATATGTTGACCTTCAAATCTCTATCAATCATCCAAACTATTAGAGTTAAGGAGAAGAGTACAAGTTAAAGATATAAATTGGTGATTACCAGGGTCTAAACGGTATTTAAAGACATGGCACTAGGTGGTATCACCAAGGAAGTGAGTGTAATTAGAAAACATCTGACAGCTGAGCCCTGGGAATGCCCCACTGTTTGGAGGCTGGGAAGATGAGAAGGGGACAGGCTGAGGAATGGCCAGAGAAAGAGAGGAAGAAAGAGGGAATGTGTTGTTCTGGAAGTCAATTAAATAATGTATTTCAAGTGAGGAGAGTGACTGGGTCAAGTATTGCTGATAGATCAAGGTAGAAAGGACTAGGAATGGACCTTTGGGTTTTACCAATAGGGAGGTCACCATTAATATCAATAAGAGTAGCTTTGGTGGAGTGATAGGACTGATAATCTAGAGTTGAGTTCAAGAAAGAATGAGGGAAAGGAATTGCATTTATATAACAAATACTTAACTTCCAGTCACCATGTTTTGTTGAGACTACAACAGTGAACACAAAAAAAGTCCCTGCCTTTATGAGCTTCTGTCCTAGCAATTACTATTCACTAAATATCTGACCTTTCAGAAGGTCAATTTGACCTTCAATCTTTCTCAGATTTATTTCCCTCATATGAAAAACAGGGTTAGCAATAGCTATTTTATAGACCTTCCATCATTTATTTAAAGTATCTTGCAGAATGTCTAGATGTATGAATTAGTCATACTACAAAATATAAGTCATTTATTATTAAAACACCACTCCAACACAGCTTTTTGCTTCAACGCTACCACAGTTTTCATGGCTTTCCAGAATTACAGCAACATATGGTGAGTCAGCAGTCAGCTGGGAGAATCAAGCTTTCATCCCAGAACCAAGCAGCATGTGATTCAAATGACTCAGTTACAGTCCCAAATAACTGACCAAGAAATGTCACACAGATTGAATAAAAAAAAAAACAAACTGAAAAATGCTCTACCATTTGCTGTTCACAGAGACAAAGTAAAAACATAGTGAATGTCAAAAACATGATCAAAGAGGTCCATGATCAACAAAAATAAGTGTATATGTTGAGACAGACAGCAAAGGAAAAAAAGTGCTGTAATGATGTTTCTAGAATTATATCCAAATACGAGCCACTTGGCTTATAGTAGATTATTTTCTCTTCATTAATCTCAATGCCAATTGAATCATGTTGACTGGCAGACCACTTCATTTTTTTTTACTAAAATTTCTCCCCAAACTAGTCAGTAGTGGTTTAAATAAAGCCTCTTTTAGGTGACTACAACTGAGCTTTTCTCTATCAGAATATTCACTGAGCACGGTAAGGTATAGCTCAGTGGTAGAGTGCATGCTTAGCATGCACTGAGGTCCTGGGTTCAATCCCCAGTACCTCCATTAAAAAATAAATAAATACACAAATTAATTTTAAAAAAGGAATATTCACGGAGAATGTCTTGAACAACTATTAGCTAACACACAGATCTAGAGAGGTGAACTCACAATCCAGATGAGACGAGTATTAACACAAAGAAAACTGACAGAGAGATACGCTAAGAGGCAAACACCCCCTAATGACAATGTCTGCAGAAGGAAGTTTAAAGACTTCTAATGGTCTAAATGGTGGAGGTCTCATGGAGGAGGTGGGATTGGAATCAAGGCTATCAGTAGAGAAAAGGGGAGAAAGGGCATTCCAAGTGGAGGAAGAGGCACAAGGAAAGATAAACAATGACTAGAATCACTTGGCTATCTGTGTAGGAAAGTAATCAGAGAGAATAGCATAGAGGTGGAGAGGGGCACACTGTAGAGAAACTTGAGTGCTGTAACTCAATGCTATCTGACATTTATCAAGCATCTTCTACGTATAAAGTACTGAGCAAGGTAGGAGACAGTAATCACAGATAAATATAATAGGAGACCTCAAAGAAATTACAATCCAGAATGAGAGACATGAAAAAACAAGTAATGATAAAACAACGAGGAATGAAATTAGAACTAAATAGATATGCAATAAGTAATTGCCCAATGGGAACATAGCTGAGATGTATTCCTTCCATAGAATTAGAGTAAATATTTGTTTTGGAAAGTTTTATACCCAAATGGGGGAATGGAAAGTATAATAAAGGGTGAGTCTTTGATAAGAATCCACTTCAAACTTTCAACCCTAAGTCTTAGCTTAAGAAACACTTTCATAGGCTCTTACGGGTTATCCATAGGTTGCTTATCCACTTCCAAAACACCAAATGGAATATTATCTCTTTGATTACAGAAGAATTACATTTCTTGGATGACTCCTCAAGAACACTGGCTTAGGGTCCAAGACCTAAGTTCAAATCCATGCTTGCTATGTGCCCTGAGCAAGTGATTTACTCTAAGTTTTAGTTTTCTTATCTGTAAACTGGGGAAGTAATCTTACAGGTTTGCTACAAAAAATAAACAAGAAAAAATTAACAAAAACACAAAGCAGAGGGATTGAGTTTATTTCCTCTGTTTCCTGCAATCTTCATATTTCAGCATAGTTTTTTTACATTTATGGAAATAGCTCTTTAAATGTCTTTTCTAAGATGTCAGAAATGTAACAATTCCAGTATTGCAAATGTTGACATGCATCAAGAAATAATCCAATATTTTTAAACCAATATGAAACTGTTACAGGTTGAAAAGAAAATTTCATACACTAAATTCATTGTAATTAATAAATGTAATTATGTGAATGACATACTTTTCAAATATGTGATATACAACGGTTTGGTTATACCATACTTATGAAATAAGATTCCTGAAAAGTCGCTCATACAATAAGTTGATAAATTAAATTATATTGATGGCCATAAAAATTTTATATTTACAGGAACTTCAAGGTCAAATTAATGGAAAAGGAAATTAACCACTAAGTATAAATAGGAACCAAGAAATTCACTTAGCCAACAAATATTTATTGAAAGCCCTTTTAGTGCCTGGTACTACACACTGTGCTTTAAAATTTCTCCTTTGTCATGGGACACAAAACTTAAGAAGTAAATAAAAATAATTCTAATGGAATTTGCTGGGAAGTAGTTGAGAATGAAGGCTATAGGAGAGAAATGCAGTAGGTACTACCTACAGGATAGTAAGAACAAAGTGTGCTTCTGATTTAAAAGGCAGAGAAGCAGATACTGGCAACTGAGATCAGTTTCTCAGTTTTGCTGAGGACACTCCTTTTGAATCAACTCAATAGATGCTGGAAAAAGTATTCAATAATATCCAACATCCACCCATAATTTTAAAAAATGTATTTTTTGTAAACAAGGAATTTCAAAGGGAACTTCCTTAACTTGCTAAAGGATATTTTACAAAAATCTCCTGCAAATAACATTCATAGGTGTGAAACCTTCAACACAATCTTATCAAACACAGGATCAAGACAAGAATGCACACAGTATTAGTGTATGCTGCAGCATATCAGGCTGCAAATCATGTTTGAAAATTAATGGCTTAAAATAATAAAGGTTCATTTCTCCCTCTACTTTATGGTAATATAGGTTAGCAAGAGATCACACTTCACAAAATTGCCCAAGGACCCATGCTGTTGAGACAGGCTGAACAACTTATAGCTGCACCATCTAGAACATGAGGCCTCACTGTCACTGTAACAAGAGAGAGTTCATATCAGTTCTATGCTTCACCCTGGGAAGGAGCCACATAATTTCCATGCACAGCCCATTGGCTGGAACTAGGCCTCACATACCTGCAAGAGGCCTTGAAAATATGGGCGAGAACATGAATAGCCAATAAGCAACATAATCTCTGCCACATCCCCATCCACTATCCATCCACTTTTATTTGACAAGGTATTGAAGATCTGAGTAAGTAAAGATAAATAATTTGAAAGGCAGAATAAAACTCATTCTTTGCAGATGATACGGTATCCTCTACTAAAAAGTTCAAGAATATCTAAGACAAGAATGTTACACAAAAATCGATTTCAAACCTATACATCAATAAAACACACAAAAATGAAATTTTTACATAAAACACTCTTTATAATGGGAATCAAAACTGTAAGATTTCTGGGAAGAAACCTAACAATGCATAACACATTAATGAAAAAGCGTATATATATATATGTGAGAACTGAAACCATCAGCATTCACATGGATTAACTAACAGAACAAAGAACTGAGGCCCACCTACCTCAACATGACTTTACCGTGAGTTTCATGAAATTCTTGCCAGGATAATAATGCTATAAACCAGTAAGTAGCTTCATTATTTGCTTCCAAACCTTCCCATAAGTCATTTGCCTCAACAACTGTCTGTTCAATCATCAATCAGCTCCCTTCTTAAAACAACAGATTCTTAATCTGGGTAAACAGCTCACTTCTCAGGACAAGAAATCACTCAGCTGGACAAATCCATTCCTTATCCAATACCCGTTTACTTGTCAGGACTTGCTTTAAGACCCTGACCTTTGGGTCCATTAATCCTAAATTTTAAATCAGAAACTTTGCCAGTTAGATTCCCTCATTAAAAGGCTTACCTTAAAACACTGGAGCCCAGAGCCCCAAACCCTATGAATATCTACCCATAACCTTTCAGCGAGTTACTAAGACTGTGAAGGTGGTGCTCTCCCATACTGCATTCCGTCATAAACTCAGCTTTGCTCGACATCATCAGATTATTCAGTAATTGTGGTAGTCTTTCAGTGAGCTGGCAGTTGACAATCCTGGAAGTCCAATAAGATCCAAACAGACATCACCACCACCGACGCCCCCGCCCCACTGCTGCCCCAGCTAACTGAGGACTCTCAACTTAGAAACTACTCTTTCCTCTGGGACTTCTTGGGCCTCCCTCCTTGGGGGGTCTCTCTGACCACAATAGCGAGCGAAGTGAATCTTGGTGTTGAGTCTGGATTTGATTTCCTTTTCATAAAGCTCCCAAATGCGGAGTTACTTTGTCTTGCTGGAATGTAGAACTCTTCACTATCTGGTCAGATTTAAAAGCTAAACCAGTGTGAATCTGTCATATTCCTGACAATACTAATATATTTCTCTCCGTCTTTGTCACTTTTTGCTGTGAGTCTGTAAGGGGAAGTTCATAAAGAAGTGAACAGGCATAAGCTACTGAAGCCACCCTCGAGCCAGGCCCAAGGACTGATAGGTTCAGGTGTTCTTATCATACCCGAATCCTTAGTAAAAATTCTGCTCTGGGTCACTTGTCAGAATATCATGAAAACTGTCCTCAGTTTCTAATTTTTTTTCCATGGCAGGGGAAAAACCTTTGGAAGAAATTGCTACCAAACCTTCCATCTTCCTAGATTTGTCAGGTTGCCAATTTAAGACATCAACCTAGTTTGGAGCCCAAGATACAAGGTGTACAAATTTTGACCAACATTGCCAGACTCTTATGCCTGTGTTTCAGGTTAGGTCCATGCTCCCTCAAAGAAAGATTGAATCTTCACATATGTATTTACACTATAATTTTAAATGTGTACTGGTTGCTCCAAACAAAATGATTTCACCAAGCATTTTAGAATGACAGTGGCTGCTTTGGAGGATTTTTTATATGAACAAAACTGTTCATTTGAAAGTTGGAACAAAAAGGAGCAAAATCCCACACATCCAGTGGTCTGTACTTAACAGGCAGAACAAAAATTCCAAAAAATTTTTCAGAGTCCAAAAATTGCTTCCTTAAAAGGTTTGCTGGCTAATGCAAAATTTTTAAATGTGAAAATTTAAAACTATGTCTCATTTAGATACCTCCACACCCCATTGCAAGAAGCAGCCTTTATCCTGCTGTTTCTTCTCTCCTGTCCTATGTTCCTCCACTACCTCAGTCAGATCCCTATCCTTCCTCCTGTCTGCTTTCATTCCCATCTGACCTGCCAGAAACAAAAGCTCAATGGCTTCTTAAAGTTAAATCCCCTTCAGAATACACCAAGTGCCATATGGTTGATTTTTAAGCTCTCGTCTGTTTCTGAGCTGAATAGTCAGAGACTCTTCAAAGTCTAAACAAGATAAACAGGAATTTGCAGCAGAATTTAGAATTCTGTCAACTTTAAACTAAACTTTACACGTTTCCTATCTCAATAATGGTGTCATCTAACACTGACTTGTGAAAATCAGAAATTTAAGAGTCATTCTTAACATTGCATGGTTAAGTGCCTTTCAATGCTCTCTGCTTTCAAAGTTTCTCTGCCTATTTTTGCCTAGTTCCTGGAATGCAAAAAAAAAAAAAAAAAAGCCCGGAGATATTTTTATTGAGATCCTGTTAATTTTCGAATTACCCTAAACAGAAGAAAAATCTTTATGATAATGAGTCTTTCTCTAGGAGAACATAGTATATCTTTTCCATTTATCATATCTACTTTTCTATCAAACTTAATCCTAAATATCTGTCTAATATCTCCATTGCAATCGACCTCTGTTACTCCCACCCCAATCCAAGCTATCACCACCATCTCTCACACTAACAGCCTACTAACTTGTTTGCTAGTATCCACTCTATTCCCAGTCCAACCCACTTTCCACACTAAAATCAAAAGTGATAGATTCAAAGCACAAATCTAACCTTGTCACCTTGTTGTTTAAAATAATTTCATTTGTTTCCCATTGTACTTAGGATAATATTCAAAATTCCTAGCCTGACTTAAAAGATTTGATCCCCATCTGCCGCTCCAGCCTCAGTTTATAATGACACATGTCTTTCACCTCCAGCAACACTGGTCTTTTAGTTGCCTGACCTCTGAACCTTTATAAATGCTATTTCCCCATTTCCCTTGCACATATCCTTTCCTCCTTTTCATGCAGTAAATTCCTATTCACCTTCAGAGCTCAAGAGCAATCACCAATCCTCAAGATGCTCTTTTCCATTCTCTTTCACCAGATCAAATCCTCCTAGTACACAAACTAGTCCAAGCTAGCGTGCATGACCCCCATGATACAGTTCCAGGTGTATGTTGATTTTTATGATTTTGTTATTATCTGTCTCCCTCATTATCATGAAATATCCATGAAGCAGAGATCATTTCTAGTTTTGCTAAGTTTTTATTTCTAGCATAATAAATGTTTCAGTCGCATCATCTTTCCTAAAGTGAAAGACAGTAGTTGGGAGTGGAGAGGGACAAGGCTTTCTAGATGTGACAGAAGAAATGGCTAGCCTTCCACCACATTCATCTCTCCCTCCCCCAGAGCAGAAGTATTGCTGAGAAGCAATCCTTGCATCTAGATGTGGCCATCTGATCAGTGTAGAGTGCAGACAAGAATGTTATGTGCCAATTTCAGGCCAAAGCTTTTAAGAAACAGATATGCCTCTCCAGGTTCTTCATTCCCCCGCCATGTGAAGAGAACAGCAAAGCTCTAGGGTAAGGCAAAAGCATACAATGGGGCTACTAAATGGAGAAAATAGCATGCAGATCAGAAGTACCCTAAATTCAACTACTATGTGAATAAAAACTAAATTTCTATTATATCAACCTTCTGAAGTTTGGAGGTTCATTTCTATAGCAAATAACATTATCCCAATCAATTCAGAAACCAGTGTCTTACTTCACTGGCCTTAACACAGATCTAAATTTGCATTGGCTTATAGGTTGGGAGCAGGAAGCAAGGGAACAGATGTTTGAGGACTGAAACTTTAAAATCCGCGTAATGCAGTAGCAAAATATTTAATTAAACTGTGACCTGCAACTGCTTGGAAGACAGACCACAGAACTTTTAAGCTTGTTACCACTAGGAAAATAGCTGGAAAGGACAAGAGTAGGAATGTGTATTGGCTTTTACTTGTATTTGGCAAGGGATTTCAAGAATGACAAGCTCAGGAAAGACTAGTTTGAGAGCAGAAACGAAACAGTACAGGAAGAGTCTAGTAACTGAGGGCTCCCAGGGTCAGGAAAAGTGAGTGTCAACTGCGTGTGGACTCCAAAGGTATAAGGTTAAGACAGAAAAAGGCTTTCAGCTTTCAACAAAGATTCATTAGACATTTTAAACAGAGAAACTAAATCCTAAGACAAAACTCAGATTAAAGGGGTTGCTTCCCGTCCGAGTTGACTTCAAATGGCCTCAAGGTAAGTGCCATTAAAAGACAGAAGAGCCAAAGAAATATATCAGATCCTGGAATTACATTTAGAAGTGGGGGAAAAAAAGCTTTGGGTGTATTTACTGACACATTAAACTGACTGGAAGCAAATAAGAAGTCTACTGTTTTTGAGGAAACTGTATTGCCTACGAAATCAAGAACTTGGCCTTTAAGAGTCTATGTCAAAAAGCTCTCAGGCTCCGAAGCTTTTAACAGCAAGAAGTGGGCTGAAAAATTATACAGTTGCAAGAGATCAAAATCCTCCAAACCCATTTCAGAGAGGATAACCCACTGCCACGTTGGATAATAAACAGACAAGGAAAAACCAGCTGTAGGGCAGAGTCAGGGCCCATGGAGAGTAAGGTCTAAGAAAGGAAATTCCTCTACCATCAGGGCAGCAGGGCACCTGCCTGATAGGTTCACAAAGCTTGCCCAGCAGGATTCATCATTGCTATAGACTAAGAACTGCTCTTCATTCTCTATTTCTCCCTTTTGCAAGAAAGAGCCCCCCCCCCCCCCAGTTATCCTGTCCCTGCTCTAACAAAACATACTAGAAATGAGGTTCAGGTAGGGTAGGAAGGTAAAGGAGGGGAGAGATAATTTGTCTTAGTTCACAGGCCACTGGATCATAAGGAATCCCATCTGAATCTGATGGACTGGCCTATCCATCACCAAAAGATCCTGAACTTCAAGCTAGATTCAAGTGGCTACAAATAACTTCAAGTAGTTTTCCTTGAAGAAGACAAAAGTATATTCTGTGTAAGGAAAGAAAGGTATGCAGATATATTTGGTGGCTAGACGGATAGACTGTGACAGATATGGTTTGCTGTCTACTACAATGTATGACCCCTCTTTAGTGGAAAACAGCTGCTTAACCAGGATCTCTATTTGCTAGTCACCCTCCTCCCCCTGCTTCTAGATATGGCCATGTAGCTATTTCTTGTCATGGGACTATAAGAAATAATTTAGTTCACTTCCAGGCTTTTAAGAAGCAGGTGTGCCTTCACAGATGTATTGGACTGTTAATGAGAAACAATTTCTACTGTGTTAAGACACTGAAATACCAGAGTTTGTAAGAACGTCAAGCATTACCCTAATAAATTGGGTGAGTTGAAATATAGGGCTAGAAATATGAACATGACTTGGATGAGAAGGACAGTGATGATATAATGGGAACAGAGTGTGTAGGTTTAGGAGAAACAGAAGTTGCTAAATTACAGGCAGTACAGAAATCTGAGCAGAGACCTCTAAACTTGATGTGATACTCATTCACACATTCAAACCATTTATGTGTCCACGAGGCATCATACACCTGGCTAGCCAGCAAGGATAGAATGAATAAGACATTATACTTAGCTTCATGAATCTGGAAAGACATATTAAGTCTTTATTCTGGTAAGTCAAAGAGGTACTCAGTTTAACAGGGCAATGTAAGGTATGTGAGGATATTAAAAGTGATGTAAGGATACCAGAAATCAACCACATATTCCACATGCATTTCATATTTGTATCTAAAGCCAGTTCTACTTCCCAATTCCACTAACATGGTTTCCTATCTCTTTCAAAGAGGTGTAAGGACTCTCTAATTTTTAAAGTTCTCATAAAACTCATTTTCCCCAAATATTTTAGGAGTAATGGATAAAAAAGTGAAAGCAATGTTTATTTGAATATCTAGCAGTGAAAAGACAGAGAAAGAAGAGACTGTAAACATATAGAGGCAGATTGAAAGATGTGTTCTTTTTCAAAGAACTTTGTATTTATAGAACAGTTGATTATAATACATCCAAGGTGAAGAGAGTTGAGATTGGCCAAAAGGTAGATAATGACCAAGCAGCCAGAAATCTTAAAGAAGGAGGCAGCAGATACAATAGGTATGGAGAAGTAGGAAAAATAGGAAGTAAAGATATTAAGTAGCCATTAACATGCAGATTAATAAAAAGGGTAGACTTTAAATAAAGAAGAAAATAAACAAATACCAACCGTGAAACAAGACTTGAAGAATATGTACAAAGACAGGCTTGTCCCTCAGGTATTATAACTAAGGCGCTTCCCTGGGCCCCATGTAAAACACTGAACATTGTGCTTTTCAACGTGTGTATGTGTGTGTGTGTGTTGTGTACGTGCACATGCACATGCACAAACATATATATCAGTATATGTGTATGTGTTTGATAAATTTCACGTACAAGGATGGGCCTGCAGCAAGTGGATTATGCCAGGCCCACACTCCTCTACGGATAGCCTTAAACAAGGGCACAGCCCTGTACAGACACAGTACAAGGAATGGTTCTATTGAAATGCTATAGTTATAGTTTAGTGGTTCTCAAATGCCGATCCTTGGATAGATGGCAAAAGAGTTGCATAAGAATCACCTGGAAACTTGTTAAAAATAAAAATTTCCAGTCTCCATTCTCAACAATTTTAATTTAGTAGGCCGGGAATGAATTTTTATAAAGTTCCACCTGGGTGATCTGACAATCTGGTAGACTGGGGCCCTCAGTCACACGGTGCCTTGATTTGTCACTTAACTGCTCCGTATTTCTTTTCCCACACTGACAGCACAGCAAAGAACTATGCTACTCAGTGTCAGCTACCACGGGATACACTGTTTTGAAGTAAATAAACTAAAGTATCCTAAGGAAAGCTATGCCTTTTGTTTTGTTTTCCCAAATACAATGCCACTTCTTATTAAGACGCTTCCACTTAGGGTCAGAAAAGACAAACTTGGGGGCAGTCTCAAAATGTATAGTGGCTAATTTAATATGGTACCCAAAATAAATTTAGATGATATTCAAGATTATTTTACATGGCACATGGACATATACTAGGAATACTGAATCACAAAGGAAAAGATGTATTTTTTTCAATTTTCTTTCAATCAGAAATCCTCAGCTGGCTATTGGTACGTCTCCTACACCCATCTATCACTGCTTATCTCATTTTAACAAACGGAGACCATGCCTCAGAGTCTTTGGAAAACAACAGTCATCTAGCCAGAATTTAGTAACATTGCTTTGTTTTTGCTGTATTTTTAGGCTATCATCCATTTAAAGCATATGATACTGATTTTTCATTTACACTGGTGAAATTTTTAAAAGGTGAACTTTTTTAGATAGCATAAATTACCTGCAGTTATTATAAAAATTATGAGGATGCTCTATGAATGACTGAAATTTAGAAATACTACTGTGTGAGATATCACTCAAAGTAACAACCAATTTCTATCTCTCTCTCATACACACATACACATATACATACACAAACACATTCAGTAAGTAATTAATTCAAATGAACAATCAAAAGCCACAGAACACTTGTAAGAAGACTTTCAATGAAAAGTCTATTCTACCACATGATAATGGAGACAAAATAATGACATTCCATAATATGACAATTATTGTTTGTACATTTTCTTAACTAAATGAACATGATAATCCCTGACCATACTTCTAAGAAATGTACTTGTGCTCTTATCTGAAAGCTAGGATAATTACTGTTCTGCAATTTATACTGCATACCTTATAATCCTTGGGTCGGTAGCAGCCAAGATGAGAATGATCTGAAAAAGAATTACAAAAGAATTAAACTATGAATATTTCCCATCAAAAAGAAGAAAATTTGGTTTCATATTTGATTTTTGCTACTATCACTCTGTTTCTTATAATTCATACAGCAGTTTTCAGAAAGATCTTAAAATCCTTCAACAATGTTACAAAGATGATGAGCAAGGCAAAATCTGCATCTGTTTGCTCTGCCAGCCACCTTGGAGCCTGTGGAGGCCTGCTTGGAACAGGACTTAAAATGACGAATATGTCTGGAAGGCTGTGGTTCAAGGCCATTTTTGATGGCTATAAGGAGGGTCTCTGGAACCAGGTCTCTTAAAATTGAAGGTGTTTATGCTCGAGAGGAAGATGAATTCTACTTAGGCAAGAGATGTGCTTATGTGTACAAAGCAAAGAACAACACAGTAACTCCCGGTGGAAAATTGGACAAAACCAGAGGAATCGGTAAAGATAACTCATGCTCACAGTGGCATGGTTTGTGCCAAATTCTGAAGCAACCTTCCTAAGGTCATTGGACACAGAATCCGTGTGATGCTGTACCCCTCAAAGATTTAAACTTACCGAAGAGTAAATAAATAAATATTCTCTTGAATTTTTATTAAATGGCTTACAAGTCTCTGCCCTAAATTCAGTTGCTAAGTGCTTAAATGGTGGTGGTTATCAGGCATTTAGAGTACAAGGAAGCCCAGAGACGGCAGTCACAGAGATTTTGGACAATAGGGTTTTGATGAGGATAGGATATAAGTATCTTAATATAAGCTTTAGTTGGAGACACTGGAAAGGAGTATCTTGGAAGGTTTATGGTATTGGAGCACTTGAACCTAGCCTCTGAAAAGTTTTTGGACAAATGGAGACACCTGGCATATTCCAGAAAGGACAGGAGTCAGAATTTTAAGCCAGCACAGATATACAACATGAAACTTACCTAGATTTCCATATCAAATGGATCTATAACTCTTCCCCGTATTTCAGCTTTGGTACTGTGGTTTATTAAATGTGCTGGACAACTGCCTCCCTCATTAAATTGAATGAAACTTAAAAAAAATCTTTATCAGTTCTTCAGTAATTAAGTGATTTCACAAATACTATTTTCATTAGAGTAGAAGATCTCTGAATACAGACCAAAATAATTTTGAGTTGATAAACCAGTTTGTCTACATGAAATGGATAATTTTAGTTGATAAACTAGTTTATGATGAAATGTAATCTGAATATATAGATTTGATAGAAATTGCCAAACCACACGTGTTCCTACTCTTGGAGGCCATGCTTGAATCAAGTGAGTGTAGTGGAAACAGGACCAGCTTTAGAGGGCAGGAGCACACTGTAGTAAAAGACTTTGTTGACAAATATATCTGCATTGCATTCAGGCCCCAGGAGTTTCCATCTGGCCTTAGGCACATTACCTAACCTTTTTAAGTCTCAGATTCCTCAACTATCTGATGTACCTCTTTCCTAATATTGCTTTAAAGATTACATTAGATATTACATATACGGCAATAAAATAAATGCTAACTATATTACTAACACCATCATCAACCTCATTACTATCGAATTCTAAGCCAAGCAAGGCCAGGTTCAATTTCTACCACTTATCAGACATATTATTTTGGTCAAGTTATATAATTAATCTGTGTTTCACTCCTCATTTTAAGAGTATAATGACAATGCTTACCTTACCTCAGAGAGTCATGGTGGTGATTAAATCATACCGTTTATGAAAGTACCTAGTTCAGTGTAACAGTGGATTATAAACTATTCTAAATCTTTCCCTAAAATAAAGACCTCTATACTGCAGATGCAGATTTTGGGCTTTACTCATTACTTAAAGGAGTCAACTTTGAAGCATTCTAACCTCTGTTACAGTAACAGACAAGAAAATCAGAACCATAATTTGCAATTCTATTTCCTTACTAATACATTCCAGTTAAAAACAGAATTTCTAATATTCTATATTTTACCTTCCCAAATTACCTTGTACAGAAATATACTGGCTATATATTAGAGACCCAGATAGTCTATATTAGCCAATTAGCTCTCTTTTATAGTACAAGATGTTGTTTCTTCTCTGAGTGTCCTGAACCATTATAAATGGTAGCTGAAACATGAATGTCTTCCACACAGGCCAACTTCACCATTTATTTCAGTAAGATTCAACTTACTTCAAGTACTTTTCAAAATTCAAAATAAAACTAAATCCCAGCCCACCTTCTCCTCTGTAAAGTCTGATGTACAACATGGCCACAAATAGCACAAGAAATTAAAAAATGATAAGGACATACTGAGTCTAATTCTCCAAACATGCTAACTTTGCAAATTAAGATAATTTCTACATTCTTTCTGGCAGCTAATGTAATATTAAAACACTGGTATGTCTTCTGCTTTCTACAAACCATTTATAAATGTACCCTAATTCAGACAGATTTATAATTTTCTTTCATTTTTATGAATTAAGCTGTTACTTTGATCTGAGGTTTCCTAATGTTCACATTTACCCACACTTAACGGCAATTAGGCACTAACTATATTCTAAATGCAAGAGATAAAGGAGATAAAAGTCATGGCCCATGGTTGTGAAGTACTTATAATTTACTTTAGTTGAGTTATACCAAGTTGAAGGACAGCAGCATAAAATAATAGGCTAAATAAGAATGGTACAGGCAATATGTAGAATGGTACACACAATTAATGCTACTAAAAACTCAAAGCGGGGTGCAGGTATTAAAAAAAAAAACAAAAAACACAGAGATCAATCTCTCAAAGTTGAAGGCAATCAGGCAAAACTTCCTAAAGGAGGTGAAAGCTGAGCTGGGCCTTAATGAATGGGTCACACTTAAGTATGAAGAAAAAGAAAGAACTAATTTAGATTGTGTGTGTGTGTGTGCATGTGTGTGTACATGATCTCAAACAACTTACCTTTTTAAACCTCAGATTTCTTCATCTATAAAATGGGGATAAATGACAGTATCTAAATTCTTGAGGTTACTGTAATTAACCAATCAAATATAAGTGCTTAGAATAGCAGCTAGCAGAAAACATAAAACAAGTATTAGCTATTATTTGATTCTTCAATAACCTCATGAAATCAGTGTTATGAACTTAATATTTGTGTCCTCCCAAAATTCATGTTAAAGCTCTACCCCTCAAGGTGACAGTGTTTGGAAATGAGACCCTTAGGTGGTAACTGGGGCTGGATGAGGCCGTGAGGGTGGGGCCTCACAATAGAAAGAACGCCCTTATAAGAAGAGACACGGGAGAGCTCCCACGTGAGCTATGGAGTGCCCAATTGCTCACTTGCGCGCTCTCTCTCTTCTCCAATCCCTTCTCCACACACACAGGAAGAAGAAGTCATGTCACCGTACAGTGAAATGGCAGTTGCCTACAAACCAAGAGAAGAGATTCCAGAATGAAACCCACCTTACCAGCACCTTGATCCTGGACTTCCCAGCTTCCAGAACTGTGAGAAAATATATGTCTGTTGTTAAAGCCCCCAGTCGATGGTGTTTTGCTATGGCAGCCCAAGCAGATTGATACAATGCATAAGACTATTGCTTCTACTTTACATTTCAGGAAGCTGACTTCCTATACAGCTCAACGAGTCATGGAACTGAGGTTTTTGATTAGTTCAGCGCTACTTCTGCTAATATAAGGACAGTAGAAGACATCCTTATAATAAAGCAAAAGCACAGAGAGAATAAAAGTGTCTTTATTGTCTCAAAAATGGTATCAGATTATGGCTTTGTTAACCAAATGGATATGATATATACAATGTAATTAATCAAATACCAAGTAGTGACAGTACACATTAAAAACAAAATGTGTCCATCAGTCATCAGAACATTTCCTTAGCAACCATATAATTCAGAAATTAAGATCTACTTTGTACGTAAGTCACCATTCACACTGGGAGAGGTCTGATAACTTAAAGCCTCTGCATCCTTCCTCTCTCTCCATAGCTGACCCTCACCCAACAGGCTCATATGTATCAGCCCTAAAAGGACCAATCCTGACTAAGTAAGAAGGACTAAAGGAGCTTTCATCTAAATCTCATCATCTATTTATCAACTTATTTTTTCTTCAAAGTAACCCTTGAGCCCCCATCCTGGCAATTAGAACCAATGCATAGTCCCTTTGAGTCAATCCCTATCTTGGCAACCTCCATAGAACCCTACAGTGAAGGGTACACATCATCCTTTTACAAAGCTTAAAGGAACCCCACTCTGGTAGTGAAGTGCTACCATCACCACAGAACTTTCTGATGCTCAATGAGTGTGCCCTGTTCCGGCTTTCAGAGGGCATCTGCCACTGGAAACCTTTATCAGCACTTAAGCCCACAGCTATCCCAGGGCCCATGTAACATTCCAAGGTTGGCCTCTGCTCTCCTGTGAATCTTCACAGAGCACACAGCCAATGCTTTTGCCATATGTTAATTCCTGTAACTAGAAGTAAAGCTAGGATTTCCAGCTTTATAAAATAAAAACAGAGTTTAGTATCTCTCAGGAGGTCCAACCTTCTAAAAAGGAAAGACGCATAGCAAAATGTTTTCTCTCTCCTGCTCACTTGTGATATAGTCACCTGAAACTGTTTACTCCAGTGTCTAATATTTTTATCTTATTTCCATGGCTATCAAAGTCTCAGCAGCAACATCTCAGCCTTTCCCCCTCACATTTTTTTCTTTTCTAAAATTTAGTAAACTGTAAGTTCCCTGCTTACCAGTGACTGAAATAGTGATAATCATTAAAAAAGATATAAAAAAATGGCTAAAAATCACATGAATAAACATTCAATGCCATTAGTCATGTACAAATTGAAATCACAATGAGATAGGACTGCATAGAATGGTTATAATTAAAAAGGCAATAACAAGTGTTGACAGGGATGTGGAGAAACTGCAATCTTGTATACTGCTGGTGGGAATGTAAAATGGTGCAGCCACACTGGAAAACATTTGGCAATTTCTTAAAAGGTTAAACTTACCATATTAACTGGCAATTCTAAGTATCCACTGAGGAGAAATGAAAGCATTTATGTATGCAAATACTTCAATGTAAAACCATTCACAGTAGCACTACTGATAATAGCCAAAACCAAAAACAGTACAAGGGATCAGAGTGGGAGTGTAGATTTACTGCAAATGAGTATAATAAAATTCTTTGGGATGATGGAAATCTAAAAATTGATATTAGTGATTTTACAACTGCAAATTTATGAAAAATTAGTTAATTGTATACTTAAAATGGGAATTTTATGATATATAAATTATACCTCAATAAAGCTGTTAAAAATGTTTTATAAAGAATAGAAAAATAAAGAAACTGAAAAAAAGGAGTTCCTAAAAATGACACTGTTCAGCTGCCAAACAGAACTGTTCAGCTTGTCTTCTACAAGACACGAAGGCTCACACTTAAATGAAAGCTGAAACAGACATTTTACTGATAAGTATATACATGGTGACTACATGCATTTTATTCAGAAAAGATTAAAATACTACCATTTATTGCTATGTACTCAAGATATGGCCTATTAGGATTTGGGATGTTATTTCCAATTTATTTTACATAAAAAGCAATAACCATCCAACAAAGGGATTAGTGGAAGCTCATAAAAGATTACAGTCTAATGTAGAATTAAAACTCATGACAGACTCTTCAAACCAAGAGAACAAGAGATGTTTCCTCCAAGGGGGAGACAGCCTAACATCTTTCCTAAATCCTAAACAAGTAAAAAAAGGGCCAGGATGACGCCCTTGATTTCCTCTTCAAACATACAAGTGATTGGGTAAAACCTCCAAACATTCTTGAGGTATTATAAGAGGTACTGAGTTTCTTCAAAAGGAATGCACAAATTACAATTAGAATTATATACCGTGGAAATTCCAGATACAGAAAATTAGAACATATTTTAAAAAACACCCCCTGCATGCAGGTAGGAAGAGTAGTAGAAGGGTGGTAGAAAAGAACAGAACTTGCGGTTAGAAGGCCCGGATTCCAGACTGCGCAGGGGTGTCCTGTAGCTCTCCAACACGTCACAAAAGCTCTCCAAGCCCAGCACCTTTCCTCTAATCCCATCATGAGGCCCCACCCATAGACTCACCTAAAGCCAATTCCCTCCCAGAGGTAAACACCCATCTCCAACACCGTCACTGGGAGTTTAGAGCTTCAACACGTAAACTGTAAGGGACATGTTAAGTCCACAGCAACGTCCTTGTCAAGAAAAGTTTATACCAGACACACACACAGACACGGAGTCAAGGAGAAGAAAGAGATCGAGGGAGAGGGAAAAGCAAATATTAATATTTGTGGATTCTAAGTGAAAGGCACAGGGAAATTCTTTGTATTATCTATACTTTCTGTAAGTCTGAAATTCTATCAAAACAAAAAGTTAAAAGAATAAAAAAAAAAAGCACCTCATTATTGACCTCTCTGATTGTACCTCTACATAGGCAGCCAACTACTTTAATTAGAAGTTACTAGAAACTATAACAGTTCTAATGGCAAATATATAATACTGTCAAGGGAAATCAGACATTTAAGTGCATTCCAAAGACATCTTCCAAAGAAATGTCTATATTGAAGTTATTTTCGATTTTCTTGTTCTTAAGGCTTATTTATTCCACATCTATAAATTTCCTCCAAGAGGGGAAGCAGTATAACATCTGTTCCTAACTCCATATAGCCCACTATTCTGAGCATAAAACTTATTGATTACCCCATCTATCTCCCTGTTAGTATAAGTGGGCACAAACCCTTCATGTTCTCAGAGAAGAATGTTCCATTTCCAATTAAAAAAAAAAGAGATTATACACTAGAGTTTAGAAAAAGAAAGAGACAGAGCTCACTATATGCTGATCACATTTTTTCACTCTCTCATCTTCTATGCCTTTTCTCAGTTTGCAGTAAGTTAACTTAAAGGCTGCTGGTGAATGCTTGGTGAACTGACCAGCCAATGTCTACAGATATTAACGCTTAAATATCCCTAATGATAAGATACTATTTAATCTTCTTCATAAAAATCATCTTCACATTGAACTTACGAAACAACTTATCTAATCATCAGCACCAAGCCTAAAAATGAAAAAAAAAACTTATAAGCCAAGCCTAAGGGATGTTATCTTTTTAGAAACATAAATAAGCATTACGACAGACGGTATTTATTAAGTGTCCAGTGTGCTGGGGCATTTGACATGGTAATATTTGCCATGTTGTCTTCATTCTTCAATAAATAAACTGATTATCAAAGAAGTTAAAATAACATGTTCAAGAATGCCCAGGTTATAAATAAGTGGCAGAGTAAGTATCCAAATATACGTGTAAAATGTATGTCCAAAACCCATAACCTTGAACTTTTTTTACAATGATGTTTCCCAAAGCCTGTTCCACAAACTGGGTAATACGTGTTAAGGTGAGAAAAGGGTTTTATAGTCAAATAAAAATTTAGAAGTTGTTGAGCAAAGCAAAATTAAGTTTTTTTCAATCAAAGGTATCATACTCTTTAATATGCTAATACGTGTTTTGAATCTCAAAGAGGGAGATGGGTTACAGCAGCACAGAAATTCCATGCGTTTAAAGAGCACCCACAAGGTATATCACAAGCTGCAACAAGTGGCATTACGCCACATTCCCCAATAATGCAGCAGAGATTCTGTTTTTGTTAATTGACGCCAAGATAAAGACCTGATGATAGCCAAGACAACTAAAACACTGAAGAGAGATGACTTGTAGCTTACCATTGTGCAGCCTGGACCATCCATCTCTTTCACAGTCTCTGCCAGATGATCCAAATAAAGCATCAGCCCTGGGACTTGGGGGATCGACCTAGAATAAGGAATATTTGAATGTGAAAAAGAACTTAAATGCTTTTTTTCAGTCTCATGGCACCAGAAAATCAACTAAAGTACATAGACCACATTATCACCAGGTTAACGTGATAGTGCCTACACAGTTCAGGGACGTTCCAAAATCAGAGTTTAATCGAGTATTAATAAAACTAAGACTAAACTCCAGAAAAATTTAATTATACATCTGAGTCTAATTTAAAATGAACAGATTTACAGTTGAAATGTCCATTATCTATTATCTAGTTTGCTTTCCATTACTAAATTAAAAAGAGAGAAATCTTAGTTTACCACTTTTAAAAAACAAGTTTAGCCATTTACTGCTTATCTCCTTACCTTACAGATTTTGAACTTAAACAATTTTACTCAGCTGTGTTCAGAGGCCAGCATCCTGAGCCTAATAATAATGAGTCATTCATGTTTTCTTATTAAAAAAGTCAGTGATATATATCTGTATATAATAGCTCTATTTATCAAAGTAAAAGACTACATAAAAGGACAATGTCAAGAGAACAAAAAGGCAGCCTATGGAACAGGAGAAAATATTTGCAAATCATTATATGAAAAAGCATTAATATTTGACCATGGTAAAAAACTTCTAAAATTCAACTAAAAAACTTAAAAAGACATTTCTCCAAAAGATATACAAATGACAAATAAGCATATGAAAAAATGTTCAACATCACTAATCACTAGAGAAATGAAAATCAAAACACTCCTTTACCCCTATCAGGATGGGCATTACCAAGAAACAGAAAATAACAAGTGTTGGCAAGGGCGTGGAGGGACTGAACCACTTGTGTAACTCTCACTGGGAATGAAAATTGGTGAAGTCACTATAGAAAACAGCATGGGAGTTCTACAAAAAATTCAAAGTAGGCCTGTCATATGATCCAGCAATTCCACTTCTGCATATACACCTCCTGAAAATTGAAAGCAGGGACCTGAACTGATATTTTTATACCATGTTCACAACAGTATTATTCACAATAGCCAAAAGGTAGAAGTAATCCACAAGTTCATCAACAGATCAATGGCTAAACAAAATATGGTATATATGTATAAAAGAATATTATCCAGCTATAATAAGGAAGAAAATTCTGACACATGCTATAACATGGATGAACCTTGATGACTTTATGCTAGGTGAAACGAGCAATTCACAAATGGACAAATACTGTTTATTTTGTGTACCCTAAACCGTCAGATTCATAGAGACAAACACGTACAATGTTGTTTGCCAGGGGGAATGGGAATGCCAAAAGAAAGAACGGGGAGTTATTGTTTAATGGGTACAGAGTTCCAGCTTAGCAAGACGAAAAAACTTCTGGAGATGGTGGTGATGATTGCACAACAATGTGAGTGTACTTCCTTAATGAGTACACTTAAGGTACATTTTAAAATGGCTAAAATAGTAAGCTTTATATTGTGTATATTTTACCATGATTTTTAAAAATTTAAATTAAAAAAAATGGGGAAAGACAGCCAGGGAGTAAGAAAAACTATTTGCAAATCATATACTTGATAAGGATCTCAAATCCTACATATATAAAGAAAATTTACACTTGACTTCAACAAGAAGGCAAATGACACAACTAATAATGGGCAAAGGATTTGAATAGACATTTCTCCAAAAAAGATGCCATACAAATGGCTAACAAGCATATGAAAGGATGCTCAGCATCCTTAGTCATTAGGGAAATGTAAATCAAAACCATGAGAGACCACTCCACACCCCCCAGGATGGCTATAATAAAAATAAAATAAAACAGAAAAAAGCAAGTGTTAGTGAGAATGTGGACAAGTTGGAACCATCAAACATTGCTGGTGGGAACCTAAAATGGAGCAAACATTGTGGAAAACAGTCTGGCAATTCCTCAATAAGTCAAACACAAAATTATCATATGATCCAGCAGTTCCACTCCCAAGTACTAAAGCAGTTAGGAATTAAAATAGGTATTCAAACAAAAACTTGTGTATGAATGTTCACAGAAGCACTACTCACATAACCAAAAGGTGAAAAAACCCAAATGGCTATCAACAGTTGATGGGTAAACAAAATGTACATTGGATTAATCATAAGAAGAATCAAGTACTGATACATGCTACAACATGGAAGAAACTCAAAAACCCTGTGCTAAATGAAAAAAGACACAAAATGCCTAAAATCCTTTGATTTTATTTATATGAAATGGCAGAACAGGAAAATCCATGAAACAGAAAGTAGATGAGTGGTTGCCAGGGTCTGGGGAAAGAAATGGGAAGTGAATGCTTAATGAGAACAAGGTTTCTGTTCAGGGTGATGAAAAAGTTCTGAAACTAGACAGTAGTGACAGTTTTACAATATAAATGTACTTAATGTCACCAAATGATATATTTTTAAATGGTTGAAATGGTAAATTTTATGTTATGAGTATTTTACCACAATAGAAAAAAAAAATCCTACTCTGCATAAATGAAAAGAAGAAGGCAGTCTAACCCCTGCAGGGTGGTTGCGCCAGTTTGTTTAGGAGCCTACTAGTTAATTTCTTAGAACTGCTCTTTATTCTTTAAGATTACTTTTTATACAGTGTTTGTAAATCTAGAATACCTTTCCTAAAAGTGTTAAATTTTGCATATGCATATATCAAATTGAAATTTTGTTTGGTTCACAATTCTGTTAAGTGCTTTTAAAATCACGAATGGCTATGGAGGGAAAGGGAGGAAAGGCAGCTCCATGTTCACAAACACAATTAGAAAAATCTAGTCCTATACAATAATGTAAGCGTTTTCTAACTACAGGCTTAGACATATGTATTGCTTTTTGCTCATTGGAAAGCTGAAAGGGAAATCATTTAAACAAAAATGTCAAGGTTTATACAAAGCAGCATTAAAATTAGTCTATTTTGAACACTGTAATAATAATATAATAAACATTTTAAGAGCAGTTATTTCCCTAAATAATTTTTTATGTGGCTAACCCTCAATATATTCCCTGTTATCTTTGTACATAGGCTTTTCAATTAAAATGCTAATATTCCTTCAGATTAGAATTTAGCATGTCCTTTCTTTTCAATTTAATTTGCAATCATGGGCAAACAAAATTAAAGGCATTCTGAAACTGCCATTAAACAAGCAACTAAATGTATCTGGATATTGTTCAAACAACAAAAAAAGTGAGCAGAACCTGTAAACAAGTTCTATAGAAATAAGACAAGTGTAATCACAATAATCTCAATAAAATATTACCATTTTCAAGTATCCATTATATTTTAAATTATCTTTTTACAATTAAAAAATCTAATACTTTAGACTAAAATAATAAAGGATTCATAGTCAAAATACGAATATGGAATGAAATATTGCTTAAGGCACATTTAAATTTTTTAAAAAAGGCATCATTAAGAAAATCTGAACTTTTAGGTGGTGTACATGCAAAAAGCTATTAGACCTTAAAGGAGTATGTTTACATCTTTGCATTTGTATTTACATTTTACATTTTAGAATTTGAAAAAAATGCATTAGAGACATCAAAGTCAGAAACAGTTTTACAGGTATCTCAAAAAGTTGTTTTGCTTCTATGGGCACTTAAATCTTTAAGTTTATTATTATTATATAGAGAACCTTTTATTAATTTGTAAATTTTTATAAAAATTCAAGAAACTAAGATTTTGATTAATTATTCTGATTATATATTATATATAATATTCTGATTATAGACCCTTAAAATTAGCCAGAGTCTATTTGACTATCATATGGACACAAGCTCTAAGCTTAAATCATATCAAAAGCAGTCTTCTGTATAGAAAGATTGGAACTATGTTACCCTTAAGTTAACTCTTCACTTTCAAAGACATTCCCATCCCCATCAAATGATTTGCTTTAAAGGTTCATTATATAAGGCTTACACAAGGGATATAATTTTAAGGGAAACTTACTTTTCCATTACAATTTTTTAAAAGGCTGTTGGGGGGGTCTTTCTTTTCATAAAGAAAATTTGATCCTCTTTTAAAACCCTACTCTGCCATTTTAGTATGATGTCAATTACATCTCCGTTCAATCTGCAAAGTTATTATGCTGTCCACTGTACAAGAAGGAAGGAAATGGGTACTTAGAGGATTTAACATGACATTCATAATGGAACTTGATCTCTGTCAGGTTTAAAGCTGCAAAAGAATGTTCTTTATTAAGTTAATTTTCCATTTTAGACTGCTAGGCCAACAGACGGTTCAGGAAAGAAAATTATTAATATAAGCTAGAAGTTGAAAGAAGTTTGAGAATAATATTTTAGTGGAAGAACAGATTAGATCAGTTTCAAATGGAAATTCTTCAAAGAACACATACATGTCTAATCACAAATGGAGGTTTATCTGTTTCTTTTTTGAATTCATAGGGTCCGAGATTTAAATGCGCCAGCCGCCGCCGCGTGTCTTCAGATAGCTCACACATTCGTCTTTTTGTGTATGGAGATGGAGAGTGTGATTTTGAAGAAATTGTAGGCTGTTCGTAATTTTTTGCATTTATGCAATATTTATTTCTCTCAGGTGACTTGGATTTCTTCTTTTGTGATCTTGACGTTCTGCTTTGCAGTCTGCCGTGTGATTTTTCAACTGGAGCCGTATGGTAAATAAATTTATCCTAAACATAAAAAATAAAAACTAGTTTGATCAGGAGAGATATATTTTATATATATTATGTCCCTTGGATTACATATATATATATAAAAAACTACAGGTAGAAAAAAACTTTAAAAAGTAATTAAGTAATTTAAGGTACAGATAATCTATCAAAGCCAATGAGATAGTCTCTCTTATCTGTGCAGATCTTGGGAGAAGTTAAATCCATGTTCTCCTAAATAACTCTGTCTAATAGTTAATAAAGTATACTATACCACACTCCTTACGTATAACAAGTACTTTATAAAAGTTAAAGCCCAATATTTAATCATTTGGAAAATTAAGAAAAATTATTTTTCAGTGTACTAAAAACTAATCGAAACATTGGCTTATCACTTATAATTATGTATAATTATTGGATATATAATTTAAGAGGATTTGTTTAGCAATATTACAAACACACATCAAATTAATTATAAAATCTTTATGGTGAAAATTATTAAAATAAGTTTCATTCATAGTATTATGATTACATTCATTTGTACAATGTGAAAATCTGAAGAAAAACTTTATGCATATTTTCATAAAATAAATTATTTGAATTATACTAGTGATTAGGATTTTAAGATCTTTTCCAAACTAAAAGTTTACAATTCAATGACAGATAACTGTAACATCTTAATTCTATACTTCAATGAAAAGTAAAAAAGTACAGAAGACATATTGCAAACTTTAATGACTAGTACTCTATCTTCTAGTAAAACTGGCTAACAGTCTAAAATTTTTAATACAAATGTGATATCTCTAAAATTCTTGTGTTATTAGGATAATATTATTATTTAAATAGTCTCTGCCTTATAAATGCCTTAGAAGTTGGATTAGAAGTAAATGAGACCTCTTCACACAGTACCTAGAACTATAAGATTTCCAATATTAGAGAAAACAGGAAAATTGGAAAGCAACACAACATATTTTCCTAATTAGAAAATAAATCTGTGAGTTTCATACAGACCAGCAGCATCAGATTATTTCAACATCTTTCTTTCCTCTATGGCTCTTATTATGCTCCTGGACCTTCTACCACCTTGTTCAATGACTTCAACAAGGAATTCAGAATTTTTCATCCCATTTCATCCATCTCTATGACATCACAATGACTCACAGAGCAGCAATGTCAGTACATGAAAAAAACCTTTGAGGTTTAATAAAATGTTCAAGCAATCAATCTTTCCAAGACCTTAGACGTAGAATTTCAATTTCTGAGTTTAATTGCGTTTTTCAACATCATCTTAGATTTCATCATTCTACAGATCCAAACTAAACTCTGAAAACGCCTTGCTGACCAAACCGTTCTTTTCCTCAACCTACCTCTTTTATTTCCACTGAATCTGTTACCTGCCCTCCTCACCTCCTCAATCCTTAATCTCTTTCTCCCAGACCTTCATACATTTTTAATATCTCTTACTTTCAGACCCAGATGAGCCCATAATCATCTATTTCAGCAACGCTATAAAGTTCCTTCTCAGCTGTTTGTACCAAACTCATATACCAAACACCTCTGTTTATACCAAACCTAAAGTAACTCCGTCATTTCTTCCTTACAGCTTCTGAATTCTGAATACTAGAGGAAGTTAGAAACTGTGCTGTATCTACCACAGATACATACTTTCTAACCTAATCAATCCTTAATCCACCCTATTAATGCCCAATAAAACGTAAAATAGTGGCTGTTCTATACTATTTTATACAAAATGGCTCCCTCTATTGGCCAACAGAACAATAACACTTGACAAAAGGAGACTTGAAAAGTGCTCGTTGTCTTTTATGCCTGAAAATAGTCTTCCTGCTGCCATGTGAATAAGCTGAAATCTGTCTGCTAGATGATAAGAGTCTTGAGGCCATTACTCCAGCTCAAGTCAAGCCAAATACCAGAAAGGTAGAGTCCCTCTCAGGCCAAAAAGTCGTCCACTGCCAGACATGTGAGTGAAGCCTTCCTGTATCATTCAGCCCTAGCCTGGCCAGTCCAGACCAAAATAATTACCCAGCCAATACACACAACTGTGAGAAACACTTTGTTTGAAGTTACTAAGTTAGTGTGGCTTGTTACGCAGCAAAAGCTACCTGACACAGATTAACAAACATATTAATAAAGTTAGTAGTAATATTGAACTATTTGACAATAAACTCTACTTTGCAGGTAAAAAAGAATAAGCAGAAAACTAGATTTATTCCAGAAAATCCCGATAACATGCTTAATTTGTTCAGTCCATTCAATTGGTGACAAAACATTAATTGTGACAAAAAATTTGAAAATAATGTGCTGGGAGGAATAAAGGTCATTATAAATATTTATAAACCTAAATAATTTTATGAAGTTTATTTCACTCACTCCTCTCTTAGAAACCAAATTGGTTTGTCTTATTCTTACATTGTATTTGAATCTGAAAATGCAGTTTTATAGCCATTAAAATTCTAATTGTAACTAATATTCATTTGGGAAAAAAACAGATTTATCAAATTCTCGAGTAAGATCAAATAAGCTTAAAATTCTGGCTGTTATCACTCAGAATTTTAATGATGTAAAAGTGTATACTCTGCTGTGCCTACCATACAATGTTTTCTATCTTATATTTCATCTATGTCTTCTGTATCTCCCCCAGTTATCTTAATTAAATAAATAATAACCTTAGTAACAGCCACAAAATGCGTGACCTACATGTTATGTGCCAGGCACGTTTGCATATATTCTCTAATTTAACCTTTAAATCAGTCTTGTGAAGAACTTGAACCCAAATCTGATTGATTCTCAAGCATATTTTCTTAAACAGTGACACCAAAGCCTACACTCTTACATCTCTGTTCAGTAAAGGACTAATGACAAACACTGAAATAGCAGGTTAAAAAAAGAGACTTGCCAAAACTTTACAGAGGAAAATGCTAGTCTGGTGAAACTCCTAGTCGGGTAACAGTTCTACGTTTCGTATGGAAGCTTCCACCAAGCTGTACACTTAGAACGTGTGCACTCTGTGTGTCTGCTACATTCCTGACCAAAAGACCTTTCTACCCACCCACTAGAAGGGCATACCCTAGTGTGGAGAGGAAACTTTTGTGAGTCCAGGGGAAGCACTTTTGACAATTTACAAATGTGCACAGTGCACATCCCCAGACAAGTCAGTAACACGGCTCTGCGTCTGGCAAGCACGGGTCATTAGATCTCTAACAGTGTGTTTCAGCTTGCATTTAAAAGATAAATAACTAGGTCAAACTCTGGCATATCAAATATCTTGCTAAACAAAGTAAGAATGATCCCATTGATATTTTTATAACCATAATTACCTTTCTTAGCTTGTCACAGTTATCACCCTGAGCAAATGTAATCTAAAACTGATAATGCCAAAAATTAACATCCTCCTTTTTACACCATAGGTCCAGTTCGGCCCTGTTTGGGCCCTCCAGGCTTTATATATTACTGGCTCTTCATCACAGGCTGGCCTTTGCTACCTGGTCATAATGCAGCCACATATGTATGAGTGATGCAAAGACATTATTAGATAAACTGTGGACACGGCAAGCTGATCCTGGTGACTCAGTAAGAAGTTAGACCAGAATGGAATATTAGATCCAGATATCTCAGTTCACTAAAGGTAGTTTTTACAAACACAGAAGGTACTTAGGCTCAAGTGTCCAAGCTTCTCTTCATCTGATAGTATTAGTATGGCCACCAAACTAGGTAATAGTCCCTTAAGGACTCAGACTGACACAAGAAGCTATACTCACTAAACACCAATATCCCAGCCTGAGATCCTCTGGTCACATTTGCTAAAAAGGTATCCTTTAAACTTTTTGCAGTAATCTGTAACTTCTGTAAGATTTATAGAAGCCTCCAATCTAGTTTTCCATGGGATTTCTCAATCCCAACATCTTTCTGGCAGCCTGATTTCTTTGCATTAAAAAAAAAGAAAAAAAAAAAAGCCCATGAAGTAAAAAAAGAAAAAGAAAAAGAAAAAGTGTATTGTCTACCACATGTTAAACAAGCTTTTCACTGTCACATTTATTAACATTCAACCAAACTGCTAAATGTCTTTGATAACTGTTTTACTTAAACTCAAGACTGACCTAAAAAAAGTGAAAAGAGCTGTAGCCAAAATAAAAAAATAATGCTTGCCAAATGCCAAAAATATGAACAAATAAATTAAACCATTAAAACATTTTAAATAAATGATTTTAACCTGAGTGCGGCACTTCCTTGAACTTATCAGACATTCAGTAATCACTGAGGTTGTAGAAAATTCCAGCTTTGGAGCAATTCCCTGAGGAGGGAAGAGAGGGTATTATTAGACATTTTACTTTTTAAAAAGATAATTATTAGGGATGAAAATATGGCACAGTAACAGGCATCTATCAAGGTTCAGCTGCTTTATTTTTTAGTTTGAACTTCTTATTATGGATAAAGACAACATAGTGATGCTAAATGTTATCAAGACAGAGTTTCATTGCTGATGATTCACTTACAAGTGTTGCTTTTATGGAAAAGTTAATTTTTTTTTCATTTTTCATGTATTTCCCTGTCAAATTTTTTAAAGATTTTTAAACTAGGATGTAATATTAAAGTCTTAAATATACGAAAATACTTAATGGATTTCAGCTCTTTTTATTTTTACAAATTTAAGACATATTTAACCATACAATCAAGAAATAATCTGCATAGTCTCCACGTGTTAAAAATCACAGTATGTAGTTCTTGAAAACAGAAATAAGTCTCCAGCAATTCCTCCAACATTTTTTCCCATAATGTAGCTTACATTCAGATCTATGTGGCTTCTATTTCTTGCAACACTTCAATTATCAGCTTAAACACCATTTTGAGAAAAGTGGAGACAAAGAATAAAATTCAAAGAAGCAGTCACAAAGCACCTGAGAAAATATTTGGGAGCACACAAATTACATGTTCACCAAAACATTAAAACATATAGTACTGTCTGTGCCCAGTGCAGCTTCATTCTAATATAGTGGAAGTCAGACATCTATCCTCTACAGACCCAGCCTTTGACCTATTAACTTTAAAGCTGCACACATTACACACTCCAGGAAAGGTAAATCTGCCTTTCCTATGAATTAACTGGATGACTGTTTTCCTGCAAACACACTTTTATTAATGATGTCCACTATGCTTATTTGTTAGTTAACCATTGCTATGGAGCACATTACTTCGCAGTTTAAAAGCTCGGTAAATACTATCCCACAAAGTTTCTAAGGGTCAGGAATCTGGCAGAGGCTGAACTAGGTGGTTCTGTCCCGAAATCTCTCATGAGGTTGCAGTCAAGATGCTGCATGGGCTGCAGCTGTCTGAAGACCTGACTGAAGGCAGAGGATCTGTTTCCTGAGATGGTTCATTCACACAGCTCTTGGCTGGAGCCCTCAGTTCTTTTCTAGCTTTTAGCAAGAGGACTCAGCTCCTCATCACATAAACCTCTCCCTAGGACTGCTTGAGTGTCCTCAGGACACGGTAACTAGTTCTCCCAAAGCAAAGCAAAGAGGAAGATGCAATCCTTTTTATGACTTAGTCTCAGAAGTCTAACCCTGTGCTTCTGTCACATCGTTCTACTCAGTAGAGTCTGTAAGGACAGCCCACATTCTAGGACAAAGGAGTTAGGCTACCATTTTAGCAGAGGAGCATCAAATATTTTGTGGACTTGTTTTTACACCACCGCTGTTCACTCTCTAACCACAGATTACTTACATTCTTCTCACGTGTAAACTAAACTCATACCTTACCAAAAAAAAAAAAAAAGAGGGTAACGGATAATGAAAAGGAAGTCTCATTCTTTTACAACTTCAGTTTGAAATCTAGGAAGCTGGCATCTAAATCAAATCATTATTCAATTTTCTCAAGTATGGAGTATGGTCCTTTCAGTAGGTCCTAGAATACAGTCCCTCACAATGAGAAGACCTATGAACTAAGGCAACAAGTTTTGTGCCTCTCACACATTCAAGGTACACACGTGCAGCAGGCACAGGACAACTGCTACAGACATTCTTGTTCAAAAGGGGAGAATATGTGAGGCAAACAGGGATCACTGGTCCACACCAATTCTGATACCAGCCAGGAAAATGTTAGCGGTTCCTCACTTAGACTTTAGTTTAGTCCTAGTCCTGCTCAGAAATAACTATTCATGGTTATTTCCATCCACACTCTGGGCTCTTGTTTCCATCCTTTGAATGATCATTTCTTGGCAATGAGAGGTAGGCAGTGTTCTGAGCTTGGGTCCTGTCAACAGAATCTGGGAGGTCCAAAATTTGCCTTTTCATTTTGTAAGGTTGCTCTCCGTTTCAGGCCACGCTGGTGGTGCTTTTGCCAATATAATGCTCTTAAACTTTTTTCTGGTTCTCATGTGAATCTTATTGGAGTTCACTTCATTAGACAAAAGTCTCACTCATCTCTACAGGGGTTCTGCTCAGACTGCTGAGGGATAATGCCCTTAAGCATCTTCAAGAATCTATGTTTAATTAAATTATTCTCTGAGGCAACATCTTCGATCTTTCTGAGATTTTTAATAAAGAATTTTACAGTCACACCCATGGTTTCACCATAAGACCACTATTTCCCGAAAGCGCACTGGAATGATTTCTCCTCATAAGACATTCCTTAATTTCGGCATTATCAGCCATTGGAGAGGACTGAGAATCCTACAAAACAGTAAGTTCCAACTCCTTTTCGTATAATTAGCAGCCTTCCATTTTGCTTCTCTCTCTCCTCTCATATTTTGCTATAAGCAGCAAGAAGAAACCAGACAGCCCCTCTAACACTCTGTCTGAAAGTCTCCTTACAACGACCATGCATTTCATCAGGTATTTTTCTATTACCCACATTACTATTAAACTTTACACCATTTTTCTCCTGATTTCCAATGACATTTACCTCACTTTCCTGCAAACACTCATCTGACAGTTTCTTCAAGGCTCTTCAAGCTTTCACAAACATTCCAGCAAAGCTGTTCCAGCTTCTGCCCTCTCCAGAGAGTTGCTTGAGTGTCCTCACACATGGCAGGTGGCTTTCCCCAGAGTTAGTGACACAAGAGTGAGAACAAGGAGGAAGCCACGTGCATTTAACGACCTGATGTCAACTCTGATACTGTCACTTCACCATATTCTATCTGTTGGAGTCACTAAGTAGAGTCCATACTTAAGAGGAACAGATTAGCACTGCCTTTGGGAGAGAGGAGTGTCAAAGCATTTGTGGACATATTTTATAACTACCACAGCCTAGACTGCAACTTCTCACTTTACCCCTCCCCATATATTGCTGTTCACATAGTAAATACTCAGTGTTTTAGCCATTATTTTTACTGATCTTTCAAAACCAATATGTATCAGTTGGGGTTCCAGGGAAACAGAAGGATTAGGATATATACAGAGAGAGACATCTATTTTAAGGAACTGGTACATGTGAGAGTGGCAAGTCCAAAATCCACAGAAAAAGCTGGCAGGCTGGAAACCTGAGCAAAGTTGATAGTGTAGTCTCGAGTGTGAAATCTGTAAGCAAGCCAGCAGGCTGGAAACTCCGGGTTTCTATACCACATTCTTGAGGAATTTCTCATTCTTTGGGAAACTTCAGTTTTTGCTCTTCAGGTCTCCAATTAATTGGATGAGGTCCATCTACATTGTCAGGGGTACTCTCTTACATGTAAAGTCAACTGATTGTAAATATTAATCACATCTACAAAATACCTTCACAGTAACATCCAGACTTGTGTTTGACCAAACAACTGGGCACCATAACCTAACCAAGTCGACACATAAATCTAACCATAACATATCTCAAATGTCACTTTCCTCTATAAAGTCTACAATAAGATGTAATTCATTCATTCAATTCAATCAAAAGACATTTAAGTACCTACTCCATGCAAAGAACTGTGCTAAGGGTTAAAATCAAAGATAAGAACGACTTTGATTGATTGTTTTGTGGGTTTTTTTAATTGAGGTATAGTCAGTTTACAATGTTGTGTCAATTTGACTGATTCTGTTTTTATAGAGTTAACAGTCTAGAGATATTACCATCGCCAACATCACCAGCAACTTGTCATGATCTCCACAGCCATCATCATATAACTAATACTTACTGAGTGTTCTCTATGTGCCGGGTACTACAATAACCTTTTACAAGCTTTCATTAATCCACCCAACAACACGTTATCTCCGTGTTACAGGGGATTGCTCAAATTTACTCAGGTAGACTGTGACAATGTCAGGATTTAACCTCAGATGTGATCTGAATCCTTGCCACAGAGACGGGTTCAAGAAGACAGCCTAAAAAAGGAGTTTGAAATTTGCTTGGGAGGTGATGGAAGTGTTAGGTATCTTGATTGTAGCAATGGTTTAATAGGTGTATATATCTATCAAAATTCATCAAATTATACATCTGAAATATGTGTAGTTTACTATCATAGTTCATCAACTTGTATATCTGAAATATGTGTAGTTTACTGCACAGAAATTATACCACAATAAAATTGTTTTAAAAAAAAAGAAGAAGAAGACAGTCTAAGACTCAGATAGATGTCTTAGATGTCTATGCAGAGTCACCAGAATACTGAGGAAGGGTGCACTGTTGCCTGCCCAGACAACACATTACTTATTGGAGTGTGTTGTCCAGTCACATTTAAATACAGTAACTGAGATGATTGAATTTACATCTGCTATTTTGCTGTTCAATATATATACGTGCATGTCTTTTTATCCTTCTATTCTTTCTAATGGTCTCTTCTGAGTATGCAAAGCTTAGTGGTCAATGACCCTTTATTGATCATCTGTGTGTGGGCTGGGGAATGCACTCAAAGACACAGTAGTCTGTCTCCCTTGGCTTTCACTTTCTGTTGGACTCCCAGTGTCTCCGGTGAAGACGCATAGTTTAAGTCAGCCAGGGATGGACAGAAAGCTTATCTCAGCTCTTTTACTGCTCCCTTACTTCCAGGATCCCCCGTGTCAACTTTCTGGCAGGTGTGCTGCCCACTCCCTTTGAACTGCAAACTGCAATTGACCTCACAACGCTGTAGGGTTTCCTCATACGCTTCTAACTGAATCCACCACATTTGGCTGGCAAAGCCGCAATATTTGCCCCTATGATTCTGACACCAATTCCAACCTGTGGGTTTTCCAACACCACCAAGCAAGTCTCTGCAACACCATTTAGGTGTCCTGCAATTTAACTCAGTTCTGACACTTCCTGGAGATAGCGTCAGATACCAGGTTAAGGACTCAGTCCCTCGAGATTGCTCCCATCTGACTTCAGATGCTAATCGCAAGTCTGGGCTGTTACCCACATACTACCAATAGGCGGTTCCCACGACCCCCTCCTTGGGTTTGATTAATTTGCCAGAGCTGCTCATAAAACTCAGGAAAACTGTGTATTTTCTCTTTACTAGTTTATATAAAAGGATATGATAAAGGATATAGATGAACATCCAGAGAGACGAGGTGTACAGGACGAGATATATGGGAAGGGGGAGGAGCTTCTGTGCAATCACCAGGGGAACTGTTCTCCCAGTGCTTCCGTGTGTTCACCAGTGTGGAAGCTCTGACCCCGTCCTTTGGGGTTTTACAGAGACTTCACTACACAGCATGGTTGATTAGATCACTGGCTGTTGGTGACTCAATCTCCAGCCCCTCTCCTTTCCAGAGGTCAGGGGTGGAGTAGAAGGTCCCAACCCTCTAATCACATGGTTGGTTCCCCTGGCAACCAGCCCCATCCTTAGGCTCCCAAGGAGTTTTCCAAGAGTCGCCTCATTAACATAACAAAAGGCATGCTCTCCTCACTTAGGAATTACAAGGGTTTTCTGAGCTCTGTGCCAGGAACGGGGTGGGGGGGAGATCAAATGTTTCTTGTTATAAATCACAATATCAATGCTCAAAATTGATTCTGACCTCTCTGGTAGCAAAGCTGCTGATTTTTGCACCCTGTCCCACTTGGTGAAACCACACAGGATATGGGAGATGTCCTAGGCAAAAAGACCACCTACTTCTGTCATTTCTACACAACGTTTTAGCAGTTATTCAAGCATAGATATGTCTTAATTTGTCTTGTCTTAATTGCCAATCAGTTTCTGTGCTCTGAAACTGCTGTTTGTGACAGTTCTGTCCAGTTTTGTACTTATTTGTGTGGAGAGAGTAATTGCCAACCCATTCACACCACCATCACCGGAAGTCTCACTTTTTCCATTGTTTAAAAAAAAAAAGACAAAAGGCTCAAAATGGAGTAGCTTATGCTAAGCCCCACGTCACCAGATTTAAATTAATTACATTTGTGGCTCTCCCAGAAGTGGACTCTTAAACCAGTCAGGAATAGCCTGATCAGCATCCACTAGATAACCTACCTGATAGACCCCTTCTGTCCCATAAAGGAAAATCACCTTGCAGTAACCAGCACACTTTTTGGCCTAGTATAATTTCCCGGTTCCAGCTTCCTTCTGGATATAAAAGTTTTTCGTTTTGTACAGCTCCTTGGAGCTTCTTTCTATCTGCTAGGTTAATCAAATTGATTTTTGCTCAAACTCTTAAATTTTTTAATATGCCTCAATTTATCTTTTAACAATATATATAGATTTTTTTTGCCTTAGTAATCCAACATCTTCTGAATATGTATAAAAGTAACCCAAATTAAATAAAGAAAAATAACCTGCCAATGGTCCATTTTCTTATGTTTATATTGCCAATTTGGTATAATATAGCATTTTAAATTACTTTAAAAAGACCATTAATTTTAAAATTGAATTTTTTTTCATTGCAGGTTTCTAGAAAGTTTCTGAAACACTCTTTGAAGACTTTTATAGTATAGAATGGGGCTAATGGACACTGAAAATTCCCAAAGGAGGTATATTTTAATAGATTTGCTAGTCAACTTTGATACTTTCAGCAAGCTGAAATTTGCTATTTCCTAGGATAGAGTATATCATAAACCTAGACCTACAGGAGTAATTACTTAATTCACCACATTGGCTCATGTATCACCCCACTTTCCTACTCAGACTACTTTAACACTTTATACAGTTAGTAGAAAAATATTTGTCTAAGTAATTTCAACCTAGACAACTTAAACTGTTTTCTTCTTTGCAACAGCTGGGGCTTTACTCAGTCTCTCTAAGTGGAAGGCATTTTCAGAAATAAAAATATCATTAAAGCCCCCAGTGAAAACTGAAGAAGTTGTAGGAAAAGATGAGAGTCAGCTATCACTTAATGCAGCTCTCACTTTTAAGTGTATGATTACATATTTCCATTACACAAACATATAATAATTAATCTATCCATACACCAATTTACAGACAGTTCAGTAATTTTCATTTTTCATTATTATGAACAGTGCTACAAATGAACATTCCTAAGAAGGCTCTCAGTATACCAGATAGAATATATATACCTAGAAAGTCATAGGCTATGAGAATCTTTGCCTTTACTGGATAATTTTGAATTGTGCTTATTCCAATTTATGTGGCATAACAATATATGAAAGTTTCCACTTTTTCACACTTTTGATATTTGTCAGATGTATTAAACTTTACCAATCTTATGGCTATAAAAATGAAATCACATGACTGTTTCATTTTGAATTTTCCTAAATGCTAATGGGCTTGTGCACCATTTCAAATGTTTATTGGTCATTCTTTTGAGAGAAAGGTAAAGAGAAGAGAGACAAAGAGACAGGCAGGGGCAGTGGGGAGGGGAGAAAAGGGAGAGGAGGAGAGGAGAAAAATCTGAAGAATATAAGGCAAAATAATACTTGTTAATTTTGGAGGGTAGATGCATGCATTTTGGTAAATTATTTTCATTTAGATTTCAGTATGTTTAAAATAACATCATAAATTCATAAAATAAGTATGTTTTAAACCAAATTAAATTTTGAATTAGTTCTTCACATTTCAGGTGTTGACGGCTATGTGGCGGTTTCTGACAATGATCCTGCATCACAAATTGATTCAGAAATTAGTGAGCGCTTACTCGAAGGCCAGAAATCCTCCTCATGGTAACCTGGCGGTTTGAATCATGGTGTCCGGAAATTTGATTTGGACCCGGGAACATGAAATCTCGTGTATTCTCATCATACGTAGACAGTGTTTCACCCACTACAAGAAAGATATCCTATGATCAAATTATAACAAAATATGCTATTTAGAAACAAAATCATCAAGTATAAATACATAATGCCTGATGTCTTACTGAAATACCTGCTTCAGGGTCATTTTTTTTTCTATGAAAAGAAAATTAAAATAAAGTTATGTTAAATGAATTAACACATTTCCTTATTCAGAAATGTAGTGTATACTACTAATCCCCCTCCTTTTGCAGAAAGGGGACATTCATGTAAATTTTGTAACTATGAGTTCCTAGGAAAAAAAAGTCCTTTTAAACATACCAAGCTGAAATTTGCTATTTCCTAGGATAGAGTATATCATAAACCTAGACCTTTACACATCTAAAACTTAATTACTATTTCCACAAATTTTTTCCTATCATCCATTCTTTTCTACCTGCTATTATATTAGGTTACATGTTGGAAAAAAATGTAGACATTTTCTACAGTCCATGGTTACCTGAATTAGGTATATATGTAATATTCAAAAATTTTAGATTACTAGCTTTCAACAAAATATAGCTCTCCATTTCTCACATAAAATAAGGGTTTAAGATAGGTTTCTTCTATAATCATAGAAATCAATAATTGAAATAAAACTATCCTTCAGATTTTAACTCTACCTACCCTGGGATTTGTACTGTCTATTAAAACGGTAAGGTTTTTATCCCCTCCATTCCCAAAAATAGACAATACACAAAAACAAAGATGCAAGATAAACTTCTATCAGTGAAAGTTTATAGTTTTAGAAAAATCACAAAAACTTAAAAGTAAATTTTTATGAATGTCTTAAAATATGCTAAGATGGTATCAGGTTATTTTCTACTTGCAATTATTACTGTTTATTCAATTTTAGAACTATGTGTTCAAGTATCATTTATGTCAACCTTTCTGTATATATTATTTTGGTCTACTGACATTTGGCACATAGTAGACCAATGCTAGAAATTCAACATTGCTCTTAATTTGGGAAAAAGGGGAAAAGATGAGATTTTTTTCATTGAAGTGTGTTTACATGTCAATTAGCTTATCAAACTACAATACAATACCTGGTGGAACAAGCTGAATCAACTCAAACAATGCTGTATCATCTGAAAGTTTAAAGAAAAATTTCCTTAAATAAACAAATTGATAATAAACAAAAACGATTACTTACCAAAAAAGTATCTAAAAGCCAAAGTAATTGCTGGGTAGACTACAAATATGTTTATATCTTAGCACACTCCTTATATTTTTTGGTTGCTATGTATCTTATGGATTTATTAATCTATAGTAGAAATTAATCTCTCTAGGGTTTTTTTCTGATTTTTTAAAGCCTTTATTTTTTAGAGCAGTTTTATTTACATTTACAACAAAACTGAGAGGGAGGTACAGAGATTTCCCATATCCCTACCCCATATATGCATAGCCCCCCTATTATCAACATCACTCTTAGGAATGGTACTTTTTTTTTTTTTTTTACCAAGGATGAACCTACAGTGACACATCATAATCGTCCAAAGTCCAGAGTTTACCCTAGGGGTCACTCTTGGTGATGAACATTCTGTAAGTTTAGGCAAAAGTATAATCACATTATCCAACAGTATAGTATCATACAGAGAATTTTTACTGCCCTATTCCTCTGTTCTTTGATGATTTTATCTTTCTCCTCCCCTATAACTCCACTACCACAAACACTGATATTTTTATCGTCTCCATAGTTTTATCTTTTTCAGAATGTCACACACTTGTAATTATACAGCCTTTTCAGGTTGGCTTCTTTCACTTAGTAATATGCATTTAAGTTTCCTCCCTGTGTTTTCATGGCTTGACAGCTCATTTCTTTTTAGTGTTGAATGATATTCCATTGTATAACCACATTTTATTTATCCATTTACCTACTGAAAGACATCTCAGTTGCTTCCAAGTTTTGGCAATTATGAGTAAAGCTACTATAAACATCCATGTGCAAGTTTTTGTGTAGACATAAATTTTCAACTCTGTGTAAATACCAAGGAGCACTATTGCTGGCTCATATGGTAAGAGATGTTTAGTTTTGGAAGAAACTGCCAATCTGTCTTCCAGAGTGGCTGTGCCATTTTGCATTCCCACCAGTAATAAATAAGATTTCCTGTTGCTCCATCCTTACCACCACTTGGTTTTGTTAGTGTTCCAGACTTTGGCAATCCTAGGTAAGTACAGGTATCTCATTGTTTTAATTTGCAATTCCCTAATGACATATGATGTGGAGCATCTTGTCATATGCTTATTTACCACCTGTGTATCTTCTTTGGTGAGGTGTCTGTTACGGTCTTCGGCCTATTTTTCAATTGTGTTGTTTGTTTTCTTCTTGTTGGATTTTAAGAGTTCTTCATATATCTTGTATATATCAATTGCAAATTTTTTTCCCCAGTCTGTGGCTGGTCTTCTAATTCTCTTGATTTTGTCTCTCCCAGAGTAGTTTTTCATTTAAATGCAGTCCAGATTATCAATTATTTCTTTCACAGTTTCTTTCAAAGACAACACTATGGTGTCTTGGATGTTGTATCTAAAAAGGTATCACCATACCCAAAGTCATCTAGATTTTCTCCTACGCTATCTTCTAGGAGTTTTATAGGTTTGTATTTTCCAATTAAGTTTATGATCCATTGTGAGTTAATTTTTGTGAAGGAAATATGGTCTGTATCTAGATTCATATTTTTTTGCATGTGGATGTCCAGCTGTCCTAGCACCATATACTGAAGAAACTATCTCTGCTCCATTGTATTGCCTTTGCTCCTTTGTCAAAGATCAGTTGATTTAGCTCTATATACTTTCATCAGTTGTGTAGGTTTGTGTATACACCACCACAGCCAAGATACAGAATAGCTCCATCACCACATGATCTCTTATGTTGCCCTTTTGTAACCACATCTACCTCCCTCCCCAACCCATCCCTAACCTCTGATAACCACTAATCTGTTTGCCATTTCTATAATTATATCATGCAGATATCTTTAGAAATAGTCTAAGTGGTCCCATTAAAAGAAAGATTGGATTTAAAAAAACTTCCTCCAAATACCACTCATGAGACACACATGTAAAATATAAGAATAGAAAAAAATAGAAAAAAAATATAGACAAATACAGAACATGTGACAACTGAAAGAAAGCTGACTTGGGTATACCATAAAAGAGAAAGTAATCATTTATAACAAAACAACAGAATAATGAAAGGTTCGATTCACCAGCTGATAAATGCCTGGCAAGGCTGGTCAAGAGAAAAGACGAAGGCACAAATTATTAATGTCAGGAATGAAAGGGGAGAGACAGATATTTTTAAATCCTAAGACTTTATGAGTAATTTCATGCTGCAAATGTATTGAATGTTATTTGAATCACATTTCAAACAAAAAATAGGACAATTGGGGAAATGTGAACTGAGTGGACATTTGATGATATTAAAAAATTGTTAATTTTTAAGTGTTCTCTTATTGTAGATATCCATATCAATAAATAAAAGGATATATGATATCTGAGATTTACTTCAAAATAATCTGATATAAGAAAAAAATCAAATTCCTACAAAAAAACTTAAAATTCACACAGATAGAGAAAAAACTGAATAGCTCTGTGTATATGCGTATATATATATATATGTGGATATATATATATATGTGGATGCACGTAAACACATATACAATCTGTTATTTAAAACCTTAGAACAAAGAAAACACTAAGGCAGATGACTTCTCTAGTGAATTTTTTCAAACTTTTAAGGAAGAAAATAATGCTGATGATGTACACTCGTTTGAGGACCAGTAAAAAAAAGAACACTTCTCAACCTACTTCATGAGCCCAGGAAAACCCTGTTACCAAAACCTGACAAGAACCTTACAAGAAAGGAAAATGACAGGCAATCTATTTCATAAACATAAATGCAAAAACACTACACGAAATATATTATATAGTCAAATTGATCAATACATAAATGCGATTTAGTATTCAAAACTAAAGCAACATAATTTACCACCTGAACAGAATAAAGAAGAAACAGAGTTTCATAAACGTTAATAATTATTCATGATTTCTTTAAAATCTTAGCAAACTAGAAATAGAAAAGAACTTCCTCAATTTGATAAAAGCTATCTACCAAAAACCTAAAGCAAACATCATACCAAGTGATGAAATGTTGACGCTTTCACTCTGAGATCAGAAATGAGACATTCACCTCATTCACTGCTGTCTGTCACTACTACCATTCACTTCAACATTTTACTGGAGATCTAATCCAGTGAAGGAAAGCAATAAAAAGAAATAAAAGGTATAACAGTAACAAAAGAGGAACTACAGTTCTCATCATTTGCAGACAATGTGATTGTGTACCTAAACAGTCCAAAGGAATCTAAAAACATTTTTTAAATTAATGCATATAGCGAGGTTGCTGGAAATAAGGTCAATATGCTGAATAACATATTGTTAATATATGAGCAACAGTTATAAATGACATAATCTTGTTTAAAAGTGTGAAATACAGAGGGAGAGTATAGCTCAAGTGGAAGAGTGCATGCTTAGTATTCACGAGGTCCTGGGTTCAATCCCCAGTACCTCCTCTAAAAATAAATTAACCTAAGTATCTCCCTTCCCCACCTAAAATATAAAATAAATACAAAGTAAAATTAAAAAATTATTTTTTAAAAGTGTGAAATAGCTAGAAAAATAATAATTAAAAATATTTAAGACTGCTACATAGAAGAGAAAAATTAAGAGAGGAATATACTTGCTTGAGAGACATCAACCAATCATAATGTATGACCTTATCTTTATCCCAGTTCAAACAAAAGACTTATTTTTTTAAATTATAAGACAGTTGAGGAAATGTGAATTGAATATATACTTAATATTAAGAAACTATTCATTTTGGGGGCATGATATGGTATTGTTCCTTTATTTTAGATATTGATATTAACAGATAAAAGCATATGACATCTGAGATTTTCTTCAAAATAATCTGGAAAAGGATGATGAAGTAGGGAGATATAGTTAAAAAAAATTAGCCATGAATTGATAATTATTGAACTGAGTGATGAGTATGGGGGCAGGGAGTCATTATTCTCTTTTAGTGTCCACTTTTATATATTTACGAAATTTTCTCTTAAAAAGCTTACTGTTTTTGATTAGAGAAATTGTGTGTGTGCTCTAACAGCATCACTGTGGGAGCACCCACTACACTGTTAAAGTTCTCTTCTGCTCCCCCAAATAAACAAATAAATAAATAAAACTTTTTAAGAAATTAAAGCCAAAAACATTTCATAAAGAAAAGTAAAAGGCTAAAAATAAAACCAAGGAAAGAAACAGCAATTCTACAATTGAAACAAAAAAATCCCACCCTAGTCAGAATCATTTTGGAAGTGGCCAAACACTCAAGCATAACATAGTCAATAAAACGTCCATCAAAATATTATTAGTATTGCCAAGTATTATTTCTGTGAACAATTTATAGTGAAAAAAGAAAAATAAACACAGCTGTCGACAAACTATATTTTCAAATATAATTATTTTTCATTCCAATAAGTTTGCTAAAGGTATCAATGGTCTCAGAAGTATCAGTAATCTCAGGAGGAGTATAAAGTTTAAAAACAAAGGGTTTAAATAGAAAACAAATTTAAAATTTGTATCCATACACTATATACCTTCTGAATCTATCACTGACACAATGACTCACTGTCACACAAAGTGAAGTCAGGAAATAAACAATATAGGTCAAATTGTTATTGAAACCCCTCAGGTGTAAAGAAATGACCTGAAAAGAAACTGCTTGGGTTTGTTTAGTTTATATTTTAATAATAAGAACATAGATGAACTTCTAAAGAGAAAAACTATTTCCTAATTTCTATAAACTATGTTCTACTCCTTCATATTTAAAAAATAAATATTTTGGCAAAAATACTTCAGAAAAAAAGACCTTAAATTACTAAAGGATAAGTTTTAGAGAACTAATGTTCCTGGAAACCAAATAGTAAGTTCATGTAAATAAATTACATCTACTGGAACATATAGTGTAATTAATCCCATTTTACAGTTGCCTATAACCTTGTAACAAATACTGACAATTTCCTTCCTTCCTTTGTAAAAATTCCCATTTTCACATGTACTTCTAGTGTGAGTTACAAAGTAAATGCACTACAATACTCCAGAAATCTTAGTCACATAGAGTAAATCAAAAGCTATCATATGCACCTTGAGAGAGAGTCAGAATGCCTTTAACCCTCTGCACCAGCAAGAGTAACTGCTGTAACAGTTTCCCCTGAATGCCTACTTACTCGCCCTAACCACAAAGGTAAATTGGTTGGAATGCATTTGCCATCATGGATTTAAAATGTGAATCCTGAGTCCTACAAGCTCTCCTAAGGATTGAGGCAGGGAATCTCTCATTCACAGACTCTGAGGGACTTATTCTCAGCCTTCAAATCTTTACCTGAAAGCATTTTAAATACCCCAGACAGTAGGTAACCACTAATTCCCAGAAGTTGAAAAGCAGCGGCTCTAATGAAACTGCTCTTTTAACCTACAGGTGAGAGAAAACAGGAGGGGCACCTAGTGATCCACGACAATATAAACACAGGTCACATCTTCTCTTTATCCAAACATCAAAGGGAATGAAGCCAGAGCAGCTATTATTATATTATAAATTCTCAAATACAAAATAAATTTCTTAAAGGATTATAACACTACAAACAGGTATCTCTCAATAGGATAGTTCCAACACTCATAAAAACAAGCAATGAGAGGCCGTTATATGACGCATTTATACTTTATTTAACTCCTTGGATATCAAATACCTAGTATGTGCCACATATTGTCAATGTGCACTAGAGATACAGCAGTGAACAAAAAAGGAAAAGTCAATGCTCTTATGAGACCATCATTCTAATGAGAGAGAAAATAAAAAATAAGGAATATATCAGTGATAGGAACAAAAGCAGGAGGACCATTCATCCCTATTCACCCTTAGCAGTGCAGCATGCTTTTCACACCTGCCGTCCTGGTGGAAATACTAAAAATACACTCTTTTACTCTCAAAGTATCCTGGTAGAGAAGATAATGATAACTAAAGATAATGGAATAGAGAGAGATTGATATATTCATCAAAAGGGGGTGCTATACTTTAGTGAGAAAAGATCTCTTAGTTTGATAAATTTGAGCAGTGACTGGAGAGAAATGAGGAAGCAAGCAATATAAATATCTGTAGGGAGAGGTTTTCAGGTGGTATATTTGCGGCAGTATGTAGCTGACCACTGAACAATGTGGGATTAGGAGCGCAAATCCTCCCTGCAGTCCAACATCCATATACAGCTTCTAGTCGGCCCTCCACATCCACAGTTCCTCCATGTTAGTGGTTTCTCCACACCTGCAGCTCCTCCGGATCTGCAGTTCAGCACCCACAGATTCAACTGACCACAGATCGTGTGATTCTGTTATAAAAGCCCATGTGTAAGTGGACCTGCCCAGTTCAAACCCATGTTGTTCAAGGGTCAACTACTCTGTGTGTGTGTGTGTGTGTGTGTGTGTGGCTTTAATGCCAGCGGCATTAATATCACTTTATAGTTATATTTACATATCATAAATATATATTTCCCGAGAGGGTTAGGTGATTCTGGGCCTCCAGAGTTTCCTTAGAGGTGCAGATGTGGTATGAAGGGGGGTGAATAATAACAGATATAATAACAGCACACCACTAACAAAGATAAACAAAGGACATTGTAAGTGTTTACTGAGTGTCAAAGACTGTTTTAATCACTTTATCTGAGGTTACTCAAGCATCTGACCATTTATTAGACTGTTCAATTAAGGGGCTCCTTGGATCTCCTTGAGCATTTGGACCATGCTCAACTAAACAGCCATCCACCAAAAAAAAAAAAAAAAATAGGAGAGAGAATGAGAATTTTACCTCTTACCATATACAAAAATTGACTTAAAATGGATCATAGGCCTAAATGTAAGGGATAAAACTATAAAATGCATAGAAGAAAAGATAAGAGAAAACTTTTGTAACCTTTGGTAAAGTGAAGATTTCACCAAAAACATGATCCATAAAAGAAAAAAATTTATAACTCAGACTTCATAACGTTTGTTCTTTAGAAGACACCATTTAAAGAATGAAAAAAACAAGTCACAGAATAGGAGAAAATGTTTACAAATCACATTTCTGATAAAGGACTTACATTTAGAATATTTTTAAAAAGAAAAAAATTTACAACTCAATAAGACAAAGAACCAATTCCAAAATGAACAAAATATTTGAATAAGCATTTTGCAAGAAAAGATATATGAATAGCTAATCTGCACATGGAAAGATGCTCAACACTATTAATCAGTATTAAAATGCAAATTAAAAATACAATGAGATACCACCACATACCCAACAAAATGGCTATATATCCCCCCAAAAATGACAATATCAAGTCCTGGGGATAATGTGGAAAGTCTTCATATGTTGCCGGTGGGAATGTACAATGGTACAGTAACTTTAGAAAACAAGTTGACAGTTTCTTAAGAAGTTAAACATACAACCCAGCATATAGCCATATAGTCACAGCAACATTGTCCATAACAGCCAAAACCTAGAAACAATCCAAATGTCCATCAAATGGTAAATGGAAGGAAGAAAAAAAGCTCCATGCCATAGAATATTTTTCATCAATAAAAAGGAATAAACTACTAATACACAGAAAAACATGGATAAACCTCAAAAACATTATTTTAACAAATTGACAGTACTAGGGAAAAAAAGTGAGGGATACTATTACAGAAAAAAAATAAACTTAAGAGCTAAATGGCCATATGCAATGTGCGAGCCACACCTTGACGGGATCCTGATTTTAACAAACCAGCTGTATAAAGACATTTTGATGAAACAGGAGAAATCTGCATGACTAAGTATTTGATGTTATTAAGGAATTATTATTAATTTTGTTAGGTATGATACCTAACAAAGAAGTATAACCACCACTCTGTGGTGGTTATACTTCCTTTTAAAAAGTCAGTCAGAGGTCATGCCAGAATATTTGCAATGAAATAATGTACGTACAGAATTTGTTTTTAAATATTCCAACATTGTTTTAAGTGGGAGGGTGAACACGTAAACAATTGGCAAAATGTCGAAAACTGTTGAGGCTGATAGGTATATGGGACTTCACCGTTCCATCTTTTCCACTTTTAGTGTGTTTTTAATTTTTCATATTAAAAAGATTAGGAGACCACAAAAAATTACAAAACTGAGAGGGGGAAAAAAAAGGTAAAAGATAAAAGGGCCCAAAGCTCACAAGAGAGGTCAGGGATAAAGACTGGTGTGGAAGTCATCAGAAGATAGGTAATACACGAAACCAAGTCTTTGACGAGTATCATATAAGGAGAGAGGAGAAGCTAAGTAAAAAGTAATCAGAGAAATGAAGCCAGAGGGAAACTAATATTTAAAGACAGGGCAGAGAAAGATGAATTTGAGAAAGATTCCAAAAAGTGGAATGTCAATGAGGTGGGAAGAGACCTAAGAGAAAAACTGAATCAGGGAAATCACAGCAAGAAAGATTCCAAGTAATATTTACAACCAAGTACTCTTCTTAGAGCCTCTAAATTTTAAATCAAACAGAAAAAATATATTTTTTAACAGAAGAATTTCAAAATGATGAAAGAAATAATTATCTTCATATTTTCTAAGATACACAATTTCCCAGATACTGAACAAGATGTTCAAGAAAATTAAAAGCGATTTACCCATTAGCACCAAGCTGGCACCTAGCTAGACGGCCACAGTGGAAAATAGAATACCAAGTGCTAGAAGGGCTACTTAAAAAAAACAAAGAAGATATTGATACTGGCCATAAAGAATTCTCTGGAGATGAGTCACTAAACTATCAGCTCCCCCAGGGTAAGCCAATGAGCCAGCCCTGTTTCTACCTATATGCCTAGATTCCAGCATGGGGCCGGGTTCCATGTTTTTACACTGCTGGAGTCCCAGTGGTGTGAGAGGGCAGGGACAGGTGTGGAAGGGACAGCTGACACTGATGATGCCCAGTACCGGTGTTCTGAGCCACAGTCATACATTAGACCAATCTGGTAATCCCCAACCCCTTTCTAATTACAAGGATGAGTAACAGAGCTCTTCATTTCATACCCAGAGCTTGAATAACTTACTCTCAAGTGTATATACCTTTGCACTGCTGCTCTCACAAGTAGTTGGATCTTTTTATAGTTAATTCCTAGTACTTTGAAGAACTTACTGTTAACCATGGCCTTGAAATATGTCACTTTCAAATGATTTATTAACATATTTGAATATAATGCAAAATGCAAAAGTATATATATTTTAAGCTACTATTACTTCAACCTTCTATTACTTACTGTCTTGATTTGCAACACAATGAGGTTAAAGGCACACTTTTGTTCGCAGGGCAAAGTCCCATCTAACATGAATCTCAATCCTTACATCATTAATAGTCCATATTATCTTAATCAATAAAATGTTCAAATAAGTCTTATTGTAGTTCACAGATGAAACATAGAAAAAAGAAAAGTTCCTTGTCTCTCTGTGGCACATGTAGTTTTTATTTCCAGGTATATTCCAAAATTCTAAAAAGTATAAAAAAAAAAGTCTCACCGCAAGATTACTGAAATTCTTATTAGAACTTTTTTATCTAACTCAGGATTAGAGAGCATAAATCTACAATCTCTTAGAATCAGGAATTAAAAGTTAAAAACTTACACTCAAGCTGTGCAACCACATCTCCAGGGTCTACTGCTTCAGGGAACACCTACAGCGAGAGAAGGCAGAGGGAAGCAGGGCAGAGAAGAGGAAGCAAAAGGGTACATATGAAAGTCTTTGTGTTTTCCTTCCCCTTCCCAAAAGATTCCTCTCCCAACCAAAGAAACTTTAGACATTATTGAGAACAGTCACTTCCTCTCTGCTTCCCATGATCACTATGGAAGATTTTACAAACAAACAAACATTAAACTGGTTCTGCCTCCCTCTCCAATTTCATCTGCTAGAACTCTTCTCTTTTTTGTCACCATGACTATACTGGCCTTCTTGGTGTTTCTCCAGTTCATCAAGCTTGTTCCCAAGACACCTTTATATCTGCTGTTCCTCTGCTTAGAATGCTTTTCCCCGAGACCTTCAAATAACTGATACTGTCTCATAATTCAGGCTCAGCTTCACTGTTATTGCCTTCTCTGACCTTCCTTTAAAAGAGACAATCCCCGTCACCCCTCTATCCCCTTACTCTCCCTTTACTTTCATCATGATACTTACTATCTAAAATTACTTGCATTTACTTGATTATTGTCTGTTTCTCCCATTGCAATGTAAGCTCCAAGCGGGGAGACGGTTTGTCTTGTTTACCCAGTGCCTAGAACAGTGCGCAGAACTGAGCAGGCACTCAGTAATTACTTGTGGAGAAAAGGAAGAAAAAAAAAAAGGAAGGAAGGAGGAAGGGAAGAAAGGAAGGAAGGAAGGAAGGAGGGAAGTAGACAAGGAAAGGAGGAAAGAAATAAGTGAGAAATACAATTGGTAATAATTAACCAAAAGCATCAGGTTTAGGGGGGGAAACAAGAAAAGAGACATATAGAAAGAAGTACCACAAGACACCTATAAGTAAAATATGAGCTATTCTTACCTATGAATATCTCCCCTCTCTCTCTCGTTTATAAAAATGATTACTTAGAATTCAAGATGCTATATGTTATATAAAGCCCACAAGACAATTTTAGAAGTAAACTGACCCATCATGAAAAAGAGGCAAATGACTTGTTATATAATAAAATGCATATTTATTTTCAAGCTTCCAAATTTCAGTTACAAATCTCCTTTTGAATTTAAATCAAAGTGCATGGTCAACAATAATAATATGTGTTATTCAAAATTTGGAGCCACTTTGATTTTGTTTATTAACATTTGATTGGCTATTTGAACTCACCTTTTCAAACACCATTCTGGCATTGAAGACTAGTGGGAAATTGGCTGGGACACATTGTGTCTTTTTGTACTGGCCAAACACACAGATGCTAAGATAGATGTCCTCCTTGTCTTTCAACACCACTCCTGGGCAAGTTACCTGAAAGAAATTAGACAGATGGATGTGACTGCTTCATGAATTCCCTGGACTATCCTACCAAAATAACTTATCAAACATTGCATAAAAACACTAGTCTGCTAAGCTAATAAAAATATGCACAAGTAAAAAATAGAGAGCGATTCTAGTGTTTACGGAGTTAAATGAAATGCTTTTATAACTTCCATTCCTCTGAGAAATCTGTGATTTTTCCACTTGGTAATTTGTGCCACATTTGAAGCTCTATGTAATGGCTCTTGGGACAGACACTAATAGTTTTAAATAGTCAGCCTTAGGCTCCCACTTTATGTAGAATGCTGACATAAACTTATTCAGCATCATTTAACCACAAAGGATAGACTCAGCAGAAATAAAGCACTATGTTAGAGGACAAAAAATAAAAATCAAAAGCACAAATCTGACCTATATCACCCTAAATATCAGCCCATACACACCCTAATCAAAGGAAATATGACAGTTTCAAAGCAAGTGAATTGTAAATTTCCAGCCAATGAAATATTTTTAAATATAAAATTGCACTTAACTATTCTCTTGATTGACACAAAGTATAGGCATAAAATATGAAGTTTCTAAAAAATACATAGCACAGCCTCTCCAGTTCCTGCCATTTTTCATTGTCAATGATCAGCCACACCATTAAAGATTCTCTAAGATTTGAATCCAACCTATTACATAGCAATATTACTCAACATTTCCTAAAAATACAAAGTATAATTTTTTATTGTTTTCTGAACACACCCATAACTTTCTTGCTTGACATTCTTCCATTATCTGGATTACTACTCTTTACTACTTCATTCTATGCCCTCTTCATTTACTTCTACCACCTCCCAAGGTTTACATTAACTGCCATTCCATATATAAAACTTCTCCTGATTCACCAGCTACCATTATTCAATTCAATTCAATTCAAACATTTATAGTGAATTTATTATATTCAAGTAAATATGTTTTAGAGTCTCATAGCATTTTGTAGTTCTCTTAAGGCCCATGGATTTTAATTAAGTGGGTACATCTCACCTCTTTTTCATTACAAATTCCCTGAAAACAGAAATTTTAATTTTCTCATCAGTGAATCCAAAAACACAGATTTTCAGTATTAAGGAGCAGCTTAGAAATCCAATACACCTTTGGATTTTTTATATAGGAAAACAATAGAGCCCCAATAAAGTGAAGATGATTTACTTACTTAAAGTCACACAATAAATGAGTCATTCAGAGTGCTTAGAATACTGCCTGACAGAGCATTCAAGAAATACTAGCTATAATTATAGTTAGCCTGAAAGCCACTATCATTCGCTATCTTAATATAGACGACTGCACTGAAAAATGACTAAGACTTCATGTCCCTTTGTACACAGAATTTAAGATTATTTTCCATGCTAGCTATTTTCACTCCATCTACATCTTATTCTGTTTTCTACTTCTGTCCTAATGTATTCACTACTGATTATTAAAATCAAGGTCCTCAATAAATCTCATTCTATCAGTTTCATTTTCTACTCTGTCTCATTAAAACCAAACCTGTTAGAGTCCCTCTGAGTCTGTGTTATGCCTATAGATGTGGCTGGTCCAAACTGAGATGGACAGTAAGATGCAAAATATAGGATTTTGAAGATTTTTGAAGACTTGTTCAAACATTTTGAAGACTTATTACAAATAAACAGTGTAAAATATCTCATTAACAACTTTCATATTACTTACATGTTGAAAGGATAATACTTTGACTATACTGACATAAATAAAATTATGGTAAAAATTTTATCACTTTTAATTTTTTAATGCAGCTAGTAAAAAAAAATTAAATTACATACATGGCTCGTTTTCACTCATATTATATTTCTACTGGACAGCACAGCTCCAATTGTCCTCACAAGAAAATACTGAGTCTCTTTCTAATTTGTAATATCTGTAAGAAGACATGGTATTTTTCCCTCATCCACAATTTTACAAATTCTGCCACCCTTTAAAGGAATACCATGGAGCTTTCCAAAAAGAAGGCAAGAAAAGAAGGGGTTAAGAAAATCAGATGAAAACAAACAGAAATAGCAAGGTGCTAACTTAAAACAGCCATATGGATAATTACATGAATGTAAATATCCTCTAAGAGGCAGAAATTATCAGACTGGATAAAAAAGTAAGACATAACATGCTTGTCTGCAAAAAAAACAACTTTAAAGATTAAAACCCAGTGGCAATAATTATATTATACAAAATAGACTTTAAAGATTGCTACAAGAGACAAAGAAGGACGTTATATAATGATCAAGGGATCAATCCAAGAGAAGATGTAACAATTATAAATATATATGCACCCAACATAGGAGCACCTCAATATATAAGGCAACTGTTAACAGACCTAAAAGGAGAAATCAACAATACCACAATAATAGTGGGGAAACTGAATACCCCACTTACACCAACGGACAGATTATCCAGACAGAAAATCAATAAGGAAATACAGGCCTTAAGTGACAAATTAGACCAGATGGACTCAACTGTTATTTATAGAGCACGCCATCTGAAAGCAGAATATACATTCTTCTCAACTGCACACAGAACAGTCTCCAGGACAGATCACAAGCTGGCCTACAAAGCAAGCCTCAGTAAATTTAAGAAAACTGAAATCACATATCAAGCTTCTTTTCCAATTACAACACTATGAGATTAGAAATCAACTACAAGGAAAAAACTGCAAAACCCACAAACACGTGGAAGCTAAACAATATGCTACTAAACAACCAATGAATCACTGAGAAAATCAAAGAGGAAATCAAAAAAAACACTTAGAGCCAAATGAAAATGAAAACATGAAGATCCAAAACCTCTGGGACATAGCAAAATCAGTTCTAGGAGGGAAGTTTACAGTGATAAAGCTTACTTCAGGAAACAAGAACAATTTCAAATAAACAACCTAAGCTAACATCAAAAGCAATTAGAGAAAGAAGAACAAACAAAACCCAAAGTTAGTAGAAGGGAAGAAATCATAAAGATTAAAGCAGAAAATAAATGAAATAAAGACTAAAAATTTTTTTTAAAAAATCAATGAAACTAAGAGCTGGTTCCTTGAAAAGATAAACAAAATTGATAAACCTTTAGTCAGACTCATCAAGACAAAAAGGAAGAGGGCCCAAATTAATAAAATCAGAAATGAAAAAGAAGTTACAACCAACACTATAGAAATACAAAGGATCATAAGCATCTACTATGAGCAACTATACACCAACAAAATGGACAGCCTAGAAGAAACGGACAATTTCTTAAAAAGGTACAATTTGCCAAGACTGAATCAATTTGCCAAGACTGAACCAGAAAGACATAGAAAATATGAAGAGAAACCAATTACCAGCACTGAAATTGAATCAGTAATTAGAAAACTCCCAAGAAATAAGAGTCCAGGACCATACGGCTTCACAGGGGAATTCTACCACACATTCAGAGAAGAGTTAACACCAATTCTTCTGAAACTATTCCAAAAAACTGCAGAGGAAGGAACACTTCCAAACACATTCTATGAGGCCTCCATCATCCTGATACCAAGACAGGGAAAAAAAAAATCACAAAAAAGAACATTACAGCCAATATCACTTATGAATATAGGTGCAAAAATCCTCACAAAATACTAGCAAATTGACTCCAACAATACAGTAAAAGAATCATACACCATGATCAAGTGGGATTTATCCCAGGGATGCAAGGATTTTTCAGTATCCACAAATCAATCAGTGTGATACACATTAACAAACTGAAGAATAAAAACCATATAATCATCTCAATAGATGCCAAAAAAGCTTTTGATAAAATTCAATATCCATTAATGATTAAAATAAAACTCTCCAGAAAGTGGGCATAGAGGGAAGATACCTCAACATAATAAAGGTCATATATGACAAACCCACAGCTAACACATACTCAATGGTGAAAAGCTGAAAACATTTCCTCTAAGATCAGGAACAAGACAAGGATACCCACTCTTGCCACTTTTATTCAACATAGTTTTGGAAGTCCTAGCCACAGCAATCAGAGGGGAAAAAAAGAAATAAAAGGAATCCAAACTGGAAAAGAAAGAAAACTGTCACTGTCTGCAGATGACATGATACTGCTATACACAGAAAATCCTAAAGATGCTCCCAGAAAACTACTAGAGCTCATCAATGAATCTGATAATGTTGCAGGATACAAAATTAGTGCACAGAAGTCAGTTGCATTTTTATACACTAACAACAAAATAGCAAAAAAAGAAATTAAGGAAACAATCCCATCTACCATTTGATCAAAATGAATAAAAAACCTAGGAATAAACCTACCTAAGGAGGTAAAGGACCTGCACTCTGAAAACTGTAAGACACTGATGAAGGAAGTTGAAGATGACACAAACAGATAGAAAGATATACCATGTTCTTCGACTGGAAGAATCAATATTCTTAAAATGGCCATAGGCATTTTACCCAAGGCATTATACAGATTCAATGCAATCCCTATCAAATTACCAATGACATTTTTCACAGAACTGAAACAAAAAAATTTTTAATTTGTATGGAAACACAAAAGATCTCGAATAGCCCAAACAATTCTGAAAAAGAAGAACAAAGCTGGAGGAATCACGGTCCCTGACTTCATACTATACTACAAAGCTACAGTAATCAAAACAGTATGGTACCAGTGCAAAAACAGACACATAGATCAATGGAACAGGATAGAAAGTCCAGTAATAAACCCATGCACTTGTGGTCAATTAATCTACAATAAAAGAGGCAAGACTACACACTAGAGAAGACAGTCTCTTCAATAAGTGGTTCTGAGAAAACTGGACAGCTACATGTAAAAGAATGAAATTAGAACATTCTTTAACACCATATACAAAAATAAACTCAAAATGGGTTAAAGACCTAAATGTAAAACCAGATACTATAAAATTCCTAGAACAAAACATAGGTGGACCATTGCTTGACATAAATCATGGCAATATTTTTTGAAACAGCTTCTAGAGTAACAAAGATAAAAGCAAAAATAAACAAATGGGACATAATTAAAGCTTTTGCACAGCAAAGGAAACCATAAATAAAACGAAAAGACAACCTACAGAATGGGAGAAAATATTTGCAAATGACATGATCAACAAAGGACTAATTTCCAAAATATACAAACAATTCATACAAGTTAATATCAACAACAAAAACAAAAACAAAAAACGAACAAGCAACCCAATCACAAAATGGGCAGAAGACCTAAATATACATTTCTCCAAAGAAGATATCAGATGGCCCACAGGTACATGAAAAGATGCTCAATATCACTAATTATTAGAGAAATGAAAATCAAAACTACAATGACTTTTCACATAACACCAGTCAGAATGGTCATCATTAAAAACTCTACAAACAAGAAATGCTAGAGAGAGTGGAGAAGAGGGAACCCTCCTACACTGTTGGTGGGAATGTACATTGGTGCAGCCACTATGGAGGACAGTATGGAGGTTCCTTAAAAAACTAAAGATAGACTTACCATATGATCCAGCAATCCCACTCCTAGGCATATATCCAGAGAAAATTATAATTCAAAAAGACACATGCACCCCAATGTTCATAGCAGCACTATTTACAATAGCCAAGACATGGAAACAACCTAAATGTCCATCAACAGATAACAGGATAAAGAAGATGTATATATAGGTAAAAATGGAAAATTACTCAGCCATAAAAAGTATGAAATAATGCCATTTGCAGCAACATGGTTAGACCTAGAGATTATCAGACTAAGTGAAGTAAGTCAGCAAAGAAAGACAAATATTATATGATAGCACTTATATGTGGAATCTAAAAGGAAAAAGATACGAATTTTATTTACAAACCAGAAATAGAGTCTTGGCCATAGAAAACAAACCATGGTTATCAAAGTGGAAAGGGATAACTTAGGAGTCTGGGATTAAAAGATACACATTACTATATATAAACAGATAAACAAGGACCTATTGTATAGTACAGGGAATTATTTCAATTTCTTGTAATAAGCTATAATGAAAAAGAACTTGAAAAAATATGTTTGTATATGTATAACTGACTCACTTTGCTGTACACTTGAAATTGACATTGTTAACTACATTTCAATAAAAAATAAAAATTTTAAAATGATAGATGATATGAGTCATAAAACAAGATTCAGGAAACATAAAAGGAAGTAAGTTCAATATGCAAAAATCAACTTTATTTCTCTATATTAGCAACAACATTTAAAAAAAATTAATACCATTTACAATAGCTTTAAAAATGTTGGCATATACTACTTAGGTATAAGTTTAAGAAAGTATGTGTAAGGCATGTATACTGAAAACTACAAACATCACTGAACAAAACTGAAGACCTAAATAGACGAAAAATACAACAGGTTAATGGATTGAAAGATTCAATATTAAGAAATCAATTCTCAAAAAACTGGTCCATAATTTCAGTGCAATCCCAAGCACTCATGTTTAAAAAGAGATGCTAAATGAGAAATTATGGAATATGCAGTCAATGAAGTTAAAAAATCTCAGTAGAGGAGATTTAAAAAATTAACTTAATTAAGTAAATAAGAATATAATACAGAAAAATTCTCCCAGAACAGGAAGATATAAAGATAAATATTATACCAAAAAAGCAGTTAAGAATGGAGATAAAAGTTCTAATATATATCTAATAGTACTGTCAGAAAAAAAGAGAAAACAGCAGAAAAACAATATTCAAAGATATTAAAGACTAGGAATTTCCTAGAACCGTAGAAACCCATAATTTCTCAGATGGAAAGTACATAGCCAGTGCAAAACAGAATAAAAAGAAATGAATCCATAGTTCTATACATCATACTGTACTACAATACACCTGGATAAAGTGAAAATACATTTTCATAGTGAAGATTTTAATATATTTCCATTACAGTATGGTAGAGGTTACATGCAGACATGCAGACAAACAGTTTCATATGGATTTGAGGATTTTTCAGAGAAAATCAATTTGATCTGATATGGTAGATAGAGTCCTACATTCAACAAATAAAGTTATATATTATTTTCAAGTAAATAAAGTCATTCACAATAATTGGATAATATTCATAATATATAGTATATATATAATAATTGGATAATAACACATAGAAAATCTCAACAAAAATATTCAGTATTATACAGACTTCATTCTCTACCCCCAATGTAATTAAATTAAAATACCATAATAAAAATTAGAATGTGTGTGTGTGTATTGGAGGGGGAAAGGGCAGGGAATGAGAGTGTATACATACATATAAATCCTATACATCCTGAAATAAAAAGAAACTCTTAAATAGTTCATAAGCTAAAGTAAAAAGTATAAAATAAATTTTATAAAAATTATAAAATATTTTGAACCAACAGTTTTAAACAAACAATTTTAAAACAGTATAAGTAGCACATGGAGATAAATTAAATGCCTTAAAGACAGATATTAAAATGAGAAAAGTATTGAGAAATAAGGAGAATGGTAACACAAAATTCAGAGTAATGATCAGCCAAAGGAAGAGCGGAGGAGGGATCCTATCAGAGAGAGAGATAAGGAGACTTCACCTTTATCTGTAACGTGTTACTGCTTAAAGCTGATGGGCAGTAATATGGGTGTTCATTATGTTGCTCTTTATAACTTTTTGTACATATGAAATATTTCAAAATAAATGTTTTAGGAATAAACAACATAAAACTAAATAAGTATTTGACTTACAAAGCTAAAATCTCATCTATGGACACAAATGAAAGATCCTAAAGAAAAAAAAAATAGCCAATCAAATCCAGCAAAAATATAGTAAACATAATACATTCTGACCAAAAAAAAAAGTCTATCATAGAAATGGAAAGGGTGCAACATCACAAAATGTTTCCTTTCTACAGAACATGGGAGCAATGTTACATAATAATCTCATTAACTGAGGAAAGAGTATTCAATATAATTCAAAACTCAGGATATTTTAAAAATTAGGAATAGAAGGGAACTTTCTTAACTCAATAAGTGAAAATCCTACAGCTAATATTATACTAGGTTGAAATATATGAAATTGTCATTTTTTTAAAAAGTCAAAAAATGGGCCATTATCAGAAATTTTATAAGATACAATCTAATACTGATGAAACTTCAGAAGCGTAATTTAAAATAAAAATAAAAAGGCAAGTACATCTACTATTATTCCCACTATTTAACACTATACTGGGATTCTAGTCAAGTACTCAAGTAAGAAAACGGAAAGAAATAAAAAAAGACTGTACAGGAGAAATCAAAACTGTCTTTATAAGCAAACATGATTTTCCACATAGAAAAATCTAAATAACTAGTATGAGATTTCAGCAATGTTGCTGAATATAAAATATGCAACAAAGACATGTACAATAATGTTCACAGGAGCACACTTTGTCACATCCCAAAACTGGAAAAAATGAAAACGGCACCAACAATAGGATGGATACAGAGGAACTGAACAGTCTTCCAAGTAAGACATGCAAATGGCCAACAGGTACATGAAAAGGTGCTCAACATCACTAATCGTCAGGGAAACACAAATCAAAACCACAGTGAGATGACACCTCACACCTGTCAGAATGGCTATCATTAAAAAGAGATAGCAAGTGTTAGTGATGATACGGAGAAAAGGGAGCCCTAGGGCACTGCTGGTGGGACTGCAGATTGAGTGCGGCCACTATGGAAAACAGGATGGAGGCGCCTCAGAAAATTTAAAATGGAACAACCACACGATCCAGCAACCCCACTTCTGGATGTATACCCAAAGAACTGAAATCGAGATCTCATAGAGGTATCTGCACTCCCATGTTCACTGCAGCTTTACTCACAGTAGCCAAGGTATGGAAACAACCTTATTCAGCCATGAGAAAAAAGGAAAACCTGCCATTTGTGACAACTTGGGTGGACCTTCAGGGCATTATGTTAAGTGAAACAAGTCAGACAAAGACATAGGATATCACAAACTCAGAGAAACAGAGAGTAGAGCGGTGGTTACCAAGGGTTGGGGGCAGTGGGTGGGAATGGAGAGACATTGGTTAAAAGGTATAAACTTCTAGTACAGGATTAACAAGTCTGGCGATCTAAGCTACAGCATGGTGATTACAACTAGTAGTACTGTGTTATATACTTGAATGACCCTAAGAGAGTAAACCTTAACTGTTCTCACCATGAAAAAAGAAATGGTAACTACATGAGGATGGAGGTGGTAGCTATACCACAATTCTATAGTGGTAATCATTTTGCAATTCATAAACATGTCAAATCAACGTATCATACAATTTAAACTTATGCAATGCTATGTGTCAATATATTTCAATAAAGCTAAGGGGAAAACAATAAAAGGGATAAAGAATTATTGCCTCACATGACAACATGGATGAATTCTTACAAAGAAGTTATACATAAGAAAGTTCATACCATGGAAGGAAGGAGGGAGGGGAAGGAAGAAGAGAGGGAGAAAGAGAGAGACAGAGAGACTGACATCAGAAGTTTAAAATATGCTGTGATAGAAGTCAAGATAGTGGTTACCTCTGGGAGGGGAAGCAGGGCAGGTGGAGTGGCTGGAAGGGATGGAGCACAGGAAGAAAGCTGGGGTGCTGATGATATTCTAATTATCCATCTGGGTGGTGATTACACACTTTGTATTTGTGCACCTTCTGAATTTATGCTAAAGTTCCATAAAAAGTTGACTTAGAAACTCAATAGTATTCTTTGTTTACCAGCAACAACAAAATAGAAAATGGGGGGGGGGAGCATTACTAAAAAGAGCAAAAACAAAGTAAAAAAACAAGCTTCATCTTGAAGACGTGTGAAATTTACATCACCTATAACCAACAGAGGTAGGTGTCCAAACTATGTTTAACAAAAAAAAAATGGCTGTTCACAGAAAAGGAAATTGCTAAGACTGGAGATTCACAGTTATGCAGCCACAGTCTGAGAAATGCTCGGAGGCACCAGAAGCTAGAAGAACAAGGAAGAATCTTCCCCTAGAGCCTTCTGATTGGCCCTGTCAATACCTCAGTTTTGAACTTCTGTCCTCCAGAAGTATGAGAGGATAAATTTGTCTGTTTTAAGATACCACATTTGAGGTAATCTGTTACAGCATCCCTAGGAAATATACAATTCTCAAAGACTTAGTAGTTTCATTTCTAAATCTATTCCCTAGAGCACTGGGTCTCTTTAAGATCCAAAACCCTCCTTTTACAATAAATATTTTGTAATTTATCTATACAAGTAACTAATAAATAAACCAATGCCTTAACTGAAAAAATTTATAATAAATTTTATATTTCTACACATAAACATTCAGGCAGGACTAAGCTAGAAGATACAATATTTGCACCTATTCACAGAATCTACATGAAATGGGCAGTTTTCAAAAGCAGAATGAGAGGTGTCACATGTTAGCCACTCAAACACAAGAAGGACTGCCACTGATGCCATGATTTTATGAAAAAGTTCACTCTTAGCAGAGTTCCAAACAAAATAAAGCATACTCTTTCCTCAATTTATCCAGTAATTGCATTCCTTGAAAATTCACTGCATTTAAAAACTTTAAAAGACTTTGGGTTTATACTTCACACAGAGTTAGGTTCTTAATCACTAATAATTACAAATAGGTTTTCAACTGCACATTCAATGGGACATTCAAATCAGGCAGAATATTAGGCAATTAACACCAAAAAGAACCCCTCCTCCAAGCACTATGGTAAACAAAGGTAACCCAACAAATTTCTAGAATGCTCCCTAGAGCACAGTACCTGCCCTTGAAAACAAATGACTCATGGATACCAGAAGACATGTACAAATATTCTCATTGCAACATGGTTGGTAATATTAAAAAAGAGGAAAGCTGGTATTTGAATGTCCATCAGTAGGAAAATAAGAATTAGATCACTGTCATATGAATATAAAGCATTCTATAGTAATTAAAGAGAGGAACTAAATCTGCAAGAATCAATGCTGACAAATTTCAAAAACAGCAAAGCGGAAAAAACAGGTTTGCAAGAAGGACACAGACAATATGATACAATTTGTGTAAAGTTTTAAAACAATAGTTAACATAGTACACAGGCATGCACAAATATGTAGCCGAAGCACAAAAATGCAAACGAAGGGAACACACTCCAGTTTCATGATACTGATTACCTAACCTCTAGGGAGGGATGGAGGGAGGGATACTGGGCTCAGGAAGAGGTGTGACGTGACCTTAACTAAATCTGTAACATTTTATTTCTTAAAAACAAAAATCTGCAGGAAACATGTAAAATAAGCATTTGTTAAATCAGAGAGAGAGGAGATCACAGTACTTAGGGTTTTTTTTCCGTAAGTTTAAAGTACTTTAAAGTTTTAAAAAGTCTCTATTCCAGGGAAATTACCAACTGTAGCATAACGGAGTTAAGAAAAGCCGGATAAGCACCACAGAGGTTCAGATGAGCAGTGACTGAAAGGACCTGGGTCTGTTTGCCCCGGTGCTACCAGTAATTTGAGTAATGTAGTTAGTGAGATGAGTATGGAGAAGAAAAATGGGGAATTATATAATATAAACTAGCCCCAAACTGACACTATTCAGGTAAAGCAAGTGGGCTGGTTTCATAACCCAGGCCTTAGGCTTTACTCCTGCACCTTCAATTTCTTCCTTATATATTCCTAAATAATCTCATGAAAATTGCACTACTGAACAAGAAGAAAGTGGAGAGAAGACGCAGTAACTATATTTTTTCATATGAGAGATAAAATGTTTCAAATATTAAAAGTGTAAGTGATGGGAAATACAATTTTTGCTGCTCTTTAAAACAAGTTACTTGGCACACTATGTAATTTTCCAGATATTCATTGTGAAAAGTCACACTTTCTTCCCAGCAACATATTTTCTCTGAAGTCATGGCTTTGTTGAGGAAAATATTGTTATCCACCAAAACCTTTCATGTTTACTATGTTTTTGCTCATATGCACAGTATTAAGCATGAGAGGATCATGAACACAAAACTACATCAAAATAAACATGGAGAGAGGAGATAATGAAGTGCCACACTTTCAATAGGCAGGGAGAAATAAAATATCTAATTTCCACTTTAGAAGAATGGGAAACAAATTAAATGTCACCACAAGGGGAAAAAATTCAGACAATATAACATTCTGTATCTGAGCCTGGTCTCCAAAAGGTAACGTGCATTAAATGACTTTTATGGGAATGAATGTTCATAGTAGCTCTATCCCTGACAACCACAACCTGGTAACAACCCAAATAATCAACACTAAACAGAATGGATAAACATGCTGTGGTGAGTGAAAGAATAAAACACGTATCATATGATAGAACACTACTCCACAAGATAAAGGAACAAACCACAGATACGCACAGCAACACAGAAGAGTCTCAAAAATATGATGAGCAAAGAAGCCAACACAAAATATTACACACTATATGGCTCCATTTACTATGAAGTTCAAGTACTGGCAAACTAATCTTCAGTGACAGAAATCAGAAATGGGAGTTCCCTCTGCATGGGGCTTGAAAGGGAAACAAGGGCATTCACTGGAGTGATGGGCGTGTTCTCAGTCTTGATCTGAATAATGCTTACATGAGTGTATAAATTTATCTAAACCCACGGGGGGAAAAAATACATTGTGGGAATGAAAAAACAGAATTGCTCTATATTAAAATGGACTAAAAAGATCTAATAACAAAATGCAGCACATAAACTTTGATTGGATCCTGGTTTGAAAAAGTTAACTATACAAGTCATTTTTGTGACAACTAGGAAAACTTGAATATGGAGTAGACACAGGAAAAACTGAGTATGGACTAGATACTAAGAAATCATTAATAATTATCTCAGGTATAATAACAGTATTGTAATTATGCAGAACAATGTATTTTTAGAAGATTTAGGAGCTTAAGTATTTATTTTCATATTTTTAGCAAAAAATTTATTTTATATATAAACATAAATATGTATACAAATATATCAAATTAATCTATATAGGTCATGGGATATATTATTCATTGTACTATTCTTCCAACTACTCTGAATGTTTGAAAAATGTCAATAAAAAATTGAGGGAAAAGAATACGTGAACTTTTTTAGATTTAGAGTGATCTTCTAGATAGACTAAGGAAAGAAAAAAAACAAAGTGCAGACTAGTTTATATAATATGCTACCTATTGTGTAAGAAAGGAAAGTAAAAACATATATATAGGAAGGGGAGAATGTACAATGTGTGTGTGTGAGAGTGAATGCTGGTATCTATCTGATTATATTACAAAAGGAAATATTTGAAGCACAAATGACACCAATAACAATGGTTACCTATAACAAGACAAAAAAAGATGGAAAATAGGTTTGAATAGGGCTGGGAAGTGAGACTTCTCTGAGTGTATCATCTTACATAGTTTTGACTTGTATACCCTATAGATGTAAAACATTAAGTTGAAAAGAAAAAAACTGAAATTGAAAAGATGTTAAAATATCTATGCTTATTTAATTCCTCTATTCAAAGCCAAATTAATGAAAAGTATTTAATTTCTATGATTATTAACAGTCTTGTTTGTTCCTTCTGAGCATCAGAGCCACTTAACAGGGTTTTTTGTGGTCAGAAAGCTTAGCATCTTGTTGCAGATTTGCCCCTAAATAGTTGTGCAAATCTAGAAAAAATTGGCCATGCTAAGCCTCAATTTTCTCACCTGTGAAAAGAAAGTAAATTCAATGATAGCTAAGATTTCTGAGAACTGTCAAATGTTGTGACTCAAACGTGTGTTGAAAAAAAAGCAAACAGTAATGTTTCCACCCTCATAATTTCTTAAGCCGCGATGAACAACAAAGCTCCATTATCCAGTCATTCCCTTTCCGCCGCAAGACTGGTAACTGGGGAGGAAGAGAAGTGAAATAACTTCTCTCTCCGATCCCTTCAGACAGCAGTCAGTTACCAAGAAGTACTTCCTCTTAGAAGGTCGGGATTGGCCGAAGCAGGGAAGCCACAGCCCGCCCGCCAGGCGGCCGCTCTCCCCAGGCGGCTGCGCCCATTGGTTAGCAGAGGAGGAAGCCGCCGCCAGCAGCAGAGTCTAGGCAGGCTGAACTCCGCAGTTTTACTCACTGCCACCCACCCCACCCCAAGCCCAGCGGTTTAGGAAGCTTCGTGTATTCTTTTGCTAAATGAATCCTCCTTAACAAAAAGGCTGCCAAACTACGGCAGCTGTGGGAAGGAAAAAACATCTGAATCCAAAACTACAGAGTTCCTGACACAGCAACGAGTAAAATCTCTGCAGCCTTATAGATACAGCGAGTAGCAGGGAACTTTCTTCTCTACCCCTGCCTCACACTTTGCCCTACCCAGCCTGCCTTTCTTTAAGACCTTTCAAAAGTCCCAATGGTCTGGTGACTTCCCTGGGGGGTTCGTGGACTGTGCTGCAGAGGCTTCATTGTAAAGTGAGGAAGGACAGCCAGGAAAGCCAGGGAAGGGGGTGGTGGGGTGCCAGAGACCGAAGACTCGCCTGCAGGGTGTGCAGGAAGAAAGTGGGGAGGGCTACCTGCTGCACACCCAGAGGAGTACTGTTGGATATTTATGTACGTACACACACACACACACACACACAGTTTTGCTGGGTGATGAAAGAGTTGAGAAATAAAAGGACTTAGAGAAATGAAAAGAGAGGAAAAGGTCTGAAGGAGGAATTTTGTGTCCAAATTGCTTGCAGGTCTAAAATGGAGGTATGGAAAGACTTGGGGTGGGGGTGGGGGTCCTCTAGAAGAGAGAAGCTGGGGCTTTCATCCGAAGAGAATGAGAGGGTTCTGTAAAGAATGAGGAGGAAAGAGTCCTGCACCCCTTGGAAGGGTCTTCCGAGATGATTCAGAGGGATGGTGTTTGCTTATAGCATGGAGAGCTCCAAGGCCTTTCACTTGAGGAAGGACATGGGGGTTCTCAGCCTCAGCTGGATTTCCACAGCAGGCTGGGGGACAGGATCCTCTTCAGCGTGTCTGGGAGGTGGCTGGGGTGGGGTGGAGAGTTTGCAAGTCCTCTCCAGCAAATTTAGAGAATGAGCAGTTTCCCTCTAAAAGTTGGCGCCTTGCTTGGAGTGAAGGGAAGGATAAGGGATCCCGCTCAGTGTCGGTGAGTCGGGGGACTGGAGGGACCTGAAATGGTTTCTGAGAGGTTGGCCCTGGGGGGAGAGGGCTAGGTGCTGTGTGCAGTGATGACACGCTTCCGTTGAGGGATGTGGGGATGCTACTTGGAAGACTGAGAGGAAAGGCCCCTTCACTACTCAGAAGCTTGGAAATTTGTCTGAAAGAATCCGCCAGCAGTGATTTGGGAGGAAATACACTCCACCTCGCCCCCGAAGACTGGGGAGAAGCCCGACCGGCCAGTAATAATTTCTCACTAAAAGAAGAGGAGCAGAGAAGAGGAATTTAAAAAGAAGCCCCCGTCAACCCAATTCACTGGAAAGTGAAGAGCGGGAGAGGAGGACTTTCTAAAGTGGTTTGTAAAGGATCTGAAGGAACCCGAGCTGGAAGTTGGGAGGAAACGACGGGAGCTTAAGTGGAGAGTTGGGGAGGGGTCAGGCCTCTGTGTGGCTGTAGTGGGAAGGAGTCCGTGATTTTCGGATGGGGGAAGACCGAGGTGACACGGAGTCAAGCTCCTTAGGGATGATTCGGAGGGTGGAGGTTTCGAAGTGACCCGAAGTTCTCGGAAGTGAGCTGAGGTGGCATCCCAAGTAAACTCCGGGGGCTAACGACACCCAGGAGACAGCGATGGGGGAGCGACCAGTACTCACAGAGCGGATCTCCAGCGCCAGGGCGCATTGCAGCGCCTTCACCTTCGGCATCCGCGCAGGGTGGGGCGGCGGGGAGGGTCCCCGACCGCGGGCCCGAGGGAGGCGAGGAGACGCAGGGCGGGGCGGGGACAGGGAGGAGACGAGGTGGCGGCGGCGGTGGCAGCTGTGGCCCCCAGGCCGGGGCCCGCGGTCCAGCCTGGGTCCCGCCCGAGCAGCAGCTGTGCGCGGGGCGCGGACTCGTTGTCATAGCAGCCAGAAGGGGCGTGGCCGGAAGAGAAGCTGGGCGGGGACGCGCCAGAGACTCCGAGAGAGGGCGAACGGATGGGGGCGGGGCTGGGAGAAGCCGGGAGGGGCGGGGCTGCGCGAGGAGGCGGGGATTCCGAAGGGGTGGGGCGGGGCAGTTCATCTGTGACATCAAACCACAGGCCCAAAGCCAGAGGAAGGAGAGAATAAGCTGTTTAATAGGACAGTGCACAGGTCAAGGAGTTGGACTCAGGAGCCCTGAGTTCCAACGCAGCAGTGGCAACTTGAGCTAGTGACATTCCTCTGCGGCCTCAGTTTCCCCGACTGTACAAAATAATAATGATTAATCATTTTATTTGAATTTCACCATATGGTTTTCAAAGTCAGCATGAGAAAACTGAGGATTGGAGAAGAGACTTGCCAATTCAAACACAGAACCAGGACTGGACCTCAGGAGATCTCAAGTAAAACTCCAGTTGCCTCCCTGAGAAGACGAGCTTCAATCAAGTCACCTTCCTCTTCCTAGTCTCCTATTCTGGGATTCTTTGCTCTTTCGTCCCCCTCTCCCTTCAAGGTTTCCTGTTTAATTTACCAGTGTACGCATCTCAGTGTATATTGTTTAAATTGAACTGTCAATGAAGAGCCAACAATAACTCCAGTTGCAAAGGGCCTGGGCCATAATCATCAAAGATTAAAAGAATCTAAGGGATTGCCCAATCCAGTTGTTTTAAAAATCATTTTTAGTGTGAAATATATTATACATACAAAAGTATATAAAACATGTTCATCTTAAACAATGACAATAAAGCAAGTATCTGCAACTGATACCCAGTTTAAGAAGTAGAACATTACTAGCACCTTAGAAATACCCCAACTATTGCATTGACTTCCTTGCTCTGAAAGTAACCACTATCCTGACTTTTACAATAATTCCCTTGCTTTTCTAAATACTGTTGTTAGGCATAAATGCATTTCTAAACAAGATGTTGTTTAATTTTTACCTGTTATTGATGTTATATGTATTCTCCTATGACTTTCTTCTCTCATTCTTATGTTGTAGGATTCTCTCAGTGTTGATGCTGTGTAACAGGAAGTTTTTTCCATTGTTGGACAGTGGAATATGTCCAACATAATATATGACTATACATTGATTTACTTATACTTTCTACTATTGATGGTCATTTATATGGTTTCCATTTAAACTGTCATCAGCAATGCTGTTATGGACATTCTAGTAGTGCACATATGCTAGAGTAGGAGTGGATCGACTGGGTATGAAGTTTTGCACACATGGGATTTTAATAGAAAATGCCACACCATTTTCCATGTACCAATTAGTGTTCCTGCTGGGAGTGTGTAAGTGTTCTTACTTTTCCACGGCCTTACCAACATTCGGTATTGGTATTGAATGTTTAATTTTTGTACCTTTGGGTTTGTGTAGTCTAGGTATGCCATTGTGAATTTATTTTGCATTTCTTGGTCCTTTGAGGCTGAGCACCTTTTCACGATTTTATAAGTCTCTCCATTTTCTCTTTGTGAACTGCCTTGTAGTTCTCTTGCCTATTTTTCTGTTAGCTTCTCTTTATCTCCCTCTGTCCCTCTGTCTCTCCTGATTTATATTAGTTCTTCATGTATTCTAGATGCTAATTTTTGTCTATGATATGTTGCAAATATCTTTCCGGTTTGTGCTTGGTCTTTATATTTTCTATATATTGTGTTATGAACAGAAGATAAATTAAGTAATGGAGTATGAGTATTCTTAGTTTGACCAAGTAATTCCAAGTTGCTGTCCCAAATGCCACACCAGCCTGAACTCCCACGACCAATGCTTGAGTGTTACTATGCCCCCACATTCTTCCCAACCTTGGTGTTATCAAGCTTTCTTGTTTCCTTCAGTATAACAGATGTAAAGTACCATCTCATTATTGGATTTCTTGATGAATCTGAGCATATCTTTATATGTTTCTAAGATTTTCTCCTTTCTTTACAATAAATTGCTCATTCTGCATATTCTTTGCCCATTTTTCTATTGGAGTTTTTGTCTTCCTTAGAGGAACTCTTCTGTCTCTAGTTATTTATCTCTTGCCAGTTTTAGACATGCAAATATGTTTTCTCTTTTTCATTGGTTTATAGACTTTGTCAAGGGTATACTTCAGTTAATAGAAATACCTAACTTCGGTGTAAAACAATCAATTGTTTTTGCTTTATATTTTGTGTTTGTGTTTCTGACATTTGAAGAAGTTTCCCCTCATTCCCAGGTGACAGAAATTTGTCCAATATTTTCTTCTATCAACTTCGTAGTTCTACTTTTCACATTTTGATGTTTAATCCATCAAGGCTCAATTTTTGTACATGTTATCAGTTCATATTAGATAGGAATCCAGGGTCCAGGTTTTGTTTTGTTTTGTTTTTTCTTATAGAGAGTAAGCTAGATTTCCCAACAATACCTCCTCAGCATAAATTCTATACTTTCTTTCACTGATTTGTGGTACCACCTGTATCAAATGTTAACTACCTAAAGTTCTGTCTTAAAGCTACCTATTCTTTTCTAGTGTTTTATTTGTCTTTCTTGCAACAGTATCACACTGCTTTATGACTTTAGATTTTGTTTGGCAAGTCTCTCTCTCTCTCTCTCTTTTTCTTATGAGATTGATTTAGCTATTTGTGATCCTTTATTGCTTATTTTTATTTTAGAGTAACTTTATCAGGATTCTCAAATAGTCCAACTGGAGTTTTTATTGTGCTACCTTAAATTTATAGACTAATTTGGGGAACTGACATTTTTGTAATATTGCATCATCCCATACAAGAACACAAAATGTTTCTCCATTCATCAGTTCATCTTCTATGTTTTTTATAGAGTTTGAGTTTTCTGCATAAAGGTCCTACTTAATTCCTAGGTGTTTAATTATGGTTTTATCTTTATTCTTTTGAGAATAGTTTCTTATTTTTCATTATATTTGCTAGTTATTACAACTGTAGAGAAAAAATTTATTTTTATAAGTTTATCTATCAAATCTGTTAAACTCTTACTGATTGGAATAGCTTCTTTGTTTGTTCCATTGTTATTATTGATATTTTTCTTACAGAGATGGTGAGCACTATATTGGATTTCTATTGCTGCCATAACAAATTGCTACAAACTTGGAGACTTAAAACAACCCAAATTTATTATCCTATTGTTCTGTAGGTCAGAAGTCTGACACAGGTCTTGCTGGACTAAAATCAAAGCATCTGCTGGGCTAGAGGCTCTAGAGGACAATCTGTTTCCTTTTCACCTTCCGGGGCCACCAGCATTCCTTGGCTTATGGTCCCCTTCCTCCATCTTCAAAACCAGCCAATGAAGAGTCAAATCCTTCTCATATCACAGAACTCAGACCTACTCTTCTAACTCCCTTTTCCCTTTTTTAAGGACGCTTGTGATTACATGAACACACCAAGATAACTGCCTTTTCTCAAGGTCATGTGATTAACAATTATAATTCCATATGTAACCTTAATCCTCCTTTTGCCACTTAAAATAACGTATTCACAGATTCTTGCGATTAGGATATGGACATCTTTGATCATTATTCTGTCTACCGCAAGCACCAAAAGGAATGATAATTGAATTACTTTTAAACACATCAGAAAAATAAAATAAAATAAAATAAAATAAAATAAAATAAAATAAAATAAAAAATAAAAACATCAGATATGTTAAAAATCCATGAGTTGGTAATGTTACTCAAAGGGGAAAAAATACATGAGTCAGCTTGGGGTGACTTAAGACCAACTCATTCTGAAATCTGGTAAGTAAGAAGGAAGAATTAAGCATTCATACTGAATTTCTTGTTTGAACTATACCTCAGGGTGACCAAAGTTTTCTTTCTAGAAAACTCCCAGCTACAAATGAACAGAAGTGAAGAATTAGAATATTCATGACTACTAAAACCATTAAAAGCTGATGAGGATTCTTATCATAGGTAGGTCAGTCTGACAACACTCAAACACACCACTCAATCTTAACATCACAAAAAAAGAGATAATCAGACATTATGTTCCTTCTGGGGTAACGCAATAGGGGTACAAAACACCACCTTTCATGCCAAAAAATCAAACTTGAATCTGACGTAGCATCCAAATACATCACCAATGTACTAGAAATACAATCTTTAAGGTAACGAACTTGTTAAACAGAACCACAAGGATACCAGCAACAAAATGAAGGCAATGTGATTTTTTTGGACAAATATATTGCAAAGGGAAAACAAAAATAAAAACAAATAGGGAGACCTTGTGGATGCTGTGTATGAAAGAGACTAAAGAGATACAACCTAATATAAAGTATTTGTGAGACAAGAGGGGAAATCTGAATGCTGATTGGACATGTGATGATCTTACAGAATTTTTGATAATTTTTTAGAACTTATAGTGGTACTGGGGTCTGGTTATTAAAATAAAAAAGAGCCCTTATCTTTTATAAAGTCGTACATACTGAAGTATTTATGGGTGAAATATGATGTCTGGGATTTGCTTCAAAAACCTCCAGTGAAAGTGGGAGTTGTTAGTTAAGGAAAGTGGATGAGGGTATGGATAAAACAAATTAGCCATGTAGTTGTTGATGGCAGGTATGTTGGAGTTTATTACTCTATTTTTTATGTCTTTTATATATGTTTAGTTCTATATTAATTCATACGAAAGTAAATAGGTGTTGAACAGCATCAAATGCTCTTGCTATACTGATTGATAGTCATATGAGCTGTCAGCTTCAGCCTATGTGTGAAGTGAATGACACTGATGGACTTTTTCCTGATGTTGCACCTACCCCGTTTTTCCGTACTCAGTTATTTTGTATTATGTCAGCTAATATTTTGTTTAGATTTTTGCATCTATGTTCATAAGAAAATTGGACCTAAAATTTTCTTTGTTGTCCTTTCCTGGTTTTGACATCTAGATTATAAAGTAAGAGCATATATTAGGCTGTTTGCTTGCTCTTGTCCACAGGTCTCTGATGTTTTCTTTATTTTTCTTCAATCTTTTTTTTCCAGATTCTTCAGATTGTGTGATTTCTATTGATCTGTCTTCAAGGTAACTGACTCTTTCTTCTGCCACCCCTAATCTGATGTTAAGCCCATCCAGTAAATTTTTCATTTCAGTTAATGTATTATTTGGTGCTAAAATTTCCATTTAAACTTTTCTTTTCTTTTTTTAGTTTCCACATGTCTGCTGAGATTCCTCTTTTGTTCACTCATTAGGACCATATTTTCCTTTACTCTTTGAACATATGTTCCCTTAGTTCTTTATACATATTTACAGTAGCTTAGTCTCAGTATGGTATGTCCAATAGCTGTAGAATGTCAAGTTCTGTTTCTATTAACTACATGTTTGCATCTTTTCAAGACTATGAATCGCATTTTCCTGTTTCTATGTACATCTAGTGACTTTTTAATTGAATACTGGATGTTCTGAATAATACATTGTAAGACTTGGATTCTATTATCTTTTCTCTAAAGAGTGTTGACTCTTGTTTTAGCGGGTAGTTTAATTACTGGCTGATGGCCTTAAACTTGTGTAGACTTAGCAATATACTTTGTTAGTGCAAATATGTGGACATCTCAAAATGCTTTCATAGCCCCTCTGACTTAGTAGGGGTCAACTTCCAAACTCTGTCTCTCATGGGTTTTGTCAAGCTTGGTTGACACTTGTTAAGGCAAGTCTAGTGTGGTCCTTACTGTAGGGAAAGGTCCTTTCTGCTAAAGTGCAGTCTTTCTGGTGGATTAGCTGGATTCCAGGAGGATTAGAGTGTTAAAAAGAACTCTCCACAATGGAAGGTTCAAAGCTCTAGTGTCCCCCAACACTGCTTGATCTCAAGTGTCTCTCTTCTGCTCCCAACCCTGTAGCAGCTGCTAATTGGGAAGCCTCATGTGTCCTCACCTGTGCACACAGAGCTCATCCCTCAGCCTTAAAGTTTTGGGGAAACCCCTCAAAGGTTTTTGGGCTTTCTCTGCACAGCTCCTATCTTAGTCAGTTTGGGCTGCTAGAACAGAACACGATAGACCGGATGGTTTATAAACCACAGAAATTTATTTCCCACCATTCTCAAGGCTAGAAGTCAAGATCAAGGTGCCAACACAGCTGGGTTCTGGAAGTCTTCTTCCGGGCTACAGGTGGCTGTTTTCTCATATCCTCACATGGTAGAGAGGGTGGGAGAGCCCTCTGGAGTCTCTTTTATAAGAGCACTAATCACATTAATGCAGGCTCCATTCACATGATTTACTTACATTTCGGAGGCCCCAACCATGAATACCATCACGTTGCAGGTTAGGATTTCAGCATATGAATTGGGGAGGGGACACAGACATTTAGTCTATAGTGGCTAGTTTGAAGGTGTTGCCTATGTCATGGCCTTCAAGTTTCAGCCTCATATAAAAACTCAGCTGCCAAGCCCCAGGCATAGAATTTTGGGTGAAAATTCTAACAGGCCTGAAGAGCAGCGTTGTGAATGGCACCACTATAATTAATGATATCTCAAGAAGATTTACAACTGCAGGTAGCAGATAAAACAGAAATAGCACTGCTTCTGTACTTCCTCTCCTTTCATCCTCTCTGAAATTTTATGGGAAATAAGTCCAATAAAAAATGTGAGCTCTTAATCTTTCCCAGAGATCCTACCTCATTTGATAAATACATGGAGGGAATAAATTAGAACATTTTTTTCTTTTTAGTCTACTTTGCATTTATGAAGTGAGGATGGTAATTTAGACTCCCTGGCCAAAGGGTCAGAAGGTCAGAGACATTTTTAAAGGCCTCTATTATCTTTCATTCATGTTCAGTATCCATAAAGGAATTGATTTCCAACAAAATCAGTGTCTTCATTAGTTATAAGACAAATAACCATAAGAACAGCCACAGTAACCATTCAGGGATGGTGCACTATATACCAGCATTGCACAAGGTATTTTATATACATAATTATATACCTCACACACCTCTACAAGGTAAGTATTTGACTCCTCATCTTATGAATGAAGAAACAAACTCAAAGAGTGCATTAACTTGCCCGTGCTCACACAGTGCCTGACACAGTGGTAATGTGACCCTTACTCTGCCCTGTTCCAAAGGCAGCCTTCTTTCTGCTATAAAATGTGGCCTCTCATTGTTTATTAGTTTTTTATTATCAATAGCAAACATGCCAATTAGTTCAAGATGCAATACAACCAGATGATCAGGATGACAATAGTAATTGTTATATTAATAGACTATGTTATGTATGTTACTATGATCTTGCATTTCAATATAAATTTATGTTTTTGAAAGTACATTTCTGTCACTTAAATTGATTCTCATAATGAGTCTGTATATTTTCTTTTTTTTTATTAATTAAAATTTTGTTGTTGTTGTTGGGGGGAGGTAATTAGGTTTATTTATTTAATGGAGGTACTGGGGATTGAACCCAGGACCTCATGCATGCTAGGCATGCACTCTACCATGCCTAGAGCTATGCCCTCCACCCCTGAGTCTGTATATTTTCAAGTAGAACTATTTCTAAACCTCTAACACTAGACTGTGGGCTTATTTTTCACTTAGAATGGTATGGAAGGTTTATAAGAAACAAGACAAAGTTTCTGATATAGTTTGAAATGAAAAGATGAAGCAGGATCACTCGGTAGTAAGAATTTTCTTATATAGAACAGTGTGAATTGTACCCCTTGAAAAAATATGTTTGATCTTAAAATGTATTAGGCAGCTATAATAATACATACCAAAAAATATTTTGTTTTATTATCTTCTCTTCCTATGTAAGATTTGCTAGCTCAGCCAATGATAATTAGATCGCCTTTCCTCTGAGTTTTAGAAAGTAATATGCCAATGAGGAATCATTTCCAATTTTTCGTATAACAGTCTTAAAGACAATGGACGTGTAACATGCCAGCTTGCTTTTGAAAAGCGAGAGATGGGAGTGGAACACGCTGCAAAATTCTGAGCCCTAGCTACAAACTGGGTCTGCTGGAATTGGGCATGACTTCCAACTTGGTGGGCAGCCTCCTGAGACTCAACCATACTGTCTCCCCTTTAGGAAAGATGAGGACCTTGGTATGTGCACAAGGGTCCCCAAATGGCTAGTAGGATCACTTTGACTGTAAGCCGCATCTACCTTAGGAAAGAATTTCTCAATGAGGAAGGGTCCTCTTGTGCTGGAGTCAGGTGGTCTTTGGGAGAAGAGGGAGATTCTGATGTACACACTGTTTGTTTTTGTCCACAACTACCAAGCTGTAAGCTCCTGGAGTACTAACTATTTGTGGTAAACTGAATAACAGCCTCTAAAAGATGTCTACATACTAATCTCTGGAACCTGCAAATGTTCCTTTCTATGGCAAAGGACTTTGTAGATGTGATCAAGTTAATGACTTTGAGATGAGGAGATTAGCCTGCATTATCCAGGGCAGCCTTACATAATCACAAGGGAGCCAGGAGAAGCCAGTGCCAGACAGAGGGCAATGTGATCATGAAAGCAGAAGGAGAAAAGGTGATGTGATATGGAGCTGTGAGCTAAGAAATGAGGGCAGCCTTTAGAAACTGGAAAAGGCAAGGAATGCATTCTCCTCTAGTGACGCCAGAGGAACCAGCCCTGTCAACACCTTGATTTTATCCCTGAAAGACTCATTTCAGACTTATGACCTCTGAACTGTAAGATAATAAATCTGTATTAAGCCACTAAGCTTGTGGTAATTTGTTACAGCCACAGTAGGAAAATAATACAGTACTTGATTTGGTCAAATTGCGGGTGGGTTAAAAGTTAAACAGGCTGACTGTAAATTTCTTAAACTAACCTAGAATTGATTTTGCAACAGAAATTACATATTTAAAAATCATGACACAAATAGTGACCCCAGAGGACCTTTGAAGTCATACTCTCAGGAAAGGACTAACTCCTGGGCAGTGTCTGTTGGGGATGGTTTCCTAGCACACCAAGTGAAAAGCAGCCCCTTCCAGTCCTTCCTAGGCCACCTGCCAGTTTCAACAAAATCTAATTCTAATACCATCCTTGAAAGTAAATCAGACCCATTAATTGAGTGTGGACAAAAGACATGAGGCCATCTTGGCCCCAGGTGACTGCCCTCCCACCCCGTGCACCGCTGGGTGTTCCGTTCTGGATATTCTTTCTCAGATGGATGTGGCTGCCAGTGCCTTTGGGCATCTTCGTTTCCCCTTGTTCTTAGAGGGAAGAAGAGTGGAGATGAGTTGGGTCTCTCCCCTTTTTCTGAAATGCAGCCTAACCCCAACACTGAAGACCCCTTTGTATATTGCTCCTCCCTCAGTGTCTACCCATCAGATCAAGGTTGGCTTCTCACCTGTCCCTCAAAGTTCTGGGTTTTTTTTTTTAAATAAATAAAGTTGGTTTAACCAACTCCCACTTAGAGAAATAATGGCTGATAATACCTAAAATTATATATCTGGTCCCACCCAGACTAATTAAATCAGCACCTTTGGGAGCAAGACCCAGGCATCTATACTTGAAAAATTTCTCCAGGTGATTATAGTGAGGATTGGAATCACAGCCAATCATGAACATCTTATTCCTGGCCCAATTTAAGTCACCAGTATTATGGGCTGAATTGTGTCCCCTAAGATTCATTTGTTGAAGTCTTAACCCCAAGTACCTCAAAATGTGACTGCATTTGAAGACAGAGTCTTTAAAGAGGTAATTAAGGTTAAATGAGGTTGTTGGGGTGGGCCCTGATCCAATGATATCTTGAAAAGAGGAGGAGATTAGGACCCAGACACACGAGAGGAAAGGCCGTGTGAAGACACAGAGAAAGATGATCATCTCCATGCCGAAGAGAGAACCTCGGAAGGAACCAGTCCTGCCAACACCCTGATCCTGAACTTCTAGCCTCCAGAACGATGGGGAAATCAACCTCTGTTTAAGCCTCTCAGTCTGTGGAACTTTGTTACAACAGACCCAGCTAGCTAAGACAACCAGTTAAAAAAAAACTGATCTCAAAGCCATCGTACATTTTCACCCTAGGAGCCCCCGTTTTCTGAGCTCTGAACATCAGCATGGGTTGTACTTCTCTTTTCTCAATCATGATAGCCTTCATCCTAAGAAAACACCAAATACTGAGGTAAATTGCTTTTACTTGCAAGCAACAGAAAACTCAATTATCGTTGGCTTACAAAGTAAAGATGATTATTTCAAACAACAAGAAGTCAAGAGGAGGGCAGGAAAGGGATGCTGCGGAAGCCCACCTGGTTCGAAAACTCAGGCCTTTCTAGCTTCCCCTTCCACTGCCTTTAGTACCTTTTTGTTAATATTGTTGTTGCTGTTTAAAATTTTTTTGGTCTTTGTGCTGGCTGTCTTCAGGCAGGTTGTCCATATTCACACCAGGAAAAAGGAGAAAGGGCAGCACCAACGAGGCAGAATGTCATGCCTGTCCCTTTGTATAGGAAAATAAAAGCATTTCCAGGAGTATCCCCAGCAGACCTCCATTAAGTAGTCACATGGCCTCCTGAGCCGTAGGGGAGGCTAGGGTGGAATGGATCGCAGGTGGGAAAGGATGTTAGTGACTGAGACCCAGTGGGTCTGGAATCACTTGAGGGAACTTTTTTAACTATACATACTTGGGCTTCATTCCCAAAGTGTCTGATTATATACAATGCATATATAGATATATTAAATTACACATAAATATAAATGCTATAAATATATAAATGTTTATATAAATATTTAATATATAAAATACAATGTTTATAAATATATAACTATATTAATACTTATAAAATAATATGAATTATATTATATTAATATATAAATAATAATATAAAATATATTATAAGTATATAATTTTAATAAATATATATATGATTTTTAATTCTACAGATGATTCTACCTTATAGCCAGGTTGAAAAACCACTGGTGTAGACCATTTATCATTCATCTCATGGTACTAACTGGAACAAAATTGGGACTCAAATAGCAAGCAGGCAGGACAGGACAAATAATAGGACAGGACTTAACATCTTGTGGCAGACACAACCAGCAATTATTTACCCATAAAACAGGGAGGAGCATATTTGGATACTACAGATTAAAATGACCTATCAGTCTCTCCCTCCCTTTTCATTTCTCACCCTCTCCATCTTCCTCTCTTTCCATCTCCCCCACTCCCACTCCATTGTTTCTCCCCTTCATCTCCCTCTTCCTCTAGCACATCTTCATGGATAATCGTAAACAGGATTATAAGAAATATTCTCTACGGAATCTGCAGATCATCCAGCCATTGGCAGAATGCTTCCAGTGATGGAAGGCTCACTGCCTTCCACAGAGTTATTACATAAGACAGTATGAGTCGCGCTCCGCACCAGGGCACCTGCCTGAAGTCATGAGTAGGTGCTGAGTGCCATTGTGTCAGGCTTCAACCTGCTACAGAAGGATGCATCTTTTTCTAATTCACGTGAAGATGCCATATAGGTTACAGGCACCCTGGTGTTATGAGGCCACCCTTCCCACTGCTACTCGACGTGACCATTATTAAGTTCTCTTTGACAATGAGGCAAAATTTACCTCCTCGAAGATTCCACTTGATGATCCACTTAATGGCTTGGAGCTGCTTAGAACACATCGGCTTCCTCCCCTCCCATTTCCATGACATCGCTTCTCCTCCAGGTTTCTCAGCTTTGGTTCCTCCCCCTGCATAACATGGTGTAACATGGATTCCCCCTAGTCAGTCCCCCTCGTTCTTCTTTGGAGGCACTGTTGGGTGGTCAGTGGTCCTCTGAAGCTGCCACACCTTGTCCTGACCATTGTAATAGGGAAAGTCTGCCCAGAGATGGCGTGACCTTGTTGTACTTGAAGGGGAGAAAGAGGATGTGGAAAATCAAAGCCTCATTCACAGAAATCACCTTGCTGCCAGCCATAAAGGAGGTAAGACTTGGGCAGGCGCAAGAACAAGCAGCAGTTCAGTGTCATGGAAGCCAGTTGAGGAGAGTTTCAGGGATGGGGTTGTTACCAGGAAAAGGGAAATAAGAATTACCTTGGTTCTTAGTCACCAGGAAAAAAAAAAGAATTTTTTGATGAGAGACAAAAACTGTGATATAAACAAGATTTTTATTAGTGAAGTAAAAAAAAAAATAGTGCAAGATAGTACACTCCCGAGAATTGGGAGTGGGCCAGTGCAAGACAGGAAAAATGGCACTGCTCCTTTGTTCTTCCTGTTTTTATATCCTGGTTTCGTGATAGACTAATTGACAACTCAGGTTCCCTGTGCTCTGGTTGATTGACAGCTCAGGTTCCTTGTGTTCTGGGTTGTTCCTTTCCCCTTCTTCTCCCCCTGCCCAGTGCTCACCTCTATCTAACTGCCTAATAGGGTGATGACTGTCAGTGCCCTGTGCTGTTATGAGTTTGGTAAGGTGAGTAATAAAAGTGCTGAATGGATTTGGAAATGGATTATTTGTGACCTTCACTGGGTAAGTTTCAGTTAATGGAAACTTATTTGCCAAATAAGGCAGTAGAAACAGCAAGCATGGAAGGATGGAGAGTTCATACACCCAGTGACAGGGGAATACAGTCCAGAGGGTGGAGGTCAGGGTGTGTGTGTATGTGCTTAAGGAAGGGAGAAGTCTGAGTGTGATTATAGGCTGAGCAAAAACAGGTGGTAGAGAGTGAGAGAAGGCTGAGACCGGGAAGCAGGAAGATGATTATGGAGCTATGTCTGGAGGACTCAGGAGACTCTGAGGTCAAGGGCACAGGTGGAGGGATTGGCTCTGAACAGGTAGACTAACACATGTTCCTTGGAGTGCGAAGGAAGGAAAAAGAATGTGTACATAGGAAAGCGGAAGACTTCTTTGAAATGAAGACAAAGGAAGGACTGCTGTTATAAAACGAAGCCATCTCAGTGCCATTATGACCCTCAGTCCCTCTCTCTCCTCCCCTCACCAAATATTTATTGAAACCCCGCCCCCAGCATCATGGATACAGAAAACAAGACAAAGCCTTTGTCATCGCCCAGGTCGCAGTCTGGATTGGGATAGCGTGCCCTCCAGCTGTCACTCTGCACCACCACCAGGACCCAGCCCAGCACCACACGTGCGCCACATAGCCCACGACTTCCTTTTTCCTTTAAGTCTTTCTAGATGCTCTTGATTTCCTAATCATTTTGGCAAAGGTGTATAGGAGAGAACACAGCTCCCCAGGATGGCAAGAGAAAAGGAGTCAGGGATGGGCCAAGGGAGGAAGAAATACGTTGTCATTTTAAAGCAGATGGCCCGAGTCCTCTTCTGGAGAGGACTGTGTGTGCTTGGAAAAACAATTTCAAGACCTCTCTACAGTGATGAAAAGGGAAACCCAGACTATATTCGCAGGATAGCCCAGTGCAATGAAAACAGGGCAGAAGCGCTCTACACAGGAAGTGTGATGCACTTCTGAGGAGGTGTGGGTGTGGGGAGGAGGGGAGCCTGGGATGCCTCAGGGGTGAGAGGGAGAAGTGAGGGATGGGAGCCTCTTGAGAGAAAGGTCCATGAGCTCCTGAAGCTTCATATCTGAACAGAAAAACAAACCAACAGAGTTGAGGGCTGGAAGTGAGGTTAAGGCCCTCAACTTCCCGGTGACACTCTGTGTAATTGTTGCTTGATGTTTGAGACTGGCCCAGAGGCCTGGAAGTTCCTTGAAGTCAGGGGCCAGGTCTTAGCTATTTTATGCTCAGCAGTTATTTGGTGCCTGAGTGTTTCCAGGTATTTTGGACCCTAAAGCCTATATAATTTGGAAGACCCTTTAAGAAAAATACAAAATTTATAATGAAAAGTAAGAAAATGAATATTTGTTTAAAGTGAGGAAACAAATCACAGATAAACTTTTTTTAATTTCAAAATCCAGAAAAATCACGTTATTTTTATTAATCGTCTGCTATACCTCTATAACACTCTCCTCTCTGTGTTTCCTGAATTTTCTCTTTGATCATCTCTTCATATGACAACAATTTTTGTAAAATGATTTTCCTTTCAGAACAGAAAGATAATTAAGTCTTTCTTCTAGCACGACTGATCAAGATTGGATTTTTATTTTCCAGAATTCAGAAAAGTTTATTTAACTTCAGAACTCCTTATTGGTCATGTTTTGTAAATTTTTCAGATTGTTCTTTCAGAAACCTCTATCAAGTTTCTTCTATTAGGTGCTATGAGAACTCAGGGCCTCTTGCACTGCCTTGTGCAGTACGAATCTGCACACTCTCTAAACTGACTGCTCACTCACCTGCTGCCGCCGGTGTCTTTGTTGTAAAGGCCCCCCACCTTTGGTGACCACGTTGGGTGGGTCAGTGCCCTGGGCAGTGGCAGTAGTGCTGGAAGCCACTCCTACACTGGGGGTGGCTCAACAATAACTGAGTAGTCCATGGAGAGTGACCGTGCATCACATAAACATAACCCACTAAACTCAAATGTCAACCCGTCTTCCTTTTAGCTGGATCCCCAGAATGCCTATGGCCACTTCATTGCCACCAAATGGGAAGGCAAGTGAGGCTAAGGGGAAACTGGAATGGAAAGAGATGAGGGTCTTAGAAGACTGCCATCAAAACCTTTCTCATGCAATTTACAAAAACATATCCTCCAGGGAACACAGGGCTGGGGAAAGAGCTAGCACAGGTCAGGGACCCTGAAGCCTCTTAAACCTACAATAAATCTGTGGGTCTGTCACATAGTGGGCACTCAATGAATGAATAAATGTGAAAGGGAGGGAAAGGAGGAAGAAGGGGAGTGAGCAGGAGCAATAGTGCTTACGCGTGACAGGAAGGAGCTGCCCAGTCTGGCCGGTTGTAGGTGAGGCTGTTGTGGGTGAGGTGTCATCAGTTCCCTGCCTGACCTCAGCGGGAAGTTTGCTCTGCTTGTCCACTGGGGCTTCTGACCTCCTGGGTAAGCTGCCTGTGTCCCTCCACCCTCTTTACCCAGAGCTGTCCTAGCCACAAAAAGGGCTATATTCTTATCCCTATGACGGTAAGTTTGCCAATCACCAACCCCCATCTGTCCCCGCCCCTGGCCACCACAGGATGCCTCTTAGATTTGCAACATTTAAAGGGCACGAAGAGATGCATTCAGAGGCAGGCTTTTAAATCTGAAGTTACCCTCGCGTGAGTCCCAACTGAAACATTCTCGCTGGCAGTCACCACTGAGCACAGCTGGGCGGGTGGCAGCATTTGCCCTATAAAACATTTGACACTTTGCCAATAAACTGTAATGAGGAAAAGAAAGTCCTTGTCTAGTTTGAAGTTACAGGGCAGCTTTGGAATGTGCTGACCAAAGCAAAATGTGCTGCTTGCTCCATCAGATTATAGTCCCCCAGCCCTGCTGGTGGATACACGATGAACACGTGAATGAGTAAAGTTATCAGGGACACAGGCCTCTGATTCAAGTCTCCACTGGTGCATACGAGGCAACAGGGGTGGGACACTGATGTGGGAGGCTGCAGTTCCCTAGGTGGACAAGCAGGACCCTTACTGATCCATAAAGAAGGCCACAGCCAAGGAAAGGTAGTTTGCATGGTCTTCAGAGTATGATGATAGTCTGGATGAGAGTCCTGAGTCATCTATTCAGGAAGGAACGGCTAAGAATACTGGAACTGGGTCAGTCCTATATCCCTAGGCCACCGGGCACTAATAAGAGTAAGGCCAGAAGCTGGGGTTCAGGATGGAAATCCTAGTTGAAGGGGAATTGGGGTCAGAAGGAAGGGAAACTGAGGCATAAATCTGCATTGGTCTAGATGAGTGGTTCTCCATGAGGATGACATTACCCTGTAGGTGTTTCAGAAATACGTGGGCCTTTAAAAATGGCTGTCACAATGGTCGGGGGTGGGGGGGGTGCTGCTGGCACTTAGTAGGAAATATTCAGAATGTCAGGTAGTCCTACACTCTGAATCCTCAAATCTTACCCCTTCACATATTCCTAGAAGTGAAAAACTTACTCATAAATATTTACAGTTTACAGGACAACTTCATTTCACATACAAAAACCAGTCTTTTTCGCATGATTTAAATACAGAGTAGTTTTTCCAGGAATAATGCAACCTCCTTTTAAATCAAGGGAAAACTATATTTTGTTCAGAAGTCTACCAAGAGTTGTACAAAAGTTTAGAAAAGCCCATCGGTCTCAGTTAGTGGTAGTGTTTCAACCACCAATTCAACGTACCTACCTGAGTCAGTTTGCACTTAGAGGTCTCACATTCAGGTAGTTTTATAAAGAGATGAAAGCATGGGTTCCTTTATTATATATACTTTTTGTAGTTGTGCCAGAGCATTTGCATATGGAAATACATGTTATTCTGTTATACATTGCTTCTCTTTTATTTCTCCTTTATAGTAGTTAGAATAATATATATATTTTTAAGGTTGTACATGTAGGCAAGTTTTCTTTTCTGTGAATTTCATATAGATAAGAAAATGTTAACAAATATTTATTTTAAAAAAAGTGTTGGGCTGGTAGGGCTGAGACTCACTGGTCCAAGCTTCTCGGATGAATTCTAGGAAGAGCAAGAGTGGTTCCAGACGCCCCCTGCCGGTGGGGACTAGCGGCTGCCTTCTAGATTAGCTGCCTTCAACTTGGTGCTGACCAATTCTGGAATTTGTCTTCAGGTTTTGGTATCTGCCTTCAAAAGGCTATCAACAAATCTGATTAACTTCCAGACAGAGTGTCTATGGTGTCAATGGATCTGAAAACCTTTCCCTAAAAAAGAAAGTAGTTGAGAGGGATTGGAAATGTGAGTCAGGAGTGAGCAAAGGTGGAATGAGGGACCTAATCCTATCATTTAATTTCTGAAGGACTGAAATTGACAAACTTGTTCTGAGTGGGGGAGAGGGAAAGGTCGGACCAGTGGTCATAACTGGAATGAATGCTTCCAAAGTACCTGGGTGCAAATATGGTCACTTTTTTTTCCAATTAAATAATCAAATTCTCCTTTCCATCACCCCTTAGACGAGTTATTTTCTGCCAGTCTCATTATCTCTTTCTTGAGTCTTCCCTTCATTCTTCTCATTGTCTAAGAATCAATTTCAAACTGGGGTCTGTTAGACGTTCACAGCCAAAGGGAGACAGGATGAGGCTGGGTATTCCAGTCCCGCTGTGCTTGTTGCTTCCACATGGTGGCGCTGTTGAAGAAAGCCCCATGGAGTAGGAAAGATGCAGATGGCCGCGGAGTTGATGATAATGATTGCCCCAGATCTTTGAGAAAGGATAAACCTCGCCTAAAGGAATCCCATACTTTGGCCCTGAAGTTTTCAATTTTTAGTACTTGCTCTTTCAGATTAAATGCCCATCCACCATTCAGGGAATAAGCCAGCCCCATTTGCACTGTGACTCTGGTGTCCGACTTTACAGACCCAAACCTCTACCCTTCCCCTCCCCTGGTAACCACCCTGGCTGCATGGCAGCTTTTCCTCCTGAACTTTCAGAATAGGAGTCTCATTTTCCCGATTTCTCAGACCAGAAGGGGGCAGGGCACAGCCATTCAAGGAATGCTACAGCAATCAACATCAAAATGGTTAAAGATTCAACCCCCATTAGGCCTTGAGGCTCAGGATGATGGGAGATTTAACTTCTAGCAGATCTTGAGCTTCATTATACGCCCAATGTAATATATTAACATGGTGAATAACACGCCCACAGGCACCATGGCAGACCCAAGGCTAGCCACAAAAGGTCAAAGAGTGGGAGATGGCCTACTTCCTGGGAATCTCAGCCCCTTCCCCAGGCTATTTACATGGGTCCTTCCACTTACTAGCATATGAAGCCACCAAGCCCATAAAAACTAGCAACACAGCGCCTCTCTTTCCCTCTTTGAAGATGGCCCACATTCTGTCTATGGAATGTGTACCTACTTTTAATCTGAGCACACAACCCCCACACCTTGTGGCCTTTCTCTTGCCTTTCAACGTATCTCTCTGAATAAATCTACCTTTACTCAACTGTGGCTTGCGCTTGAATTCTTTCCTGTGTGAAGCCAAGGACCCACACTTGGTGGAGCACATCCCAGGGGCTCAACTGAAGCCTGGGACACAGCCCTAATCATGCCCCACATCTGTTTTCCTGCATCATATCGCTATCCTTTCAACTGCACTCAGCTCATTTCTCTTCCTGCCTATTCTGTGTGGCCAGTGTCTCTTAATACACAATTATGGTCATATTATAATTATACTACTGGCAAAACATCTTCTCTAGCAGGCATCTTCCACAATTGATTCAAAGAGGGGGCATAAGGAAGGTTTTGATGGCAGTCTTCTAAGAACCTCATCTCTTTCCATTCCAGTTTCCCCTTAGCCTCACTTGCCTTCCCATTTGGTGGCAATGAAGTGGCCATAGGCATTCTGGGGATCCAGCTAAAAGGAAGACGGGTTGACATTTGAGTTTAGTGGGTTATGTTTATGTGATGCACGGTCACTTTCCATGGACTACTCAGTTATTGTTGAGCCACCCCCAGTGTAGGAGTGGCTTCCAGCACTACTGCCACTGCCCAGGGCACTGACCCACCCAACGTGGTCACCAAAGGTGCAGGGCCTTTACAACAAAGACATGGGCAAGCAACCAGTGAGTACTGTCAAAGAGGTGGTGAGTGCCTCATCTCCAGAAATCCTTAGAAGAGACTATCTGAGCATCCCCCAGGCCACTATCCCAACAGGCATGCAGAGAAGAGATACCTCTTGCCAACACGACATTGTGGCCCACAGGGGACAAGTCTTGCCTGTAGTAACTGTCATATCCCCTAACCCCCCAAATGTGTCTACTATCACAGTTTCCCCTCTTTTGTCGAAACTGAGTCACGATTCCAGTAATGTTTTTCTGTGGCTCCAAAACCATTTTGCTTAATGAGGTACTAAGTCTTTATAATTAGGCCCAGAAGGAAATGAGGACATGGCCCTTAAGAGCAATAATTATTTCAGTTATTTATGGTAATAAAAAATTGAAAATAGGAATTCTTCCTCAGAATGCAACTATTTATTCTTTTACATATTGCCTAACAGGCAATTACCCTATTAAGGCGGCGTTTTGTTGCTAAAGACATTAATTGAAATGTAAATTAAATGTAAATCAGCTAATTAAATTGATATGTAATGAACTTGTCAGGCGGGCCTCTCTGATCAGATGCATTTCGCTAATAAACAAGCATTGCAGCCAGCTCCACACGCAGCTGGGGCAAAGGGTACCTGAGCTGTTCCCCACCAGACACTGGTGAGGAAGGGAGGGTCTGCATTACCCAAACCTTCAGGAAGAAAGGAGAACAGTTCAATCAGGCCTCCAGAAACATGTTTTCCTTATGATACCTCTCTGTGGCCTCTTTTTGTGTGGTTTCAAATACAGTGCTTTCAGAGGTGAAAGCTAGAGAATTCAACTCAAGCTGGATCAGCTAAATGGAACATCAAGAGAAGGGGTAGGACGAGTTTAGAGTGGCTCCTTCAGGGATGTGGCTCTGATACAGGAAAATAGGGGTGCGAGAGGATGGCTGTGTTCCAGGTCTTGGTTGAGTCTCTGGGATGCTCCCTGCTGAGTGAGGGCCCTTGGCTTCACTCAGGAAAGAATTCAAGAGTAAGCCATAGTTCAGTAAGTGTAGATTGATTTAAAGAAATATATGCTCCTTAGACAGAGTGCTAGCCATCTCAGAAGGCAAGAAAGGGAGAGCATTACTAGTTTTTATATACTAACAAGTGAGAGGATTATTCCAACTACTTTGGGGAAGGGACAGGGATTCCCAGGAATTGGGCCACCGCCCTCTCTGACTTTTCAGGGTTAGCTTCAGAACTGTCATGGCGTTTGTGGGTGTGTCATTCACCAGGCTAGTACGTTACAATGTATATAATGAAGCTCAAGGTCCACTGGAGGTTGAATCTCCCGCCATCTTGGTGCTAATTGCTGTGTCATTCCTTTAATGGCTGTGTCATACCCCCTTCCTTCCTATCTCAGCTCCATTTCTCTGATTCTTTCCACTGTGTACTCCTTTCTTTAGGTTGGTATCTTCACAGACTACATACTTGATCACCTGTTGCCAGGGGCAGGCTGCTGTTTCGACAATGGCTGGAGGAAAATATTGAATCTTGTGCCAATTGAAGCAGGGCAGCTTTGCAGCTGTTATGCATGTGTACAGCTGTACCATTTGTTAAAATAGTGAAGCACTTCCATACAGTTGGTAAATAGCTACTCCCCCAATGGCTGCTTCCCTTTTAAAGGTCTTGAGACAGGAGGGAAGGGGGCAAGGCACAATCATTAATAGAATGACACAGCCATTGAGGAGACAACAAAAACTGGTTAGAACCTAGTAGGCCCAAGACAGTGGAAGATTTGACTTCTAGTAGACCTTGAGCCACGTTACATGCTCGCTGTAATATGTTAGCATAGTAAATGACACACCCACAGGTGCCATGACAGTTTCCAGGCAGACCATAAAAGGCCAAAAAGTGGGCAGTGGCCCAATTCTTGGAAATCCACCCCCTTCCCCAAAATAGTTGAAATGATCCTCCCATTTGTTAGCCTATGAAATTACCCCGTCCACAAAACTAACCACCTGGTACCCTGGGACCTCTCACCCTCTGAGACTGCCTGCACTCTGTCTATGGAGTCTGTAGCTTCCTGAATAAATCTGCTTTCACTCTACTTCAGCTTGCTCTTGAATTCTTTCCTGCCTGAAGCCAAGGACTCTCACTTGGTGGCCCATCTAGAGACTCACGGGAGATCTGGGACATGACCATCTTCTCATGCCCCATTCTCCTGCAACAGTCTCCCCGCTTTCCCTGGCCTTTCTAGCTCCTCCCCTAGAACCCATTGGACTACTCCATGATTCAGCAAGAAAAGGATTAGTGCCTGGTGTAAGGGGGGACCTTCAGAACCCTGCTCTGGGGCCACGCCTGGCACCTATTGTGATTGATTGAGGCCCTTGCTATGTTGCTTGTTGGATATTTGAGAAAATGTTCCCTATTGGATCACTACTAAACCAATCCCTGTGATTAGGGAAATTCCATTTACTGCTTAGCTACATCCTTGAATTTACACTGTGGCAATGGGAAGAATTTTTCTTGCTGACTCTAGGCTCTAGAGCAAACTTGAATATGCACCAGGATCACATGGAAGACTTGCTAAAATGCAGATTGAGCTCCATGCCCAGAGTTTCTGATCCCGGAGACTCAGCCTTTCTATCAAGTTTCTAGATGGTGCTGATGCTGCAGGACTGAGGACCATACTTACAGTACCACCGCTCTGGGTCTTTGCCATCCTCGGGAGAACTGAGAGTGCAGCCATTCAGATCATTTTCTGTGTTGGGTAGTTCAAGTGAGAACCCTGGTTGACAAAAGCTGCTCTACTCTAGGGGTCAGAAAACTGTGGGCCATAGACCAAATCTACCCTACCCACATGTTTTTGTAAATAAAGTTGTTTTGGAACACAGCCAGGTTCATTAGTGTATGGATTGTCTATTGTTACTTCCATGCTACGCTGGCAGAGTTGAGTCATTGAGATAAAGATCTTATGGCCTGCAAAGCCTAAAATCTTTACTAACTGGCTCTCTCAGAAAAAAGTTTGCAGACCCCTGTTCTAACTAAGGCCCACTGCTGCAGCTAAAAGTGAAGGGTAAATCTCATCCATTAGCCTGGAGCCGAAGACAAGCAAAATGGATGGAAAGAAAACATGCCATGTCCCCAATACTCCTCATTTATTAAATGGGTATGACAATCCTTGCTGTAAAGACAGTTTATTATTTTGCAATCAAATAATCAAGTTTAAACAAGAATGGGCAGAAGCAAACAGAAAAGTTTCTTTAGCATCAGGGATATGGTTCCCTAGCTAGCTCAGAGTCCCAGTCACCAGCAGACTCAATTCTCCGCTCTGTCTGCAAATCTAGAGCCCCTCAGGTCTGGGAACCTAAGAGCTTCTCCCAGACTTCGCTATACCAGGTAATGGGGACTGAGACACAAATGTTTCTTATCAAGACAAGTTATGTCTGAAAACATTCATTCATTTAACAAATATTTACTGAACACCTGCTCAAGTGAAAACTGTTGGGGGGACTAGGGATTCAGCAGTGAACAAAATGGATCATACTGCAGTAAAAGCCACCAGTTGTTGAGCTTTGCCCATGCCCACGGGGCTTCAAATCCATCTTTTAGTGTCCACCCTTTTAAAATCTCTTCTTTATAAAAAATATAACATATCCTTATAAAGACATAGAACATTCCCAGCATCCCAGAATCAGCCTTCAGTACCTCCCACCCCTGTCTGTGATCCTCCCTTCCAATATTCTTCTTTCCTTAGAGTAACCACTATCCTGACTTTTGTGAAATTACGTTCTTGCTTTGTTTTATATTTCTATCCCTAGATGTACATACCTAAATGCCTAATTTCGTTTTCTCCATTTTGTCCCTTTATGTAAATGTAATCACACATTATGTACTTTTTTGTGTCTTGCTATTTTCAATCAGCAGTATATTAAGATTCATCCACATTTTGTGAGCGGCAACATTATCAGTTTTGAATAGCATTTCATCATGCAGATATGCACACTTTAGATATCCATTTTCCAGGTGGGATGTTTCCAATTTGAGGCTATTGTAAACAGTGCTGCTATGAGCATGCTTGTGCATACCTCCGGGAGCACTTGGGCATGAGTATATACTCGTGGTATATACCCAGGATTGCAATTGCCCTATCATGGCATAAGAGTATCCTCAACCATATTAGATAATGTCAAGTTATTTTTCAAAGTCCTACCAATTGACATCCTTAAGAGTATTCCCATTGCTCCATATGCTTGCCAACGCCACATACTACCAGACTTTTAAATTCTTGTTAATCAGATACGCATTTAGAATCATCTCATGTGGTTTTAATTAGCATTTCCCTGATTTCAAATGAAGTTCACCTTTTTGTATGAGTTTTGGCCATTTGGTTTTCCTTTTTATGGACTGCTATTTAAGTCTTTTGGCCATCTGTCTACCGAGCTGAGGTGCTGGGCATCTTTTACTTGCCCCTCCAGATCCGCTCACAACTTCTTCACTCTGCTCTGTGTCCTTGAGGGCTGACCCATACAGATCGCTGCAGTGGGCTTCCTGATGCTCTGACTTTAGCACTAGAGTATTGAGGATCATTGAAGGGAGAGAAGGAGGAGAAGGAGGTGAGGGAGGTTGTGTATTTAGTTCCCTAATTCTCTTTCTGCTGAGTCACGAGGGGCTAGTATCCCTTGATTTAAGGCCATAGTTCCTGGCAGGCAGCTCTCTCCAAAAGCTCTTTCTGTTTCTGAGTTCTAGGAACTGATGCCAATATAAGTTTGCGAGCTGTTTCCTGACACAGCTGATTATCATTTTGTAATGAATTTTCAGGGCTCCTTTATTGTGTTTAGGATATGCTCCTTTGTTGGTTATCCATGTATAAGTATCTTCTCCCACTCAAATCACTTTCTTCATACTAGCTTCAAAAAAACATTTTTTTCTTATAAAATAAAATGCAGATATTAAAAAATCACATGAAATAAAGAATAGCTTAATGGATTGTTTTAAAGCAGACACCCTTGTAAATACCAAGCAAGGTTAAATAATAGAACTTTGCCAGCTAACCAAAAGCCCTCCACCTACTCCATCCCAATCACAGCTTCCTCCTTCCCTCTCAAAGTAAGCATTATCTTTAATTTTTATAGTTTTTCACTCTGTTGCATTTCTTTAGAGTTTTATCACTGAGGGTGAATCCCTAAATAATACACATTAGTTTTGCCTGTTTTATGTTTCCTAAGTGTCTTTAGTCTAAAATTTCTCCCTCTGCCCCAACTTTTTTTGCAATTTATTTGTTGAAGAGCCTAGGTTATTTGGCTTTTAGATAACCTAAGTCTGGATTTACTTGTTCCTTATGGTACAAGTTAATATGTTCCTCTGTCCTCTGTATTTTATGAAAAGTGGTAGTTGAATCTAGAGGCTTGATCAAATTCATGTTAGTTTTAAAAAATATATATAAATGGTGGTATGTTCTTTCAACAGAAGGCACATAATATGTAGTTTTCTCTCTTTTTGATGTTAGCACATTTCCCAGTTCACACAGGAAAGGCAGGATACATTTTTCATTCTTTCCATCTATTTATCAGTTTTCAAGAGAATGTGTTTTCTAAGATGATGAGGTTTCTTATCATTCTACAAAAGTGAACTAATTTTTTTATGAATTAATAGTGTATTTTAAAATATTTGGTGTTTTCCAGCCAGGATTAGTCATTCTCCTGATTGAAGCTAAAACCGTCCCTTCTTTGACCATTGGGAGCCTCAGAAGTTAACTCCTGAGCCCTTTGGACAGGATCCAGTAGTGTTTGAAAGTGCTCTTGCTCTCTGGTCTGACGAGATGCTCCAGGCTCATCTAGCACATTTCTTGCCTCAGTCCCAGAATCAGCCCTCTCTCTGTGAAGTGCTGGTTTCTTTCAGTGAGAATCGGTATTCCAAGACCACTATATTGGCACCAGGGATGCTCATTGCTGCTGGGTCAGTCATTGTTTCTAGGCTTATTTTGTGGGGGAAAAATCCACACTAGATGCCTTTATCAGGTGTGCTTATAGTTTGCTGAGAGATTTTTAATTTTTTGTTTTAACCATGAACATGCTGAATGTTTATCACTGCTTTCTCTGCATCCATTGGGAAGATCGTATGGATTTTCTTTTTGATTCTACTAACATAGTGAACTAAACCGATTTCAAATGTTAAGAACCAATCATGCATTCCATACTTAACTTGCTCGAAATGTATCATCCTTTTTATATAGTGCTATATTTGATTTGCTAAACTCTTATTAAGAATATTTATATCTGTATTCATAAGAGGTACTGGTCTATAGTTTTATTAAATGACTTTTTTCCCTTTCTTGTCTTTATTTTAAAGTTAAGAATGGTTTAAAAAAGGGATGAGCGGGGAGGAAGAGGATGCCAAGTTGACAAGAGTACATTGTGGGGGTCATGTGTCATTCTTGCTAATCTGGAAGCACATTTCCCAGAACTCCCATCCCTGCATAGTTCTGGGTTAGCTTGGACCATAGGAAGACATGAGCTGAGATTTGGAAAGCATAAATGGAAGTAGCTGAAGCATTCTTTTGGATCCTGGGAAGGGCAGGGAAGCCCGCCAGCGTTGTTACTGCCCACACGTGTAATTTATCTGCTGACAGCGGGCAGGCTTGCAGCAACTTACAGCTCCTGCCAGATCTCTTCAGAAAGCTTCTCTGCCCGTGGGCGAGCTAGGTATTTCGTTCCTTGACAAAGAGCAATAGGAAGACACTCCCATCTTTAAGGTGGAGAGTTTGAAGGCAGTAAGAGACTGTGACAGGTTCTACTTCTTCCTTCTTTGTGGGCCTCCCTCCTCTAGTATGTCCTTGCAAGCAGCGGCTCAGGTTCCCAGCAAAGACTTTGCTGAATCGAATCCAATGCAAGTCTCTGTTAAGAACATTTCAGGATATTTCTAGGACACGCTTTCTAAGAACTCAAACTTGGTAAAGTCTAAGGGAATACAGAAAACGGGTACAATAAAAATGGAACTAACCCCCCGAACTCAAAGCACGTGTGAGAAAAAAAAAATTCCTTGACCCATTCCAGGTGATTTCTAGCTCACGCTAATAGTGAGCGCATGCGCCGTCTCCTCTTCTGGCTCACGCTGATAGTGAGCGCATGCGCTATCGCCCTCAGCACGGGATCCCTGCGGCCATTCCGCGGAAGCCTGAGGCGAAAAAGCAGGCCTGCTTGAGGAAGAGGGGGGCTTTCTGGAGGGCTTCCTGCTGACTCCGAGAAGCACATTTGCCACCAGAACAAGTGAAAGCTGGGGCAGCGGCTGCAAAGCGACCCAAAATGGAGCCCTGGTCGAACAGCTTCAAGTTAACTTCTAGCACGAGTCTAGCACTGAAGGAACTTCCAGCCAAGTGATACACAGTCCCCACAGAGCGACGCGGAAACCTGGCTTATGTGTTCAAGAATGAGCAAAATTTTCTAACCGCCGCAGCCCAGAGACGCGTGTGCAGAGGAACAACAAACCAAGCGGTAGTAAATCTGCCTTTCACAAAGCAAAACCAGGAGTAAGAGTGAAGGCAGACTCCTAATGCCACAGATCATGCGCTGGAGTTTCCCAGGTTTGGGGAAGTCGCAGGAGTCAGCACAGCCGGAGTTCAATGGATAAGTCTCGCCCTGGGAAAAACCACCTTCGTAATCACGTTATCTTGTCTGCCAGGTAAGCATAAATGATTGTTTTTTAAAATCAGTAACCTTGGTAATATAAAAATGAGTTGGAAAGTACTGCCTCCACTTCTATTTTCTGAAAGAGTTGGTGGAGAATTGGTATTATTTCTTCGCTAAATGTTTGATAGAATTCACCAGTGAAACCATCCTGGTCTGGAGTGTTTTTGTGGCAAGAATTTTAACTATAAATTCAGCTTCTTTAATATAGCACTATTTGGGTGATCCATTTTTTTTCTTGAGTAAGCTTTAATAGTTTTTGTGTGTCATGAACTTTTTGTATTTCATCTGATTTTTTCAAATTTTTTGGGTTAAATTGGTTCATAAATATTTTCTTATTTATCATTTATTTCTAGGATCTGCACTCTTATCCTCTTTGTCATTCCTAATGTTGGTAATTTGTGTCTTCTCACTTTTTCTTGATCAGTCTAGCTAGAGGTTTACTGATTTTATTGGTCTTTTTTTAAGGAATCAGCTTTAGGGCACAAAGGATTATTCACCTGGTTAATATGCACCGCGGCAAACTGAAAGCACACACCTGGAAATGCATCCTAAGGGCCCAATGTGATAGGGTTAGGAGTGGTAGCTGAATATAAGACTGGATAAGAGAGATTTTAACCATTTGGGGGCATTAACCTGTGACTTAGGATTTAGCATCCTGGAAAGACACCTAAGCCAGTCCTTATGTGCTACTTTATGGCCTCGTTAATCTTGAAAATACTCGCATACACACACCTGATGGCCTGAAATAAATGAGGAAAGATGTTAAAACTGCCTTGGAAAAGGGCCAAAAAGTGCGAAGGCGTGGTCAGTGCTGAGATGGATTTAGTGTAGAAATCTGAGAACCTGTCAGCTGACTGTGTCACATGTGAGGGTCCTGAGGCCAGCCTTCACCAATGCAGTGAGAAATCTGCTGGTGAAAGGGCCACTGCATCCCTAAGAGCTCAGTGGTTATCCCCTGCAGCAGCAGGAGACCTTGTCATGAAACTGTCCCTACTATTAATGAGCATGACAAAATTCTGGAATAACAGAGATCAGGTTTAACACTTCACTGTCAAAGTGGAGGTGGATGTGATTATGCAATGGGCAGCAAAGCCGCAATGGTGACCACCCAGTCCTGACCCACGGGGATCTATGGCAAAGTAGTGAGATGGGTGGGTGGGCAATGAGGGGTTTTCTTGTCTTAATCAAAAAGGATTGAGAGCAGGTAGGCAGAAGACTGATGTCAGCTGCCAGAAGGAAAAATCTTGATCCCTCAACCAGTTTCCAGACTTGAGCTAGTTCTCAAATCCAGAGCTCACTAGTGAATGCTGAAGTCAGACTCCTTTTAGAAAGGACCGTCCCACACCACAGAAAGTACATATAATGGTGTTTCCTCCAATCTTTCTCCAAATGGACCAATGGCCATTTTCCAGAGTAATAAATACCAGAGAATAAAGTGCACACTGCTCTTTTGAGGGCTGTTAAGTACAGGATCTGAACTTACGTATTTTCAGGAAACCCCACATGCCAGTATGACTTCTTGATGATAATGAAGGTATAGGGAAGCCAAGGATAAGTTAAATCCTGACCCACTCCATGGTAGATCCAATGTGGTCCTTTCCCTGGGACCCAGATGTGTAATTGAGATGCACATACTTAGCAGCTGGCCGGAATTTCATATTCATTTCATGATCTGCAGAGCAAGAGTCATTATGGTGGGAAAGGGAAAGTGCTTGCCCCTGAAATTGTACCGCATCCCAGCAAGATAATACATCAGAAGCAATACCGATTCTATTGGAATAGTAGACGTTAGGCTTAGAAAATGTAGGAGCGGTAGTCCTCATCATATGCCCGTTTGAGTCACCACTCTGACCCCTGAACAAAAAGATGATTATGGTGGAAGATGGTAGATTACTGTAAAAGTAAATGCTAGCCTCATCGCAGTTATACAGATGTGATATGTTTACTTGAATTCATCAAAACAGCCTCTGGCATTTGGTATGAGCTGCTGACCTGATAAATATATTCTTTTAATCCTTATCATAGAAAAGAATCAGAAACAAATACATTCGCTTAGAACAGCAGTGCGTATTCAGTCCTGCCCCAGAGCTACATTCGCGTCCCCATTCTCTGTTACAGTGCACAGTGTGGTCTGGAGGGGCCTTGATTGTTTGGACAGCCCTTGGGATAGCCCACTGCTCCACTGTATGTGTGACATCACAGTATACACGCCTGCAGAGCAGGAAGTGACCGGCGGTCTGAATGCCCCGGGAAGACATACGAAGGCTAAAGGAGACCAGGTTACCACCCGCGGTGACTTGATGTTAGGTGTTCAGGGAAAGGCCTTCTGAGGAGAAAACAGCTAGTTAGTTGTAGTTACCCTAAATCCAAATGAATATGACATGTTTGAGAAACAGGACAAAGGCCATTGTGGCTGGTGCACAGAAGACAGGTGGAGGGGGTGACGTGCTCTGGGGTCACATCAGATAAGGTCGTGGGTGCCAGGCTAAGATATGCAAGTTTTAATTGACCCATTTGAAACTTTTTTTGCTCTAAGGGTGATGGGAAACAAAAGAAGGGCTCTCAACAGGGAATTGATGTCTCAGTCTGTTTGGGCTGCTATAATAAAATACCGTAGACCAGGTGGCTTATAAAAAGCAGGTTTGTTTCTCAGTCCTGGAGGCTCGGAAGTCCAAGCTTGAGGCACTGGCAGATTCAGTGTCTGGTGAGGATTCCACATTCATAGATGGCTATGCTCTCTCCACGTCCTCACGTGGTGGGAAGGGACTAGGGAGGCCTGTGAGGTCTCTTTTATAAAAGCACTAATCTCATTCACGAGGGCTCCAATCTCATGACCTATGCACCTCCCAAGGCCCCACCTCCTAGTATTACCCTGTTGGGCATTAGGTTTCAACATATGAATTTAGGAGGGGTGGGGAACACAAGCATTCAATCTGTAGCAGATGATATGATTTATGATTTTTAAAATAAAGCATTTTGGCTGTGAGTGGAGAGTGGATTGCAGGGGATTAAAGGGAAAGCAGGATCCTTAGGGGAAGGTGTTGCATTCACACAGCTGAGGATTGTGGTTGCTCTAAAGTGGCTGTAGTGGGGATGGAGAGAGGTGGATGGATTTAGCATGTATTTTGTGGGACTATTAATGCCATAGAGATGCAGGATCAAAAGGGAGACATCAGGCATAACAACCAAATGTTTGGCATGAACAACCAGATGTGCCTTTTGCATGGATAAGAAAGACTGAGGAGATTTGGGGCAGGGATTTAAAAAAAAAAAACCTGGAAATCAAAAATTCTGTTTAAGTCTGAGATAGCTGGTAATTCACTGACCATAAGAATCTGAATTTCTGGGATGGCATTAGGCTAGAGATGAGGATCTGGAATTGTTGGCACAATTCGTGGGTTTTAAAGCTGCATTTTGAGGCTGGGGACCATCCAGATGGTTGGAGGTGGTATCATGGTGTCACAGTGCTTGGGCTTTGAAGCCAGATGAAGTGAGTTTGAATCCTTCCTCTACCACTAACTAGTGGTGGCCCTGGGCATGTTACTCTTTGTGTCTCCAATGCCTCATCTATAAAATAGGGACCGTATACCTTCCTTTCACGGTTGTTGGGACGATTAAGCACTTATGTAAATCTCCTCACATTAGCAGTAGTAAATGTTGTAGACGTTGGCACTGTCACTGACCAGGTGAAAGCTGCTTGAATTATAGCCGTAGTGCCTAGAAGTAAGTAAACATGCTAGTTTTTCAAACCCAGATGTTTGAACTACTAACTCATATTCAATACTACCAAAAAAAAAAAAAGAATCTAGATAAATGTTTACACAGGCCTGTACTAGGATTGGGGCAGGGTGTAGGAATCTTGGGGTAGATGGCTGCCACCTAGGAACGGTTCTGTGCCATGAATTCACACGTGTTTTCCAGTGATCGATAAAGCTATAAAATATCTTTGACGGGGGAGAACAAGTCTTACAGAATAAATATGGATTTTGAAGTCAGCCAGACCAGGCTTCAAATCTCCAGTTTGTCTTGACCTGGCCCTTAAGCGTGGACTTCAGTGGTGGGGAAAGTGTTGCAGAAATACTGACTTCCTATTGGTAATCCCCTTGGCATGAGCAGCCCACATCGGCCCCTTCAGGATCCACATATTTAATAAATATGTCAGCTGGCATCTTTGTCATTTTTATTTTAATGCAGCTCGTCAGGAGCTTAGCATTGAAGAGCCCTTGAATTTGAAGCTTATGGAGCAATTAAACTCCCTCCTGGGACAATCCAGACCTAGAGACTGTCAGTGCATAGAGATAAGCAATTGTTTATTTGTCTCCCTCTTGCCAGAAAAATGGAACACTGCAAAGTTTATCAAGGACATACACTGTATTTCAATGAGCCATATATACATTGCATACTATGTAATTAATCTAGAAAACTACTTGTCTAATAAACTCTGGGAAGTGGCCCATCTTCTATTAATTTCCTTTAATTAGCTATTGTCAGGAGAGCACTGAATGCCTGCCTGAAGTGATTCCTACCCACCTGATGGGAATGGTCAGTAACCCTGAACCAGCCTTGGCCTTGCTTATAAGCAAAGTGCTGACACATCCATGCTGTCCTCCCAAGACAGTGCATCTCTGACAGTAAGAGTCAGAGATGACAGATAGCATTATCCCCGTCAGATTCTGGAGCTTGGAGAGATGAAGCGACTTGCCTGAGGTCACAGGGAGGTTTTGTGTCTCTGCAAAGCCAGGTCATTAAAAATACAGGCTCTGGACTTAGGCACATGTGCATTCAAATCCCAGCTCTGACAGTTACTAGGGTATGTGACTGACCTTAGTGGCCATGGTTAGCACCCATCTTTACCCCCTTGCCCTCATCACTGTAGGGAACGCTCCCCAACTTCTGACTGCCAGCACCTGCAGGTACCTGGCCACCAGCGCCTGCTTTGCCCCCTCCCCTAGCAGTCTAGAAGTGACAGGGAACTCAGGCTCCTTGAGAGCAGCCTCAACTAAGACTGGTTGGAGTTGGTGAAAAAGACCCAGCTCTCTCATCCCTTGGGTGAGGTAATCCTGAGACGTGAGTAGTCTGGCTCCCCGAGTTTTCCCAGCAGGATTAGGCTCTGGTTATGCATGGTAGCAACTAGCTTGCTATTAAGCATTTCACTGACTGCCTACTCTTCTCATCTCACTTTCCCATTTCCCTACTGGTTTTTCTCTTTTTTTTAGATTTTGTTTTTTTATTCAAGTGTAGTTGATTTACAATGTTAGTTTCAGGTGTATAGCAAAGCGATTCAGTTATATATATACATACATGTGTGTATATTTATTTCAAATTCTTTTCCATTATAAGTTGTTATAAGAAATTATAGTTCCCTGTGCTATACAGAAGATCTTTGTTTATCTGTTTTGTATACAGTAATGTGTGTTTGTTAATCCCAAACTTCTAATTATCCTTCACCTGTCCTTTCCCCTTTGGTAAACAGTCTGTTTTCTGTATCCCTGAATCTATTTTTGGTTTATAAATAAAATTCGTATCTTTTTTTTTAAGATTCCACATATAAGTGATATCATATAGTATTTTTCTTTATGGTTTACTTCACGTAGAATGACAATCTCCAGGTTCATCTTTGTTGCTACAAATGGCATTATTTCATTCTTTTTTATGACATAGTAGTATTCCATTGTATAAATATACCACAACTTCTTTATCCAGTCATCTGTCAATGGACATTTAGGTTGTTTCCTATCTTGGCTATTGTATATAGTGCTGCTGTGAACACTAGGGTGCATGTATCTTTTCAGATTATGGTTTTCTGTGGACATATGCCCAGGAGTGGGATTGATGGATCATATGGAAAGTCTATTTTTAGTTTTTTAAGGAACCTCCGTACTGTCCTCTATAGTGGCTGCATATTTCCACAAACAGTGTAGGAAGGTTCTCTTTTCTCCACACCCTCTCCAGCATTTCTTATTTGTAGACTCTTTAATGATGGCCATTCTGACTGGTGTGAGGTGATACCTCATTTTAGTTTTGATTTACATTTCTCAGATAATTAGCAGTATCGAGCATCCTGTCATGTGCCTGTTGGCCATCTGGATGTCTTCTTTGGAGAAATATCTATTGATGTCTTCTGCACATTTTTTGATTGAGTTACTTGTTTTTTGATATTAAGCTGTATGAGCTGTTTGTATATTTTGGAAATTAGTCTTTTGTTGTTTGCATCATTTGCCAATATTTTCTCCCATTCTGTAGGTTGTCTTTTTGTTTCATTTATGGTTTCCTTTGCTGTGCAAAGCTTTTAAGTTTAATTAGGTCCTCTTTGTTTATTTCTGATTTTGTTTTCATTACTCTAGGAGCTGATTCAAAAAAAGTATTGCTGTGATTTAAGTCAGAAGATTCTGCCTGTTTTTCCCTAGAAATTTTATGGCATCTAGTCTTAGATTTAAATCTTCAATCATTTTGAGTTTATATTTGTATATGGTGTTAGAGAAAGTTCTAATTTCATTCTTTTACATGTAACTGTCCAGTTTTCCCAGTGCCGCTTATTGAAGAGACTCTTTCCTCTATTGTATATTCTTGCCTTCTTTATCATAGATTAATTGGCCGTAAGTGTGTGGGTTTATTTCTGGACTTCTATCCTGTTCCATTGATCTATGTGTCTGTTTTTGTGCCAGTACTATATTGTTTTGATTACTGTAGCTTTGTAGTATAGTCTAAAGACAGGGAGCATGATCCCTCCAGCTCTGTTCTTCTTTCTCAAGATCGTCCTGGCTATTTGAGGTCTTTCTCATGTTTTCATACACATTAAAAAAATGTTTTTGTTCCAGTTCTGTGAAAAATGTCATTGGTAATTTGATAGGGATTGCATTGAAGCTGTACATTGCCTTGGGTAGTAGGGCTATTTCAACAATATTGATTCTTCCAATCCAAGAACATGGTATATCTTTCCATCAATTTGTGTCATCTTTAATTTCTTTCATCAGTTTCATAGTTTTTGGAGTACAGATCCTTTGCCTCCTTAGGTAGGTAGGTTTATTCCTAACTATTTTATACTTTTTGATGAATGATAAAATGGGATTGTTTCCTTAATTTCTTTTTTCTGATATTTTGTTGTTGTGTATAGAAATGTAACTGATTACTGTCCATTAATTTTGTATCCTGCAACTTTACTGAATTCATTGATGAGCTCTAGTGGTTTTCTGTTAGTGTCTTTAGGATTTTTCTATGTATAGTATCATGTCATCTGCAAACTGACTGTTGTACTTCTTTTCCAATTTGGATTCCTTTTATTTCTTTTTTGTTTGTTTGTTTTTCCTCTGATTGCTGTGGCTAGGACTTCCAAAACTATGTTGAATAAAAGTGGCAAGTGTAGGTATCCTTTTCTTGTTCCTGTCTTAGAGAAAATGCTTTCAGCTTTTCACCATTGAGTATATGTTAGTTGTGGGTTTGTCATATATGGCTTTTGTTATGTTGAGGTATGTTCCCTCTATGCCCACTTTCTGGAGAGTTTTTATCATAAATGGATATTGAATTTTATCAAAAGCTTTTCTGCATCTATTGGGATGATCATATGGCTTTTATTCTTCAATATGTTAATGTGGTATATATCAGTGATTGATTTGTGGATATTGATTGAAAAAGCCTTGCATCCAGGGGTAAATCCCACTTAATCATGGTGTATGATTCTTTCACTGTATTGTTGGAGTCAATTTGCTAGTATTTTGTTGAGGATTTTTGCACCTATATTCATAAGTGATATTGGCCTGTAATTTTCTTTTTTTGTGATGTTCTTTTTCTGGTTTTGGTATCATGGTGATGGTGGCCTCATAGAATGAGTTTGGAAGTGTTCCTTCTTCTGCAGTTTTTTTGGAATAGTTTCAGAAGATTTGGTGTTAAATCTTCCCTAAATGTGTGGTAGAATTCCCCTGTGAAGCCATATGCTCCTGGACTTTTGTTTCTTGGGAGTTTTCTAATTACTGATTCAATTTCAGTGCTGGTAATTAGTCTCTTCTTATTTTCTATTTCTTCCTGGTTCAGTGTTGGGAGGTTGTATCTTTCTAGGAAATTGTTGATTTCTTCTAGGTTGTCCATTTTTTGGCATATATTTGCTCATGGTATCCTCTTATGATCCTTTGTATTTTTATAGTGTTGGTTGTAACTCTCCTTTTTAATTTCTAATTTTATTAATTTGGGCCCTCTCCATTTTTTTCTTGATGAAACTGGCTAAAGGTTTGTCAATTTTATTTATCTTTTCAAAGAACCAGCTTTCAGTTTTATTGATCTTTTCTTTTTCTCTTTTTTTTTTTTTTAGTCTCTATTTCTACTCTAATCTTCATGATTTCTTTCCTTTTAACTTTGGTTTTTGTTCTTTCTTTGATTGCTTTAGGTGTAAATTTTGGTTGTTTATTTGAGATTGTTCTTGTTTCTTGAGGTAAGCTTGTATTGCTATAAACTTCCCTCTTAGAATTGATTTTGCTGCATCCCAGAGGTTTTGGATCTTCCTGTTTTCATTTTCAGTTGTCTCGAAGTATTTTTTGATTTCCTCTTTGATTTTCTCAGTGATTCATTAGTTGTTTGGTAGCATATTGTTTAGCCTCCACATGTTTGTGGTTTTTGCAGTTTTTTTTCTTGTAGTTGATTTCTAATGCTTTATATGAGTCAGTTTTCTTAAATTTACTGAGGCTTGCTTTGTGGGTGAGCATATGATCTATCCTGGTTCCATGTACACTTGAGAAGAGTGTATTCTGCTGCTTTTGGATGGAATGTTCTATAAATATCAATTAAGTCCTTCTGGTTTAGTGTGTCATTTAAGGTCTGTATTTCCTTATTGATTTTCTGTGATATGTCTATTGATGTAAGTGGGGTGTTAACATTGTTATTGTGTTACTGTCAATTTCTCCTTTTATGTCTGTTTTCAATTGCCTTATATATTGAGGTGCTCCTGTGTTGGGTGCATGTATATTTACAATTGTTCTGTCTTCTTGGATCATTATGTAGTGCCCTTCTTTGTCTCTTGTAACAATCTTTGAAGTCTATTTTGTCTGATGTTAAGTATTGCCACTCCAGCTTTCTTTTGATTTCCATTTGTATAGAGTACCTTTTTCCATCCTCTCACTTTCAGTCTGTATTCATCTGTAGCTCTGAAGTGAGTCTCTTGTAGGCAGCAAATATATGGATCTTGTTTTTGTATCCATTCAGCCGGCCTGTGTTTTTTGGTTGGAGTATTTAGTGCATTTACATTTAAGGTAATTATTGATATATATGTTCTTCTTGCCATTTTGTGAATTGTTTTAATAGGTCTTTTTCTTCCTTTTCTTCTTTTGTTCTCTTCTCTTGTGATTTGGTGACTCTCTTTAGTGTTATGCTTGGATTCCTTTTTCTTTTTTGTGTGTATATCTGTTATAGATTTTTGATTTGTGGTTATCATAAAGTTTTGGTATAACATTCTGTATATATATGTAATTGCTTTTAAGTTCCTGACCTTTTATTTCAAATGCATTTTAAATACCCTGCATTTGTATTCTCCTCCCTTCATGATTACTGGTTTTGATATTATATTTTACATTTGTGTTATCTCTTAACTGCTTATTGTGGGTACAGACGATTTTACTACTATTGTCTTTTACTCTTTTTACTAGTTTGTGCAAGAATGATTTCCTACCTTTACTGTATGTTTGCCTTTACCAGTGAGCTTTTCCATTTTGTAATTGTCTTTTTCTTGTTGTGGCATTTTCTTTTTCACCTATGGAAGTTCCTTTAGCAACTGTTGTAAAGCTGGTTTGGTGGTGCTGAATTCTTCTAGCTTCGCTTGTCTGTAAAGCTTTTGATTTCTCCATCAAATCTGAATGAGAGCCTTGCTGGGTAAAGTATTCTTGGTTGTAGGTTTTTCCCCTTTCATCACTTTAAATATATCATGCAATTCCCTTCTGGCCTACAGACATTCTTCTGAAAATTCAGCAGACATTCAGCTGATAGTCTTATGGGAGTTCCCTTGTATGTTATTTGTTGCTTTTCTCTCATTGCTTTTAATACTCTGTCTTTATCTTTAATTTTTGACATTTTAATTATAATATGCTCTGCTTTGGGTTATTCCTGTATGGGACTCTCTGTACTTCTTGGACTTGGGTGACTGTTTCCTTCCCCAGCTTAGGGAAGTTTTCAGCTATTCTCTCTTCAAATATTTTCTTGGGCCCTTTTTCCTCTTTCTTCTACTTCTGGGCCTGCTGTTTTTTCTTGAGATCCCTTATTAAATAAATCCCTTATACTTGGGTCCTTATTCCACGGTCTGTTTCTGGGAAACCTGAACTAAGACAGTGACCTTTGACAAATCATTTAACTCCTCTCAGATGCTCAGTTTCCTAATCTGTAAAAAGGCAACCTATACAGTATTCACTTTATAGGTTTATATGGACATTTAAAGGACACATTGCCTACAAAAGAGGTTGCACAATTCTGTTCATACCAGCAAAATTTGTAACAGCAAAAAATGGGAAAAGACAAATGTCTAGGGAGGGAATGGGTAAATAAATTAGGTTTTAACTGTGTGATAGAATACCACAGAATCAGTAAAAGCCCTAATTATTTTCAATGAATAGTCAATGACATGGAGAATTTTACATGAAAGCTATATATTTTACAATCCACCTGGGGAGCTCAGTGGGGCAAAATACATAAAACTATATATAAAATTATCTAAATGTTGTTAAATATATTTAAAACACACTGAGTGGTCTATTTCTTGGTGGTGGTAAGTTATTTTCTTTATGCTTTTTCCTATTTTTAAAAAGTTAAAGTTTTCCAAACAAGCAGTATTATATTCATAATCAGGAAAAACGAAATGTTATTTAAAGAGGTTGGTCTTTAGTTAAAGATTTCAACTCTGATAAAAGATGAAGATGCCTTAAAATGAGTAAAATCCCAGCACTTTGTTTTTACTTTCCTTTTTCCTGATCCAGTGCACTAATTATTAAAAGGAAATTCAGTTTTCATGCAGTATTGCAGTGGACAGTAAGTAAGGGCAAGACTGGTCAAAGGCCTAAGGGGTATGTAAATCTGAGGTCCTTTGAATCCAAGCTTCAGGCTACTGACCACCCTGGGCTCTCCAGATCTTCTGATATCTCTCTGAGACTGCTCTCTTCACAATTTCATTTCAGCCACTCCTCTGGTTCCCATTTATGGCATTGATTCCAAGCTGGGGTACCAGGCTGAGGCCACTCTTAGAGGCGAGCATTCGGTGCAGCTCGCTTGTCCCAGCTCTAGGTTCATTTCTTCTGAGGACCCTTTGACCTACCTGCCCATGCCCCATGTTGATCACCCTTGTACATAAAACTCTTTCTGCATCCCACCTCCCCCAACCTCCATTTACCCCCAGCATTTGTAGGCAGGCATTACTCTTACAGAGGAGAAAGTCCAGCTATCCATCCATATGCCCAGGTATCCACTCATCCATCCATCCTTTCACTCAGCAAATTATGCCCAGGTGTGCAATGCTGTGCAGGCACTTGCTAGATTCTTGGGATGCAGAGTAGACCCAGACACTGCCCCTACCAAACTTCACGGCCATGGGAAGCAAAGACAAGGCACTCATGCCTCAGTTGACCCTCCTGTGCTCATGTGTAGTGAATATTTGTGATGCCAGCCCCACATCTCCTTAGCTCACGATTTCAGTGCAGCCATGGTGGAACATTCCATGCACTTGGCCAGCATCTCTTACCAAATGGACCAGGGCTGCCTCAAGGATCAGCCTTGCAGAGGAGCAACTAGGAATTGAAGGGGAATTTACACCCAAGGAGGCAACCCTCAACTATTTCCCTATCTGTGGAAACAACCCTGGGGAGTGCTTTTACATTATTTCTAAGAAAGTTCCTGGAGGGATTGAGGCCCCTTTCCCCTCAGTGGTCATTAGCTCATTAACACACCCTTTACTGGGTTTTCCCCAGCTCTGTCTCACTTTTGCCTCTCTCTTTTGTCTGCTTCCAGTATCACCTGGAGAATAAGCTGCTAGCTCTCAGTTTCTTGTCTTGGTCTCTGCTTTTGGAAGAACCCAAATGAAGATAGCATAGGAGGCATTATGAATGAGTGAAAGAAAGAGAGAAAGGATGGAAGAAAGAAAGACTGATGATATTATAATGAAAGGAGAGGAGGACACCATTGGAGGTGGACAAATGACCACCTGCTGTTGACAGAGGAAGACCCTGTTACCTCAGTGTCCATTTATGATGAGGGCCCATACCTTCCCATGTGTGTGTGCACCAGCATTTTGGCTTGACTGATTACCTTAGAAATACTGAGCTTAAGAGTAATGTGAATGTGACTAATAATAATAGTTACTCTCGAAGGGACACTTCCATTTGTCCATTTGCTAGGGACTTTATTCATATCATGTCATTTATCCACAAACCTCCTGTGACCGAGGCATTAATTAATCTCACTTTATAAGTGGGGAAACTGAGGGTCATAGAAGTGGCTCAAGGTTACCTGGTGGCAGGGCTGAATCTCAGCTGGATCTGTCGAATACCAGAGTCCGTACTCCTGGGCCCCACTCTCTGCATGAGTCTATTAGAGCATCCAGTCGGGGTCCCAGTTCTCCAGCTGCTTGGCAAGCAGTTTGTAATGCATGCCATTGGAATCAGGGTGTGCCTTCTCAAGGATCTAGGGCAGCCATAGCAGGGCTGTGCGGTGAGGGCCAGTAAATAAAACACAAGTTCATTTGTTACTCACCACTAATCAACACTCAAGATAAAACATTACTTTATTCTGTCTGGCAGCTCAAACATGCTTCATGATATCTATTATACGGTGATGTTAATGAGGTCCGCAGCACTGCACCTTCGGTATGCAAGATTCGTTGTGTCACCCGCTGGTCTCATCTCCCCAGAGGCCTCTGGTTCAGCATCAGGTCTGAGAACAGAGAGAATCTTTGGGAGGCTCGCATCACCACCAGTGTTGCTGAGCTGCGTATGAAAATTTACTGCCTACCCATCCTGCCCAGAGCATTGGGCTAGAAACCTGATAATGCTTTTCAGGGTCAATAATGAGATGCTCTTTCAGGGTAGGCAACTGGATTGGAGGGGTCCTAGAACTCTTCAAATGGCAGAATTGTAGGAGCCCTTAGTGATCACCTATTTCAACAGGTCCATTTTATAGACGGACAAACTGAGGTTGAGAGAGGGTGTGTGACTCTTCTGTTACATAAATGCTAGTAGACTTGGATTTGATTCCAGATATTTTTGCTTCCAGTTCAGGCTCTTTCTAATGGATCATTTCGAGGTCCCCATCCCCTGCCCTTGTCTCTCTCCCGTTGTGTGGCTGTAGAATGGATGCACTCAGAGAGTGTTAGCTCCTTCTCCATCCTACCTCCATTTCCCCTGAAGTTCCTTACAATAACTCTGTGAATTAGCGAGAACACTCATTCTTAATTCCATTCTGCAGGGGAGATTGAGGTTCAAAGAGGGCAGATGACAGTAGCTGAATAGGGCTTAAATCCAGGCTTCTGGGTTAGCACTCTAACAACCACATGACCTTCTTAAGGATAAATGAATGTATGAACAAAAGAATGAATGGATGCTAAACTCGCTAAAGAATGAATTTAGGCATGCATGATGAACAAGGCTTAATGTTTGCAAGTCCCCACCCCAGTGTATTTGCATTTCAGCAAAGTCAAGGTCTCAGGGCCCCTGGAGCTGTTCTGTGGGCCAGAGCAATGAAGTGTTTTTTCACAGTGGTGCACCCAACTGCCGCCCAGGACTCAGCCTAGTTGAGAGCTGGCCCTCCGTGAGTGCTTCTAAAATTGAACAGAGGAGAACGCTCTGGAACCATGGCTCTGAACCATTTGGTTCTCTAGGAGCAGCTTGGAGAGGTATTGGGGTTTTAAGGAGAGTAGCCTCTCCCTTCCCAACACTGCACCACAGTTGTGTTTTCAACCTTCAGCTGAGGCTGGCCTGAAGAAGGAGAGAGGGAAAGAGACAGGAGCATGAAGGCTGAGATGCAGAAAAGAGCCGTAGACACAAGGTCACCCTCTGAGGGGCCCCGGGTGAGCTTCCTACCCCGGGGACCAGTCTGGCTGGAATCCGCCTCAGCCTTCACTGAGATTGGGAAGGAGAGGTGGCCCTGACATCCTCTGGTCACAGTCTCAGGGAGGCTGGGCAGAGGGGTGATGCATTAATATGGATGAAATGTCAAGAGATTAGATAGAATTTCAAACAGGAACTTAACCCAGGACCTCAGACTAGGAGTTGATATAAAAATGTGCTTAGAATCGACAGTGATCTGTAATCTAATACTTAGTAATGCACACACAAACATTCACAACTATACAAACTCATGCATTTTCATACCCAAATATAAAGAGATTACTGATAAAAGCCTCGTACACAATGCAAATACCAGTACGTACATATGTACGTACGTACGTGTACACACACACACACACACACCCCTCACTAACATCCATTATAGTTACTTTATCTTTTTCACCTCACCCAGCCTCTCCTTCCCTCTACTTTCTTTTTCTCTCTCCCAAGAATGCTCTTAGCCTTAAGTAAGCTTTTAGCCTTGCCAGTAAGCTAGGTTTGCTCCACTCTGCCCAGAAGTTTAAGGGGTTGCCCTTATTTATGAACTTCTGGAGAGAGGGAGGGGGGGAAGGAGTGGCATCAGCCTCACAGAAGTGTTCTGTTCGGAGCAGGCATCTCCATGTTCCCCTCCTCCTCCTCAGTAGCAGCAGCACCTGCAGTGCTCAGTGAATGGTTACTCTCTGCCTGGCCTTGTACTGGGCCCTGGGCCCTGAGCAGAGACTAAGGCTGGTTTGCCATCTCTAATCATCTCACCCCAAGAACAAGGCAGAGTAGAGTTGGGAAGACCGAGCTCATACACAGGAGAAGTGAAACACCAAAGCCAGTTGCTAAGGGCCAAATGAAAGGTGTAGACAATAGTTCTCCAGGAGGTCAGAGGCTGAGTTATCCCTGAGGGCTGGGAGGTCAGGGAAGACTTCCTGGAGAAGGGGTCTTGAAGGATAGGTAGGAATCAGGGCAGCAGAGAGGAATGAGAAGTGCCTGTCAAACACAGGTGTTTGATACACTTTGTTGGCTCAATTAATGACAGGACAATTCCAGGTCAAAGGCAAGGCCTTGACCAGGTGGGGGACCTTTATGAGGTCTCCGAAGGAGGGGAGAAAATCCTGGGAAATACTTGTCAAAATACTATACTTTCTCAATTATCCTCTCTTCGGATCCTCATAATACTCTTGAGAGTAGGTCAGTTGAGGATTATGTCCCCATATTAAAGATAAGAAATGGAAACTAGCTGAAGCTCTAGGATAACTCCAGACAGGGTAAGAGATTGGTTAATGCCACACAGCCAGGCAGTATCAGAGCTGGGAGCCTGGCCCAGGTTCCTACTGGCTATGTCTGTAAATCCTTCTGTCTTTACAGTTTGAATCCTGTGGGTAGGAAGTGGTTTGGGTGGAGGAAGAAGAGGTCTGTGGGATGTTCCGTGGGGAAGCTCCCTCCAGCATCTGCTTTTAATGCAGGAGCAGGGCAAGGGGTGGGTCATCAGAGGGCTGTGCCTCCCCTGCACCGCCTGACCCTGATCTCCTGCGAAGCATCTCTCTTGCTGTCAGAACTCTGAGGGTGGCGCCAGCTCTGCCTGTCAGGCAGTCGTTTCTCAGCAGTCGTTTCAAAGGAGGAGACTGGGGCATAGAGGACGAGCAGGGACAGACTGCCAGCTGCCCAGGAGAGCGCCTAGAGCCAGGCTCAGGGGAATGAGGTCGTGCTCGGTAACAGAGAGGAACCAGTGAGCTTCCTGAGGCAGAGGCTTTTTATAACCAGCATTAAATATTTATCATTTTGTCAGTCTTAGGAATGTGCACATAAAGGCGGAGGGGAAGACGGAAGGAACGCAAGCCCAGGAGGCTGGTGACATGCAAGGTCCTCCACTTAGGAGCTGTGCCGCTTTGGACAGATGACTTAGCCTCCAAGCTTCTGTTTCCTTCTCAAGGCACACCCCCGGCTTCAGAGGGTGGTTGTGAGGATTATGTGAGATCATGTAAGACAGAGCAACCAGTGTAGGGCCCGGGGCGAGCAGGCGCTCAGCCCAGGCAGAGCAGCAGCCCCAGCAGCGGTGGAGGTGGTGGTGGTGGTGGTGGTCGCAGTAGATTAATAATAACGGTGGTAGCAGTAATAGTGGCAGCAGCAAAAGGTAGTCGTAGATGAGCAGTAGTAATAGTAACAGCAGATTAACAACGTCGTAGCACCAGCAGCAGCAACAGTAGTTGTTTTTATTGTTAAAAGAGAAGTGGTCAAACTGCCTTGGGCTCTAAAAATGAATTTGGCTTTCAAGAAAAGACTAGAGATTCAGTAAGTCTGTCTTCTTCGTCTCTCCGTAGAGACTGGGGCCTTGAAAGGCCATCCAGGACTTATACATGCTGCCTTTCATGTGGCATTGGAATTCAGTTCTGTAGGTAAGGGGAGCCATGGATGAAGTCTGAGCAGTGGAATGTCTCAGGTCAGTGCTTTGGGAAGATAAATCTGTAATTAGGATCCAGCTATTAGGATAAGTTCACAGTGGAATTTTGGATTTAAGGTTTATTCATTCTTTCATTCTGCTGCATTAGCTGAGTTCCTCTTCTGTGTCTGGAACTGTGTTAGGTGCTGGGAGAGGTAGAGAGGTGAATAAGACCTACTCTCTGCTCTCAGAAATTAAATGATAGTGAAGGAGGTGACTGTCATCTGGGTGAATAACTGATAAATAGATCAGTAAGCATAGTGGCGGGGACACAAGGAAAGGAAGCCATTTGTTACAGCTCTAGACTGGGGAGGGTGTCTTGGAGTTGGGATATCTGAGCTAAGTCTTGAGTGATGAGAAAGATTTTCTGAAGTTAAGAAGAGTGGAGTTACAGGTGGATACGAGAGATACTCAGCAGGCAGAACCAGCAGGATGTGGCAACTGATCGGAAGGGAGGTGTGAAAGACACAAAAGTGGGATGATATCCAAGCTCCTGGCTTGGACAGTTGATACAGAAGAGGTGCCATAAGCATGGGGTCCTGTTTTATAGAGATGGTGGAAGCTCCTTTGGAGCGAGAGAATTGATTAGCAGGAGACCACGTGGAGGTGGGGAGGTCAGTGAGGGGCTGCTGCAGCAACCCAGGCAGGACATGATGGTAGGAGTGAAGAGGAGGGAGGGCATGGAAAAGGTAGAGGAGGGAAAATGCACCATGGTCCTGCCAATAAGTATTATTTCCCCATTTTGAAGATGAGGAAAGTAAACTGCTTTAAGTGGTTCACAAGACAGAAATAGCAAGTCGTGGAGCTGGCATTAAAACTCAGGACCATCTGACTCTAGAGTCACACTCCATTATGCTGCTTGAAGGCAGACACATCGCAGAGGCAGAAGCAATAGGCCTTGGTGACTGGCTGTCCATGTGGGTAGTGGAAGGGAACGGAGTTAAGACAATGGTGAGTTCTCCAGCCTGGGCTGCTAGGTGGGAAAAGAAGACATTAACCAGGACAGCTGGTGTCAGGGAGAGAAGCAGATTTGGATTTCAGACTGACATGGGGTCAGACAAAAATAAACCTGAGGTCTTTGGGGAACAAGGGAATTTTAAGCATTAAGGAGTTAGGATAGATGTCATAGGAATGACTCTCTGAATTGGTCAGGCTTAGTGTTGAGGTTTGGGGTTGAACAGAGAGGCAGTGGGGTGTGGCAGAGTCGAGTGTGTGCCCAGGTCCTGTCCTAGTTACTTACCAGCTGTGGACTATGGGAAAGGAACTTAATCACACTGATACCAGTTTCTTCTTTCTGCAAAATGGGGGAAATGAGCCCTGCCCAGCATGCACTGTAGTTTGGTGAGAGTAGGTAGAGTTAAAAGAGGTGAAGGGCTTCAGGGAAGTCCTGAGCTTCAGCTGGCAGAGCGTATTGGCATGATAACTTCAGAGATGATCCTTGAGACATTGTATGCCAGTCAAAGACAACACAGCCTCTTATAAATCCTGCTAAGATTTTTTTCTTGTTATTTCAGTAAAACACGGTATCTTGTAGAATCTATATCCCCCTCTCTTTGTTCTTATCAGCTCTGCCTCAGTTCAGGCTGGGAGAACATTGTGTCCAGCACCATCTTCCCACCTGTTCAGAGCCTCAGCTTACAAACACATGGATCCCTCAGTGTGACTGTCATTTTTCTAGACAGTTCTCTCATTTCTGTCCTCAGGGAGGGTTTGTACTTCTGTCTGCACTTCATTTAGGGGTAAGAAAAGCTTTGGCTTCAAGGAAAGGGGTTTCCAATCCTAGCAAGCAAGTGAGTGGTGAGCGGTTAGGGAAAGAGTTCTACTCTACCTGGTGTTTTATAGATGTTATTATATCTTGAAAACAGCTTTACTGACGTATTTAATTGATATACAAAGAACTGTACATATTTAATGTTTACAAGTTGGTAAGTTTGGACATAGGCAAACACCCATGATACCACCATCACAGTCAAGGTAATAGACATATCACCACCTCCAAAAATGTCCCTTGTATCTCTTTTTGTTAGTCTATGTGTTTGTTTTGTTGTTGTTGTTGTTATAAGAATACTTAATGTGAGATCTACCCTCTTAACAAATATAAAGTGCACAATACAGTGTTAACTAGAGGCCCTGTATTATTACGTTTAATCTTCACAATAACTATAGGAGATAGATATTTTCATTCCCATTTTACAGATGTGGATCCTGAGGCTGAGAGAGGTTAATTTTTTGCCCAAAGCCATACAGCTAGTTGGCAGAAGAGCTAGGATTCACATTTTAGTTTATCTGACTTTTTAAGCCTAGGCTGTCCTTATTAGGTTATAATGTCTCCCCTTTTCTGTCTGCCCTGGTGCCCCATTGGCTGAGCTGAGCCACAGGGAAAGGATCGCTAATCTTGGTGCTCTTAAAAGAGGCAGGACTCAGGAAATTTCTGAACAACACTTGAGGGACACAGTGGGCTCTGCTTACACACTCCAGAAGGAGGGAGTGATACAAAGCTATAATTAGCTCAGCGGCCTGGGGTCAGTAACCGAGAGGGTTCCAGGATGGGGCCTGTAATGACTACATTGCTGAGCTTCCAGGGATCCTGGAAGATCTAGAAGCCTCTGCATTTCAAGCAGTAAATGAGCCCCTTGCCCAAATCCTACCCTGTTGGAAGGCCCAGCAAGAACTCAGACAGGTGTGTGGGAATGAGAGTTGGGAATAAGGCAGGGTTTCAGCTCCTGAAATCCTTACACTGACACCCAGCCTGGAAACTTAGATGCTCCTTCCTCTCTCCCACCCCCCCCCACTACCTCTAAGTGATGTTTTGGTTTACTTGTTATTCTGCTTTCACCTGCTTTCCTGTTTTGACCTGATTTTTTACCTGGAAACAAATGGAGAAGGTGGTCCTGTGTGGAGTAGTGGGAAGCTGGATTTGAATCCACGTTCTCTCTAGCCATATGAATGCAAACAAAGGATTTTACCTTTAGGAATCTTAATTTTCTCACTTGGGAAATGAGAAAATGATACTTACCTCAAGGGGCTGTTGGGAGTATCAAATAAGGCAATGGATACAAAGGCATCTGGCACAATGCCTGGCACAGAGCAAATGTTCAATAAATACTGGGTAGTGGATGCATTGATGCTTCACAAATGTTAATCACCTGAGACTTCCATGCTTGGCACTGCACTTACTACTTAGGAAAATGAGTCGGTCCTCTTAGGCAAGTCTCAGGTGTGTCATTGAATTACAGCGAGAGGACGCAAGCTCATCCTGTGGTCCTCCCTCACTCACAGGCAACAGGGAAAGCTCTTGGCCGAAGGCCCCCTGCTATACCAGCTGCTGCTGCACCACCACCATCATCAGAGGCAGGTGACCCAGGGGCAGGTGGGCCTTAGTACAAAGAGTCTGGGTGGCCTCTAGCTTGTCTGCCATAGCTTTTGAGGGTAGATAGACTTTTCAGTCCTGTCTCTGAGCCTCTGGACTAGTGCAGAACAAAATGGCACTGTTTATGGAGCCAGGTAGAAGCTCAGCATGTCCCTCCGCTCTCCTCCTTTCCTTTTTGTATAGTTGTCTCGGTATAGTTGTTTGGTGGCTCTACCCTGAGAAGGAAGTGAGCAGACCAGAAGAGAGGCTAGAGCGCCCCCTGCTGGGCTTGGTGGGCTGGTAGGTTCAGGCTCCTTCATTGGCCAGGTTGGTGCTGTCCTCCATCTCAGTGCTGAAACCCTTCCCCTCTAACCTGAGACCATAGGTATAACCTGGTCCAAGAAAGCTAGGGAGTTGCTGAGCAGGCCAAGGCCACAGGGCGGTCCACTGCCAGCCCCTGGTCCCTTAGCCTTAGCCTCCCAATGTGGAGAAGCAGTCATTTTGCAAACATCCTACAAACACATCTGCTTTATAGCCATGTCTTTTTCCCTCTTAAGGATTGCTAAATGTTAGTAGGGTCCATCCTCTCTAATTCAGAGACATGTCACTTGCTTAGTGTTAAATGATACATTTTATACTGTACACTCTGTTGTCTGACATCAGGAATATAACCGTCTGTTTCATGTCATTTCTCTCCAGAATTATGGACTAGGAGGTGTTACCAGCAACCCCTTAGAGAAGAAAACCCCCTAGTTTCTCCATGACAGATGTTCATTCAGACTCCGCTTGCATACCTCTAGTGACGAGAAACTCAGTGTCTCTCAAGGAAGCCCATCTAATGATTGATGTCTCTTATTCACTAGAAGGTTTTCCTCCTTTTTGAGCTGAAATTTGCCTTACTGAGACCACCTCCCTTGATTTGGCTCTTACCTTTGGCAACACAGATCAAGTTTGCTTCTTTGGACTGAAAGAGTGTTCAAGATGTTTCTCAACATTTCAAAGATTGTGATCCTGCTTTCCTGCCCCTACTCCCTTTCATTTTTCACTTCAGGGATAAACAGCTCTAGTCTCCTCATCTGTTTCTAACAGGAAATGATTTGCAGACACTTCACTGTCCTGGTCCCATTCCACGTAACAGCTATCATTTATTGAGCACCTTTGCTGACATTTCCCACACCTAAGTTCATTAAACCTACATAAATATTGTAATGAGGTAGACATTGCTCTCACTGTCTTACAGGAAATTAAGATTCAGAGAGCTTAAACAACTTACCCAAGATCACACAGATATTAAGAGACAGAACCAGGGTCTGAATGCAGAATTAGAACCCAGAGTTGCCTGGCTCTAAATTTTTGCTCTTAAAGCGCTAGCATGCCTGCTGCCTGTAAGGTCTGTGACCCAGTTAATCAATGCAGGTTTTAGAAAGTGGGATCTGTAACAGGCTATTCCGTTGATAAAAAGTTGATGAAAATAGATGATGTTTTTACATCAGTGAGGATTTGACTAAAATAGATAACAGTTTACTTCCAATAGAATGTAAATGTGCCATGCCATTATTTATGCAGTATAGATCTGTAAAACAATCCATCTTAACGCCAAAAAGAAAGTAGGGTCTAAAAATGGTCACATTAGGGAAGCAGTGTGACCAGGGAAAAGCAGATCTGGACTCTCATCACTCTGATTTTATGTGACCTGCCTCTGTTTATGCTGTCTTCAGAGATGCTATCATTTTGGAAAGGCCTACCATGATGCTGGCTCATGCTGAGCAGGCTGCAGTCAAATAAACTCCCCAGGTCTCTGCTACAGGAACTGAGGGATAGTCAAGTGTTGGCTATTCATCCTTATCTTGATGACAAAGTTCCTGACAGCAAAGTGAGGGTTACACCAAATTTGGGTCGACTGGCTGGTTCTTGAGGGAGCGAGAGACCTAGAGGGAAAGGCGCCAAGAACGCTCAGAGGAACAGAGAAGCTGCATGAAGCTCTTTATTTGTGTTCCTCTGGGCAACAAGAGCCCAGGGGAGAAGCTGTATTGACAACACAACGTTTGTAGCCAACTTATGGTTCTTTGTTATCATTTCTGAAAACCAATCAGCAATGGGAAAATTAGCTTTGCTCTCAATTTTTGCAACTGACTTTGAAAATCTTCAACCCAAAGCAAAAGGATGCTAAACCGAAGCTTTGTGCTCAAGGCCCTATCTCCCTTGAGTCTCCCTCCCTCTCCCTAGTTCCTAATCCTCATTTCCGGGAGGTCATTTTAATTAGCAGGCTGTCATGGTGACTCAGCCTGCTGCTTCACAGACAGGAGGGGAGCTGACTCCCTCGGACCCATTCATCATGCAGAGGCACTTTACTCTGTAGAAAAATGCACAATATCGAGCTTGCCCCACTTTGGGAATTGCCACTGCCGCTGTTTTATTTGATCATCCCCACCTGCCTTGGAGTGCATCCCTGTGTCTTTTGCATCTTCTGTGCCTGGCAGGCAGCCTCCCCCAACCCCCACCCCATCTCCAATTGCAGATTTTCCATGCCCACCTCTTTGGTGGTCAGGTTTGATCTCAGACACCAGGATCTAGAGATCTTAACTATGAGAGAGCTTTTGGAATGTGCAGCCAGCACTTTTTGCTTTAAGAGCTAAAGTTTTAAATTAAACTACCCAGGTTGTTGGAAAAGAACTCTCAGAGCAGTTTTCTGAGGTTGCATGCTGGGGTTTGGAGAGTCAGGAAGCATGCAGCTCATAGATAAAGCGACTGTCTGTCTAAGACCACCATGATCTCAAAAATCCTGTCCCGTTGTTCCCAACAGTGCATTTGTCTTTGGGTTATCTGTGTTGCTGATGTTTGGATCAGCAAATGCGGAAACTGCATTTCTAAAACTATAAACAACTCGCCTATTCTAAAAGGTAACCATCTGTAGTAACTGTACAACTTAAAGCAGTAGAGGGGCTGGAAAGCACTGACCTGAGAAGTGTCAACCTCTCAAAAAGGATGTGGCTTTTCTTTGCCTGTGAGGATGTCTGTGTTCAGGAGAATAGTATCTGTACTCGTCTGGTTTAAGTCTTCTGTTTTGTTCCTTAAGCTGAAGGCTCACGATCGATTTTCCATTGGTAAAAGGGAAAATCAATGGTGAGATTTCTCATTTTTTCCCCTTCCTTTTCACTAGCTTATTCATTATCTCACAACCCTTATCTTGGAGACTAGAGAAGGGTGATTAATTTCATGCCTCAGCAGAAAATGCATGCTCCTGTCACCACAAGACCTCCCTGGACTCCATGTCCTTAAAAAGAGTGTGAAGGGTCTTTATGGTTCATGGAGCTCTTCTTGTCCCCTTTGCCGTTGGGGTAGTTGCTGGCCGGGCCCCGCAGGAATGGGTGCTTGTAGGGAGGGGGTTTTTCTTTCCTGCAAAGGGGAAGATAACAGAAAGAGAGAAGAAAGACAGCACATATACACACTATACTGAATTCACTTGTGTGCATGTCTATCTCCTCCACTGGACTGTGACCTCCTGGGAGCAGTGGCCTTGACTTCCTCTTCTCTGCCTCCCAGGGACCCATCCCAGGGCCTGGTTCAAAGCAGGCAGTGTGACTTAATGAATGACTCTTAGATGGATGGACGGATACGTTGCATCATTCTGATTCTAGAGAAAAACTGTCCTGCAGCTCCACGTCTTCCACATTTTCTACCTAGATTCTAATCGTTCTATCCATTTCACGATAGGCTGGGGATAGACACACAGAAGAAGCTATAGCTTAACAGGGTCTGGGACCTCATTGCCTTCATAGCCATCATGGGCTCCCTTTGTATTTCTCAGCATAGCCTCATTGTGTTATTTTGTGATGAGTCTGTCTCCGCCACCAGCCTGGGGGCTCTCGGAAGGCTGCGATGTGTCTAGTTCATCTCTGTATCCCAGCCCCCAGCGCTCAGTGCAGCACCCTTCACACTACTCTTTAGTAATCTGCCACTGTCTGTTCTGCTCACACACTAGACTAGAAGCTCCAGGTGTCCAGGGACCAAGTTTTATCCATTTTTGCATTTTTCCTCGTACAAGGCATTGTTTGTTCATTATGTTGTTGACTAGTGTCATGACATCGATGTGTCATTCATACGCTGGACTAAGATTTATTTCAGTAGAAAGAGTGGACAAGCCAGAAAGAACTGAACTGAATCCCCCGGTCAGCTATATATGACAGGTGTGACCTTGGGCAAGTTATTAAACTTCTCCGAGCTTCATTTACAAATTAATGGTGAAATATTCTAGTCTTGCAGAGTGGTGCGAAGTTAAAGGAGATAATACGAATCAATACACCTAGCGTCTTCCCTTGCTGACCGTGACTTACAAAGGCGTGGTGCTAGGTGCTAGGGATGGTTTGATGGACTCTGGAGGTGACAGAGGTGAGTCAGACATTGATGCTGTCCTCAGGCTGCTTACAGTTTAGTAGAGGAGACAGTTGCACAAAATAATAACTGCAAAAAGGGGATAATAGAGAAGTACAGTGCGTAGCAAAAAATGGTAAATGCCATAGACACGGGAATCTCTTGAGCCACTTGGTTTAAGATTCAAGAAGTGACTCCTTATAACCCATCTTGCTTTGACCCTGGAGTACTCATTTTCCTTCACTGCTGATGAGTCATGGATAAAGTAAAGATAGAATAGACGGCAGCACAGAAAAGGGCCACCCTGTCCTAACATGTCTTCCCTGCCCCCAGGAATCTCACTGCCGGAAACTGCACACTCAACGGAGAGCTAACGTGGCCGGGCTGCCTAGTGTGGGTGAGATACCTCTAGACCTTAGTCCCCATCAGCAGCCCGGGACACATGCTTGGCATGTTGTTCACAGGCAGTGTCATCTTGAAGAAGCCTCTTCCCTTCTCTGAGCCTCCATTTCTTCATTTCTAAAACAGAGACGGGCCCATGTCCTTCCTGCCTTGTAGGCATGGTAAATGGGGGTAGGGAAGAGCTTTGCCAATTACAAGGTGCCATTCATATATCACTGAGAATGTGGTTCCTCACACCCAAAGGGAGCATGGGAAATAAGATGGGTATGTTTCTTTGGGTCAAGGAGGGTGTGCAAGCCCAGGTGTAATCACAGGTAGGGCAGCCCCAGGTAGATGGCGTGTGCAGGGCTGGCGAGGAGTATGAATAGGTACGGAATGGCTGTGGGGCGATACAGAGGCAGAGGGCCTCTGCAGCTGGCGAAGAGGGCACAGAGAGAAGGGGGCCGGAAGGCAAGCATCTGGGGTCTGGGCCCCGCAGAGCTGCTTCTCTTCTACCTCTCCAGACTCGCCTCCTCTGGGAGGCCGACTCCCGAGAAAATAAGCCTCTCCCTTCTCGAGGCTTCTGCAGCACTTTGCGCCTCCTCCCTCAGCACACCACTTTCTAGGGAGTTCTTTGCCCAGCTTTGCCCAGCTCACGGGACTGTGAGTCTGATGCCTCTGACTTTTCTCTCTGGTTCCCGAGTGGCCTGGGCCGGGGGTGGAGGAGGTGCTTGAGGACAGCTTGGTGACGAGAATGAACCCTCGGCCCCATCTTTGCCGGCCCTACTCCTCCAGCCGCCCTGGCCTGTCACTGCCTTGGAGTGTGTCTTTCCATGTTCTGCTTCTTGCCTCCTAAACCCTCTCACCCAACCTGCAGTAGCTGCTCTCCCCTTTCTGTTTCATCCATTTGAAGTCTACCTGTCCTTGAGCACCAAGTTCAAACCCCGCTTCCTCCCTGAAGCCTTCTGGGGATACTCCTGCTGGCTGCCAAGTGTGTGCCAGATGATGTGGGAGAGTAATTTCTCATTTGGTCTCATGTTCCTTTGCTGTAACATGCAGGGGTTGAAGTAGGTGATGCTTAGGGGCTTCTTCACTTCTACTATTTTGTAATTCATCCATTCAGGGCTTATTTAGGACTTACTCCCCACTAGGACCTGGACTGTGCACTGAGGTTACAGGAGTGACTAAAACAGTGCCTCAAGGAGCAACCCATCCAGTGGAGGAGCCAGCCCTGTGAAGGTGCCATGACGAGACCGCATGGGACGACCACACACACGTGCATGCACACATGCAGTGAGGGAATCCAGCAGACAGGAGGTAGGTCTACCTCAGGTGGAGAACAAGGACAAAGAAACAGTGCAATATTTGGACTGGGCTTTGAAAGTAAGATGGTGTTCACTATCTAGAGATAAAGGAGAGAACATCCCAGGAAGACAGAAAAGGGTGAATATGAAAATAACTGATTGGGGGTATAAAGTGGTAGAAAGCAGGTGGGGTGGAGAAGGTACAGGAGAATGGCATGTCCTAGGAGGCTGTACATGAAGTTTCAAATGTAGGCCAGGACTTTGAATAGCAAGAAGAGGGGCTGAAATATCCTGAAGGTAATGGGGAGCCATGGAAGGCTTTGGAGAGAGGGTGTAATCTGATGGGTAGCTGAGCAGTTTTACACATTGTGCTCAGTACTGTTTATCTCTGCATATGTACATGCTTTCCCCACTGTAAATTTGGGCTCCTGATGGATAAAGTTTATGTTCCTTCAGCCCCCAGTGTAGGGCCTGCCACATGATGGGTTCCAGTGTGAGAAATAGCTGATGATTCCCACCCCACCCCTACTTACATCAAAACTGCATGGTGGAAGCGGTCCTCCCAACCCATCATGTGCCTGAGCCCACCTCGCCCTCGGAGGCCCACCCACTCTCCATGCTCACTCTCTGCCTTCCCGCTGAGGCTCACCTGGCCTGCTCATTTTCATTTTCCTTGTCTAATTTTTATCCACCTTGATGGTGCATTTTGAGTTTGAGCCCTGTGACTGTGACACTGTGGTCCAGGTAAGTGTAGGGTCTCAGTTTTGATCATCAAGGCCACATCCCTGAGCCTGTGCTCTCCGGCCCACATCCTGGCCCTCCCCAGGCAGCCTCTCTGAAGGGTGGCCCGGCACCCAGGGACGCTGACAGGCTTCTGCCAGCACGTAGCTGGAAACCAACACGATATAATTATCCAGAGATCAGGGAAAACAGAGATTAATTTTGAGTCGAAACATGTAATTTTCCTTTAAAACTAGAACTGCTGTAATTTTCCTTTAAAACTAGAACTGCTCTTTCACTTACGTTATGCTTGGGTGGAAAATAATACAAAAGTGGAGAAGTATTCAAGTCCCAAACCTGAGCCTTGTGTCTTCCTGGGATTCGTTTTGTCAAGAGTTGTTGACCAATTAGAGCTAAGTGATATTGATAGATGGAGAGGGTGTTTGTTTTCCTTAGCTGAAGGGTGGCACATTTACCCCAAGTCCTCAAGGCTGTGAACTTTGGGGAATGGGCTCCTTTCTAATGAGGGCTCCAAGGCTCAGGGCAGTGAGGTCCCGTGAGCCGCTGAAATCAGAGCCTGAACTCTCTTTTGGGGTCCCACCTCCCCCATCTTGAAGAACTCTTCACTAACTTGCTGAGAACACCAGGCTGGGGCTCTTGGGGCCTGGCTCTAGCCCTGGGAGTGACCAGTCCTGTCTGCATCAGGAAGGTTGCTACCCTCCCTGAGCGTCAGTACCATTTCACTGACTGTGCAACATGCAAGAACAAAGTGGTAAAGGATCAGGATAATTTTATTCAGGCTGCAGAGGACCTGAAAGAGATAATCCCCACATTAACTTGTAAATGAGATTCTAAGAATTCTTTTGAGTTTTATAAAGCTTTAAATTTTTTAGAACTTTAACCAATCAAGAATGACTTCTAAGAATGAACTGAGCACCTTTCTCTAGGGGGGTGAGCTCCTCAAGGTCAGGGTCATGCCTTAATCATTTATTCGTTCAAGCACCCCCTCCCCTCAGGGGCCTAGCATGAAGTGTTTTTTTCCCTAAGAGAATGAACGGGAGGTATACACGCACGCATGCTCAGTACAGCCTAGGTACTGGGAGTACAGAGAAGAAACAGACGCCCTCCTTCTGAAGGGCTAATCCACCAGGGTGGAGGGGAATGACTGGAGACAGTCTAAGTCAGAGTACAGTGTCATGCAGACTCCACGTGGAGCCTGGGGCTCAGAGAGGTGGGACCTGAGGGAGCATCCGGTCCAACCAGAGAAGTCCAGGGACTCGCCCTAGGCCATGATGAGCTGCCTGGAAATCTGGACTGCAGCCCAAAAACCAGAGGAGATGGAAGCGTGTACTGAGTACCCACTGGCTGCCAGGCACTATGCCAAGCTTGTATGTAATCTTTAAAACCATCCTTAGAGGTACTTGTTTAGAGAAAGGGTTCATGAAGCTAAGAAAGTTGCCAAAGATCCCACAGCTAGAATGAGCCTGAGACAGAATTTGAACCCACACTGATAGAAAGAAAGGCTTCCCACTCGAGGTGGAGCTTAGCTAGACTTCAATCCAGCTTTGGAATCATAAATGCCTAGGGTCAAATACTGCCTCTGACAAAAAATATCTTTGATCTCAGGCAACTCTGCACCTTTCTGAGCTTCCTTTTCCTCATTTGTAATGTCAGGAACAAATTATCTCTGAGGAATAAATAAGACTATGAGCAAAAAGTACTTCACTTAGTAAATAAGTGATTAACATTGTTTTTGTTAATAACAGGATGGGGGAAAGTGCATCAGTACAAAGGCCTTGAGGCAGCAGAGCACTCGGGCAAGGTCAGTGGGAAGACTGGTCTGGCAGGAGCATTAAGTTGGATATTGTCATGTCCATCAAAGAGGGTGGACCACTGGGTAGGGCAGGGGCAGCACATTCCAGATGCCACTGGGTGTCACTGCCCAAATGCTTCCTGGGAACACCCAGCACTGAGCTCTGGTCCAGCCCTCAGGAAGGACACTCATCTCCTGACCTTCTCTCTTCACTGATCCAAGAAATTGGCCCCAGCAGAGGATCTGAGGTGAAATTTCTCAGGGGTATGTCCTCCCAGCCCTGAGCCTTGCATCATGAGGGAAGAAGTCATGTGCTGAGGGTACACACTGCCTGGCACTGTGCAGGGTGCTCCACTGCATGTCTCTAAAGTCTACGTGGGCATCATTGTCCCCACTTTACAGTTGAGGAAATAGAAGGATCAGAGACCTTCTAAGCCTGGATGACAGAGGAATCCTAGAGGATCATCTGTCAGAGGAGACCATATGGAAACACCCAGACTAGCTTGGGACAGCTTCCCAGCAACTCCCATCCCTGTGGGTTCCCATGTTAGACCCAGAAATGTGACCACTGCCTCACTGTCTGACCCCACAATACTTTAGAATCGGGAAATGTGCTTAAGCTCTTCTGCCCCATGCACACCCTGTGGCATGGCTGGATGGGAAACAGGGCCAGAGAAAGGCTGAGGGAAGGTGCCCCTGAACTGGAAGCCACTGAGGCACGGCACCAGCCCCCACCACTCGGGTCTGCACTTACCGCAGTCTTGGCATGGGGATCGCCACTTTCTCCACCACAGGGTTCAGCCGGTAATAATCCAGAAACGTTCTCGCCACGTTCCGCCCCAGCTTCATATCTGCAAGTGTGTGCGTTAAGGAGCCACTTTGAAAAGAGGCTGAGACAGAGAGAAAAGAGGATAGTAATAAAGATGATAATGGTATTAAAACAGTATCACTATGCCCCGTTTTAAGTGTTGTTATGAACTGTGTTTGATTTTCACAAAACCTTAAATGTTTGTTAGATACTGTTAGTTTCCTCATTTTACAGATGACGAAACTGAGGTGCAGAGAAGTTCAACAATTTTCCCAAGGTCACAGAACTGGGAAGAAGAGGGGCCAACATATGGGTCTATGTAGTCTCACCCCAAAGCCTTGATCGGAGCTTTTAGAACCTACTGAGTACTTTCTGGAATCACTGGGCTCTTATGGTCTGGCTTCAGGGGGCTCAGGGTGGAGGCAGATTAGCAAGACCCAAGGGCAAGGGACCCTTTGTTGTGTATAGACCAGGGCCTGCTTGACCCTTGGGGATCAGTCATCTACATCAGTAACCATGGGGAAAATAATACAACTTCACCCTGAACGATATCCCCATTCCACCTTGAAATCTACCAATAATGAATCCTTAGGGTGAGGATTTGTGACCTTTTATAGTACAAACTCCCTGAGGAAGGGGAAAGGGCCAATTCCATCTTGACCATTACCACTTTAGTATAAATTAATACAACAGTCATCTGTTTAACAATGTGGAGTATCTGCTCTGTGCATTATATCTCACATCTCTGGGCCTTCACACGAGCTAGTTCCTCTCCCTGAAGTGCCTCCCCCTTCCCCTTGGCTAGTTTTTAACCATCAATTCTCCAATAGGGTGATACCTCTTTAGTAAAGCCTCCCATGGTACTCCTCTCCCCAGGTCTGTGATTGGTACCCTTGCCCCTTACTTCCATGGCTTCTGAACTGACTTCATTCAAAGCACTTAGCTTTTATCCCCTAGCTGTCAGCTCTGAACATCACTATCAGTATTCAGTATCTTGTAGTAACCTGTAAAAAAGAATGAGAACGAATGTGTATGTTCATGTATGACTGATCATCCTGATACTAAAACCAGACAGACACTACCAAAAAAGAAAATTACAGGCCAATAACATGATGAACATAGATGCAGAAATCCTCAAGAAAATATTAGCAAACAGAATCCAACAGCACATAAAAAAGATCATACACTGTGATCAAGCTGGATTCATCCCAGGGATACAAGGATGGTTCATCATATGCAAGTCAGTCAGTGTGACACACTACATCCACAAAAGAAAGGCCAAAAACCACATGGTCATCTCAATAGAGGCAGAAAAAGTATTTGATAAAATTCAACACCCATTTATGATAAAAACTTACCAAAGTGGGTATAAAGGGAACATATCTCAATATAATAAAAGCTATTTATGACAAACCCACAGCCAGCATAATACTCAACAGTGAAAAACTGAAAAGTTTGCCACTAAAATCTGGAACACGATAAGGATGCCCACTCTCACCACTTCTATTCAACATAGTCTTGGAAGTCCTGGCCACAGCAATCAGGCAAGTAAAAGAAAAGGGACCAAAATTGGAAGAGAAGAGGTAAAACTGTCACTATATGCAGATGACATGATACTATATAGAAAACTCTAAAGGCTCCACACAAAAACTACTAGAGCCAATAAAAGAATTCAGCAAAGTAGCAGGATACAACATTAAAATACAAAAATCAGCTGCATTTCTTTACACTAACAATGAAATAGCAGGAAAAGAAAGTAAAGAAACAATCCCTTTTAAAATCACATCCAAAACAAGAAAATACTTAGGAGTAAATCTTTCACCAAGGAGATGAAAGACTTACACATGGAGAACTACAAAACACTGATAAAGGAAATTAAAGATGACTTAAAGAAATGGAAAGCTATCCCATGCTCTTGGATTGGAAGAATCAAAATTGTTAAATGGCCATACTGCCCAAGGCAATCTACAGATTTAATGCAATCCCTATTAAATTACCTGTGACATTGTTCACAGAACTAGAAAAAATAATCCTAAAAATTATATGGAATCACAAAAGACCTAGAATTGCCAAAGCAATACTGAAGAAAAAGAATGAAGCTGGAGGAATAGCCCTCCCAGACTTCAGACGATACCACAGAGCCACAGTAATCAAAACAGCACAGTATTGTCATAAAAACAGACATATGGACCAATGGAATAGACGAGAGAGCCCAGGAATAAACCCACAGACCTACAGTCAATTAATCTTTGACAAAGGAGGCAAGAATGTACAATGGAGAAAAGACAGTCTCTCCAGCAAGTGGTGTTGGGAAAACTGGACAGCAGCATGAAAATCAATGAAGTTATTAGCACACATCATACACAAAAATAAACTGAAAATGGCTTAAAGACTTAAATATTAAACAAGACATGGTAAACCTCCCAGAAGAAAGCATAGGCAAAACATTAGCTGGCATAAATCTTAGCAATTTTATAGGGCAGTCTACCCAGGCCAATAGAAATAAAAGCAAATATAATAAATGGGACCTAATTAAACTTACAAGCTTTTGGACAGCAAAGAAAACCATAAGTAAAATAAAACGACAACCTACAGAATGGGAGAAAATATTTGCAAATGATGTGACTGACAAAGGGTTAATTTCCATACTATATAAACAGCTCATATAACTTAATAACAAAAAAACTAAACAACCCAATCCAAAAATGGGCAGAATAAGACCTAAATAAGCAATTCGCCGATGAAGACATACAAATGGCCAAATAGGCATATTAAAAAATGCTCAATATCACTAATTATCAGAGAAATGCAAATCAAAACTATAATAAGATATCATCTCACACCAGTCAGAATGGCCATTATTAAAAAAGTCCACAAATGATAAATGCTGCAAAGGGCATGGAGAAAAGGGAACCCTCCCACACTGTTGGTGGGAATGTAGTTTGGTGCAGCCATTATGGAGATTCCTCAAAAAGCTAAAAATAGACTTACCATATGATCCAGCAACCCCACTCCTGGGCATATATATCTGGAAGAAACTCTGATTTGAAAAGATACATGTACCCCAGCGTTCATAGCAGCACTATATACAATAGCCAAGACATGGAAGCAACCAAATGTCCATTGACAGATGACTAGATAAAGAAGCGGTGGTATATTTGTACAATGGACTACTACTCAACCATAAAAAAGAATAAAAGAATGCCATTTGCAGCAACATGGATGGACCTAGAGATTGTCATTCTAAGTGAAGTAAGCCAGAAAGAGAAAGAAAAATATCATATGATATCACTCATATGTGGAATCTAAAAAAAAGAAGAAAGAGGACACTAATGAACTCATCTACAAAACAGAAACAGGCTCACAGACATAGTAAACAATCTTATGGTTACTGAGGGATACGGGGTGGGAAGGGATAAATTTGGGAGTTTGATATTTGCAAGTGTTAGCCACTATATATAAAAATAGATTAAAAACAGATTTCTGTATAGCCACAGGGAACTCTATTCAATATCTTACAATAACCTTTAGTGAAAAAGAATATGAAAATGAATATATGTATGTATTTGTATGACTGAAACATCATGCTGTACACCAGAAATTGACACATTATAAACTGACTATAAAAAGAAATTTCAAAAAAGAAAAAAGAGTGTTTTCAATGTCGGTGGGAATTGTCTGGGACAACCCTCTTTCTCATGCCAACCATATTACATATTCGCCAAACTCTGAGAGCCTCACTCCAGGTTATTTACTGCACTGGCCCCATTTGAGTCAAGAAATGGGATGTGGGTGGGAGAAGAGGAGAAATTGATTGAACATTTTCAATTAAAACAAGCTGTCTTTGAACAAAGATTTAGGATCCAGGCAAGGAGAAAGCAATAACTCTCTTGGCTGGAACCTTTTCCAATATATTGCAGAATTAAGGGAGAAAAAAAAATTGGGGTGAAAACTCCCAACTCTTCACCGCCAACAGAAACCTCAGAATGACCTATAAGTTGAACATGTCATCTTCCTCAGATGCTTTTGTGGCTCCCTGATGGGTTCCTCACAGAGGGCAGGAACGGAAAGCAGGTGGGATCAGGACCCTCAAATCAGAGCAGCAGTATGGTTTGGCCAGGGTTGTCTGAAACTCAGGCTGACTCTGTGACTTCAGCCCAGAGCTGTTTTATGGTAAAGGGTGGGTGTCAGTAGCTCCAGTACTTGGTGGGACCCTTCAGCAGGTAATGAGGGTTGGGACATTCTCATTCTTTCATTCATTCCCATGTATGTACTGCTACGAAGAGGGGCAGAGTTTGGGGTTAGAACAAGAAGAATAAGACAAACACAGTATACAGTCTAGAAGAGGAAACTCACATGTCCCAACTAACTCCTTTACCAAGCAGGTGGCTGTATTGTCATCTTCACAAAGACAATTATTTTTTTTGCTTAGCATACCCTTTGCACTGTGTAGTGTAGTTAGTATCGCTAATCCTACCATAACCCTGCGTGGTTAAAGCAGGAATCTACACATACTCCACAGGAGACTGAGAAATTTGCATAACTGACCTGGAGTCTTCTGGCTTAAAAGTGATGGAGGTGGCATGTGAACATGAGTGTCTTTTAACACCATGCATGTTTTCTCCCCTCTTGAGTATGATCTTCAAACACAAAATTCTGTGGACATGTGGGAGATTTAATTCCAAGTGGAAGAATAGTGAAAGGCTTCATGGAAGTGGGTGTATAGCAGAGATTTGAAGGACAAAGACAGATCTGAAAGGGGGAGAAAGAGAGATGAGCACTGGTAGATGTGGGGAGTGTGGCTGGGCCACATGACTGCAGGCCAGAAGCAAGACAGAGAAGGGCCAGGGCCCAGGGAGCTAAAATGTAGTGTGGAAGGTGGGGCTGCAGTGGTAGAAAGACAACAGATTAGCAAAGGCTTTGAATGCCAAGTTCAGGAGTTTAAACTTCTATTCTGTTGGCAGTAAAAGCCGGTGAGTATCTATAGTCATACCTATCTGTTTACTCAATGTGTATTTACTGATCATCTGGTATGGTCAAGTTATCTGGAAGGACAGGGACACACACACACACACACACAACAAAGGTGGGTCTTAAATCCAGAACACACACACACACACACACACACACACACACAACAAAGGTGGTTCTTAAATGCAGAAGCAGAAACAGTAACAAATAAAAAATCTAAATAAACACATAATTGCAATTTTAATACTGCTAAGAAGGAAATGCAGAGTCTGTAAAAAGGGCAGTGGGGGTGCCACTTTAGATGGGGGTGTGGGCAGGCCTTTGTGAGGAGAGGACGCGTGAAGAGTGGGCAGTGGGTACAGAAGCATCTATGAAGAAGGAAGGGCAGGTGGGAAGGGTCCTGGGTGGGAGAGGGGCTGGAGGAGGGCTGGTGCAGAGAAACAGGTGAGGGCTAGATCACGTGGCAGCTTATGCTGGGTCACCTTAAAGAGTCTGGATTTTCTAAGGGAATGGGAAGCTACTGAAGAATTTTAAGCAGGAAAATGAGATGGTATGATTTATCATTTTAAAAGGTCACTGCTATGCTAAAAAGAAGAAAGTACGAGTGGAAGCAAGCAGATCAGCTAGGGGACTACAGTCATGGCCCGGGGGAGAGGGGCCCGGGACCAGGATGGAGGCAGTAGAGGTGGGAAGATACGTTCTGAGGGGAGGAACTGGCAGGGCCCGCTGACAGGCTGGACGTGGGGCCTGGAAGGGAGAGGGGAATGAAGGGTGACTCCCGAGTACTCAGCCTTAGTAGCTGGGTTGGGTGGCGGGAGTGTTCCATGACCTGGAACGTGGAAGACTGAGGGAGGAACAGGCTGAGGGGAGAGACTAGGAGTTCAGCTCGAAGTTGTGATGCTGTGTGAGATGCTGGGCCCCCCAGTCCTGAATCAGAAATAGGAAAAGATCGAACAATGGAAATGGTTTCCGAGTCATCACTCTTTAGGGTCATTCATGCCACAAATTCTCGCTGACTGCCTGGTACCTTCCCTTCTTATTGTCCGCCCTCCTGCCCCTGGCTCTCAGTGCCCAAGGTCCCCAGGAGAATGGCAGTGACTGCAGGACCCTCTGTCCCCCTGTCTCAGAGCCTCAGATCTGTGCATTGAATGAGCCCATAAATGGGAATCAAGCGACCAACCTGGTTTCAGTCAGTAACATGCCACGTGACCCTGGCCATTTCCTTTCTCTGGGCTTCTCTGTGCGTAAATGTCTCTCAAGTTCTTTCCAGTATTCACGTGGTATGTTCAAGCAAAGGTCTCAACACCATAAGCTTATGAAAAATCTCATCCCTGTTCTTTCATTCATCAAATACTTATCGAGAACCTACTATGGGCCGTTATTTTAGGCACTTGGCACTGTGAACAAAACTGACAAAGATCCCTGTCTTCATGGAGCTTACATTTTAGCTACTGAGGACAAGCTGCAAATCTAGTACATTCATAAATTGAGATGCCAGAAAGTGACGAGGGCTGTGAAGATGAACCGGGTGAGGGGTGCAGGGGGCGGGCAGCAGATGGTAGCAGTAAGCAGAGTGGTCAGAGGAGGCCTCAAGGAAAGGGCGGGGCTTCAGTGGGCTTGGAGGAGGGGATGGAGCGGGGCTGCACCAAGGATGAGACCCTCCTCATCTGAAGCAGGCCCTCTGACCAGTCACCTCATAAAGGCTCCTGCGAAGTCCAGTCCAGTCCCGCTACTGGGGATAGCGGCCATCCTTGGGTATGAGTTCTCCCTGGTGGGAATCAGGAACACCTCCTTCTTGGCACTGAGTACTTTCCTGACTGAATGAAGGTCCCCCCCAACCTCCCAGAGCAGTGCCAGAGGAGACACGTCCCACACGTATCCTCCCACCTGGCCTGTGGCTTCCCTTCCCCAGCCTGCTCCTTCCTTCGTAGGCCCTCATCGCTGAAACCAGCTCCACACCTCTCACTCCCTGCAGCTCTTCCAGAGCCACCAGTGAGCTGCTGGGCCTGGCCTGGCCTGCCTGCGGGGAGCTAAGGTCCCGCCCCACACAGCAGACGCCATATTTCACTTCCTCTCTCCCCACAGTTGTCTGATTGCTATCCCCATTTTGCAGATGAGAAAGCAAAAGTGAGTTTTCCAAGGAGGCTCACCAAATACTGGCACAAAGAGGACTGAAGCCATTCATTCATTCATTCATTCATTTATATTCTGTAAGTGCCTTCTCCGTGCCATATACTATCCAGGAGCTAGGATACAAGGACAAGAAAAGCAAACACAGTCCCTGTCCTCATGAAGGTCTTTCCTTGCCATCATCCTGCCTCCAAATATGAACATTTAACTCCTGCCTGCTCCCTGCTGAGAAAGCCCTACCTAGAGTTCTTTCTCTGCTCACACTCCTACCCACGCCAGCAACAGAAGAGCATCATCAAAGGGGAATGATTCATTCTGCAGAGGAGTAGGCTGAGGAAGAGTGATTTCTCTTTGGTAGGGCTGACGGCATGGCTGGAATTTTTTTTTTAACCGCCGGACTTTTAAGAGGCATCTGTCCAGGAGCCCCCAGGTAAAGCAGAATAACAATGTGACAGGGATGGCTCTTTTGTTTCTGCCTTCTTCACCTGTCCTCCCATGGTAGTGATGGACACGTGCATAACCTCACAGATGACCCAGCTCTCTTAAGTGTGGTGTGGAGGCTGCAGGGGTAACTGCAGAGTCCCCTCCAACCACTGGCAAGTCCCGAGGCACCCCCGAGGTGAGGAGGCCCGAGAATGAGACAGACAGGGAGGCACAGCGGGAGGGAGGAAAAGATGAGAAAGAGACAAGCAGAGGCAGAGACCAAAAACGAGAGGGAGATGCAAACAGAGAGGAAGCTATATAAAGAGAATGGGTCAGGATGGAGCAGGAAGATCAGGAGAGAACGATCATCGGGGACCAAGAGAAATTCACACTTGGAAGCTGGAGAGAAAAGAGTGAGGGGCAGAGAGACAGAAACAAACAAAAGGAGAGAAACACAAGCATAAGAGGAGAGATGATAAATGAGATGCAGCAAGACTGAAGAATAGAGACAGAGAGAGAGGCAAAGACAGACAGAGAGAAGGAAGGGAGAGACAGACTGAAGGAAGGGAGGCCTCCTCTTTGATGTGTGAAACGTGAAAGGGTGGGTATTTTCTAAGAGGCTCACTTCAGAGAGGAGGCTAGAGATGAGTGTGCAGGGAGGGCGCCAAACCAGCAAAGAATGCTGGAAGTTGGGGCTCGCTGGGAGGCTCTGGATTAATTTCCTATGGCCGCTGTAACAAAGTGCCACACACTTGTGCATGGTTTAAAACAACAGAAATTTAGTCTCTTACAGTTCTGAAGGCTGGAAGCCTGAAATCCATTTCAGTAGGCCAAAGTCAAGGTGTTAACAGGGTCACAGTCCCTTCTGAGGCTCTAGAGGAGGAACCGTTTCTGGCCTCTGCTGGCTTCTGGTGGCTGCCGGCCTTCCTTGACTTGGGACCACATCACTCCAGTCTGCCTCTGCGGCCACATCTCCCTCTGCTTTCCTCTTATAAGGATGCATGTTCCTGCATTTCAGGTCCACCCAGATACTCCAGGATAATTGCCCCCTTCAAGACCCTCAACAGTGACATCTGCAGAGACCTCATATCTATATAAGGTAACGCTTACAGGTTCCAGGGATTAGTATCTGGACATCTTTGGGGGTGACGGCATGCTCCCTGAGTCCACCTGCGTAGCTAAGAGCTGAGGACGAGGATGCTGTGGAGTGTTGGGGGGTAGCGCAGGCCCCGTGCTGGGCGCTCAGCCCACACCGCACACCTGGCCGGCTCTGTCACTCAGAGATGCCCAGCACCCCCCACACAAGCAGCAAGTGGATTTACCAGGATTCTGACCCAAATATGTCTGCCTCTAGAGTCCTTTTTATTTGCATTATTTGCTGCCTCTCAAGGGCAGGAAACACCTGTACTGGACCAAGTGTTGCTTATTTTACCTCTTAAACATGTCACAAATCCGCCCCCTCCTCTCATCCCACCACTGTTCCTTTAGTTCAGACCCTTTTCTCTTCTCTGAACTATTGCTTCTTAGCCTCCTAATTGGTCTCCTTGCCTTCAGGGCCTCCCAGTTTCCTCTGAGAGTGACATTCTTATAATTGCCATCCTCGTCACTTCCTGACTTACACCCCGATGCCTGTTCCCTGTCACCTACGGGGTAAGATCTAAACTCGGAAACCGGGCATTCCTGGTGTTCCATAAGCTAGTCTAAGCCTTGTCCCCTGACACTGTCCCCTGACATATGTCTACTTAAACTGTGAGGTTTGGAATCCGAAAAGCATGGGTTTTAATCTTGGCTCCTACGCTTTTAACTGTGTGACTTTGGGCAACTGCTTATTACCTTTTTCTGAGCCTCCGTTGTCTGCTCTCCGAAGTGGGTGAAGCTAGCTACCTCACAGTACAGCTGTGTGGATTAGAAGTTATATACCCAGAGCACCCAGCACAATGCTGCCACGTGGTAGCTTTTAAAATTATCATTATTATTTATGAACTCATCATTTCCAACAAAGCATGAGCTCTTCAAGGACAAGGGTGTGTCATGTTCAAATTTGTTTTCAGAGTCATTTAACACGTTAGACCTATTAATGGTGGCAGGGAGAAAACAAACCAAAAAACAAGGTAAGGGAAGGAGAAAAAGAAGGACAGAGAGAGAGAGGGAGAGAGAGATGAAGAAACTATTTTTAAAATTCTGTGTTTCCTGGAAGCTCAGGGATAGGACCTTGCAGGTCCACCCATGCTGTGTGCCTGTTTCCTGTCTGTAAAGTTGGCTGGATCTCTGGTTCTAACACTCACTCCCTCTCTGCTCTCCCCTAGGAGAAGTATTTCCCTGGAGCAGGGATATCCTTTCTGGCCACTCAGATGAACACCAGCCTTATCAGGCAGGAGAGTGGTGCCTACCATTCTGCCAGGGTATTTAGAAGAGAAATCAGGTTAGAGGCTGGCTGGGTCAGAACAGATGGAGATCTGACCTGAGTCCATGTGTCTGAATCTGGATGGATGACCTTAGGGGATTTTTGGACTTAAAACATTAGGCAGAGGGGATGATGGTGGGGAAAGGCAGCCTTGAACAAAGGCAGAGGCATGATGTGCATGCGTGCTGAATCCTGGTGACCCCTTCAAAGTCTTTAAGACATTGAGCACAGCTGGAATATCTTCTACAAGATAAAGAAGGAAGCAGGAGAAACACACAAAGGCAAGTTATGAGCGCCTTGTGTAATGTAATGGGCATGAACTCGATGCTGCAGATAACGAGGAGCCGTGGCAGGTCTTAAGGGAGGGAGAATGTTAGATTTGGCTTTGGAACGATCACTCAAGGGGACCTGGGGAGGATGGTTTGGAAGGGATCAGGATTAAGGACAGGGAGGACATTCTGGTCCAGAGAGGTTGATGAGGGCCTGAGATGAGACACAACAGTGGAGTAAGGAGGGAGGAAAGAATTAGAAATATTTGTGAAGTAAAATTGTGGCTTGGGGGTTGAACGCAGGGTGCTGACAGAGATGGCTGGGCTAGGAAGTGTACCAGGGGTAGCATACCAGGTTCCTGTCTTGAAGAACCGGGTGGTAGTGTCCCCAGTGCTCCTGGCAGGGCATCTGAATGTAGCTCCTAGAAGCTGGGGAGCTATGTGCTCCCCAGAGAGGCTTTGATGGCACCCTTCTTAGCAGTAGCTTTACCTAATTTTATTTTGCTGCACAGTCATGGCAAGCAACTCCCATGATTTCCACGTGAAGCTCCACTGTACTGTCTAGCCTTTGTCATTCCCTTGTGCCTCCTCCTCTTTGGGGGACATCTTGGTTTCATGTTGGGCAAAGCGGAAGTGATCCCACTCACAGGCTGGTAACAAGCTGGGCTCAAACTTCCCATAACACTAACTCATCTATCCAGCCTTTAGGAGAGAGTGTATTTTCCCTGGAGCTTTTCTTTTCCAGCCTCGCTCTCCCACACCTCTGTGGGGCCAGCTGGCCTGTCTGTCTGCCTGTCTGCCTCCCTCCCTCCCACAGCACTGCTGAGAATCTGCTCAGTGTCGATATAAAACATGTCTGTTCCACATCTCATCCAGGCCAGCTCTATTTCAGTAAAAATAGGACAATGAGTCATCCTCTATCCCATGCTCTCACGTATCCCTTGGGCAACAGGATTTCTTAAACCAGTTTATGTGTCACTTCGAGCTCCCTCCATGGTGCACGTCTGCCTGAAAGGCTGCCCAGACCCCCTGCCTCGTTGGCTCTAGGTGACTCCTACTCATTCCTCAGCCCTCAGCTCAACTGCCGCTCCCTCAAGACAGCCTTCCCTGACCTCCTGGCCATGTCAGCGCTGCCATCATATACCCCCCAGGCACCCCTTCATGGTCCGCTCCTGTCGGTACCTTTCCCAGTGATGCCTATCTGTCTCCTCTGCTAGACTACCAAGTTCTAGGATTGCAAAGACTGTCTGCTTCGTTCGCCATAATTTCCCTGGTGCCTAGCAGAGTGTATGACACATTAAGTGTTCAATTCATATGTTGCTGCAAATGGTAGGAATCTGAAGGGGAATCTGGCTCCTCCTTTTTTTCCTGAGCCAAGGTTGTCTCAGGACCTTGCTGGGAGGAGAGATGGAGGCCACTTCCTAGTGACTGTTGGAGAATGTGGTTGTGAGGGAGAAATACTGAGCTGCGGGCGGCTGAGAGGAAACATCACAAACTGCAAAAGGTAAAGTGGCCCTGTTCTCCCTCTGTCACCCTAGGGAAGGGAGACAAGTCCAGAGGCATGGACCCTGGAAGAGGGACTGTCTGATGAAGAGAAGAAAGAGGCCTTCAATATCACCAACCTATAGCCTGGATGCAGAGATAAAGAGGTTTTCTGGAGGAAACCATGACCCACTCGTCCTCTGCAGGGGATCCAGGTTCATTTGACAGCTAGTCGGTTACAGCTGGAGGGTGAAGCCAGTTGAGTACCACTGGGCCTCCAAGGACCCCAGCTCCTCTTGAACCATCAGCTCAGAACAGTGCCCCACCCAGGCGGAGCGAGGAACCTTGGGCCTGTGCCTGGAGGGGACAAAAATGAGCATGGCCTGGCACCCACCACACTGTACCCCCCACACCCCTAATCCCCACGGCTCTTCACCTTTCTCTCCCCTGTTAGACTGTGAGCTCCTGGAAGGCAGAGCCCACATCCTCTCCATCCCTGTTTCCCCACAGCCTCATACAGCTCCACCAATGTTTGTGGGAAGAAGTAAATGAATGACTAAATACACCTTAGACAAGTGGTTCACCCCCTAATCCTCTACTTCCTTATCTGTAAAGTAGAAATGACAACAGCTACTAACTAGAGTATAGTGAAGATTGAATGACATCATGAATGTGAGAGCCCCCAATATGGACCTAGCAAAGCAGATGCTCAAAAATCCTTTCTTCTCAGGGGGAAGAGTTCAGTGCAGTGGTAGAGCATGTGCTTGGCATGCACCAGGTCCTGGGTTCAATCCCCAGTACTGCCATTAAAATATAAATAAATAAAAACCTAATTACCCCCACCCAGTTTAAAAAAAATTCATCTGTATCCCCACTTTAAAAAAACGGCATTCTCTCTTTTGCCTTTAACCACACCTCCTGACTTAAGTACTCCCTGAACTTCACATTTTCTAGGCTGAACTTGATAGGCCACCAGTGATTGAAGAATCATAAAATATCTGAGCGGGAGGGTACCAGTGGTGGACATCTGCCTTGTTTGGTTTCCCACTCTTAATCTAGTTCCCTATCACAACACCCATTTTCCCCCATTGAACCCCAAGTCTCAGTCCCTGTGGCTCAGGAGGGGTTGACTGCACCCGGATGCTCAGTGCGGATAGAGTCAACCTTTTCCTGGCAAGCAGAGCACTGAATTCCTTTCGCCACAGTGATTAGTCAGCTATGGCACATGCCCAATGAGATGCAGTTCTGGGACTTGTGAGAGAGGGAATCGCCCTTAGCGCTGAGGGGATGGAACATCCACCAGGAGCTGCTGGCCGCCATTTTGCTTCTGTCAGGAGAGAGTCTGTAGGATAACGGAACCAACGCTCAGGAAGCAGCTTGACACCAAGCCCTGATGACACCATCTGAGTCTTTTGATCCAGGCATGCCTAAAACCAGTATTCCTTTGGACTTTAAAGTTTTGTGAGCTAATGAATCCCCCTTTTTACCTAAGTCAGTTGAATCGGGTTTTCTGTCACTTGCAACCAAAGGAATTCTGACTAATACAAGACCTTGGAGTTTACCTCATTAAACCTCTTAATCTTACAGACAAGGAACAGATTTGCAAAATCACATAGACAGATTTTTACACAATCAATCTTGCAAATAAATATATTGCCTCACTTGCTTTTATCTTTACTGCTGACCAGAACAGGGATATGTTGCCCTTCTGCCTGGATAGGGTCATACAACACTGATTTTGGTCAAAGAATGCCTAATCTTTCTCCAACAGAGAATTTCTTAATTCAGGTCCTCAGGAACCAGTTTTATTTTGCATCACAATGTTTTTCTCCTCCAAGTGGAACTGCTGATGACCGTCCTTTTTCTTCCACACAGTGTAATCAGCAGCAATTAATTCTAATCACAAGGAGACAGCAAGAATGAACAGAGCACTAATTGGACGGAAGTAATCAGAATCTCCCCTAGTCCACAGTGGGAACCTATATGCAGGCAGATATGAGCGGGCACATGCACGCTCACACATGTGCGCTCCTCCCAACCCCCAGTCAGCCGGGGCACAGAGAGAGGCTACGGAGTGAGCATGCTGTCTGATGAGCACACTGTGGTATAAACCAATCAAGGACCTTGGAGCCACAAAGATCCCACCACTAACCAGTCACTTCAACTTGGCCTCCTCATTTGTAAAACGGGGATGCACAGACATACTTCAAAGTGGCTTAGAAGATTAAATAAGAATATTGTACGCCAAGCAGTTTTCACTGGTGTGTGGCAGGTGCTCAGGGAGTGCTAGTTTGCTTTCCTTCCACATCAGACACCTTTTATAGCTGGCAGACAGTAAAGGCCTAACGTGATCTGAAATTTTAGATTCTTAAATGTTCTTGATCCATCTAAACCTCCAGGCTCTCCCTTTAATCTTGTGCCACCGTCCTCCCCCAGTGTACCCCACCACCACACACACACACACACACACACACACACACACACACACACACACTCTCTCTCTCTCTCTCTCTCTCTCTCTCTCTCCAGCCTTTCCTCTCTGGCAGTGTGAATTCTGGGAGCAGCTTGGTACCCCTGTTGCCTCTCATAGACCCGGCACACAACAAAGAGTAGACACATGTTAAATAATTATTGACAGAGCCTGTCCCCTTGTTCATGTTTGCTCTCCACCTTAGTCTCTGTCCAGGTCATCTGTCAAGGCATAGCCTAGACCCACCACATCCTTCATGAAATTTCTGAACCATGTTCTTGGAGCACTCTTTTCCCCTCTGACCTTCATTCCATCTCATAATACCTGTAGCTTTCTGCCTGTGGTATAAGATGCATGTGGGTGATAAAAGATATACATGGGTGTCTCTTCTTCCCTGTTTCCTCAAGTTCCTTCAATCCTCATTCAGTCACCTCCTTGTGCCGGAGTATGCTGGGCAACACAGATGCGAGAGACACCTGACGGGGTCTGTGTCTCGAGATGCTCAAGTTCAGACTAGGCTTTGAGCACAGCCACGGTATCTGACTCATCTTCCTATACCCCAGGCCTTGGGCCATGGTACGTGGTCCTTAAGTATTTGATAATGGCCTTGGGTTACCCAGGAGAGTCCCCCTGGACTGGGACATCAGTGGGTCTTGTGAGGTCACCCAAGGCTAGTGAGCTTCTTGAGGTTGGTCACAGAGGTCCCTGGGCTTTCTGAGGGAAAGGATTTGGTATTACAGGGAGGTCTGGGGGTAATCAGCCCTGCCCCTAGATGATGCATTCAAATCCAAAACCCCTGAATCAGCTGAGACTTGGTACCCAGGGATCCAGGGTTTAGTAATATACCTGCCAAGACTCTGGCCTGAGGTAAGGCCTACCTTTGTCACTAGGTGTCACAGTGATGTTGCACAAGTCATGCACCCATTCTGGGTCTACCTCGATTTTATTCAACCAACAGTTATGAACACCTACTATGTCCCTGACACTGTGCCCAGTCCTGGAGATAACGGAGATAAGTCAGGTATGACTAGTTCCCTTCGAGGGCTCATAGTTCCGCGGGCATTATGAAAAGGAACTTCACAGAGAGATGCTGTAACATATTTATACTGTATAGTTCTTCGTTTTCAAAGCCTAAAGAAGGCTCCTCGTTGCCTTCAGGATAAATCTCCAACCTCCTTTACCTAGAACAAGGACCTTTTATAATCTGACCCCTGCCTGCCTATCCAGCTTCTCCCCCACACCCACCCTGTGCCCTAGCCATACTCTAATGTTAGTCATTCATAGTGTTCCATTATTGCTCATGTTTTTGAACCCATGATGTCCTTCCAGAATTCTCTACCTGCTAAATTTCTGATGAGTCTTCAATATGAAGTATAAGTAACAAAATAGAGGTATGTACAGAAGAAGCATCATGTTTGTAAACTGAGAATAGTTCTAAATATCACGGTATTAAGCAAGCTTGCTTGCTTGCTTGCTTCCTTCCTTCCCTCCCTTCTTCCTTCCTTCCCTTCCTTCCCCTGCCCTCCCCTTTGCTTCCCTTCCTTCCTTTCCTCCTCTTTCTTTCCTTCTTCTTCTATTAAAAGGGCACATTAGATTAGATTAGCTCTACCAACACTTTTGAAACTGAGAAGGACCCTGTGGGCCCTCCCAGATACAAAAGCACCTTCATATCCCCTGTTTCTCATTTGTAGAACAAGGCTTTAGTCTCCTAGGCCTTCCCTAGAGTTCCAAAGAGCAGACTCAAGCAGTTACTAATTAGGGAAGTCAGGAAAAACAGAGACAAAGTGAAAGCAGTCAAGCAAGAAAAATAATGCTAGCTTAGACAGTAATAGTTCAGTGATAGAACAGAGTCCTAGTTCCCCCTCAAGGAATGTGTGTAACAGTCTGACACATATCTTTGAGTTGTTCTGCTGGAATTAAGACCCCACCCAGGTGGAGGATGGTGACTACATGCTGATCACAAGCACATAGACTGGTTAGAACCACAAGGTTGATAATTAAGATTCCCGAAACATCACCCTGTTACCACACCACCAGCTACTCAGAAGGAAGTCCATGAGCTGATCACGAACCCTGCAACCCTCACCCCAAATGTTGCCTTAAAAACCCTTCCCTGAAAGCCACTGGGGAGTTCAGGTCTTTTGCTGCCTGTCCGCCTTGCTTGGCACCTGCAATAAACGCTACTTTCCTTTACCACACCCGGTGTCCGTAGATTGGTTTTGCTGCACACGAGCAAGCAGACCCAAGTTTGGTTTGGTAGGGCTTTTAAGACACATTAATCATTCATTAATCTTTGTACTGGGTCTTTGCAAATCATGATCAATCTGTCTGAACTCTGCCTCTCCTTACAGTGTTTGAAAACATCCCCAAACCAATTAACCAGACTGCAAGCTGTGGGTTTGGCTTCCTGAAGAAAGTTCTTTCCAATGGTGAGTGAGATGTCAAGTTTCCTCCACCACACCGAACCTTCCCCTTCCTAGATTCTTGTTCCTGCCCTGGATTATAGTTTTCTCGCTTAAAAATGCTCTAAGAGATCACTTAGGCCTCTTATTTCAGAGCAGTGAGGTGCTCATCGTGGCTCTGGGCTTTCGGGCCCTTGGGGAATGTCTTTCTCTCTTCTCATTCTTGCTTATCCTTTAGGTGAATGCTTATCACCCTTGCAGACCCCACTCAAAATCAGTCCTATTTAGCAAGTCTCCCCAGATCCCTCAAGGATGAATCAGTTGCTTAGTTGTTCTGTTCTCTGTGTGCCCACGGAATTCTGTACCTTTCTTTTCCTTAGCTCTAAGCACACTGTTTTATCATCTAAGCCAGATCAAGAGTCAGGTTAGTCAGGCAGGGTACCAGGTACCATCTGTGATGGGATGAAAATATAGCTAGTTAGAGAAACTTATATTTACCAGAACTGTTTACTAATATGTGATTGGAGGGAGATCTGAGGCCCAGAGAGGTGAAGTAACTTCTGTGCAAATCAAGCTTGTAAGTGGTTGAACTGGGATTTGAATCTGACTCCCAAATCAGTGCTCATGCTGGGTGTTCGCTTGATCATACGTGTTAGATGCTGAGTACCAGGCATTGTGTTAGGCGCTGGGATGTAAAACTTGATCATGGCCGCCCTGGCTCACAGCAGGTAATGGTGGAGCGGAGCCAAACCCCTCATGAGGCTCTCCTGTCCCCTGTGTGATTTCCCCACTAGGAAGCTCCATAGCCAGCTTCCCAGCATCTCCCTCTCCCCAGGAAATGGCAAAACACTTCCTCAGAACAACCCCTTCCCCTGCCCCAAAATCTTTGGCTGTGCCCGCTGTGGAAACCCAGCCAAGGCTGCTGCCAAGTTCATTAATAATTTTGGCTTTCTGGAGGAAGGAGTTGGATTGCTTTGCTCTGCAAATATCAAAACATCCAATTAACACAGCTAATTAGCATCACTAGCAGCAGTCAAAAGAATGGCAATTTAGATGCAGGATTTCAAAGCTTTCCTAGTTGTAGGCCAAGGCAACCCATCTCTTGCTAATGACAAGAGTTCCTCGCTTAGGCAATTCTATAGCAGCCATCAATTAGCCCAGCCACCGGGCAGACTGGCTGCATCCCCGAGTCCTTTGTCTAATCAGAACTGGAGAGACAGAAAAGAGACAGAATAAGGGATGGAGCGAGGAGGGAGGAAGGGGGGAAGTGAGAGGGAGAGAGGGAGAGATACAGAGAGAAATAACACACAAAGACGTAGAAAGTCTCAGAGAGTGAAAGAGAGAGAAACATGAAAGGTGACTTACAGAGAGATAAACAGATAGCAATCATATAGGTACAGAAAAAGTAAAGAAAGAAATGTCCTAAATATAGAAAAGATGACAGAAAGTGTCTGGCCACCGGGAGCTTTGGGAAGACAGCAGGTCACCAGGAAGCCTAGTGTCCTGACCTGTGAACAAGGCTTAGCTGTGAGAGTTCAGATTACAGTCTGGCCAAGTTTGGCTGCTGTGGTGAGACCCAGGAGAGGGCAGTTGAGGATCCCAGAACCAGAGGTTTTTTTCTTCCCTTCTCACACTGAGCATCAGCCTTCCTATGGGTCTGGGTTTCTCCTTAGAAGGTCAGATGTGAGGCCAGTGCTCCTCCATTCGTGTATGTTCTTCTGTGAACTCAGTGGGCCCAACAGCCAGGCCCCCGATCAGCCAGGGGTGCTGCCGTCTCCCTCCAGGAGAGGGGCCAGTGCATCTCTTACTGAGTCCCCCTCAGAAACAGCTTCCGTGTCTTCCTCCTCGCCCCGGCGCTGCCCCTGCCCCTGCCCCGGGTCAGGCCTCAGGGTTGCGTCTCTAGCTTACCGTGACAGCTCTGGCCTCTCCTTGCTGCTGTCCAATCCATTCTTATCACTGTTGCCAGAGTGACTTTTCTAAGATGCGGAGATGACTATGTCCCTCTCTGACTTAAACCCCTTTCTAATGGGTTCCATACTTCCTCTAGCTCAAGTCCAAGCCCATCCAACACAGTATTCAAGGCCTCCCTCTGGGCTCTAGTCCCTGCCGTCTTCTCTGCAGCCCTCTCTTGGCCTGTCTCTCCCACTCCCACCCTACACTCACACTCCAGCCACACCAGAGGACATGCTCCTCCTCCTCCAGTCTGGTCCCCACAACGCCTAACTGATCCCAGCTCTTACTCTGTGCCTTTCTATGTCTGTGCCTTTGCTTATACACATCCCCTGCCTATTAACTTGTTCTTTTTACAGCCTCATCTCTTATCCATCAGGTACGCAAGGGTCACAGACTCAAATATCTTCAGAGCATGGGCCAATCATGTAAATATGTGCAGTGACAGGCGTGAAACACTAGGAGGAGTAGTGGCAGCAAATTGGACAGTGAACGCCGTGCTCCGAGACCCTCAAACTCAACCAACATCAAACCAACCGTTGACCAACACACCAGCCAGCAAACATTCTCCTGGCCAAACCCACCATCTGCAGGAAGGAGTCAGCTATGGGCCACCACTTGGTGACGCTCCATCTGTAACTTAGACACAGAGCTTAGCTTGGCTCACAAGGTCCCCCATGCTCAGACTCTATTTCCATCTCTTCATGTCTCCTGGCATCTGGTGCCCCTGTGCAGGGGCATTTTCACACCCTCCGCAGTCTCCTCTCCTTTGGGTCCTGCCAGGGTATTAACTGTGTGTAAATAGCTGCAAAAAAACACTAACATTTACAGCCACTAGGCCAATCCCATCATATGCTTGGCCCAGGCAAGATGTTATTCATCAGCATTTTAATGAAGCCTAATTACAGCAGATGATGCCTCCCACCAGGTAAGACAATGGTTACAGATGGGAGCAAACCAGGGAATGGCTGCCCTCTCCTGGACCATGCTCCACTGTAGCACCAGAGGGTTAATTCTGGAAGGACTGGATGGCTGTAGGGATGGGAGTCCAGCAGAGGGCCCTGCTCACAGTAAGAAATGACCTCTCTCCCTAGTGCCCACAAAAACACAGTCCAGTGAGTGGAGCTGGGCTTCTAGCTGGGGATTGATTCCAGCCAAGGATCACCATCTCTTCTGAGGTCTCCCCCAGCTGACGTTCTGTCTTTCCAGGTACAACTGGTGACTCTCTATTTCCAGCATTTACCCCTGAGCCAGGCCTCAGTAATAGGTTTTGTTTTTTCTCTTTGCCCCTCCATGGACTCCTCTTTTCTCTCGACAACACTCAGGCACCAGGAGGCCTCCTAGCCCCGCCCTCTACTGCAGTCCAGTGGATAAGAGCGCAGGCTGTGGAGTTGGACAGGGCTGGTCCGCACTCTGACACCCACCTCTACCAGCCATGACCTTGGGAATGTTACTTTCTCTCTGACCTTCAATGTTCTCATAAGTCAAATGAGAATAACCATCTCTGCCCTGTCTTCTTCTCATGGTTCTTTTGAGCTAAAATTATGGAAAATTCCTAGGGCAGTGGCTGCCACTTAGCCAAGTCCCTTCCCTAATTCTGAAACATCACTGAGAAGTCAGTTGGCAGCAGAAATTCCTGGCCCGTGCTGGTGGTTTCTTTCTTGATTGTAGAATGAAGTATGGATTTCACAGTGCTCTCAAATCATACCAAGAGGAAGTGCTCACTGGTCTAGGGTAAACTGACCTGACTCCCCTTCTCTCTCCTCCTATATACACCATCCGCTCTTCTGGTTAATACAGTAAATTCCTCATGCCACTCTCTTGCTCAAGAACCTTCTCTGGTTCCCTGTTGCCTATAAGTTAAAATATCAAATTAGTACTATGGCATTCAAGGATTTCTATGATCTGGTCCCCAAGGACTTTCCAACTTTAGTTCCAAAGTCTCACCATGTATGCACTTGCCGGTTAAGACAGGACAATTTCTATATGCTCAGTTCTACCACTCAGCCTTTACTCAGGATGAGCTGCTCTCCAGAGTGCCTTCCCTGCTTCACTGCTAGACTGTAAATTCCTTCATTAGACTGTGAGGGTGGATGTGATTTTTGTTTTGTTTTGAATCTCAGTATCAACAGAGCTAGACACAATGAAGGCCCTCAATAACCATTTGCTAAAGTGAACTAACAATCAACGCGATGCCCAGGTAAACATTCAAACATTTTTCTGGATGTTTCTGTGAGGACTTTCTGAATGAGATTATCATTTAAATTGGTGAACTCTGAGTAAAGCAGATTACCCTCCATAATGTTGGTAGGCCTCATCCGATCAGTTGAAGGACCGAATGACGCAAAGGACTGACCTCCCTGAGTAAGGAGGGATTCTGCAACCCACAGCCTTTGGACCTGAATTGCAACATTGGCTCTTCCTGAGTCTTTTGGATTTGCCAGCCTGCATAATCACATAAGCCACTTCCTTAAAGTAAATCCCTTTCTATATACACACACATCCTACTGGTTCTGTTTCTCTGGAGAATCCTGACTTATACAATCACTTACTGGCAGTGAACTTCTGTCAAGTTATTTTACCAGGCTGAGCCTTTCTTTTCAAAGCTGGAAAATGAGAATAATTGTTCCTTCTTCGCAGGGTTGTTGTGATGATTTACTGAGACCCAGTCTGTGTATGTGAGAGGCTTGTCAATTGTGAATGACTGCACCTCGCTAAACCTTATCATCAAGGTGCATCCCCTCTAGGAAGGCGTTCCCCGCTGCTCCAGCCCTCTTTACTCTCAGGCACTCCTGAGCTCCAAAAGCAGTCTGCGTCCACACTACACTGTCTCTGTCCTTTCTTTTAGCATCTAAGCATGTGTGATGCCTGCACTGGATGGGAGAAAGAGGGGGTGGGGGCAGGGGGCCCAGTAGAGACACCCAGTACAGACCAGCCTCGTGGCAGCTCGCAAAGCTAGAGCAGAGGCTGCTGTGAAGGATTCAGACACAGTGCTGCAGCAGGCTGGGTCCTGAATTTAAATGCAGCCCATTGCTCTTTGTCTCGACAGGGTAATAAAAAAAAACCCTCAGACAATGTGTTATGGATGCAAAGGTGCAACACTGGCTCTCTGCTCTCTGCCCACATCCGAACGAAGGGAGACATGTCTGGGGCCTGAAAGAGACAGACCTTGAGGGGAAGGACACAGGTCAAAGCAGATAGTGTGACCTCGGCAGGGCAGGGAGGGCCTGGACCCCTGAAGGTCAACCTGTGCTTCCCAATCTTTCATGCTGCGATTCACAGAGAAAGTGATGGTATTTGTTTGCACAGTGAAGGAAGAAGTGAGGGGCTGCCTTTTGCTGGAGCTTACTGGCCCCAGAGGCTGGGCTGATCCAAGCCTTGTGAGGCTGCGTGCGGGCTGAGGTATCTGCACCTTGGTGGGGATCTCTGTGATACACCTTCCCTGATGGCTAGGTGCACAGAAGATGCTGTGGTCCTCACAGGCCAGCCTGATGGAGAGCTCTGCTGGGAAGTCTATTTGGCCCCCTAGCTCCAGTGGGTCTTGGAATTGCTGTCTCTCTCCATGGACTGAGGATCCTGCAAATCTGATCACGTGATCCCTTGCTCAGAATGACTAGCACTTACACGCCTGAGTAGAGCACATAAAACAAGAACCCCACCCCTCTGCTCAGCCCTCTCTCTAAGCATTCCTTCCTGTAATAATTCTGTTTTTGTAAACAACATCCATTTCCACATTCTCTCTTCCCCGAGTCTGCAGGTGTCTGGTTTGACTGATGTAGGATAAACCCGGCCAGAAGTAGGGCTCTACGCTGGCTTGGCTGCAGGCTGCCGGAGGGTCCCCAGTGTTCGTTCTGAGGCTGCATTGAAGTGGCAGTCGCTCCCTGTGACGCGCTCTTCTCCCAGCGGATCACTGGACTAGCCGGTGCCGGGCCAGACTGCGCGGGCACACTGGAGACCTGCACCTGGGTCAGTCCTGTTTGCCTCCCATCCACCGAAGGTGGGCACTAAGATATGCCCAACACCAGTGGGGCAAGGAAGGGGACTCCGCTCACACTGGCACTTGAAGCTGTAGACATTCCCAGCTCTTGAACACAACATGTGGTGTCTCTAGGCCTGGGCCTAGAATAGCCATTGATTGTAATGTCTTCATGTCAACTTCTCCATCAGATTGTACTCTTGGAATACAGGGACCTCTCCTGACCCATTTCTGTGTCCCCAGCCACCCAGTATGGGGCCTGACACACAAGGAGTGTTCAGAACCTCCTCGCTAAACAAATCAGTGAAAAATTGAACAAATGCATGGCCGCTGCCTAGGCACTTTTGGTTTCTGTGTCTTCACCTGCCCATCTACCTGGACCCAGAAGTCTGTGTGTATGCCTTGACCCTGGGCCCACCGGGGTACAGCTCCAAATCCTGCATCTAGGTTCCAGTAGATCTAAGATACAATGAGTAGGCTCCAAGTCCCCGGATCCATCATCCGAACTTATGGCTGTAATCTGAGTTCACAGAATGTCTGAACAGGAAAGGACATTAGACACTCCTTGTCAGCTGCCCCCTTGAGGGAAGATGCAATATCTTATTCATCTTTGATCTCCAGTGCCCAACACAGGACCTGGTACAAAGTGGCTGCTTCATAAAGATTTGATTTTGCATGAATCCCTCTAATGCTTTTATAAATAAGAAAATGAAATGCTTTTAAAAATAAGATAAAATGAAGTCCCTGAGTCACACAGTATATTTTGGTAGTCTGGATTCCAGCCTGGCTCCCCTAACTTCCAGGAGGCCAGGACCCAGTGGACTTTTTCTAAGGCCTTATTTCTTGACACAGAGCTAAGGTTATATGAAGTAGGATGTTCATTACTTTTTTCAAATCTGTCCTAGATCATTGATGGATCCAACATGGATGAGCTCATGTTGCTTTAAAGCCACGAAGGCAAAAGGCAACTGAGGTGGCAGCAGCACAGCAGGCTTTGAAAGCTGACAGACCTTGGGCGAGTCCCTTACGCGCCCTGAGCATCCATCTCCTCCCCGACCTCCTGCTTCAAATGGGGCTCATAATGCCTGTCCTTCAGGGTTGCAGTAAAGACCCATGCTAATGTGTGCCATTTGCCTGGAACATCTTCATCTTAGATGGCCGGTCACTTACAGTGACGTTGTATTTTCAGACTGTGCTTCAAAGCTGGCCTGCAGCACTAGCCATCCCCTTCGGAGCCTGCGTGCCCTTACAGAGACGCCCGACGCCCTGCCATCCTGCTATTTTAATATTCGCAGTGCCACTGCTCACTGTGGAACAGCCACCGACCATAAAGTCTGACATTTTGAAGATGAAAGCGCTTTGAATTAGTCATGCACATGTGAAGTCATTGTTCCTGCTTGCCCTGCTCAGGAATCTGAAAACGACTTTCAGCAGAGCCCAGTAACTTTCCTTCAACAGTCACCTTCTGGTGAGGAGCCACGGAGGGGTGCAGGCCAAGTGAACACCCTCAGTCACTCAGCGCAAAAGCAGAGCAGGGGAGAGATGGTGTGAATCAGCGTATTTGCAGAGGGGGGTCTGCTGCTTCCCCAAGAGCAATGGGGGCTGGAGGGCTGGGGCAGGGTGGGACAAGGCAGGGAAACCCACAGTCGTCTGGATGCGAGCACAGGAGCAGAGCCAGGGCTGAGGGACTACACGGCTCTGGGTTCAGAGCCCGCCTCTGCCCCATACAGGCTGTGTGACCTCAGGTAAGTTCACACCTTGGGCCAACATCTTCTCCGTGCAAGTCAGAAACAGTGACTCTTTCTCATAAGGCTGCTGTGGGAATTAACTAAGCTAACAAGGCACTTAGCACAGTGCCTGGCACACGGCAGGCACTCAGTAAATATTTCCCTTCTCTCAAGAGCTTCCCAACTGCCCACAACGCAGATAGCTTCTCATGGGAGGCACCCTCATGACACCGGTGCTGGCATATGCTGAAGGAGGTCTTAAGTGGCCAGAGGTCACTCCTCCCAACCCGGTCCCTGGGTAGGAGGTTTTCTTAAGAGCTCAAGGCTGGAAAAGGCTTTGTGCTGTTTCACAGTGGCCTGTGCTTTTGTTGTAATCAGCACGAACTGGAAATTAAAATAACTGGCCCACGGACACATGCACCAGAACGTCATGAGGGGCCTCAGGAGATGCCCTTCCTCCCTCACAACTCCCCCCCGGGACACACTGGGAGGAGAGACTCCCCTACCACCCTGCCACCTTCTGGTTGTCCCTTGGCTCAGCTCACAGGTCTGGATCTCACACTCTGTCAAAAATCCACTCTGCCCACTCGGGGAGGCAGAAAAGAGAGACTGTGATCCCTGAAAGACAGTTCTTTCAAGGTGAAGGTCAAGTCCCCACTTTTCTGAAGAGCTTAGTAAACGGTATTTGGATCTGAATTTGAACTGAGTTATGAGGAGAGGAAAGAAGAGGGAGGGAGGGAGAGGGGAGGACTAAAGAAGAAAGGAGAGGAAGGAGGGGACCAGCGAAGCGGGGCTGCAAGGAGACAGGAAGGGAAGGGAGCGCTGAGGCCTCCCGTGGGTGCCCACCACCTGCAGGGCCGCTGCCTCCCGCTGCCTCCTTTAATCCCACCATCAGTTAAGGAGTCCGAGCTCTGAGTTCCCGCTCAAGATAGTGTAAATGGAGAACACCGGAACCCAGTGCAGATTTAGGGGCAAAGCATTTCCTCTGTTTATCTTAAGAGAGGAAGGGAACTAAGGAGGAAGGAGATAGAAAGGAAAAGTGGAGGAGAGGGCAGGAGATGGGAGGGTGGGGGAGAGAACGCAGGAGGAGGTGAGGGAGGGCACAGTAGACACACGGGTGAGCGTGTGTGAGTGTAGGTGTGCGCATGAGAGAGGGAGTCAGGCAGACCAGCACACACAGAGAAGTGGGGAAAGGAGGATGGGAGAGACGGAAGAGGGAAGAAATAGGCGGGAGGAGGGATGACCTTGTGGGAAAGAAATCTGGGAAAGGTGATTGGATGTGGCCCTCCCTCCATCACCCACCCCCCTGCAAGGTGGCTCAGGCCCCCCAGAGCTCAGACCCCAGCCCAGACAAAGGACTTGGCCGCCTCCTAACCCTCTGTGGAGATGAAGATAGATGCTTAAAGGCAGCCATGCACCCTGGGGGCCAGGAGAGGGCACTTCAACCTCAGACAACAGCCACGGAGTAGGAGCTGGTGGTCCCCGCAAGGCAGGCGGCAAGAGACTGAAAGGGGGAGGGGAGGGGAGGGGAGGCCAGGCTCTTGCTCAGGTCAGGGGTTATCTGCACCTCTGGGGTTGAGCCAGGTCTCTGTACATACACATCCCTGCAGATGCAGGATGGGCCATGAGCTGGTCTGGGTCCCCTTTGGCTGCCTCTGCACCCACCCAGCCTCCTCTGGCCCTGCCCCTGCTCTACCTATTCCAGATTTCCGTCCTGAGGAGCATCAGGCCTCCAGCTTCTCATCAACCCCACCTCCCCGCCCCACCCCCGTGCTCTGCTATACACCCAAAATCATCCCTTCCTTGAGTACAGGGCAGACTACATTTCAAAAGCATTTTTTACATGCTCTGCTATTTGATCTGCACAACCATTCACAGGGTGGGCAACAACACGGAGAGTGGGAAACAGAGGCACCAGGACAGAGCATCAGTTGTCCGTGATTCCTTAAAAACAAAACAAAACAAAAACACCTTCCATGATGAGGGTCCAAGTATGTTAAGCCTTACTGTGACATGTTTCCTCAACACCAGGATTAAGGAGGACGTACACAGGTTGTCTCCGAGTACCAAATACCCAGCCTTGTCCACAGGCTGTCTTAGCCTCAGCCACACATGCTGACCACAGACTGAGCATTAGTGGCTTTGTCCTGGTGAAAAGTTTTGAACCCTGCACATGAGTACAGATAATGGAGTCTGACTCTACTGGGACATCGGAGCACTCCAAACACATTTTTAAGAGGATTGCTATTTAAGAATCTTAGGAACTCCTTGTTTGAAATTTGTAGATAACTGACAGGCATATGTAGAACAGACAAACAAGATCATACTGTAGAGCACAGGGAAATACATACACGATCTTGTGGTGGCTCACAGCGAAGAAGAATGCAACGATGAATATATGTATGTTCATGTATAACTGAAAAATTGTGCTCTACACTGGAAATTGACACAACATTGTCAAATGTTAAAAAAAAAGGTTGAAAAATAAAATGTTAAAAAATAAAAAAGAATCTTAGGAACTCCTTAAGAATCTTAAGCACCCTTCATGAAAGTCTCCACGAAACCTCCAGACTGCACTGATGTCATCTCTTCTGAGCTGGCCCCAAAGTTCACCCAATTCAGTACTTGACTAGAAACAGTAACAATAACAATAACATGAGTGCCTGCCATGTTCCAGGTACTCTATTAGGCACCCGAAGAAAACTTTTTTTATGTTTCCATCTACTTGAAACAGCCCTATGAGGTAAGTAGCACAATCACCATTGCTACAGGTGCGCAAAGTGAGGCTCCGAGATTAGGTCTCTTGCCCAAGGTCACATCACTAGTAAATAGCAGAGCCAAGGTCTGTACCCGGGCCAGCCCGGCTCCAAAGCCCAGGCTCTTCTCATCCTCTTCTCATGAGGGGATGATAGCATCTGTTAGGTACATCTCAGCTACCATTAGCTCCTCAACCACATGACTGGTTTCTCCAAACACAGTGTCTGCTAGTGGGGCAACCAGATTTGGATTTGACATCAGAAGAAAATGCAGGCATGTGGGAGGGTACTGCTCCACCACCCACAGACCGTGCCACCGGAGCAGGCTTCCTCTGTCCGACTCTGCTCCCATACTTTTGGTGCTGGGGACAGGTCATGGCTTAGGATAGGCACTCAGGGATGATACGCACCCCCTTGTTTATAAAAGATAGATAATAATGCTCATCTCTCTAGATTGTTGTAGGGATCAAACAAGATGATGGCTCTGAATGCACTTGATACAATGATAAGGGCTATTCACTGCCTGATGGTCCACTCACAGCTTAGCATTCTGTAGGAGATTCTGGAAATACCATCAGTGTATTTTGCTTTGAACTGAAATCCAAGCATCTTCGGTCTCCTTGCTCGTCTCCACTGACTCACGGCAAAATCTGCATCAATTCTGAGAGCAGTGGTCCTGACCTCCTCCTCCTCTGAGTTCCACCGTTCGTCCTCTCGGCCACAGCTCCCACCTCCTGCCTCTTGAGACACATCAACACGCCAGGCACGGCCACAGCCTCAGCTAAAGGCCATTGTCTCAGACAGGGTTGGCAGCTGCCTCCTCTTATTGGCAGGACATTTATCATCTTGAGGAAAATATTGACGGATAAGAAACCCAGACAGGCGACATGTCCCACCCGGGCAGGCAGCCTGCTGCTTGCGAAGTGAGACTTGAGGTGCTGGTTCCAGGTCTTTCTGGAAGAAAGGGAGGGTTCATGGACCTGTAGCAAATGGCCTGTACCCTCGGGGGGTTGACAAAATCCTAGGGATTTTGTGTCCAGTACATAGATGTTCCATAAATGTGAGTCAGACTCAAGCTCAATAGACCCTTAAATGAGGCCTGGAGGATGGAGGCCCCTTGTCCAAACATTTCATTTCACAGATGGGAAAGTGGGACCCAGGGAAGGCTAGCGATTTGCTCAGGATCACACAGCAAGTCAGTGGCAAAGCGGGATGAGCAAAGCTGTGGGTCATGAGTCTCACATCAGAACACTGTCCATCACACACTGATGTCAGTAAGAGAGATCCTCAAACCTCTGGTCAGACGGGATGATCTGAGAAACTGGAAGGCTTGGTTCTCTTGGGCAATCAGGAAAAGGGGCATCCTTCAACTTACTCTCAGAGCCAGTCTCCATGGAGCACATCCTTTTAAAGATGAAAAGAGTGGGAAGAAGGCAGGTGGGGGAGCGTCACTCGGTGAGGTGGTGCGCGTTTGTCCGCTGCGCTCCCCCATCTCCAGCTGACCATCCCCCGGCCCCCGCTGCTACGGTGCAGATAACCGGTCCTTCGACGACTGGCTCCCACGGCCCTCTCCAGCCTCACTGCCTCTCACTCCCCAACTTGCCCCCCAAGGCCCAGACTTGTCCAAAGGAGGGCAGCCACTCTCTCAGAGCTCCGGACTCTGCACACGCTGCCCTCTCTGCACGGCCCTTCCAGGTCGGTGCTCCTTCCACCACCTGCCGTGCCCGCCTGTGTCACAGCACTGTCCTGCAGTCACCCTCCTGCCTGACCCCTCACCGCACTGGGAACTTCTCCCGGCAGAGGCCACGGCCACTCATCTCTCCAGCCCCAGAACCCAGGCCAGGTCTTGGTGCATAATAATGCTCAGTAAGTGTGGGCCTGTTGTTAACTCCCACATGCACGTTCCAACCAGAGAGGCCTCCCTTGGGCGCTTGTTCTGACCTCTAGGGCCACAGAGAGCAGATCTACTCCCTCTGCTCTCCCTCCAGGATGCTCTTTAGCGACTGACCAAAGCAAAGCCTCCAAATGTCTTCTTACCAAAGAGAACATCCCCAGTTCCTTGACCGGTTCCTCACAGGCCGCAGTGTTGGGTAGGGTGACCAGCCTTCCTGGTCTGCCCAAGACGGTCCTGGTTTTAGCACTGCAAGTCCCCTGTCCCAGAGATCCCTCAGTTCAGGCAAACCTGCACAGGTGGTAAACCTAGTTTTGTTTTCCCTTCACATTCTAGCGCTTCAGAGGCCATGCACCATTTTCTCAATGTCCTGAATGAAAGGGGAGGCCAGAAATGAACAGAGGAGTCCAAGGATTGATGACACATCAGGGCAGAGAAAGGCCAGCACTTCCTTGCTCCCAACATCAACCGCTGTTAATGCAGCCAGTCAGCATCAGTTTTGGCCAGAGGACAGTGTGTGGCGGATGTGGGGTTGATACATCTGCCTTGTGGACTCATGGCGCTTCACAGTGTCAATTAAGATGCCTAAATCACTTTACCACACAGGCAACCCGATTCCCCCAGATCACTATTTCCAAAGCTGCTTTTGTTTTATTTGTTTAACTGTAAAGACAGTAATCATTCAATACCTTTGTTCCTAATACTGCCTAAGCCGTCCAAATGTTCCAGCCATTTACCCATTCAACAATTACCTAGTAAACATCTACCCTATTCAGCACCTCCAGTGTGGCAGACAGTCTCTCTCAATGTCCTTTAGGCTGGTCAAAGGCCCAAATCTGTACCTGCTTGGAACAGACTTTGGGTAAAATCCTTCTACTTTGGGGCCTCTCCCCACATCCGTACAACAAAAGGATGGGAACAAAACTAAGTGTGTGTGTAAGTGTGCAAGTGACCATGAATGTAAAGCAATGGGTTCAAGTTACTTAAGAACCAGCCAGGATTTCTCTGACCGTCAGCTAACAGCCATAATCCTGAAACAATATCAACTCTTTTTTTTTTGTCATCAACTTGGTTTCCATGGAGCCTTGCAGCACTGCTAGTGAAGGCTGACAGTTATCACCATAAAGCAACTTTACAACTTTGTAATTTGTAGCTCTCTGCTGTCAGTAATATTAACAGCATTTCGAATTATGGCTATAAACTTGACAACAGCAGATAAAAGCCTTAGAAACCTCATTTAGGGGGATGAGGGAGGCTGGGGGAAGGTAATGACATTTTGGTTTTCCAGGCCTGATCAGAAGGCACACTTCCGTCTGGAGGTGGGAGGCAGCAGGGTTCACACAGAACGAGGCAGCTCAGCCTGCACCACAGAGACAGGGTCTGGGTGGCTGGAGATTACAGATGGGTCAAGGCTGGGTGCAGGGGTGACAGAAAGTGGGGCTATAGCACAGGCAAGAGCTGGCCGACGGGTCCCAACCTCTGGGGGTGGTTGTCCTACAGTAAATGGAAGGAACTTGGGCCAACTGCAGAGCAGGGAGGAAGGTAAGACAGGCTGAATTGAAACGGCAGCCCTGGGCACGCTACCTGACTTTTCTGGGCTTTACTCTCCCCACATGTAAAGTGGAGGTTCTTGTCTCAAAGGCCAAAAATCAAATGATTCTTTCTGTATCTATCTATTTGTCTGTCTGTCTGTCTGTCTCTCTAATGATTTGGAAATGAACTTGAAGATCATATCATTTCATCTTCTAATCTAAAGATAGGAAAAATCTGGACCCAGAATGGGGAAGTGAACTCCCAAACCTACATGGCAAGTTGGAGGCAAAGCCGATCCTCTCATGTAGGGACCCTAACCCGCCTCACGAAGCGCTTCTCAGCATGATTATTTTTACCATCACTACTACTGCTATGAGTCATTCATCCCTTCAGCCGGGCATTCGCTAAGCATTCACATTTAGAGACCAAATTCTAGTCCATGTCTGCAAGGAGGAGAAACAAAATCCAGCTGGCCTCAATCCAGTTTGGTCTTCTGTTCCCAGAGCCCGCTGGCTGAAGCATCTTTTGTTTATGAATCTTAACAGAGGCTTGGCCTTGGGTATCACAAACAGGAACTGGAAAGTACCAAGGTAGCTTTACATGCCGTCCAACAGGCCAGACCTGACTGCTTCCAGATCTTCTGCCTAAAAAGTGACGCCTCCTCCCCAAGAAAGAAAATCCAGGCGGTACCCTCCTCAGCCCCTCTTCACTGTCCCGGCACACACACACAGTCTGATAGTCCACCACATCACCCGTTGTCCTAGTAGTGAGCCAGCCAGCAGATGCTGGTGAGGCCAGCTTCCATGTCATTTGGTCATTTACAGTCACCGAGGGTCTCCCTAGTACCAGGCTTTAGCCTGAGAGGCCACACGGCAGAAGGCCGTCCTGGAGCTGGGATCCCGACTCCCAGCCCAGCATTCTTTTCACCAGCTCAAGGGAAAGCCCACCTTGACTGTGACACCAAGAGAACTGCTTCCTTCACTCTGACTCTACAGGAGCGTGTAGAAACACCTGCTGTGAGCTGTCCGAAGCCCGGGCCTCTCCCCAGGACTGCAGGCCCGTAGAGCCATCTGCCTACCAAACTTCTCCATTTGTGTGTCACGTGAGCCCCCACACTTAACACATCACAGACAGAGCTCTCCAACCCCTTTCTCCCATAGTCTGTATTTAAGTGATTGGCCCCACCATCCACCATGTTGTTCAAGTCAAGAAACTGGGCACCTTCCTGGACCTCTTCCTTTCCCCCCACAGCCAAGCTATCACCCCAGATACTCAGTCCTACCTGTCAGATGTTACAGCATGTTATTAAAATGGAACTGTGTCAGTCTTGGTTTTAGCTGAGATCCCAGGTCTGTAGGTACCTCATTTCAAAGTGAGGTATAAAACTACCAGGCAGGGCTTGTAAAAGGAAACAAGAAAAACAGTTTTGCAAACTTTGGCTCTCGTTCAGACAAGAGGGCCACTGCAGGGGAGCAGCGCCCCAGCGGAGGGGAACCACCAGATCGCCAGGGCCTGAGGGAGAACCCGTAAACAGCCAGCCTGAGCAGACGCCCTTGCCCACATCCGCAGCTCCCCAGCCCCGGGGCAGGACGCTCACACGGAATTGCCCTGGCCCTCTCAGGGAGCACCAGTGACCCGAGGCCTTTCCTACGCTTTCCTTCTCTCCCTCATCCTGCTCCTCCTTGGAGGGGTAAACGTGGGGTTAGTCAGATGGGAGAAAGGGCTGGAAGACAAGTCAGGGAAACAGAAGTCACCTTGAGCAGCCTGTTTGAGACAGGCCTGGGCTAGAGGATGGGGAGGTTTCACTTGGAAGAGATTTGATGGCTTTGATTGGACCAGACACAAATCATTGCCGAACTGAGACTGTCTTGTGACCAGAATTAATTAGAACACGTTGAATTTCTGAGAGTGACTGCAAAGTCCTGGGGTCTGCCGGAGCTGTTACACCTCTAGATCTGGATGCAGAATCTGTATGCATCTATCTGTAGGGTCAATGGGGGGCAAACAAAGTTTGTAATTGTGCCCTGTGAGTACAGCTTGTTCAAGGTACCTGTTACATAGTTCACAAACCCTTCTCCTTCTATTCATGGATTGGCTCTGCCAATACTTATCTATCACCTGCTGCTTCTGCCCAACCCCAACCTCCTTCCAATACTTTGGACACGCACCCTCTCTCCGGCATCTGGGTCTCTCCTGTATGTCTCCCGCTGCCAGGAAGGCAGTTCCACCCTTCTTCTCCCACCCGCATCCCATCCATCCCGGACGTCTGAGGCTAGTTTCTTTTCCTCCAGGAAGTCTTTCTTCCTTCTCCCTCCCCACCATTCCTGCAGGGTTAGATGGCACCCATGTGCTTCCCCAGGCAGCCGTGCAACCCTTTGCCAGAGCATCTATCCCTCTGTGCTGCTGTTCTATTCACCTCTCTCCTTCCTCTCAAAACTGTCTCCTTCTCCAAGGCAGAAGCCATGCCTTATTCATCTGCCTATCTCTAGTGTCTAATGACAAGGATGAATAAACAAACAGTATCTTTGATGTCTGCTGTATGTTTCAGAGGACCTAGTGCGAGGCGTATAGTAAGCTCTGAACTGAGACCAAGACAACTGAATTCTGAATCTCTGCATTTTCTCTTGGCCACACCAACATTCCCTTCTTCTTGAGCCAGTGTCTTCTGATTTCAGCTATAAGCCTGTGTAGAAATCCATCTGCTTAGCACCCAAGGTCTCTATTCCCAAAGTTTTTCTCATCCATTATGTCAAAGAGCTATTTCCTTTTGGCTTGTAACCAGACCATAAACAAAGGCCAGAGAAACTCTAGGTTATTTTATGGTTCCAGTTTAGCCTCTCTCTCTCTCTCTTTTTTAAAATTGTTTGAATAGAGCATATTTATCTCTTGGCAGGCCAGTAAAATGTAAATAAGGTTTGCAGAAGAATGATCCAAAATTCTCAGGAATTTATCATTTCACAACAACAAAAACAACAAACCACAGGAAGGAAAGGCCAGGGAACTAATATTTACTGGCACTGAGTATGTGCCCACTGACTTATGCACTTTCTCCATGTTACTCTCAAAACAACCCTGTAAAGGAGATAATCATTATCCTCACTTTCCAGATGAAGAAACTGAGGTTCAGAGTGGTTAAAGAACTGGGTTAGGATGACGCAAAGCAGAGCTCAGACCCCCGAGTCTGACCCAGAACTGCACTCTTGCCACGGCCGGAACAGAGACCACCAGCCAGGGCAGCGGCCCCTGAGGATGGCTTCCTCCAAGACTGTTGAGGGTTATTAGTCTTCCTCCCAGTTAAGGAACTCTGCACGTTTACTCACAGTTTTGCATAAATTTTAGACAGTTCATAGGCTCTTCTAGAAGCCCATCCATAAACCTCTCAATTAAGAACCCTCTGTCTGAAAGAATACAAGCAGCTACTGGCGTGGCTTTCAGCTGTCTAGGACACTTTTGTACTGATTTTCCCATTACATGGAAACTCTTCTGCTCACAGAATCACTCAATCTTAGGACTCACACATGACACAACTGTGGGTTCTTGGTATCATAAATTCACCAAAGCATGGAATTATAAACTTTTAGAATAATCTTAGAATATCAGAGCTGGAAGGGACCAGAACAGAGACAAGTCCACGCCTAATTTCATTCCGCAGCTCTGACAGGCAGGAAGACACTGAGCCTAAGAGCAGGGATAGGCCTGCTTGAGGCTTCCCAGTAATGATGATGACCCTCAGTCTCTGGCTTCAAAGACAGATCATTGGGTTGAAGAATCAACCAGTAGAAGGAAAGTCACGCAGCCTGCCTGGGGCTCAGAAAAGTGGGGACGGAGGAACATTCGTTGAGTAACTTTCATGTGTCAGACACTGCCAGAGGACTGGAGATATACTGCACCATTTCACTCCCCCATTATTATTTTTATTCTACAAATGGGGAAACAGGCTCAGCGTGGTGAGACAACCAGCCCAAGGTCAGTGGCAAGCATCAGTGACTGGGCCCTGATGTCCTGCAGGAGGAGGGTCAGAGAGCAAGACTCTGGTAATGTTCAGCTGGTGCTTTTCCAGGGCGAAGAATTAAACTGGCAGGTGCATATCTTCTGGAGGGTGTGGAGGTGGACACTACCGTGGGCCTGGGTGACAGGTCCCTCAGGACTCCCCGCCTCCCCCAGGCCTGCCCTGCTCGTACGCTCACCCGGCATCCTCTACGTAACTACTCTGGCCTCTGTGGACCCTGATGCTGGGGAGGGGCTGTTCTGGATGACCAACACATACACACAAAACCTCACGTGGGAACTGCACACACTCACTCAGCGTGTGAACCAGCTGGTGTTCTGAGGTCAAGGTCCTCAATTGCGGTGACCCCACAAGGCCCTGTGCCCCATGAACCCGCCCGACGCAGCTACTGGCCTCTTGCTCTAACAGCCCTAGCTGCCTTCTTTAACATAAACACAGGTCCTCACTCATAGTCATAGAAACCTTTTTGCTGTTTTAACCAGTAGTCACTTAATATTTAAATTTTATGGTGCACACTCATATACACGATTTCATTTAACCTCAGTAAGGTTAGGTGCTAGTAGATCCTCCTGTTACAGATGAGGACACGAGCACAGTGACATTATGTATCTTGCCTAGGGTGACACACTCAGTAAGTGGCTGAGCCAGGATTCAAACCCAGATTTGTTTGAATCAAAAGTCAGCCCTCTCTGCATAACATCGTCCTTTTTCAAGAGTACCTCTATTCAATTCCCACAGCAGGGGTTGGGAAAGCTGGAAGGTTCTTGATGCCTCTGTGAAGGTGACGAAGCTCACCTGGGGGAGGTGAGAGGACTTGCTGAAGGGCGCTGTCCGGGACGATGCTGGCCCTGTCGTCAGATGCCAGTCTCCTGACTCCCAGTCTAGAGGACATTTCCTCCCAGACCATATTGCCATTCCCATCAGGCCATGTCATTTCTTTTTCTGATTGGGACATGGAGCCAGCAGCCAATAAAGATCACAGTCTATCTGCCTGAAGTCTCCCTCTGTTATGAGATTTTTTTAAAAAATGAATTTCAAATAAGAACCAGGTTAAATCACCCTCATGCGTTTTGAATTCGGCCGAACTTCCCTGGAGAAACTCCAGGTTTCTCTTCTTGTTCCCTGGATGGCAGAACAAGACAGGGCGGCTGCAACAGCACGGCAGTCTGCTCAGCTCGCAGACAGCCTCGCTACTGACCGCCCTGAACTCCTGCCAATCACTCGCTCCTGGTCCCCACCGACACCCCCATCCGACCACGTACCACGTCTTCTCAGTGCCACATTCTAAATATTCCACAGCACCACCCAGTCTAGGCCTGAATCATCCTCCATTTGGATTGTCATAACAGCCTCCTAGCACGTCTCTGCCTGCAGTCGTGGCCCCTCCCATCTCTCCATCCCACTGCAGCCAGAGGGGCTTCCAACGTGATTTAAAACCTTTCTACTGCTCTCCATGGCCTTCATGTTCCTTCCAGTTCCAGTTCCTAACAGGCTGCCATTTTGGTCTCATCTCCTTCACCTGAAGTCCTCTAGCCACACCGGACCCCTGACAGCTCCTACCGCCCACCTGCTTCCTCCCTTCTCTGTCTGCAGTGCCCTCCCTCAGACAACCTACCCCAAGCAATCTAATTTCTACTCAATCTTAAAGACTTAGCTTGGATGTCACTTCCACTGGGAGGCCTTCCCTGACTTCCTGAAGCTGTGAGTGAGTCTCTGCCTATTCCCCCGTGCAGACATTTTTGTCTTCAGTACGTTCACTGCTACGCCCCCTGTGCCTGGACCTTCACCTGGCTTGTGGCAGACATTCCACATGTTTTTTAAGTGAAAGTTTCCCATGGCTCTCTGGAATTCCTCCACCACAGAACTTGCCACGCAGATTACAACCGCCTCTTTCCTTTTCTGTCTCCCCAAGTAGACTGAAAGCTCTGTTCGTCAGAGACCGTGCCTTCCTGTTCAGTGTTTCACCCCAGTGCCTAGCAGGATTCTTGGCATGTGCTAATGGTGTCTTTACTTTTGATGAATGAGGATTGGGTGTTGCGGGGAGGAAACCTGCGCCCGGGCCAACGAAGGGGCATTTTACCAAGAAACACATCTGCTTTCCACACAGAGCATGTTGGAGGTGCTGAGATAGGGCAGGAGGACCACTCAAATTTGCATCAGAATCATTAGCCACAAACTACTGCAGGCCACCTCTGGAGGGACCCTCGTCTCAACGTGACAAGTCACGTGTGGAATCCCTTTGGCGCACACGCTCAAACTCTTCTTCCAGGCAACTCTCTCTCTCCTTTGCCATGGTATCAGGGGACAGCTAAGCAGGGGCAGTGTGGACTGTGATCTATGTGTGGATCACAGGAGTGAGTGGATCCTGGAGAAGTCACAGACAACGCATCATCTAGCACATGTGTGTGCGCGCGTGTGCGTGTGCGCACGCAGCGGGGCAGTGTGGCGCATAGAGGTGGCCAGGTCTCTGGAAACCAAGGGTCCTCTGCCTCAGGGCAGAGCCTACGCCCTTGGCCTTGGGAGCCAGGGAGTTACTGAAGCAGAATTCAAGATGACTGTCCCCGTCTTGGTGACTATAGGGATGGGACTCTCTTAGTTCTTATCACGATCTCTCTGGTGTTCTACTAGATCTGGAACAGTGGTCTGACACCTGGTCTACCTACAGCCAGCACCCTGCCCCCATGTTCCCAGCTAGGTCACTGGACCCTCAAGGGCCACTAGGGTGCAACTGACTCTGTGGACTAGTGCTAAGTCATGTCGCAACCACGAAAGAAGTTTTCCCGCACAGAGTGTGGTAAGAACTCTTTAAACACTCCCCAAGGGTTGAAAAAGGTTGCAAGACCCCTCTACATCCGAGGAGAGAGAGTTTGTATAGAGAAGGAGCTAATATCATCTTTTTCCTTTCTTCTCCATCAACCATAATTCTTTCTCTGAGAAAACCAAGTGTTCAGAAAGGAGAAGCAGGTCAACACAAAAAACAAAAGGGTAAAGAAAAGCAGAAACTATCACAATCTGTCACAACCCTCATGTAGTGGCCTTGAAGTGAAAATCAACACTCAGGAAACAAGAATTACTAAACAATCCCTAAAAAATCAAGCAAGCTAGGAAGTGACCTCTAATTTCATCATGACAGGCTTGGGGTTTTCAGGGACACTTTCTGAGGAAGCCAAGAGGAAAAGTAAATTGGCAGAGGGAACACAAAGGCAGAGAGAAAGATGCAGAGAGGATGAGAGGGAGGCTGAGGAGAGAGAAAGGAAAGGAGGGTGGGAAGAGGAGGGAAGACAGAGAGCAGGAGGGGGAAGAACACATACCATGAAGTAAGGAGAGGAAAACACAAGACAGGACTGAAGGGAGAGTCAGAAAGATGGGGGACAAGAGGGGAGCAAACAAGCAAAGGAAAAACAGCGAGCCAAGGGAAGAGGAAATGAGGGAGCAAGAACACAGAAATGTGTCCAGGGTGAGAAGGAGGAGTCAAGACCATCACGGTCTTTCTCAGCAGCCCCAGGGATGGTCATCTGACCCTGTACTTACATACCTCACATGACGGGAGGCTCACTCCCTCATGAGGGGGTGGAGGGGAGAGAGAGATGGGAGCAGCACAAGGGACAGGTAGGCCAGGGGTCCAGGTGCCTGAGGGAGACCTGAGACATAGCAGAGGCAGATATGGGAGGGGGATGTCCTCTAGGAGGGTGGGGGGCAAACAGGACAATCCAAAGACAACACCAGCAGAACCAGCCATGTCCATCCTCACCCCAGACGCTCAGCCTCACCTGTGCGGGAGATCAAATTCCTGATGTGCCTAGTAAATCCTCGTGGAGCTGGGTACGCTTGGCTGGACGCGGGCTGGGTGGTGGGGGTGGGGGACCTGCCAAGGATACAGGCTTCCTCTGTGTAGGGCACAGCAGCCGTGGTGCCACCGATGATGTAGCTGTAGAAGGAAACCTCCAGGGTGTAGCAGTAGGAGGTGTGGTCCAGCAGCCCACCCAGGAAGCGACGGCCAGTTCCTGCCTTCACAGCATCCCTGTTAAAGGACGTGCTGGACTGTGAAAGACAAAGAAGGGAGGAGAGAATCAGGGCTGGGCGCCTGCTGGCTACGGGACCTCGAGCAAGTCTTACAGCACCTCTGGGTCTCAGCTTCCTCATCTCAAAAGTGGGACATGAATCCCACATCACATGATGATTATAAGGACTGACTGAACAAACGAACAAGTAAACGAAAGCGTCCGGCACAGTTCTGAGGGCACAGTAACTACCACTTGACAAATGTTTGTGGCAGTTTGAATGGGGACAGATAAGGAAAAGCAGACAGAAGATAAGCAGCAATTGTGTTATAACGACGATCAGGACTGAAATTTGGGCACCGTTTTTGAGTTTATAATATTGTTTCCTGTGTAGTATCTCATTTAGGCCTCACAATAACGCCTTGATGTAGGTATCATAATGCTGCCCCCCTAAAGCGTGGAGATGGAGGCTCACAGAAAGGGATACGCACAGATCTGGACCAGGACTAAGAGACACCAGACACCCCAAGATTCCAGCACACAAAGCCCCTCCTCCCTGAGGGACGGCTGAACTCATGTTCAGCATCTTGGCTGCTTCTTCCCCGGGGACTCAACTACACCCATCGCAGTAGTTACAGAAAGAGCCAGCAGCTCAGCATCTCAAAAATACGTGAGATGTTAGCCAACTTGCCTTATTTGTCTTAGCCTGTTTTCTCATCTGTAAAGTGGAGATAATAGTTACATCTCTTTCACAGATTGTTGGGGGGCAGTTCACTTGAGGTTAAAAGGGCTTCCTGTGCTAACTCGCGGAGATCTAAGTAAACAAAGAGCCTGGTTTCAATAAGAGAAGGCATGTCCTGTTCAGCAGGACATAAGACAAGAAGGAAAAGAGGGAGAGGAAGGGGGAGAAAGAAAACAGCGAAACAAGCCAGATATATAGAGAGACACTGAAAGAAAGAGCTCTGTGTGTGTGTGTTTGTGTGTGTGTGTGTGTGTGTGTGAATTTGAGGTAGAGGAAAGGACCAGAAGATCAGAGTGTCAGATCCGAAAGGACCATTGAAGTCCATGTAATGAAATCCAGCTCCTTCATTCTAGAGTTGGGTACTGAGGACCAGAGACGAAGGGAGACAGGTTAGACTAGGACAGATGACCTTGACCCCAGCCCTGAGCTCTTATGGAGGCTGCAGTGCTGGACTAGCATCAGGCAAGGCCAGAAATAAAGCTCCCAGGCTGTGCCCCTTTTGTAGGAAACCTCACTCTTGGGGGTCTCTGTGGCCTGTGGCCCAGCCCTGGAGAACCAGTCTCCCAGGCTCTCCCCAAGGGGACCACAGTCTGCTCTGAAATCAGAGTGGTTTCAAAACGACAAGGGCTGGTCATCCTACAGAGACTCCAACAGAAACAAGTGTTTATCCCCGAGCAGCAAATGAGGAGCCAAATCGTTCTACCTGCTTCAGATGCTGAGTGACCTTGCTCTCAATACTCAACTTCTCTGGGCCATAAGTGTCTCCTTGGTCTAAAGAGTAGATTGGGCTAAATAATCTCCCAGTACCTTTCCTGGTTTGGCATTCAAAGGTTCTAGCATTCAGAGTACATTTTACCTCATGGAAAAATCCATCATCTCTACTCACGTCCAGGCCTGAAGCCACGGGCGGGCAAGTTTGCAGCTCATCAACTTCAAAAATTGCTCTGACCTTCGTGGGCCTCTCCTCCTCTGGCCACATGGAAATAACAGGCCTCAGAGATTTCGACTCCAAACAAGGGAAAATGCACAAAAAGCCTTCCCCATGTCCCAGTACCACAGGCTGATTCCCCTCCCTGTCTTCCCCGCCCTTTTCCAACATTACTTTTTGCTGCAAAGTATTCTAACGGCCAGGCCGCAGCCTCTCCAACCCGTCTAGGAGTGTGAGGGGTAGCGACAGCAGTCTCTCAAGTCTGCTGAGGCCTTTACTGCCTGCAGAGTACTTTCATATCTATTACTGCATTCACCCTCCCAGGAAGTTACGCACAGGCAAGGCAGAAAATAACCACCCACAAATGACTGACAAAGAAATTGAGGCCTGGAAAGGGCGATGGAGGAGGAGAATGGTGGGCGATGACCCCCTCCAGCAGGCATGTTAGGCTCCTACTGAAAGAACGAAGGTCAGAGGTCCCTGAAAGCAGACCCTCGGGGGCCTGGCGCTGGGAGGTGCTCAGAGAGCTTCTTCCCTTGTTAACGCTGGAGTCAGATCAACTAAACGAATGCCAGCTCCGCAGACAAACCAAGCACTATCTTTTCAAAGAGTCTCCCCCTCGATGGGCGATGGGCTGCTTGCAGGCACGGGCTCAGCTTGTCGTCTCCACCTTTATCACCCACGCGAGACCCGGCTCAGGGTAGGTGCTTCGTGGATGTTAAACCAAGCTGGGCCAAGTGAGGAGAAAGACAGGGAGGCGATGGGAGGGAGAGAGCCGGGTTGCGGACAGAGGGTGGGGGCTGCTGGGGCTGGCTGACGGAGAACTCGACTCACGTAGGAGAAGTCCTCGGCATTCTGGCAGAGGAGCTTGGGGAAGACGGCCTGTCTCTGGAACCGCTCCTCATCCTCAAAGATGTTGCCGTACATGAAGCCGTTCATCATGGTGGAGTGGGCGTGGATGTCAATGTAAAACTCCAGGCTTGTTTTCTGTTGAGAGCAAGGACAACAAGTGAGAAGTCGGGGCCACAGAGTTTGTCTTAAATATGCGTGCACACACAGACACACACAGACACAGACACAGACACACGCACACATTTCCTTTTGAGCTAGCCCTGTGGGTCCTCAGATTTAGCGACTGTTCGCAATGGGATTGGAGGGGTTGAGACCTTACTTCTAACACCATCTGCCTTCAGGGTCTAAGAGCTCTAAGAGCAGGGCCATTCGCAGCCCTCTTAAGAGGTCTGCTGAAGAAGTGATGTTACTTAGAACAGTTAATACATTAAAGACTAAAGGCATTAGCAGAATGTGTTTCTCTGATTAGTGAGAAATGCTTTCAGGTAACACCGTTGTATTTACACTGGGCCAGCTAAGGTTTTGCTGCACTTAGGCCACATCCAGCTGGGGAGTCTGGGGTAGACCGTGTACTCACTTTAAAATTTTTATTTGAAAAAAATGGGTATTTTAATTCCAGCCTCGGCAATAGTAATTACTACTGTTCACCGCGTAGTAGATGCATGACGGATACCATTCTGGGAGCTGTGTATATGACACCTTTGCTCATTCTTTTATTTAACCTCTTTTCATGTTGCCACACCTACTTCCCAATCATATAAAAATAGTATATGGAAAAAAATAACCTTGTAATCTGCACAGATGATTGTGACTAGTCCTTCTCTGTTCTCTGCACACACGTGTTAAGACACTCCCTAGCCAGATGCGGTATTATTTATTAACCTTCTCATCTATAGGCTCCTTGAAAGTAGGGGGATTGTCCGTGAAGAGCCCCACACTTCTGTGAAGGATGCTCAGTAGCTGGATGCAGAATGACTGAATAAATGACCCAGAGGGATTACACCAAACACCATAATGGACTGGCAGGAATTGGGAATTTTCAGGCCCTTGGAATGTCACTGTCCCTCAAATCTGACTTTCTCTTCCCATATATCAGCCCAATTTATATCTATTAATGCTTTCTGAGAGTAACAGGGGCCCCTAGTGGGACTGAAACCCAGGTCTCCTGACCCCTTGCACGGTTAACGTATCACCATCAATGGCCAACATTAGATACAGTCAAGGCAAAACTTAGCCACCTTTCCATCTGCTTTCAAGTGTGTAGTCCTGGGAAAGAAGAAAAGCCTACGCTTTGAATTCTCCTCCGTGGGACCCTTTCAAACGAAGTTAACACCAAATGAAAACCATGTTGCTTCTAGAATGTGGGCCTGATGACTGTCATTTCATTTGCCTCAGAGCTGGAGTGAAAAATCTCATCTTGCCGAGATCCCAGTTGTCTGGGTAGCATAAGCTGCCTTCGGAGAGATACAAGATGCACTGCTCTGTGTGATATTAAACTCACCATTTTCAGCTTTGGAGGTGGAATACACAGTGATTCAACAGGAGCCCTATAAAAGTCATCTTTGCAATTTTATTTTCTTCAATTGTCTGTCTTTTCCTCTGAGCTTTTGATGAGCTGCAGAGGAAGGGAGGTGGTAAAGGGATGACTTAGGAAATGTGTAAGGAAAAACTGCAGTTTATATCTCTGGGCGTGGGAGCTGGAGAGAGCCTTGGAAACCAGTTTCTCTGACCTTTCCCAGAGCAGCTCTGAGCCAGGAAGCTGCTTGCTAAAGCTGGGCAGCAAGCTAGGGGAGGAGCAAGAATGAGAACCTGGCTCCTCTGAAAACCATTCTGGAATGGCTTCCACTGCCCCATCCTGACACCTGGCACCTAATGTGATTTTACCTTCAATAACCAGAAAGTGAATCATATGATTGATTTACATGGTTCGAAAGTCAAAAAGATAGGAAAGAATTGACAGTGAAAAATCTCCCTTCCACTCCTGTTCTCCAGGCACCCAGTCTCACTCCCCAGAGGCAACCCACGTTCTTAGGTCCTCATACATCCTTCCAAGACAGTTTATGCACAAATGAGTAAATATTCCTTCCCCAGCCCCCTTTGCCCCAACATGCACATTTTTGCAGCATGCTAAAAACACATTATTTGGATCAGCTTTTTATCCTCTTAACAGATTTAATTATTTCTCAGTTTGTCGTTACCTCATTTTTTTGACAGCCATATATAAACTATTTAACCAGTCCCCTATTGACAGACATTTATTTCCAATCTTTTCTGTTACAAACCGAGTCTTAGTGATTGGCCCTGATTACACTATTTCACACATGTATAATTACATGTAGGACAAATTCCCAGAAGTAGAATTCTTAGGTCCTCTATGTATGTGCAATTCTAATCAATACTGACAGACTGACCTCCTTAGAAGGACCAATTTACATTCCTAGCAATGTATTACAGCATCTCTTTCATGATTACCTTGAAAACATGAGTGTAACCAGACTTTTTGGTATTTGCCAATTTGATGGGTGAAAAATGATACCTAAGATGAGTTTTAACCTGAATTTCTTTTAATATAATTACCTTTTATTATATAGTATTTTTTTCACATGTTTAGGAATGATTTACATATTATTTTCTATGAATTGTTCATTTCCTTTGCCCATTTTTAAAACTGGGTTTTGGGACTTTATTCCTTACTGATTTATAGAAACTATAAATTAGAGAAATTTGCCCTTTTTTGTAGTACAGAGATATTTTTGTTCAGTTTGTCACCTGTTTTTTGACTTTGTCTACTAGTTTTTTTATCCATGAAGAAATTTTTTAATGCTAATTTTTTAGACAGATTTATCAGTCTTTTGTGGTCTCTGGGTTGAATTCTTTCATTGTTTATTCTACTACTTCTATTGTTTCATTTTTTTGTATTTAAATATTTCATTTCAATTTTAATTTACATGGGTGTAGGGTGTAAGGCAAAGATTAAACTTTATTGTCCCACACCATTTATCAAATTGGTATCTTCTCCCCGCAGACTTGAAAAATCATCTTTGCCATATAAATTTGTTGTATGTATTTGGGTTGACTGTTAGATTTTCTATTCGATTCTAATTATTTATCTTTTCATCTGTCAGGACTACACAATTTTAATTATGTTAAGTTTATAATGTTTTTTACTATTTGGAGGGCTAGTATCACCTCATTATTTTCCCAAATTTCCCTGTAATTTCTTGCATATTTTTCTATGTGATGTTTATAATTAGCTTTAGTTTTCTTGCTCCCCCATATCCTGTCAATATTCTCAATATTTGTAATATAATCATTACTAATGCAGGAAAAATGGACTTTCACAACTTTGAGCCTTTCAATCTAAGAATATGTTTGGATTTTCCATTTATTCAGTTTTCTTTTGTGTATAGCATGAAGTTTTAAAAGTTTTTTTTTTCCTTCAGATAGACATTTCTTTTTAATATCAAGGTAGCTTATATATTTAGTTGCTGTTGTAAATGAGATTTTTTTCTTCCATTAAATCTTTTAACTGGTGGTTCTTCATAAATATAAAGGCTCTTGTTTTCAACATATTACATTTGTACCCAGACACTTCACTAATTCAATAATTGCTTGTAATAATTTCTCGTTTTACTTTCTTAAATTTTCATTTGTTTACTTATTCAACAAATAATCACTGAGTACCTACTATGTGTCAGACAGTGTTCTAGACACTGGGAATATGCACCAGGGCATATTCTGGCATTAGGGATATAGCAATGAACACAATAGAAATCTCCTCATCTCAAAGAGTTTACATTCTATGGGAGAGAAAGAAAATCAATCAATTAATAAATATACCAGGTGTCAGGAGGTAAAATGCTGTGGAGACAAAGTATAGTAAGGGAATAGAAAGTAACAGAGGTTCTGGAAAAATAGAGACTTGAATGGAGTAGGAGAGTTAGTCTTGAGGATATCAGGTGGAACAGCCTTCCAGGTTGAAGGAGAAGTAAATGCAAAAATCACATGCACTTGGCAAGTTTGAGGAATAGCAAGGAGGTGGGGATGCCTGAGGTGAATAAAGGCAACAGTGTTTTCCAGGTTTGTAATCATATCACCTATACATAGTAGTTTTATCTTCTCTTTTTCAATTTTTATGCTTCTGATTTCTTTTTCTTGTCTAACTGCATTGGCTAGTACCTTGAAAACAATGTTAAAGGGTCATTTAGTTTCTAAGAACCCTTCCTATTCTGGGAGTCTAGATTCTGCCTAGAGTAGAAAAAGGTCAAGGAAATTTACCAGAATATGGTCTGAGTTTGAAGTCTTAGTTCTTTGTCTTCTTCATTACACATATTCAGTGCTTTTTTGGAAATGCCAAAGACCACAAATACTAGTTCCATAACTGTCCTAATTATATTTTGTGCCTAAAGTGGCTTTATGGACTTGCACTGATCCATTAGAATGGAGCATAGAAAGCAGAAGCAGGATTTCTAAGTGATTCTGATGTAAACATATTCTGTGACCATGAACAAGTAGCAGCTCTTCACTGTGCCTTAATTTCCCCATCTTTAAAAGCAGTTGTTGAATGAGAGAGAAGAGATATGATTCTCTTAAACTTTTCATGATTTCTTCTCATGCTTAAAGTAAACCCCTCCTTCTTCTCAAACAGCTTCATGCTTGCGCTGTCATGTCAGTGCTTGTTACTGTATACCTAATCTGACTGAAAAGTATGTCTGCCTGTGAGCTCTTTGAGGACAGGAACTATGTCTGATCCAAGTTCCATCATCTCTTTCTTGTACCACTACAATAGCTTGTGACCTGGTTTCCTTGCTGCTTCAGAGTGACCTTTTAAAATGCAAACAAATCATGTCATTTCCCTAGTTAAAACTGTTCTACCCTTCCCTGTTGCTCACAGGATAGAGTCCAAGCCCCTTAGTATATTTTAAAAAGCCCTAGATGATCTGGTCCCTGCCCCCTGTCTAGCCTCAGCTCTTGCCACTTATGGTCGGATACTCCACATTCCAGTCCTACAGAGCTGCCTGCAATACTCTGAACCTCTATGCTTGTGACTTTTGTCTCCACATTTACACACATGAACATCTCCTCTGCCTGGAATACATTTTCTCTTTATCTGGCTAACTCTGACATAACTTTAAAATTTAAGGTGGAAACGAAGTAGATGCTTACCAATCCCATTGCCTTTTCCTGGACCATGAAAGACATTGCCCAGTCTCCCTTCATATTCGGTTGGGATCAAATGGGATGTGGGCAGTGGTAACAAGGCCTGGCCATTGAACTCATACACAATCACCCACATTCTTGCTCTTGTGCATGGAAGTTACATATTTTTAAAAAAAATGGTATCAAAGAAGGAAAAAGGCCAGGTCCCTGTATCAATGCTGGGAGGACAATGGCCAGAGAGTTGCCTGACTGGCATCAGACTGTGATGAACCTTTACTATATTAAGCCACTGAAATTTGGGGATTGCTGGTTATAGCATCTAATATTATTCATCTGACTGGTACAAAATATTAACTCAAATAGCCTTATTTTATTCTTCAGGGATGAGTTAACAGCCTCCACTGTGCTCTGATAATTCAAGGTACATGTCTCTCTCCTGGCACTTACTACATGGCATAATAATGCTTTGTTTATTTCCATCTCCCATTAGAATGTGAACTCTTTCAGGGCAGGGGCCCATACCTTGCTGACTTTTTAAATCCACAGGACCAGAGCAAGGCCTGGTATACAGTAGGTTATCATAAGAGGTTTGGTGAGGGAATGAATAGAAAATGAATCAATGAATCGATGGAAGAATGAGTGAATGAAATGAATGAACAGCTGCATCTTAACTTTTTCCCAGCAGTCAAATGAGGTGCTTTTCTGTGGCCGTGTCAGAGCCAGGGATGTGCTGCTAATGCAGGGCCCTTAATTACAATTTGGGATTGAGGATGGCGGGGGGTGGAGAGGAGAGAACAGCATCTCTGTTCTTTCCCTCCAAACTTAAGAGCCTTAATTAAAACCAAGTGATGAAGGGCTGTCCCCTTGCCAGCAGCCAACAGCTCATCCTGCAATCAGGGGCCTAAGAGTAAATTAAAATCAGTGCCAATAAAATTAAAACTACCTTAGGGCATATTTGGAACATAATTTAGTGTGGAGTTTGCTTCCTCCTAGACACTAGGGAGGAAAGGTTTTTTTCCCTTCTATAATCTAAGCTGCTTCCCTGCTTCACCTTAGTTGGCACAAGCAGAAGCCTGAGCTTGGTGATGTCCTGTGGTTCTGACTCCTCCACATTAGGGTAGCATTTCAGGGTTTATTACATTTTCAGTCCAATGAAGGATGGGAGATCCAACCCAGGAAGTACAGAGGGATGTAAACCCAGTTGGAGATGAGAAAGAAACTGAAGCTTAGGCAGGGATAAGGGCAAGTTGCGAAGGGTGAGCTGCTCTGTTGTTCCCTTCTGCAGAAAAGTGAGCTGAAGCTCAGAGAGGTTAAGTAATTGGCCCAGGCTCCCACAGCAGGAAGTGGCAGAGACCCGACCCAGGCTCTGGTTACAAGCCCACACCCTGCTTCCTGCTGTGCTCTTGGGAGCCTACCATCTAGCAAGCCAATGCCCTCACCCCAGTAAGGCAAGCCCCACGCAGTTCCCTTCATCTCTGGGCTGGGGGACTGTGAGGTCTGGGACTGATCCTGTCAGGCTTAGCCTCTCAGAAAGGCACTGGGGTGGGGAGGGGGAGGAGCGAGGACCTCCAGACTACTCCCCTGCAGAGGTCTGCCCGAGGCAGCTGTTTCTCCATGGACCTCGGATAAAACAAACACACAAACAAAACCCCACATCTATTCTTTTTATTATCAACTAAAATATCTCCTTGTTTTCTTTATTTTTTTAAGTTAAAGTAGATATTTATGGAAGTCAGGGTGCCTGTCCTAAAGCAGGAAGGAGAAATTTTCAGAAAAACTAGAGAACTCGTACTTTAAAAAGAACTGAGCCACTCCAACAAACAAAACAATATCCTTTATGACGCACAGTCTAGATCTCAGAAGTGGCAGAGTTAAGGCTTCCCTCCTCACCTTGAATGTGGCTGGACTGAAATTCCTGCCACAAAAAGAGGAACTGACCATGAAAGAAACCCAGGCAGCTAGCCTAGGGCCCCCCTGGGATGGGCTGTGGCACCTGGTCTCCTGTCTCTCTCCTTTTTACTCTGCAGCCTTACAGACCACCTGCCACTTTCCAAGCACATGCACCTTCTCCTCCTCTGCCCCTGTGTCTGCTGTTCCTGCAGGCGGGGATGCCTACCCTGTCTCTCTCCCCTCCTGCTAAATTTTTGCTTATCTTTCACTACCAGGACCAATGGCCCCTTGTCTGAGAAGCCCTCCTTGACTCTCCCAGGGACAGCAGCTGTCTTCTCTGAGCTTCCACAGATTTTTAAAATAGCCTTCTGTTAATGTGTTTATCATCCAGTTTGTTCAATCATTCATTCGATAGATATTTACTATGAACCTACTATGTTCCAGGAACTGGGGGTCAACAAGACAGATGAGGTTCCTGCCTTCCAAGAATGACACAAACGGGGACAACACAGCAGGGACGGCAACTAAGCAAGGTGATGGCAGGTGTAATAAGTACTGGGAATGCACACGGTGAGCCACCAGATGATGGGTAAGGGAGTGGGCGGGGCAGGGTCCACTTTAGACAGTGTGACCAGGGAAGGCTTTGATATTTGAGCTGAGCCTTGAGGATGATCAGAACAAGGCCAGAAAGAGAATTCTGGGCAAATAAAGTTCCTGAAGCAAGGAGCAGCATGGCATTTTCAAAGACCACAGGAAGGCCAGTGGCCAGATCGTGATGAGCGCTGGAGGTGAGCCTGGAGAGGTTTATAGAGTCCAGCTCCCTCAGGACCTTGCAGGCCAGAGTCAGAGTTTGAAGCCAATGCTCTGTACAGTGGAAGCCCTTTCAGCAGGCAGATGCTGTAAAAGGACTGCCTTGCCTGTTGTGTAGATGCTGGATTTCAGTGGGGAATGAGTGGAAGCAGATGCACTGGTCTCCTAAGAGATCACAGGAGCCTGAATTAGAGTGATGGCAACAGAGATGAGAAGAGGACATGTATGGTAAATGTTTTGGCCACACCACCATAGGACTTGCACACGGGTTATATGCAAGAAGAATCAAAGATGGGTCAAGGGTTTGTGACTTGAGCAACTGAGCAGATGGTGGTGCTGTGTAGAGAGGTGAGGAGACTGGGATGCAGACCAGTTGGGAGAGTGGTGGGGAAATCGAGAGTTTTGACATGGACCTTTGCATTTGCAACGAGTATCGTATATCAGACCGGAAGTGTCAGGTGGGCAGTTAAATATATGAAAATGGAGCCCCGGGGAGAGGACTGGACCACGGATGTGAAGGTAGGCATCATTAGCTTGGAGGCGCTACTTAACACCACTGGGAGAGAGTGTGGATCAAGAAGAGGTCCTGGGACTGAGCCTGGGACCTATAAGTTTGAGAGTTTCGGTAAAGGAGGAAGCAAAGGAGACTGTAGAGGGACCAGAGAAGGAGGAGGAAACAAGGATGGTGTGGTTCCACGAAAACTAAGAGAAAAAAAAGAGAGAGGTTTTAGGAAGGAGTGGTCTGTGAACCCCATAAAGGCTAGGACCTGCCTGGTTCACCTCTGCATCCCCAGGGGATACTACAGCACCCAGCGCACAGTAAGGACTCGGGACATTTGCTGAGTGACTAAATGAAGAAGTGAATGGATGGACCAGGTATCCTGGTGCAGCGAGGACCGAGGTGATCAGAGTCTCAGGGTCCAGAGTCTCCCCGGCGGAGTGGTGGAAGGAAGACAACAATAAGAACAATATTGCACTTGCTACATGCCAGGCACTCGGGAACCCTTCCACACCCTGTTCCATAGAAACCTCACTTACAAATAAGGAAACTGAGGAATAGAGAGGTTAAGTCACTTGCAAGGGAACCCCCAGACCACACAGGGGTGACTGGCAGACCCCAAGTAGTTTGGCTCTGCTGTCCATGCTCTTAACCACGACAACCCAGAGCTGGTGACGTTTACTGAGTGCTTCCTACGTATGTGTTGTAAAGACAATCCGGTGAGGTAAGTCCTGCTATCAAACTGAGGCACAGAGCTTTCTGACCCAGGGCCAAGCTCTTCATCTCCAAGCTATTCAGAATGCCCCATCTCTGCATCCGTGACCTCTTTGGCCTCAGCAGTATTAACTTCAGGACAAAGGAAGTTTGTGAGAGTAATGCTTCGGTGTGGGGAAGAAGCATCGGTTGCAGCAAGATGAAGTGTAAAAATATTTTTCTACTTCCAATTTGTCCCTTACCATCCTACTCTACTTTGCAGTGAAAAGGAAGATGTGCATGTAAATGGAGGCATTTCTGCATCTCTTCCAAGGACCTAGGAAGAGCCAGGCCAGACCTGGGAATCTTCTTCTGCGTCCATCCCCTCCTCCACCTCTGTCTAGCAAAAGAAAGAGAGAACAGAGGCTCAGCATGAGAGGTCTAGGTTCATAACAGACCTTTGCAAAGCAAAAGGAGAACTGGTCACCTCTTCTCCTCTCCCAAGGCTGGTGACCCCCACATTGATCATGATGATGACAGAAGGGCAGTCATGGGAGTAGCATGGTTTTGGGATCTGGCAGACTTGGCTTCAAGTGTCAGCTAAGCCATAGCTTAGGTGAGCTTTCTGACCTGAGCCTCAGTTTCCTCATCTAAAAACTGGGGATAATAATCCCAACCTCACAGGGTTGCCATGAAGTTAAATGAGGTGACTGGCTTTGCATCAAGCAACATGCCTGGCGGCTTATACATTCTCAGCACAACACAGTGATACTATGTTGAGGTGCTGTTCTTGGCACCAGGGATATGGACCTCTTTGAGCTCAAAACCTCATGGGGAAGATGGACATTTTAAAAGTAACTACATGCTCAATGGAAGATTCAAAGCAAGGTGCAGGGGCTATAGGAGCACAGGATTGAGAGGGGCTCGGGACCCGACTTACAAAAATGTGAATCTCTTCCTTGTTCAATAGAGCATCTATTGACAGCAACCATCATATTGCATGTTCGTAGAGTTTATAAATCATTCTCAGGCCAGTGAGCTCATTTGATTCTCTTAACCATCCACTGAAGTAAATAGGATCATGATCTTAGCTTCTCAGAAGCAGGTCATACTGGCTTGCCAAGACCCAGAGCAGGTTAGGGCCTGAACTGGGAATCTAACTTCCATCACATTGCCTCCAAAGTCTCTGCTTGAGCCTCCCCCTTGGGAGTCACCCCAGGGGTTCACGCCTGCATCCAGAGTGGACACAGATACAAATGGAAAAGCCAGGCCTCCCTGCAGAAAGCCCTGTCTGAGCAGGAAGATGAGACAAACTAAGAAAAGAACTGAGATGGAATATTTAAGCCTGTGAGAGCCAAGGGACATTTTAATTTCATAATTAAAAGTTAATGTTGCTTCATTATAAATCAAAGACTGACGAAACTAGGGCGCCCCCAGGAACACATTAAGAGCCCGATAAATACGTGTGGTCTGATTGCTCAGAGGCATCTCCTATAGGAGGGTGTTAGCTGCTCCAAGGAGGTAATAATGTAGGTCTGACTGCTGAGCTGGGGCTGTGGTAGTTCCTCAGTAAATGTTAGATCCTCTCTTCCCAGGAAGTGCACCTTGGCTCTCCCACTAATCTGATCTGTGACTCTGGAGAAGCCCCTCTCCTCTCTTCAATTTCCCCATTTAGAAAGTGGCTTTGGTAACTTCTCAGGGCCCATTATGCCTTCTGTCTTTCAATCATCTCGTCTTCCTGCTTTGCACTGTTTAATTTTTTTTCCCTCCTTCCATAGCCTCCGAGGACAGATTCTGCCAGCCTTTCCCACCTCATCTCCTTTAAAACCTGAGTTCCTGGTCCTTTTTCTTGGCATGGCCCCGTTGGGAGAGAAATGCTGCAAGATGGCAGTTCTACCATGACCCGTGCTGACATGGTCTTTCTACTCGGCAGAGGAGATATCATTGCTTTTCAAGGAAGTGTTCAAGGTGCCAGCATTCATGCTGAAATTATGCACTTTGTTCTGGAGAACAATAAGATGGTTCCGACCTGCTTTTTCAGTGTGTGCGGTTAGGGGAGGGGAAAGAGGCCATGTCTGTCCTCTGCTCATTCCTTTGCTCTTTCTTCCCCTTTCATCTCCCCTACTCTCTTCCGTCCTGCCCCTTCTGTCTCTCTTCTCTTTGTTCCTTCTCTCCTCCTGTCCCCTCTTCCCACCGTTCTCCCTCCTTCATGGTCTCGTGGGGGCTGACAGACAAGGTCACTGATACATGCACATAAGCCTGCCAGGCGCTCTGGGAGGTGTGTGTGAAGACGGGTGAAGTCACAGCCAAAGGAGCCATCGATTCACTGGGCGGTCACAAAAGACTTTGTAGAGGAGGTGACTGTCAAGCAAGGTGTTGACAGACAAGAAGGGGCTCACCAAGTGGATGGGAAAGCAGAGAGCCGCCGGTGGAGAGAAAGACACCCTAGACAGAGGGAGGTGTGTGCGCAGAATCCCCAAGACCAAAACCCACCCAGCTAATTATGGGAACTGTAAGTTGTCTGGCACAATTGAAAGGCATGGGGAGGAGGGGCAGTGGGGTGAGGAAAGGGGCTGGAGAAGCTTCTCGGGACCCATTCACAGAAGGCCTTGCAAGCCACAAAGGAGTCAGGGCTTGTCAGAGAGCCAGAGAAGTATTTTACGGAGTATAACATGATTTTGTCTTTTGGAAAGATTGTTCTGGAGACTATGATGAAAAATTGGAGGTTATAAGGCTCAAAGGCATAGAATGGTTAGAAAATTTTGTTCATAGTCTAAGTGGAAACTAATGTAAAAAAAGATAAGGTTATGAATTAAAGTAAAGGCAATGAGGATGAGAAGATGGGGACAGATAGAAGGCTTATTACAAGGTCAGACTGACAGTGCTGGATACGGGACTACATTTGGACTGATCCCCAGGTTTCTGGCGTGGGTGGCTGGGTGCATGGTGGGGCCGTTCACTGAGCTCGGGCAGAGGGGTTATCATCTTACAAGTCTGAGCTGGATGTTTGCCTAGGTACTTGCCCCCAGTAAGAGTGAGGTACTATCAGATGGTCTATGGTCGTAGGTTATGATATTTTGAAACAAATTGATTTTTTTTCCTGAACATGGTTATCTGAGTGAAAGAAACACGTTTCCCATGAAATTGTGTGTTTCCTATAAAAATAGAGCTCTCTATTAATACAGTTAAACATAAGCATTATTACACATTTTTGATAGGATACAGAATCAGAACAAGAGTTAAAAAAAATAACAAACCCACATGTATATCCTCAAACACCTGGGACCCCTACTAGAACGCAGATGGGATGAGGGCCAGGATTTTCTCAAGCCACCACTCTGCTGCAGGCTCTCACTCCCTCTGACAAGCAGAGAGTGATTGTTATGGAGTCATCACTCACCCAGGAAGCAGCGAGGAGTGAGGGGGCAGTTGTGAGAGGTGAGCAAGGGTTGGACAAGGAGGTGGGGACAAACCAGGCTTCATCTCTTGGTTTGAAGGGAAGTCCCAAGAGACCACAGGCTCCTTCATCCACATGTACATAAAAACCTTCCTCAGAACCACACGGAATGAGTGTGTGGCTTCTCTGGCTCTCTGAACTGTCTGGAACTTTGTTTCCCGACCTGCTTTCCTTTGACGTATGAAATACTATCAGCAGCTTATACAACGTGTTCATGGTCACTGTCTCATTCCCACCATACCCACTTTATGTTTTACACCGCTCAAAGTTACACAGCTAGGAGGTGGTGGAGCCAAGGATGAAACCTAGATCTTCTACCCACAGCACCAGTTTTTCCCGCTCTGTCCTTCTGCCTTGATCCTCTCCTCTTGGCCTGGTCTTAGGGGAGCCCAGGGGCATGGGAGCTATTTTCTGTATATGAATATCAGGTCCTTGATGACCTGCCTCCGTCTCCAACCTCACTTCCTACTGTAGGCTCACAGGCATCCAATGCCAAATTAACAGTTCCAGACCATGCTGTGTTCTTTTGCGCATTCCAAGGCTTTGGTTGTGCCGTTTCATCAGCCAAGAAAGCCTTGCTCTACCTGGCCATCCTCTAGGGCCCAAGACAAGCATCTCTTCCTCTGTAAAGTCTTCCTTAACTAACCTGAGTATGGCTGACAATGCCCTGTCTCACTTATATTTTCACTCTACCCTCCATTTTCATTACACTCATCTCACTATTTCATCATGATTGCTTTGTGTGTCCATTTCTCTGCCCCACTGGACCAAGCACTGGTCAAGACCTGAAATCTTGATACCGCCAACACCTAGCACAGTGCCTGGCACACAGCAGGTGCTGAGGAAATCCATGTCGACTGAATAAACGGATGAGTTAATGATGGAGAAGAAAACATCCCTGAGCAGAGATGATCTCCATCCTTGACCTTCTGTGGGAAATGTTGTCGTGGAACAGGGAGGGAGGAGGGCAGACATCAAAGGGACACAACGCGTAAAAAATTCTTCCCTGTTCTCCCTGTGTTCTTCCCCTTTTTTTCCTCCTTCTTGCTATTAGAACAAAAATAAAGAGTACATCATAAGCAGAGCTGTATTTTCTGTTTATTGCTACCAGGTTAATAACAGTAATGGTACGAGGAGAAAATGAGGTGTTATGTAAAACCCTGCATTGCAGATTTTGCTGCTGATGTAAAGAACTCAATAAAGTGTAACACTTTAATCATAGAGATAAAAATCACACAGCAGCTTCCCACAGGCAGGCTCCCAGAGCCTTAAGACAAAATAGTTGTGGGGAAATGAGAGATGAGAGACGAATATTATCAGGCAGCAGAAAAGTAATGTTTGGGCTTTTGTGGTTTTTTTCCCCTTCATTTCTAAAAAATTGAATAAGGTTTTTCCATCTTTTTCCAAGACATCTTCTGTGAATTTCTGTATTCTCTAGAGGACAGCTCAGACTTCTGGGGGAAGATTCACTCATTCTTTGTAAAAACTGATTTGTTTAGGGAGCACTGAATCCCTGCCTTTTAGGTGACTCGGTGGCCTTTAAGAAAACAGGCCCGTCTCTCAGGATGAAAGGATTGGAATGAAGGCAAAAAGGTTGTTGACAGTAAAACCTCAATCGTTATGATGGCCTTGGAATGCAGGGGAAAGATGGTAACAGGCAAAAGATCGTATCAGGAGATGGGAGCTCCTGTACCAACTCAGCCAACCCTGGGAAAATCACCTTCTTGCTCCTGGGCCTCAGTTTTTACCATTCTTCAAAGAAGGGCTTGTACCAGAGGATGGTCATTCCTGCTTTGACACTTAGCAGTCTGTGAGGCTCTGGGCAGGGTCAGTGGCTTGGTTTTTGACGTTGGTTACTGTGATTCTGAACCACTGCAGTAGCTGACCGCTCTGTTTCCACTCAAAAACACCTCCTTCCCTCCCTCACCACCCAAACCCACTCTATCCTGCAGCTGTAATGATCAATTCCTAACTTTTTGTACATGCTGGAGCCAGACTCCAGGAAGGGTGAGGAGGAAGGCCCCTGGGCAGCACCATGCCTGAAGAGATCACTGGAAAGGAAGCTGGTGTCTAGAGCAGAGTGAGGTAGGGGGTCGTGGAGGAGGAGATCAGAGAGGTGATGGAGGGCCAGACTGCCAGGGCGCAGGAGGTGGGGCGCTCACAGACTACTGAAAGGGCTTCACTGCCGCCAGGCCCCACCCCTGAGTGCTCCCTGAGGCAGCAGCAATGCCCCTGCTGTTTACAGACAGGAAAGATTGCTAAAAGGCAGCATGAGCATAGATCATGACAAGAGAGGGGATTTGGAATTGGAGATCGAGGCTCAAATTGGAGATTGTGACTAGTGAAGGAGTCACTGTATTTCTCCAAGTGTCTGTTTCCTTGCCAGCAAACGGGAAGGGGCAATAAGCCCATTCCTCTCACAGGGCTGACCTGGGGTGAATGAGTTACTGCATGTCCAAGTGCCTAAAACACAGCAGCTTCAGGATTTGTTTCCATCCCATGATAATTATTTCAGGTGTCATTAAAAACCAGGGCATAGTCTAGGGCTGCACTGCCTCATATAGCTGTCACTTGTAACTATTGCGTTTAAATTAATTAAAATCAGGTTTTAAAAATTTGGCTCCTCAGCTGCACTAACCACACTGCAAGTGCTTGGAAGCCACGTGTGGCTGGTAGCTGTTGTAGCTGTTGTTAATGGACAGGGCAGAGGAACCCCGCCATCATCACAGGAAGTTCCACCGAGCAGCACTGTTCTGGTACCTCAGCAATCACAGGCTGTGCACTGAAATTTAAAACGTGTCCACGTACAGCTCCGCCTGCACCAACATGTCTGCTTTCATACACACACACACACACACACACACACAGAATCACAAAAACAGCATGTTTAGGTTAGTGATACTTTTCATCACTAAGGAAAAATAAACGAGTCCAGACCCTGAGTCAATACACTGAGCATAAAAGTCAGGTACTGTGCTCAACATTGCACATTGGACATTATGTCACTGAATCCTTACCACCACCCTGACAGGAAGTGTCATCCCCTTCTTGCTGATTCTGATGTTGAGGCCCAGAGTGGTTGAGTAACCTGATTGAAGTCACAGGGCTTACAAGCAGAATAGGACCTGCTCCCTGCTGTACAATACTGCTTCTTAAGGGACATTTCAGAGACAAAGGGCTTACAGGGCCAAGTCACCGTGAACTCTACAATCTTTGTTAAAGATGTGGATGTTTGGAACTGCCTGGGGACTCCCTGGCAGTCCCGGGTGAGTCGCAGGGACTGTAGAATTCAATGAAATCGGCTCCTCAGGCCTTTCAACCTACCCTTCTTGATTTACAGAATGTGGCAGTATTAGAGCTATGTGGGATAAGCTCAAATCGTCAGGGAGGTACCAAGAGCCCTATGAGTGGGAAGGGGTGGAGAGAGCTCTAACACTGTAAAGAAAGAAGGCACCTTCCAAGTCATCCAGAGCAGTGGTCTTGTCACAGTTTATTTTTCAGGGAACAGGCTCTCAAGAATTGCATGGTAAAAGGTGGTCCATAGAGAGGTGGGGCTTGCAGGTAAGGGCCAATGCGACTTGAATGGTTCGGAGTTGGTTACTGCCTATGAGTGTGGATGTAAGCACAACCAGAGTCAGAGAGAGAGATGGGTGGATGGGTGGGTGGATGGACGGATAAACAGGCTGACAGGCAACTGGACAGACAGGCAGCAAGTTAGAAAAATATAACAGGCTTCTAATCTAGTTTTTTGTATACTTCTACTCTGATCCTCTAGAAGCTGGTATTGCTTCTGACTCATTATAAACTCTCTCTCTTATCAGACACATAGCAAGGTGCCTAGACTAGATACTCAATGAATGTTTGTTTAAAAAAATACCAACAAAACATAACACCTGAGGAAGCAGTAGCTAGAAAACACTAATCCTTCACATTTGTCTGGCACTTTGTAATCTATAAAAAGACCTCACATGCCATATCACACCTAATCCCTAACCCAACCTTCTGAAGCTGGCATGATGATCCTCATTTTACTGATGAGGGACCCTGGTCTCAGAGTGGTGAAGTGTCTTGTCTCAGGTTACATGAGGAGGCCGAGGGGCCACAGAAATAAGACAGATGAGACAGAGCTAAAGACTGATAACCAGACAGATACAGGGGAACAGAGACAAGGCAGAGGAGACCAAGACATGGATTAATGATGGAGACAAATGGAGATGGATGGTTAGATGCTGAGAGAGCCCCCCATCTCTCCTCCTTCAATTCATCCTCCGCACATGGCTGGGGATAACTTTCCTAAGCATGAGGCTGACCATGTCCCTCCTCCACCTAATACACCTCTGTTGCTTCCCCAAAGAGTTAAGGATAATGTTCTAGCATGAAAAGCCTTCACAGCCTGGTCCTACCCACTCCTCTGGCCTTAGACACCTTTCCACCTTTCTATAGCATTACTCACTCTAGTCATAGGACCCTCTTTAACTCCCAAGAAAGTCACGCCATTTTCACTGCTCTGTGTTTCTCACATGATCTTCCTCATACCTAAAACTCCCTTCCTCCTGCTTGTGGATGTCTGGCCAACTCCTACTTACCCTCCGAGATTCGATATTAGCATTGCTCCTTTCAGGAAGGCTTTCCTGCCTGCCCTCCCAGGCTGGGTTAATTTTCTGTTCTCCTCGGTCACCCTCTTCTTTATTACAGGAGTCAGTAGAGTAGGAAGAACTCCAACTATGAACTAAAAGAGACCTGGATTTAAATCCTTTTAGCCTTACCTAACAGCTGTATGACTAGGTCAGCCCTGGTTTCCTCATCTCTGCAATAAACCTGATAACATCTGCCCCAGGGCAATGTAGGGATGAGAGATGATGCGAAAGTGCCTGGTGTAGAGCACGTGCCCTGCAAGTGCAAGCTGCTGCTGCTGCCGCTCCAGCCTGACTATGGTGCACCGTGACAATCCCATGTTGGGTCTGCCTCTCCCTCTGCACCATGAGCTGCCTGAGGATGGAGGTGGGTCTAACTCATCTCTGCATCTCCAATGCTTACTGCCAGACACATGACTGAATGTGCTGAATCCCTCCTACCCACAATGAAGCCATTGGATAGGGTGCATCTCCTGGCAGCAGAAGGCACAATGCATAGGAGAACCATGGGGGGGCGGGTATGGCTGGAGAGGTAGGGTAGGGGGTGCAACCCTGAAGGTGAGAATGAAGAAATGGTTGACTGAACGTTACTTTGGGTTTATGTTGTATATTTAGGTTTAGGATGAATGCATTTTGAAGATAAAAGATAATATTTAAAGAAATTTTGTAAGGGGCTGCTTCATCCTCCCATCTCAAAACTCCAGAACGCTTGCGTTCGGTCATTAAGCACATTTAGGTGGAAAGTGTCAGATCAGGTAGTCTAAGATAGTTTATCTATTTTCTTTTATCTTCCAAGGTGCCTTCCCTTCCCTCTGACTTTTCCTTGTAATTTCCTCCTTATTCTCCCCTCCTCGTCCCACCCTCCCTGTCTGCTGGACCCTTCTCTACCCCAGGAAACTAGCTTCCAGGTGAAGGAGGAGTCAACTCCTCCCTGCCATAAACACACACGCACAAACACACACAATCTGGAAAAAGTGGGCATCAAATGCAAATGAACAGCTCTCACCATGGTTGAGGACAGGAAACCATCCCCTAGCACAGGGGAAGGGACTGACAGCTGGGCCCTGAGCCCGCAAGATTTATTCTCCTCCCTGACTGCCAGGCCAGGGCCCCCGGGTCATAAACTCCCACTGTAGGCTGAGCCAAAGCCTTCATTGAGATTCCGTTCACAGCCAAAGCTGTTGCCAAGTCTGCCCAGCTCTGTCAGCGGCCCTGATATCTGTGTGTGAAAAACGGACAGGCCGCCCAGCCCCCTGGCAGCCTGACAGGTGGTTTCGGAGCAGGCCAAGGCTCCCTGACGGAAGCCCTGGGCTCCGGGCTTCAGGGAAGGGTGGGACAGAAGGGGTTCAGGTGGCGTGACTTCCAGGGCAGGGGGCACGGAGAGCAAGAAAGAACAGGGGATGGGGAGAGGATAGCCAGGGAGGGTCTGGCCTCAGCTGATGCCTGTCTCACCCCAAGGGTAGCGAGATGCTGGCACTAGGAGGGCACACTCTGCTCACACTCCCAGGGGCCCAGAACTGTCTGCAGGACTGCACAGATAAGTAGTTTAATTTGTTTATTCACCCACAGAATTGGACAATAATAATACCTATCTTTCAGTGGTGAGAACCATTAGGGTTAACACAAATAAAGCACTTTTGAAAACAGTGCCCGGCCCTGGCGAGTGTTAGGTTTAGCTGTCATAACCCAGCAGTCTTCACCATTTAATGAGACTGTCAGGTTTTGTTATGTTTTACACGCATTATCTCCTTTAGTTTTCACATAAGCCAGAGCTTTAGGTAGTATCCTCATTTTAACGATGAAGAAAATTTCAGACAGTGCCTCACTTACCCAAGGTCACACAGCTGAGTAAGGGAGATAAAGAATTTAAAACCAGTCTTCATGACTGCAAAGCATACGCCTTGAACCACGTCCGACGAGAATTAGATCGAAGATGCAAAGAACAAAGAGCTTTATTTGGAGTCTTAAGAATTGTAATTCAGGAGACACAGATTTGGGTAAAACTGAAAGAATGCTGGGGCAAGAGAAAGAGTCAGGGGCTTGTTAAAGTTGCCTAGAGAGAATTGTAGTGGATGCTGATAGTCAGGAAATATTTGTCCTTAAGGAATCACGAGTTATTTAAGGGTGTGGATCCAAAAAGTAGATAGGCTGTAACAAGTTATTTTAGGGTAAAGATCCAGTAAGTACCTTGAGTTTCTGGCACGTCTTCTGGATGCCTTCCTTAAGACAGTAAATGGTCAAAAGGTCAGATGGCATCCAGGCTGAGATGTGTATAAGCCACACTTCCTCCATGGCCTCCTGGCTCCATTTTAGAGAACTCTGCTAAGGATGTCAGCTCCATCCTGGTTTCCCTCCCGCAAACACTAGGCCACACTGCAGATGAGCGTTCTGTGTGCCTCTTTGTCTGTGTAAGACTATCTCTACTGGTGTGAAGGAAATAAGATTTTTTTTTAACTCTCTAGTCAGAAAGAAACAAACAAAAAACTCAGGATAAAACTTGATCCCTTTACTTTTAAAATTTAAATGCTGCAGCATTCCACAACAGGGAAAAGAAAAATAAACAGCTAGGCTCAGAGCTTCCCCGGCCCCTTGAGGGAGAGAAGGAGAGAGGGAAGTCGAAGCAGCAGAGAATTCAAACCTGCAAAGCAGTGCTGAGGGAGGGGCCCCACCCACCGCCGGAGGGCTGGAAGGCCTGCCTCGAAGCTGGGGCTCGCTGCTTTGTGGGCATCAACAGCTTGCTCAGGACAAAGAGAACCACACTTATAATTTATTCTACACTGAGCATCTACTCTGTGTCACACCCTGAGCTGCCTGCTGGGACTAAAGAGATAAATCAGCCCCAGTTCCTGCATCAGGAGGAGTTTGCGCTCTCAGGGAAGACAGGCAGAGATCAAGCACCTCCCATGCAGAGTAACCTTGGCTGTCACAGAGGTCAGCTCAAGGGCGTGTGAGGGAGCAGGGGAGAGAAACCTAACCGCTGGGGCGGCTGGGGCAGGGAAGGCTGCCTGAGGAAATGGGATCTACATGGAGGGTCCAGGATCTAACAAAGGTGGGGAAAGCAGGAATGCCCATCCCTGTGGAAGCTCAGAGCCAAGGCCTGGACATTGTCTCAGGTTAAATGGGAAAGTTAAACCAATCAACTGAAATCCTACAACCCAGAAGCTGACCATTAACAACTTCCCACACATGCAGACAAATTAAAGCATAGCTGGCTGGCCGAATAGTCGGCTAAATAAAAATCTTTTTATAAAAGCATCATGTACTATAAATATTTCTATTTAAAAATGTATTTGAATTCAAATTTTCCTAAATTTAACACAACTTTAAAAATCATATCTTAAAAAAATGTTCTCTCTCAAGAGACATTATTTCCTATAAGATATTTCTAAGGTGAAAAGAAACTAAAGCATTTATGAGAAACATTAAGAGGTTGAAGCCATTCTGTTTTTTTCCCCCCCGAACTATAGGTCTCAATTTTAGAAGAAACAGAAAACAGAGAGAGGTTAAGTTACTTACCTAAGATCACACAGCTAGTCTGAGGTACAACTGTAACTTGAACTCAGATATATCTGACTCTTTCTATTATGTTAATTTGTTTCCTTAAGCCAACTCCCTCATTTCAAAGATCAGAAACTGGGGTCCGAAGAGGGCAAGTAACTTCCCTGTAGTCATATTTTGATTCAGCAACAAGGCAGTTTGGTAGATCAGATCACTCTTCCTGGTTATTCTCTTTCTATAACAAGGGATCTCCTGTTGCCCTTGTTTACCCAAGAATCCAAGAGGAGCACTGACAGCCCGACCTCACTGACTTTGGCCTTGGCCTCGGGACATGCTTTGGCCCATGGAAGGCAAGCAGTCATGATACTGGCCACTTCTGTGTGGAATATTTGACTGGGGTGGCATCCCTGCCCCCTGCCATGAAAAGAGCAGATCCCAGACAGGGGATGCCCATTCACCTTGGATGTAGAGAGGCGAGGTGAGCAGAGCGGTGGGGTGGCTGACTCACCCACAGCCCTTATGGAACATGAGTGTGAAAGAAATGTTTGCTGTTATCAGCTACCAAGCTATTGGGGTCATTTGTTACCATAGCAAAAGCTGACTATAATACAGCACAGTTTCATGCAGAAATGTGCTCTTTGTTTTTCTCAGGCTCAGAGTTACCTTTAGTTGTGCAACAATTATGAATTCAGGCCATGAGGGTAATAGCTGTACTTGTGAGCATTTGTATTAAATACATGAGAAATAATTAAAGAAAGTGTTGGAAAGTATAAGGCACAGGAGGAGGAGCCAGGTGTCAAAGGTCTGGATTCCCAAGGTCACCCTCTGATGAAAAGAATACAGTGGGGGAAGCCCACTGTGCTGGCAGAGAGACAGCGATGAATCAGAAAATGGTAGTTTCTTTCTTGGACATCTGCCGCATGAAGGACTGTTGGCATTAACTAAAATACACGTTCACCCAGAAGCACCTAGCTCTGAAATGGAAGGTGCTGAGGCAAAAGATGCAATAAATGCCAAATGAATCTATGCCACTAAATCACCGTGTGACCTTGAGGAAGTCATTTTCCTTCTGGCATCAGTTTTCTCATTTGTAAAACGAAGAGGCTGAACGAGCATCTCTCATTTTCCTTCTGGCTCTGACATTCTATGATTTGATTGCCTCTAACTCATTAGTCTCAACTGGCTTGAATGGGACCCAGTGGTACTGAGGATAATCAGAGGAATCCATCAAAATGTAGCCCAAAGAAGGTAATCTCGAGACTCAAGATAACGTAGGGAAAGGACTTTCCCTACCGTGTGTGCTTTCTCGTTGAAAAGAGGGGGGGCGGAGACGCCCCTTGTTCCCCAGCTTGCATCGCCCTGGCAGCCTTCCCCTGCTTCTCACATCCAGCAGTCTTTCAGGCCATCCCATCTACCTCAGCCTCTTTACCCAACAAAACTGTTTCCTCCTCCTGTCAGAAAGAAAAGCAGCTCTAAACCAAAGGAGTACGTGATGACGCCCATAAAGACGCAGAGATAACATGCAGAGGCGAGCCAAGGAGGGGGAAAAGGCGTCCAGACTTCAGAGTTCAACAAATCTGGGTTGGAATCTCATGTCTTTTTTTTCTGTTCAGATATAAAATGGGTGATAGTTACCTAGCACAATTCTTCTCAGATAAAATGATACAGAAAGGTTTGTGGGTCCATGTTAGTACTCACTGACAGCTGTGATGATGACAGAAGGCTTCCTGGAAGTGGTGGCGTGGAGACAAACCTGAACGCTTGTAGAATTTTGAGGGCTGGTCAATGAGAGAGGAGGGGTAAGAGTCCAATTAGAGGGGAGTGTGTGTGTACGGGGAGAAGGTGCAGAGATGGGTGTGAATGTAAGAAGGGTGTTGATGTGAATGTGGATGAGCCACACATCTTTCTGGGAGAAGAGGAACCGGCAGTTAGGAGAAAAGTTTCATGCAAAGGAGTATAGAGAAATGAGTCTAAAGCTTTGACTACCAAGCTGGAGGGTCTTTACCCAGTAGGTAATGGGGATCCTGAGGGGCTTTAGGAAATTAGCTTTAAGAAGCTGTGAGTGTGCTGGTGCACCTCGGGAAGGAGCCGTATCCCCCGTGCACACCACGACGCGGGGAGGGGAGAGAGTCCCCCACCCATGGGAGAGCTGTTGCTATACTCATCCAAGATAAAATCTGGGCTACGGGGAAAACATCAGACTGCACCTTGAATTAAAACAGATGTGTTTACTGTAGAAGAAATTTTTTGTAACCTTAGAAGTTCAATTTTATTCCTTTTAATCTCTAAAGAGAATCACTGGTTTTAAACCCAAGATAGTGAAAATCCCAGGTAATAAAACGAACCCAGAACTCCATTTGCCGACCCGATCTGAGTGAGATTGCTTTTATTGCTTGCTTTCCTTTCAGCAAGCTTAAACCCACATCCTCGGTGGGTCCACCCTGTACCCAAAAGTTTGCTCCTACCATAGGTTAAGCCCTTGCGACTCACTCAAAATGAGATCCTTAAACTAGCAAAGTCAGCATCGCCTGGGAGCTTGTCAGAAATGCAGATTCTCAGATGGTACTCCAGGCCCGCTGATCAGAACCTGGGTTTTAATAAGATACTCAGGTGTTTCTCTCACTTTAAGGTTTGAGAAGCACTGAGTTACACCATGCCCTCAGATCTCAGGAGTTCTCTACAGCCAGAGGTGGTCGGAGCTGGGCCAGCCTCTTCACTGAACTAATGAGGAACAAATTCAGAGAGAAGAAAGAACTGGGTTTTCCAAGGTCATACAACTAGCGAGCATAATTGGTACAGTGAAGTTTGTAACAGCATGCTGTGTGGCCTAATAAAAAATAATTCTCTATAACTGCTGGAGAGGAGGCAGAGTACACAGCCAGCCACCCTGATTTGGGAGTCAACTCTGTGTGCAAGATTTACAACCCAGGGGGCCAAATGAGTTCATCTCTCCTAGCCTCATTTTCCTGTTCTGAAAAAATGGCAACAAGAAGACCCTATTAATAAAGCTGTGAAGGTTAAATAAAATAGTGTATGTGGAATATTCACCACAGTCTGGGTGCTCTGGATCCAGTAACTGCTCTATGTCAGAGATGGGACCAGAACCCAACCCTTCAGAATCCTACCTACTGTCCTTTCTCTTGTCAGAGTCAACCCGAGTCCTACAATAGGACTCAGTTTCCTAACTTAACAGGAGGTCCCTCTGAGGAATGGACAGCTCCTTCCTCTTCCAGCACTGGGTACACCAACAGCGCTGGCTTCCTTTTCTGTCTTCCCCACTACAGTGTGTCTTGCCTTAGAGTAGGGACCGTGCCTTTATCTCTGTCTCTCCAGAGCACATCACAGTAGATTTGCCAAGAGGTGAGAAGGAGTGAGGGATGGAAAAGAGCAGAGAGGACAGAAAGAAAGAGGGAGGAAGTGGGGGAGGGAGGAAAGGAGGGAGCTGGGGAGATGCTGGGTGTTGGAAGGCAACCCTTCTATGGTGTGATGGATTCATTCAAAGAACTTGCCTGACAGCACAGAATTCATCTTTTTATGACTATGACAACACTAATACATTTATTTCCCTTCTGAAATTAACTTTCTAATATTAAGAAAGGTCAAAATGAACTGCAGCAAAATGAGACATTTTGTCATTTTTAACAAATTATACCAAAGCGGACTGTCAGATTAAAGGGGTCACTGTTTTGAGGTCTGAACGCTGGTGCTGATTGCATAATCAGAGCTAATGCTTGTCATTCTGCCCTCTCCCTGCTCACAGACCTCCAATGGTTCCCTCTGGCCTAGATGACAAAACTCAGCTTGTATTCTGAGGCCCTTCAGATCACTTAAAAAAAAAATTCATTCCTTCCCCAAAGGGACACTGTATACCAGCTAGACCCACCGCCTTTCTTCTGTCCTCTTCCTCTGTGCCTTTGGTCATGTGATGTCCCTCGTCTCAACTGCCATCTCTCCCACTGAACGCCCATGGAGACGCTCCCCTCCCCCTGCCCCACCCGCCCCACCCCCTGGCCGGCCCCTTGTTCCTCAGGATTTGACTCGCTCTGGCCTGGAGTCTGCCGTCTGCTCCTCTGGCCTGGAGCTGGCCCTGACCCATGGACTCTGAGTTCCCTCTGCCTCTCCCACACCTTAATTCCCTCAGAGGCATCTGGGAAAGGCTTGAGGGTCTGGAGGGGACTCTGAATTTGGGTGCTTTCTTAAAGGGGAAGGAGGGAAAGAAAACAGTGATGACCCTCCGTCCTGCTCCCTGCGTTTCTCCTGCTCTCGACTCACCCACCTGGATGCTCAGCCCTGGGCTGGACTGGCTGGACTGGGGGGGTACATCGAGGCAGAAGAAAAAAGACTGGACCTTGACTCTGTTTCTTGGGAAAGTTACTTAATACCTGTAGGCCTTCGTTTCCCCACGTGAAAAGCAAGACAAAACAATACTCCCCTGTCTCACAACATCGCAATGAGGGTCAAATGGATGCTAAAGTGTGCTCTGGAAACTACAAATCTCTGCGACAAAGCAGTAAAATAACTACAACCAGACGGATGTGCTAATGATTCACCCCCGGCGCCTAAGAGATGTGCTCCACTCCGATGGAGGCCGTAGGGGCCTGAGTTTGAGTCTCGGCTCTGTGGTTCCGCCCCCACGTGGCCTCGGGTGGGCTGACGTGCTCTGCGCCCTTTCTCTCTGAAAGGGTTAGTTTGGGGAGCCTCTTCAGTGTTTCCAGCTCTGAAATTCTCTGGCTCCACAAAGTGAGCTCTGAGACCGCAGAAGGCTGGGATTGAGTTACTAATTCAAGGTCAGAAGGGGCCAAGTCGGGAGAAGTTAGGGATGTGTGCACCCTCGGGCCACGCCCACAGTCTATGAATAAAGAGGAGGCAGCCTGAGGTGCAAACCTCTTGACCGCATTGGTATCAGCTGGCCCTGCTCAGGACTCCGGCTCCTAATTTCCCTGGTGTGTTTAATCCAGGATTTCATTCTGGACTTCTCAAATCAAGTGCTTCTTACAGTGCTGGTGGTGAGGGGACAGAGTACCCAAAGTAACGGAATAAACCTGGTGTATCTATTTATAATGTCAACTGACCCTGAAGACTACTAGGGTCACTGAACATTTGCTATTCAAAGGTGTCATCATACTCAAGAAAAAGCCGAATCAATAGAATCCCTCTTTTCTAGGCTGGCCATGTGCAAGTCTTTGAGAGGTAAAAGAGGAGACTCCTGAGAAACACTGAGGTCCTGCTGGCTGCCGTGTCCCTCGGGAGCGCACCCACCTCACCTGCAGTGAAGACGGGCGTGGCGGCGGGGATGGTGCACGGGAGACCGTCCTTGGGATCAGGCAGCTGACTCCGCTTCTCCTCCGCTACCACCAGCCGTGTGACCTTGCAGGTTCTAGCTGCTTTTCATTTGTTCCTTCTTTCAACTGACACATTTTACTGACATGTTAGGCACTATGCTCTGGGCAAGGTAACAGATACGGAGTTTTATCCCTCAAGGGGTTCACAGCTGAGTGGAGAAAAACAAGCACAGTGTGCTGTGGGGTGAGAAATGCGAGCGCCAGGAGAGATTACCGTGGGGTGTGTTGGAGGTGGGGGTGTCATGAACTCTGAGCCTTAGTTTCCTCAGCTGAGAAATGGGGAAAATGATGCCCATTTCATATGACTGTTGTTAGATGGGTTAGAAGAGACAAGGCCAGGCACTTAATAGATGCTCAGTAAATATCAGCATCTTACCCTTTCTTCACCCTCACCCAAGGATCCCAAAGGATCCTTTCATTTGCCACATCCATGCCAGAAGGCCCAGTCACGTAACAAAAATGTCTACGAAAGAACACACCTTAGCAATTAAAGGATTTTTCAAGGTCACAGCCTAGAGCTCAACTCTCACAAGAAATAAACTGTCATCTTGTAACTGGGGGCCTGAGTAAGTCAACTCCTTCAACTGCTGAGTGCACTGGTGGTGCCAGGAGTTTAAAGAAAAGCTTTGGCTTTGACATGCCCTCCAGGTGTGGCCAGTGAGAAGTCATTTCTGTCAAGTGGCCTTAGCTGCCAGTCAGCGTACAAAGTCTGCCATCCAGCTAGCCCCCCTTCCAGAGCCCCTCCTAGGGCAGCCCATTGCCCGCCACACCTGGGGTCTGGAATCACCCCCAGGGTTCTGGAGGCTCACATCCACTGATACTCACTTCAGAACCATACTTGCTGCCATCAGCCCTTAGGGATTACAGCAAATTGCCCCATCACCCATGCACACGCGCGCACGCGCGTGCACACACATGCGCATCCGAACCCTAGGAATAACGAATATCCACTTGGCTGCCAGAGGTTAAACTGTAAAATCCATATAGAATGGATTAGAAGAGACAAATACAAGAAGCCATAAGAGAGAAAGGCTCCCACACCTGCAAATGAATTGAATGTCATCCAGTTGAAGGTTAACTCAGCTGAAGAAAGCCTGAGTCACCGATGGAGGTTGGGGAGTGGTCAGAGAGCTGAGATAAAGGATAGACTTGCTCCTGGTCTATTTTTTAAGACCGACTTGTAATGCTGTTGCAATAACCAGAACTAGAGCTATTTTTTTAATGCTACAGTTTAAAGATAGTGATAATGTTCTGAAGATAGCTCTGTGAAATTAACACTGAAATATCAGCTATTGTACGTTACTAGATTTCAGCTTCTAATAAGAATAAATGCTAACACTTACTGAGTGCTTACAATTTACCAGCCTTAGGAAATATTACACTAAGTGTCCCTAATCCTCACAACACCTCTCTGAAGAGATGCTACCACCACCCCATTTCACAGATCAGACCACAGAGGCTCAGAGAGGTGAGGTGGCAGGTAGAGGCAGAACTGGAGGCTGGAAGCAGTTTTTGACTGCAGAGCCCTTGCTTTCAGTCCCTAGGAGAGTCAAGGGTCCGCCTCCAGCGCTTCTGGCTGACAGGGCAGTGTTTGAAGGTAAAGACTTAGCAGACTGAGAAAGAGCCAAAGGAGGAATAAAGGGCACAATCTGAGGTTTGGTCTGGGGATGGGGACTTAGGGAGTCTTTATTATGCCACAAAGAGGGCGAGGAGCTGGTAGACTTCCTAGGATGTTAGGAGCCTGGATATGGGTACCTGTGGGATAGGCGCTTTGAACAGAGAGGGTAGAGATACAAAGGGTGGATGGTTGGATGGAAAGATAGATAGAGGATGGCCAGTTAGAGGGATGGATGCACAGATTGATCCCAGTTTCCTTCCACAGCGTGGGCTGAGCTGGCTTCATGGGGCTTTTGCCCAAGGGGAGGGCCCAGAACCAAGCAGTTGACTCTGATGAGTTTGGTTCTGTTTTATTAAATAAAGTCCCTCCTCATATCTAAGTACCCAGGTCCCCTCCTCCCTCCATAATTTTTTCCCCCAATTTTAAAGTTAACATACACTTATGGAAATTGTTGGGAAACGTAAAAAAGCAGGGGGGAAGAAAACAACCCTAATATCCACAAATACCACTGTTAACATCTAGTTTATATTCATTCATTTTGTGTACGTTTTGAACCTGGTTGTTAGATATGTCTTAACATATAATACATATGCAACTTCGTCATCTTTTTTTTTCACTTAAAATTAGAACATTTTTAACAATATAATAAATTCTTCAAAAACATCCATCACATGAGTGTATTGTGATTTACTTAATCAGTTTCCCACCGTTAGGCATTTAGATTTTTCTTGGTTTTTCACTATTTATAAATAATGATTCTGTGGACTTTTTTTTTGCATAAAACCTTATTCACACTTCAGATTATCTTAGTCTAGGTATCTAGTGCTGCAGTTGCTGGTAAAAAGCTACAAACACACAATGTATTTTAAACCCCAGAAAGTCATAGCAACATTTTTTTTTCTCTCTCTCTCGAATTCCATGCCTTCCCTGCTCCCTGGTGGAAAGCTGCATGGCTTTCAGGGTCAAGTCCGAGCTTCCTGGGGCAGCCCACGGGACTCTTTATGGCTGGCCTCTGCCTAGCATCCAGGCTTTCTTCCAGCCCCTTCCCCACATGCTCCCCCCACCTCACCGTCTAGCACACAAAACTCCTTGGGGTAGCCTGAGTATATTGACCTAATACACTGTGTGTTCTCATACACTGCTCCCTCTGCCTGCAATGCTTCCCCTGGTCTTGGTCTAAACCACTTTTATTCTTCCTTCAAAACTTATCTCAAAATATTTGCAAATGATGCAACTGACGAAGGTTTATTTTCCAGAATATATAAACAGCTCATACAACTTAATAACAACAACAAAAAATGGGCAGAAGATCTAAACAGACATTTCTCCAAAGATGACATCCAGATGACTAACATGCACATGAAAGGATGCTCGACACTGCTAATTATCAGAGAAATGCAAATCAAAACTACAATGAGGTATCACCTCACACCAGTCAGAATGGCCATCATTAAAAAGTCCACAAATGATAAATGCTGCAGAGGGTGTGGAGAAAAGGGAACCGTCCTCCACTGTTGGTGGGAACCAACAGTAGTTTGGTGCAGCCATTATGGAAAACAGTATGGAGATTCCTCAAAAAACTAAAAATAGACTTACCATATGATCCAGCAATCCCACTCCTTGACATACATCTAGAGGAAACTCTAATTCGAAAAAATACATCCACCCCAATGTTCACAGCAGTACTATTTACAATAGCAAAGACATAGAAGCAACCTAAATGTCCATCAACAGATGACTGCATAAAGAAGCTGTGGTATGTTTATACAATGGAATACTACTCAGCCATAAAAATGAATAAAATAATGCCATTTGCAGCAACATGGACGGACCTAGAGATCATCATTCTAAGCGAAATAAGCCGGAAAAAGAAAGAAAAATATCATATGATATCACTCATATGTGGAATCTAAAAAAAAGAAAAAAGAAGACACTAATGAACTCATCTACAAAACAGAAACAAACTCACAGACATAGTAAACAATCTTATGGTTACTGGGGGAAAGAGGGTGAGAAGCAATAAGTTGGGAATTTAAGATGTGCAAATATTTACTACATATAAAAACAGATAAACGAAAAAGAGTATGAAAACAAATATATGTGTGTACATGTATGACTGAAACATTATGCTGTACACTAGAAATTGACACATTGTAACTGATTATACTTCAGTAAAAAAAAAAAATTAGCTAATAAAAAAAACCTCATCTCAGAAGTCACCTTCTGTAGCAAGACTTGCCTGACGTGAAGTCCTGTCAAGATGACCTGCTTTTTTCACGTGGTACTCAGATCCCTTGTCTGTCATAACGCTGACCACCCTGTTGTGCAATCATGGGTTTACTGAGTCTGGAATGCAAACCAAGGGTTTGCAAAGTTTCTATGGCCATTGAATCCTTTATTCAAATGCATTTTTTCTATTAATAACAGTTAAAATCTTTTGAGAATATATGTGTCCACACAGTGCCTTAAGCAACTCACGTGAATCACTTCAGTTAATCCTCACAACAGCATCTTACAAATGAGAAAACTGAAGCTTAGAAATGTTAAGAGGCCTGCCCAAAGTAGCAAAGTGACTGAATGTGAAATGAGATTTAAACCTGGGCCTGAGTCTGAGCTCTTAGCCACAAACTTAAACCACTCTGATTAAAATGGAGAGGAGCCCCGACTTGGGGTGGGGGTGGAGGACAGGGTCCTCAGACCTCTTGCAATTTTTCTAAAAACCACTGCGGTATTCTGGATCATCAATTCCTTGAGGGGAGGACTGTTTCTGACTTGCCTTTGTATTCCAGTAGACAGGGTCTGGGCCCACAACATGTTTGCTGAATGTATAAATGATTTTTTTCTTTTGAAGACTACAGGCAAGTTCCTCTTTTAAGTATATACTTTACTAGCCTTGTAGTAAAAGCAAGAAATATGAGCCTGGAATGACTTGCTGAGTGGGAGAGTATCAAGGCTCACCGGCCAGAAGGTCAGGCTGTGTCCAGGCCGATAAGACTTCTCCCAGCCAGACACCTGGGACCAGCATGAGGCTTGGGAGGTGGGCATTGGTACTTCGGGAGAGAGGGGCAATTTCTTGATGAAAGGTTAAACAGTTCAGCTCTTGCTGGAAGTGGTGATTAGTCTGGTCCCTTTCATCAGAATTCAGCTCTCTCCACCATGGTAAATAATGGACTAATTAGGCATCTGGCTTACTTGATTTCCCATGGCTAAGGCCAAATTCTGAAATGCAATACGCTGTTTGATGTACCAGCATGAATTCACCCCGGGCTCGAAAGCCTCTCACAGCAACAACCAAAAACAACTCTCGGGAAAGTTCCGTACACGTTGAACACGAAACAGCCTAAAATGTAACCTGTACTCCGTTATAGGCCAGCTCGCCCGAGTCTCTAAAAGGATAGCAGCCTGTGTGCAAATCCCAAGCTGCTCGGACCAGGGGCCGGAAGGGGAGGAGTCTGCCGGAGCGGTGAGAAATGGGTGGGGCCGGTGAATTGGAAGGTTCCCAGAAGAGACGACCTGGAGGTAAACTGGAGTGGCTGAGTCAGTGAAAAGAGGTTATTTCCAGAGTGTCAGGCTGCTCACAGAGACCCCTTTTCTAACTCACAGTGGCCTGGATAATTGGGTGATTGTGGGTTAGGAAAAACCTAGAAACCAAGGTAAGTGGAGCAGAGCAGGGGTGAGGAAAAGAATTTTACGTAACGTGCGAGTTTGTGAGGGAGATCCTACTTGGCTGGATTCCAATATTCTGGAAGCTCCAAGTCTGTGAGCTTGAGAAAAGATTCCATATGTGGGAGCACTTTGTGACAAGGGAGCAGCAAGGGCAAAAAATGAAGGTGAGAAGACGAGTCAGTGGAAGCACAGCACAGTGAGAGGCTGGAGGTCTGCGAGTCAGGCGCGCCGGGGATTTCTCTGGGAGGCTCCCTTGCTGTCTTGAGAGGGGTCGATGGGTCAGGTGAGGGAGCCGCCAAGATTTCCCCAGACCTTCCTCCAGGGCCTACCGACTGTGGGCCTGTGCCGGGTGATGGAGAGCCATGCTGAAAAAGACGGAGCTTCTGTCCTTGAGAAACTCTGTCTAAAGGAGGTGGGAAAACAACCTCTAAGTCACAGCATTGTGTGTGCTTTAAGTGGGGTGGGGGTGGGGGTGCCCAGCTCTGGGAGCTGCCTACAGAAATCCAACTCACCTTCAGGAGAACTACATTTTAAACAACGCTTAAAGGGTTCTCGTTGAGCTACCTGTGAGCAGCCGGCCCTGCCCAGGGCAGCAGAGAGGTGAAGGCAGATCCTTTGTACTGGAGGGGTTTGCAATTTAGCTCCAGTCAGAGGAGATGCTTCTGTGGCACCAAGCCATGGAATGGAACACTCTGGAAATGTTGATGGAATGAACCACTTGATGAAAGAAGCAGTCTATTAATAGAAAAACAGAGAAACACAATGCTCTATGGGTCAAAGGGTTCAAGGAAATCTTAGAGGAGGTGGGTTCTGAAGAAGGATTTTGAGAGTGACTTAGTATGTCTCTTGACTGGTAATACTTTTCCTTCTCTTTACTCAGAAAATTCCCATCCGTTCTTCAGAACTTTGTGCAGATGTTAATTCCAGGTCTTGATGAGTGGATTTCTTCTTCACTACCTGTCTCTCCCCTCTGTCTCCCAGCACACAGTCGTGGCGGGGCTGTGCCCTGCGCTGGGGGTTAGGGATCCAGAAATGACCACGGTGAAGCCCAGGGCCTTGGTGGGGTCACAGTCTGCGGTGGGCTACGGGAGCTGGGGCGGGGGTTCGTTGGGAACAGTGAAGTCAATGCTATAATGACTAAATGCATAAAGTATCAATAGCTCCATTTCTAGTATACCAACTACTGACGGTTATTTACATATATAATCTTATCCTGAGAGAAATCTCACGAGATGGGCATTGTTAATCCCAATTTACAGACAGACAAAATAAGACACAGAGAATCTGACCTGACTCAAAGGGAACCTTCTAGAAGCTCTGCTGACCCCCATGCCGTTGAAACAACATGTATCTCATAAGGTGGTGAGCGGTATCCAGAGTCTTTCAGAAAGAAAAGATGGTAGAGAAATTGAAGGGAACAAGCAACTCGACAGGAATTATTACTAGGATGTGAGAGCTCCATCTCTCCCCTCTGTCTGCTGCCAGAGTCAAAGCTATAACCTAGAGAGGCAGAAAACCCATGTCTTGTATCAGAGGTGAGAGAAGTTGCCCTTTAGGAAAAATAATGATTTCTTTTAAAATTCCTTGAAGTTTCATAAACCATCTCAAACCATTGTAGGAAAACATGTAAAAATTTCATGAACTCAAAGCACCCGTGTTCTCAGTCTTTATTCCCACACTGAACCTTTCCCCTGGGGGCTATTTACTGCCTTTCTGGGCCATGTGGCTAGGAGTGGAAACATATTTGAGTAGACCTACGGTGTGTGATCTGTGGTGCTGGCGTGAGTGCCCTGGATCTACCCCCCTCACAAACCCTCCAGCAGCAGGGGGCTGTCTGAACATGTCCACACGGCGTTCCCGTCCACGCTCCCCAGGGGCCATAATCCTTCCTCGCCTTTATAAAGCGCTTCACCTTCACATACATGGGCTGTCTCTCTCCAGCTCGAAAGGTAGGCAGGTCAGGGGCTGTTCTTCCCTTTAGCAGATGGACACACTGAGGCTCAGGACACTGACACTCATGGAGATTCTGCCACGTGCTGAGCACCTCCCTGGGCATCCACTCCAGCCTCTATTTCCCTGGCAGCAGCCAGGACTTTTGTGCCCTGTCATCAAGTCCTGCCTGGCAGGGAAGCATACATAACCAAGAGACAACTGCAAGATGCACAGACTGTTGGAGCCAGAAGGGCCCCGTGGAGATAATCCTTCAGCCCCTGCAATGTATAGACGCAGGGAATGAAAGGCCCAGAGAGGGGAAGAGACCTGCCCAAGGGCACCAAGCAAATGAGCTGTTCAACCACTCTGGCGGGGGAGTTATGTTCCCAGCAGGGCCCTCTTGCTATCACAAAGACCAGCCCACATAGTTTTAGCTTCTCCCTGCAGGGGACCTCGGAGATAAAAAAGTCACAGATGGAACAGAAGTTTGGGAACCCTCAGTCCAGATTCCAGAGTTCCCGAGGCCTCTGTGAGACAGTCTGCAAATGCTCCAGGGATGTGGTTTCTCACAGGCCTCAGGGAAAGGGGTGGGCGGCGGGCGCTGCCTCCTCCTAGGGGATGATAATCTTCCTGCCACCAGGACAAAGGGTGATCCCACCCAAAGTGCCATGGCTGTGCCTCCTGTCCTCCTGGTGCATCTCTCAGCGTGTATCGGCGGTGGCAATGGGTGCCCCCCCTCCTCCCCTGTATCCCCGTTCTTCCTCAGGTGGGTGGGTTTCCCCTTCCACCAGCAGGGCTCTCCCCCGAGGCTGTCACATACAAACACACAGGTGCCCCGAGGTTTCTAGTGAAAGCTGCCCCCTCACTTCCAGCCTGGTGAGCAGTGAAACCTCTGTTCACCCTAAGAACAGACATCATGGGCCATTTCCTCCCATTGTAACTGAATGTGAAGCTGTGCCTGGCTGTGTGTCTGTGTACACATCCTTTGTGTGATTACATGTACCTACATCCTTGTCTGTGTGTCGAACTCTTATTTCCCATGTTCATGTTTTTACAGGAAGGTATTTTCTGATTTATGTACGTGAATGTGTGCGCTTTCTGTGCATTTCTATGGTGTCTGTGTACGTGTTTGGTGGGTAGTGTGAGTGACTATGGGTTCTGCGTGTGTCATCCGACCATGTCGCTGACGGCTTGGTTTGCACATCCACGTGTTGTAATTTATTTATTTATTGGACAGAAAGAGAGCAGCTTATCTTGAAGACTACAGGAGGCAAGCAAGGAAAAACCCCCAGCCCTATGTTGCTCTATTTTAAAAACTGCTCCGTGTTGTTATGGCAGCTAATTTTCCTTAAATGATTTAAGGAAACGGATCTGTCTCAAAGAGCTGCAGCCGAGTTGTTATAGCAACACAGGCCTTTCTCCTCTAGGAAAAGGGGGGGAACCACCCCGGAGCATGGAAACTCCTCAGAAAAGCCACCCCGGGGCTCTGAGGGACCGGGGAGCTGAAGGAAATGCAGGAGGGGACCCATTCACCTCCCATGTCCTTTCCTGGGCGCTCTTCCTGGCAGCAGCCCTGGCCACTCTCAAGTTCAGGTCTCATCATCTTCACCTGGAAGACTATGATCAGCACCTCACGGGCTCTCTTCTTCCTGCTTAGTCCCCCCACTGTGGCCTTTGTCACCTTCTACAGCATGTATCAGTCATCATAACGTTCTCTCTAGTGCCACGTTCCGTGCTGCGCCCTGGGCATGAGTAGGACGGGTCCTTGCAGAGCACGTCAGGAACGGTGGCCTTCATCCCGCAAGTGACGGGGGGTCATCGGAAGGCATTAAGCAGGGAGAGAGGCCCAGCTGGACTTCAATTCTAGAATGACTCCAGAGTTTCTAGATTGGGGGACTGCATGAGTGGAAATACTAGTCATCCATCTCTCTCTCTTGCTCAAGTGTTTTTGATGGTTTTTTACTGATGATACAGAGTCTCAAGATGAGGGAAGGTGTGTGCTGAAATATTCCTAACAAGCAGCATTTTCTCCACTGACTTGATTTTTTTTTACAGTTATTATACTTAATTCAATTAAAAATCAACTTAAAAGAAGGCGTAAGACTTTGATTTTAATGAGAAGAGAGCTTTGGGCCATAAGAAGAAGCCAAATTCCTTAGCCTCGTGTTCACACATGTCCATGAGCTTCCTCATAGCTGCCCCTCAGCCGGGCCTCCCTGTCGTATATCCTGTAACCCAGCCCTGCAGCGGAGGTCTCCCACTGCCCTTCCGGGCTCAGCTTTCCCTGGAGCGCCCTCTCCCTTTCCCCTGTCACCTCCCTCATCCTTAAACTATAGCCACCTGATAAAGTAGTTCCCAGTCCTAAAGGTCCAGTCCAAATGCCTTAACAAAACTTCCTTGGACCGACCGACCGACAGACAGACAGACAGACACACACACACACACACACACACACACACACACACACACACACACACACACACACACACACGATTACTCTCCCCCAGCCCCATGTTTCTAAAGCACGGCATTTTCTCTATTACACTTTATCTTCCTGGTTGCCTTGGATTAAAATTGGTCATGAGGGTATGGCCTTCCCATCAGATTGTGAGCAGGGTGGCCTGACACCCTGCCCCATTAATCTCTGTAACCCTGAGGTTACCTAAGGGTCTTGCACATGGGAACCTGCTGAGACTGTCCTAAACTCTCAGGCTCTGTCCCTGGGAGTTTAGGGCAATCCCAGCACTTGCAGGGGAACCCGGGAGAGGGTTTGTGTCTACAGACCAGTCTTAAGTAAAGGAGGACACAGCCATGGTTGCAGCAGAATTCGGGACACTCTGAGGGGGAGACGAGACTGGGGAGGAGTCTGTGATTCAGCTGCTCCTTCTCATCAGGAGACTCTTATAAAAACCAACTCACAGAGGCTCTGAGTTTGCTTCTTCATCTGCTTGGCATTTGCACGGAGTACCTGCTCAGAGCCAGGTCTCTGCTGAGCTCTGGGGACTGAACCAGCCAGACCCTGCCCTGGGGACAATCAATCACAACTGGTAAACAAGGGCCATGCAGTCCAGAGGGACAGCCTGTCCCGGGAGTGGGACATAAAACGCTTTATATCTGAGATCCTGTGCAGTCCTCTGGGTTAACGACTCCTTTGTCAAGATCATCATTTAACGCCCATGTCCCTGAGAGGGGAGAAGGGTTTAGTGAGCCCAGGGCTAGGAAAGCAGCCTTTGAAGTAAACACTGTCATTAACACAAGGACAGCAGGCCCTTGCTGCCAGGTGAGGACACAGAAGGGCTCATTCCGGGAGACTCACTCCTGCTCCCCTTCAAAGTCAGCACGTCTAAAGCTTGTCCCCAGGCTTACTGTTCCTCCTGGGTTCCCATCTCAGGAAGGTACCCCCATCTACTCCACCGGCCAAGCCAAACCATGAGCATCACGCAGGACCCCCTCCCATCAGCCACAGTCACTAGGTTGCTCACATCTCCCTCCGTCGCGTCTCCAGATGCCTCCTCTCCACCCTCCAGCAGCTCCAATGTCTCCAGCCTCCAGCTGGCTCCCTCTGAATCCATCTCCTTCCAGGCACCAGAGGGATCTTTCTGAAATGCATACCTGATCCTATTCCTTCCCTGCTTAAACTCCTTCAGTGGCTCCCCATTCCCATGAGAATAAAGTCCAAATTTATCCTAATAAAGCCTATAACGTAGCCCCCTGCCTCTGCGCCCCCGTGTGCCCCTAGTACCAGCCACGCTGGATGACCTGCAGCCTCCTGACAGTGCTCCCTCCCGAGGCGGGTGCACAGAGCTCTCCTCTGCCTGGAAGCCCTCCCGGCCCTGAGCGTTCCTCAGGCATCAGCTCCGGTGTGGCCTCCTGGCTTGGGCTCCTTCTAGGGCCTCCTACAACCCCCGTGCCTCCCTCCACAAATGCACTTAGAATAACTGCCTGTCAATTCCTGTCCCTACCAGGCTGCACACTCCGTAGGGGTGGACATCAGCTCTGATTATTCACAACACCCAGCACGATGCTCCTCCCTGACCAGTTCCGTGAGGGGCGACAGCGCTCACAGGTACAGACCCTGCCCATCAGTGAGGGTCTTGCTGACTCTCTGCGTGTTGATCCTGCGAGCTGAAGGCCACTGGGATGGATGAAGTGAGGTTGTGAGCGTTTAGAAACTGACCCAGAGGCTGTCCTGGCAGTTCAGATAGCTCTGTGGGTAAGTGATTCTGATGATGCAGGCAGCAGTGAAGGTCTGGAGTAGAAACAAATTTAAAGCTATTAGGGCAGACGCCTCAGGGCACTGCAGTGTTTGCAACCGGACCCAATGACTCTTGAAGTCAAAAGTGAATTTGAATGGGATCCAAATAATGTTTGTTGAGGATCTGCTACATACCAGGTGCTGTGTTAGGTGCTTTCACATAGCTTTTAAGTAGAGAGGCCATGTAAGTTGTCATCCAACCAGTGACACTTTTGAGAGTGAAAGGGGGCACTCCAGGACAAGAAGTATAAACCAGAACTGCCCCAGGCAAGCCAAAACTTTAAACCATCTATCTGTAGACTACACTTCATGTACCTTTTTTGTAACTGCTGACACAATTTGTAAATCTATATTTATTAGTATTCACTTGTTTAATGTCTATTTCCCCACCAAATTGCAAGGGTTAGGGTTGGGTTTGCTATTACAATTGCAATGTACTGAGATAGGAGGGAAGGGAGCAGGGCACAACCATTAAAAGAATGACACAGCCATTGAGAATACGACAGGAACTGGTTAGAATCAACTTGGCCTGAGATGGAGGAAGATTCACCTTCCGGTACAACTTGAGCCTCATTACGCTCTCTGTAATATGTTAACATGGTAAATGACATACCCACAGGCACCATGACAGTTTCGAGGCCATATAAGGCCAAAAAGTGGGTGGTGGTCCAATTCATAGAAATCCCTACCTCTTCCCCCAAATAGCTGGGAATAATCATCCCACTGTTAGCACATGAATTTATCTAGTCTATAAAAACTATCCACCCCAACACCTCGAGGGTACTCCCACTTTCCTAGACAACCCCACGCTCTGGGGCTGCTCTCCCTTCTGAGATGGCCTGTACTGTCTGTGGAGTGTGGATCTCCCTGAATAAATCTGCTTTCATTTTACTATGACTTGCTCTTGAGTTCTTTCTCACAAAAAGCCAAGGACCCTTACTTGGTGGGGGGTGTCCCAGGGACGCAGCAGACACCTGGGACATGACCATTCTGTCTCGCTCCATTTTCCTGCAATAGCATATAGAAAGTCCTTGATAACTAGTTGAGGAAAGAAAGAAGAGAGTAGGATTCTGGGCAAGGAGAGAGGGAGGGGGTGAGAGGGAGAGACTGAGGAAGCTGGGTTCCTGGGCCAGGTCAGCTTGGCTCCCAGGTTAGTGCTCCACGTCCTTGCTTGGGGCGTACAAGAGTGGACTTTCAGGAAGAGTGCAGCTCCCACTACTCGCTCAGCATCCAAGTGTGTTCATTAAGACCCAACCAGCCGATGATCCACCTGCTCACGGCACAAAGAGTATCCTAACAGCTCTGAAATTCAGTGTTGCCTGATCTATGTTCTGTGTCAGGGCCAAGTGCCCTGCCGCTTGTGAGCAAATCAGTGGCTTCTGAGTGACGATGGCAAAACCTGACACCCTCCCTCTGGTTCCTCCCCCAGTTCTCCCTAAAGCACCACTTTATTCTGGGGCCCCCTCTGTCACTTCCCCTGCCTCATGTCTTTTCTTTGATCGCACCTCATTGTCCCTTCTGTGAATAACTGTTTTGTATCTATAAACCATATTACAGTTGGCTTAACAGAATTTGCCAGGTTCAGTCCAATTCAACTCAACAAATAGTTATTGAATATCTCTTATCAGCCAGATCAGAAAAAGTGTAAGGGCTGATCTCTTTAAGAAGGAGGTGGCAGAAGAAGAAGGCAGCGTGATTCTAGCAGGGAAACTGCAGTCAACACAGAGGTCTGGGGAGCAGAACCCAGCTGACGACTATTCAGAAGCAGCTTCTCTCTGCCAGGAAAGCTGGCATCAAGAGTTCAGGGTAATAAAGGGGTGTGGTGAGCACGGCTAAGGCTTTCTTTTGTAGACCAGGAAGGAAGCAGATATACAACTGTGGTTATGTGAGCTCTGACCGCACAGAGACCTAGGCAAGCAAAGATCACAGAGGAGGATCAAGAGTTGAGATAACTACTTCACACCTAAGACTCACTTTTTCATTAATCCTTGCTCTGAGATAGGCCTTATATATTATTCTTTAATTTAGAATATTCTTATTGGCATCTTCAAAGAGAGTGAGTAGAATGAGGTACATGGTGCATCTCTGAAATACCCCAACTCTGGTTGCTGTCTTGGCAATCACTATCTGTCCCCTGATGGTGGTCAAGGGGTCAAAAGTCAGTTGTCAAGACAGGAAAAGACTCAGATGTAATCTCACTAGAGTGTCCGCCAAACAACCGAGTCTCCTCGAGGCCCCCTTTTGGACAGGGTCATGTAGCTTAAAGCTGAACACTTAGTAAGGCCAACTTCACGGCTCACACACCCATTCCATCATCAAGCAGCTCTAATGGTTAAAAAGTTTTATTTCTCCACAGCCTTACCTCTTGCTTTGGCCTCCACCCAGAAGCTGTCCATCTTCTCTGCTAACCTTCAGACAATGATGATGGTCGACTCTTTTCTCTAAGCTATGAAATCCCAGTGTCTTCTCCTACTTCTCACAAAGGCTTGCTCCTCTGAGCAAACTCAGTATGGAATCTACTGTTCCCCCTTTTTTTCTGGGAAAGCAGGCCCTCTTCTCTGGGAAGAGGTTCATCACTGCCACCACACCGCGCAACTCTAACGTGTGGTTCCAGGGAGGCTGTCCTGTCCTTGCATACACTTGCCTCATGGGCCACAGCTGCCTTGCCCAAGGTGAGTCACTCTCATCTGGCACTTGACATGCAGAGGACGGGTGGAGGACACCAGGCTACAGTCTTCAGCTAGATGAGACTCTGGGACTCTTCTAAAAAAATTCCCTATTTTGGTTAAACTAGTTCAAGTTGTATTTCTTCTGCTTGTCACCCAAGAGCCCTGCCAAGTGAGGCCCTCCTCCAGCATATGTCCTTCACCCCACGAGGTCTCCACAACTGAAGCAGGCCTAGTCCCTCCCTGGCTCTGATCCTGAATCCCTCATTTGCAGCTCCTAGCGGACTCACTCAGGACAACACTGTCCATTCCCAGACCAGGCCGTAAGACCGGCAGCGCTGAGGGGGTTTGGTTACTCACTGGGTCGTTGTACATCTGGATGATGAGCTGTTTCACCCCGTGCAGGGTAGGGTGGGCCCACGGAGAGGGATCCAGCCAGTGACGATTCAGGTCGAACCCCATCAGAGAGCATCTAGGCAGTACCCAAAGTCAGAGTCAGTGCGGACAGGACAAGTCTTGCTTGTCAAACTGCAGCAAGGAGCAGGAGCAGGTGTCATGCCATTTGCCTAGCACTTAATTTTTTTTGCCAGAGACAGTTCTGAGCATTTTACATGAATTAATTCTGTCACTTTCAACAACCCTATGAGGTCGCCATTATTACAATTCCTACTTTACAGAAGAAGAAACCGAGTCACAGAGAGGTTGGAACATATTCAGTGAGCAGTCTCACTTCAGTGTCCATGCCCTGAGACCACAGAGGCATGCACATCTCCTATGTATGGCCAGGAAGAAGGCTCAGGCCCAGACCACTGGCATCCCCACTGTTTCTCTCTGTCCCACATCCACAGCCAATCCATTGTCTCTGCCTTCAAAATATATTCAGAACCCAACACTTGACCTCCACTGCTATCACCTTGGGCTTGGACCAAGATCCAGAGCACTGTAACAATCTCTCACCTGGTCCTCTTGTTTCCACCCTTACATCCTCCCACCCCACCTCTCATCCTACACACCACCCCTGCCCCATTTTCCACACAACAGCCAGGGTGATCCTTTTAAAACATGAGTCAGATCGTGTCCCTTCTCTGCTCAAATGGTTCTCTGTTAGGTGCAGAGTAAAAGCCGAAGCCCTGACCACCAGCTACAAGCACCCACGTGGTCCACCCCCGTTAGCCTCTCTGACCTCAGTCCTACCACCCTCCCTCTTACATCTTCTGTGCCAGATTCTGGCCTCTCTACTCTTCCCCTAACACACTTGGCACTTCCTGCCCCAGGGCTTTGGTACAGGCTCTCCCCTCTGCCTGGAAGCCTCTTCTCCAGATGCCCGAGTGATTCATTCTCCCGTAGGGCAAATCTTTGCTCAGATGTTACCTACTCAGTGAAGGCTACCCTGACCACTTTTCCATGATCTGCCTTGAGCACATTAATTATTTCACCAGGGCAGGTGTCACTGTGACCTCTGGTCTCCTCCTCTCTCTCTCTTCCTTCTTTTATTCCTCCCTCCAGGACTTAAAGCCCTTCTCAGACTTGGGAGGATGCACCTTCTCCAGGCCCCTGGGCAGCCCCCATCTGTGGGGCATGTGCACACTGTAGGCACCCCCCAGGCCAGCCCAGGCTGAGGTGAAACTTCCAGAAACCCTGAGCTTGCTCACGACTCCTCTCAGATCCATCCTCCTCTATCCCCAGAATGTTTCCCATACAGATCTGACTATCTTGCTTTCTTGATCAAGATTCATCTATGATTCTCCATCACCTATAGGATAAAATTCTCTCTGCAGATTTTTAAAAAGATTCAACACAGATGATGGCCATCTCCCTCTCTCCCCATTCTCTGCCCAAATTGTCCCCCTTTTCCTTCTCTATCCCCCCGTCCCACTATTTTACCCACCCCATCTTACCTTCTAAACCCCTCTATTTCCCTTAAGTAATACCATTTACCCCCCTCAGCTTATTACATCTACACCCCCACCTATGACCCTACGCAGAAAAAGAAAGGACTCTACTGGGGACCCACCTCTGCTTCCCAGGGGGTGGTGTGAGAAGTAAATAATAATTTCCTTTGACACAACATTGTAAAATGACTATAACTCAATTAAACAAAGATTTGCCTAGCCCTCAAAAAAAGAAAAAACATTTCCCCCATCACTTAAAATAAGCCTGCTGGGAACCCTGTGGGAGAGTAACCAAAGTCTCGTGAGCACACATGGGGAAAAGCTTCATTGAGGAGAAGCCATTTGAGTTGGGTCTTGTTGAATGAACAGAATTTTTCCAGGTTTTGGGGCAGAAGGAAAAGTGTAAGCAAAGAAAGGAACTATGAAGCCACCCAGGGTATTGGGGGGATGGTTTGATGAATCACAGAGAATACAGTGAGGAGGGGCTGACAGTGAAGCTGTAAAGCGAGCCGGAGGGGAATGTGAAGGGCCTGCAATGCCTGGCAAGGAGAGGGATTGTTTTGTCTTTGCATTGCTAGGCAGACATTAGCTTCTCGTCAGTGGCAGACTGGAAGCAGAAACAGTCCTGTATACAGGCGACAACAACCTCACCCTCACGGTCAAGGGAGCATCACCAACAGAACATTCACTGACATTACTTTGCCCCGAGGATTAAGTACTGTACTAAGCACGAAATACGTCATGTGTCAACCTTACAAGGGAGGTGCTATTATTCCCATTTTGCAGATGTGGAAATGGAGGCACTGACAGGTTGTAAACAACTTGCTTGAGAAAAGAGGTGAGGTCAGGATCAGTCTACAAGCCGTCTGACATTCCCTGCTCACACAAAACATAAAGATGTGCTCACAGGCTTATATCCATTTACAATTCAGGACAATGTTATGAGGATTAAATGAGATAATGCATGTAACAAAGTTAACTTAGCGCAGGTTCTGGAACTAATAGCAGATCAAAAATGTTATGTTGTTGTTTCATTGTATTTTCATTGTTTTGTGCTACATGCCATGTGGGTGACACAGACTATTAAGTTTGCAGTCCACAGGGGGCTGGAGTGCACAGCAGACGGTGGCAGTCAGGGATGACCTCCTGGCTTTACCCTCAGTCTGGAAATCAGGCAGGTCTGAGTTCATAGCCATAGCCCTTCCCTCCTAAAGCAGTAGGCATTTGTCCCTTGTCTTTGGGGAATGCCCAGCATCTAACTCTGTGATTGGATGGCACAGCATTGGGGAGAGTTCACTCCTTCATCATTATAAGATGATGAGACTGTGGTGGTGCCTTTTCTCTTACCCCGGAAGGCAGCCGGGCCAGGTGACCTGGCAGCCAGGGCAGCAGCAGGGAACCCAGACTCAGGCAATAGCTACTTCCGCCCAGGACTTAAACTTGGACTAGGTGATGCCAGGCTGGAAGTTGGATCACACGGCAGGGCCACTGAAGAACAGAGGTAGATTATTCCTGCCAATGGCCAATCTTTTGCCCTCCAGAGCTTTTTTGTTAATTGGTTGTTTTCGAAGTCTGGTCCTCCAGCTTCTGCTTCATTCTGTAAGCCCCTTCCTATAAAGTCCATTTTTTTGCTTAAGTGGCAGAATCAGTCCTTGTTTCTGTAACTGAAAGCATCCCTAACCACATGGCTCTGTGGGCTTACTTATAGAAAACGCCAGCAGGCCCCTATATTGTCCACTTCCCCATGGCCAGTCACCAAGCAAAGGAAACCACTAAGCTGGGTTCTGTTCCCACAGAGCTCTTCCAGATGCACTGAACATCTAAAAATTTAGAAAGGAACATTGTTGTTGAGAACAGGACTTACTCATAAACAGCTGTATCCTCACAGACGTTTAGCTTCCCTACCTCTCCCTCGTCCAAAACAGAATGCCCTCAGCAAAGTCTTGGCCATGTCACCAGCCTATTGCATGACACCTCCGGGACCTGGCACCCATCACCTCCCAAGCAGCTTATCTCATCCTTGGACTTTCTTAACAGAGAGTTTTCCTTCTCTTTAGCTGAATTTTGTCTTCTGGTGACTTCCTCCATCAGTCTCAGCCTTGCCCCGTGGTATCACACAGGACAATGAGGCTACATTGGGAAAACTAAAGGCTTTGGAAGTTAGCTAGGCTTAAGTTTTAGCTGTGCTTCTTAACAGCTATGTGATTTTTTAAACATTTCTTTTTAAAACACCCGTCTGGGCTTCTGTTTTATCATATGTATAACGAGGATAACAATCTTGACCTTCTGAGTTGCTTACATGAACTGATGTCTGTAAAAATGGCCCGGCAGAATCCTCAGACAAGATGAACATTGAAGAAACGGTAGCCAGTGATGACCGTGGCAGGGGTGATGACTGTGGTATTGCTGGAATTGTCTAAACCTCAATATTGTCCCCTCCAGGAAGGCTTGCTGACTCACTCTCTGCAAATGTGGGGTACGTGCTTTCCCACGGCATCCGTTGCTCCCCCATCAGAGTGGCTCCAGCACAAGATGTAGGGATTGTTGGGTCTGTCTTCCCCCTGGACCGTGAATTCCTCAAGGGCAAGAATGATGTCTTATTTGTGCTCTGTTCCTGTGTCTGACAAAGCCTGGACTACAGTGAATTAAAGACGCAATTGTTGAATGAATACTTCATGCTTTGCCAAACACTTTCCTGTCTTAGATGATACAGTTCTCACAACCATCCAGCCACACAGGTGGATTCCATTTTTCAAGTGAAAGCGTTGAGGGCCAGAGAAGGTAAGCCATTCCTTCAAGGTCACCCATCCAGAAATGCATACAGCCCAGCCTGGAATCCAGGTGCCCTGGCCCTGGGCTCCATGGTCTTCACACCTGGCCATGCTGCTTCCAGGAAGCCCCTTCGGTTCAAAAAAATGAGACTTGAAACTGCAGGAAAAGTGTCATAGGTGAGAGATCCTGAAAGATCAACTCCATGATCCAGCCTGCAGATGAAAGCAGGGTACGGCTGGTGATTCAAAGGCAGCGCAGTCCCCAAGAACCCCAGCTCTCTTTAGAAGCTAGAGCATTTGCGGAACTCTTCAATCAGTAGCACCTATGCTGGGTTCTTTTTGAGCTAATTTTTAAAGGCGGCTTCTAACAGCAACCAGTTGATCAGTAGATGGGTATTTATTGAAGAAAACATCTTAGTCAAGGTGCAGGAGCCCTGGCTAGGGGCCAGGGACAGGCCTCGCTTCCCACATCTATATCATCTTGGGAAAGGAACCTCCCTCCTCTGGGCTCCATGCTCTTCTTTGTAAAACGAGGAGGTTATACTTCACTCACAGAGGACCCTTCCAGCTCTCTCATCATATGATTCTAAAGCATCGGTAAGTGGGCTTTACCTCCAAAGGTAGGGACTTGGAGGAAGCACACATTTTGAATAAAGTTAAGTTGAAATATAAAAAGAAGGAAAATTCTAGGAAAAGGGTTGATACCATTTTAAAAAGAAAAGAAAGAAGAACTGAATAATCAAAGGTTACCAATATCTTAACATTAACGGCCTGCATTTTCCAGCATTTGAGATTCGCCTCAGACCCAGGCCTTGTTTCTAGGAGTTCGCAAGCTGCTCAGAGCTGTGAAGAGAAGATGAGAGTCTGCCAAAGTCAAGGCATATGAGAGCGTTCCAGGCAGAGTTCACGGCAGGTGCAAAGTCAGGGAAGTAGAATGCTCGGAAATGGCAGAGATTTCTAACAGGCTACTAGTGCTTTACGCTTGTGTCCTTAACTGGGCTGTAAGCACCAGGAGGGCAGGGCTGATGCAGCCTCTTTCTCTTCAGTGGTTCCAGGACCCAAATCATATGCTTAAGGGGGAATGGCCAAGACAGCTCCAGATGCCAGACTGTTACCCCTGTGGTTGCCAGTTCAGAGTCACTGCATGTGAAACCCGGGGTCTCTGCCCTGGGCCTCTGTCTCCTTGGTCCTCCTCTATTCTGTTACTTATCTTCAAGATGAAATTTCTGCATGAGCTCAAAATCAGGACCTATGTTCTGACAATGACTGGGGCCATCTATGGCACCAATGAGATAGAATATTTAACATTAGGACCATTCTAGAAAATCCAAATTTATGGAAGTTAAGTTTATATATAACTGCATAATACATAATTTCTATCTCTAGAGTTGGAAATACTCTTGAGTATCTTTTCTTTCTTCTTCCAAACTGAGCCCAGTGAGGGCAGGGGCTACATCTGAGGCATCTTGCCCATCTCCACTCCAACCAACTTACTACACACCCACGTGCAGAGAAGGCTTCATATACCTACTGAATGAAGGAGTGAATGAACAGATGCACAAATGCATGAACGAACACCCTGAAGGTCTGCACACAAGGTTTAGATAATTACTTGAAGATGTGTTTGGAAAAGTATTTAGGCATTTGTTACATGCTAGACACTTTCACAACAACCAAGTAAGGTGTGTATTATTTATCCCCACTTTATAAACAAGCAAATAAAATCCAACAGAGATATGACCCTGAGAAGGTCACTTGACAACTACTAGAATATACAGCTGGGATTCAAACCCAGGTCTTACTGAACCCTACAGGCCTTGCAGTGACCCTTTGAGGGCCCCCTCGGCCGTCAGCAAGGCTGTGTGATCTCTGAAAGAGATGCTAGGCTGCCCCTTTGTCTGCTCTTCCTGTGCTGGTCTCCTCCTCCTCTGGGGCAGAGCTACCATGGTCCCAGAGAATATTACTTAAATAGAAAATAAATAGCTCCATCTTGTGAAGGGCATCATGTCTCATCCCCGTTGCAGTCATGGCAGCTGGAATGAGAGCAATGATTTTAATTCCCCTCCTTATGACTTCCTTTTCATCTCCTCTAAAGGATAGCGAAAAAGGCAGCTTGGTGGCTCCAGATCAATCTTGTCCTGAGCATGGTGGGGCTGTGTGCTCCTGGAAGGGTGGCACTGACAAGCAGAGATGTAGGGGGCACACATGCAATTGTCCCTCAAACACAGCAGTTTTTCAGCATTACCAATGAGCTGGATTGAATTAAGCATATTTGCACCAAAAGCAAAATAAATATTGCTTTATTTAATGTCATTAAAAGGTTGGGATTCAATTGCCCTTGGCCCGAGGCACCTTCTAGCTCTATTGATTGGACAGTGTCAGCATGCCAGACAATCTGTCATCAACAGCTCCTGCAAAATGCTAGCCGGTGGGGTGGGCTCGGCTGTGGTGGAGATGGAGGTAGCAGGCAGCGTCCTTGTCCAAAACACACGCAAGGGATGATTATAATGCATCCACTCCCCATCACCACTACCGAGATATTTAAAGCATTTCCCTCACGTCCCTTCTTAGATTATCACAACAAGGATGTGACCCGAACTGTGGAGGCAGGGAGGAGGATGGATCATCACACAGGTTCCAACTCAGAAGGATTTGGGTCTGAGTCTCAGATCTACCAGAGTGGTTTTACGGCCTTGGACAAATTCATGTTTTGTTCAAAGACCTAAAAGCACTGGGAGAGCAGAGACCGAACCGATTTCATCTGACACTGAGTCTTCAGTGTCAGCCCAGTGTCAAGCATACAGCCAGGTCGCAGTTACACTGCACAGACAGAAATAAACAGAAAGGTTAAGTAACTGGCTCCTAGCCCAGCAAGGGTAAGGGACAGAGGCAGGACTTGAACCCAGCACGCCCAGCTCTAAAGCTTGTGTTCTTAACCATCACTCTCTTCTCTCTCAGCAGCGCTGGGAGTCAGGCCAGTGCCTAAAAGAGGGATTCATGTGAGGTGAAGGGTGGATGCAATACCATTAATTTTTAAATGGGGAAATTGAGTCTCAAACAGGGCCTTGGACGAAAGGTACCTTTATGCAACAACTCCCTCCACTACCCCCCGAGAAACAGGTGCCCCTTCTGGGTGGGTGAAGTACAGAACGATGCCGCTTGCTCTGCTCCCAGCCCACCTTGGCCCTGCTGACCGGGAGCCTTTGTGCAGTGCACAAACTGCACGTCCGTGGGAGGCGGCCCTGGATGTGCCCAAGGCTCACAGCAGAGCCGGGATGAGCACTCGGGGTTCCTGCTGCCAAAGGTCAGCGAGGCCTTGGCCCTGTAATGGTGGTCTTTCTGGCAAGGTAGCAGGACTGGGGAAGGGGGTGCTTCCTGGAATAGAGCCCATGTCTAGCCCTAAGGTCCCTGGGGCCCTTTCTCTCAGCACTCACTCTGGGTGGACAAGGAGAAGCTTCGCTGGGGTGCCCTCTCCCTTCCTGCAGGCGGCACGTGCGCCAGGGAGGCCGCTCCTCCTTCCTATCGCCCGCTTGGCAGCAACAGTCAGCAGGCCTGGGGGGATTTCCACCCTGTGACTTAAAACACTCGTGAGAGCCAGGCACCAACTGGGAGGACCCAATATTTCATAAAACCCAATCCCCACAATTTCAAAGATGGGGAAACTGAGGCCAAGGTCACACAGGTATGTGAGGGTAGAGTAGGAAGTCCATTCCATGACCGATGGGTTATTGTTCTCTCTATGAGGACACTAACAAAGAGTAAAAAGAACCATTTAAAAGGCTCAAGGTGGGGTAATTTCTAAAGGAGTGCCCTGGCCCCTGGGGCTACGAATAGGCTAGTTCCATTTCTTAAGTGAAAAGGGGCAGAGGAAGCACTAAGGGGAAGAAAACCCCCTTAGGTCTTCACACATCTGGGAGCTGGCGGGACCCCTGCCCACCTGGTCGGAGCCTGAGAAGCAGCTTAGATTAAGTGTGGACTCTGGAGCCAGAGTCTGGATAAGATCCTGGCGTGGCCACGTATTAGCTGGACGCTTAACCTCTCTGAGTCTCAGCCCTGATCTGCAAAAGGTGGGTTCTGCTTACCTCAGAGGATTGTTTTAAGGATGAAATTGGATCAGCTGTGTACATACTGGGGCCATCGCCTAGTTTAAGTGCTACACACGTTAGCTGGTCTTCTGGTCTGATCTTGGAGTGACTCTCAGGGTCCTCCACAATCTGATTCCCACTTATTTCTTCAGCTTCTTGCATCATGCCCTCCAACCTATACACCATGCATGGCTCACACCTTATACCACCTGTGAGCTAATGACAAAAAGGCGCCCCTTTTGCTGGCTGGTGCAGTTCCTTCAAGTGGCGAGGCTTGTCAGCCCCCACCTGCCCTCCACTGCCTTTGTGCTGTGCGCGAGCCTTCACTGTGGGTTGCAGCCCTGACCACGTGCACTGGCCACGCCAGACCACCCGGCATCCCCAAGGCTCCCTGCTCACTCAGGGCTCACGCAGCAGGGCTCGGAGGCTGAGTCCTTGGGCTCCAAGTCAGCTCTCCGGTTTTGACTCCTGGACCCCCCTAGTATGGGGCCTTGGGCAAATGAGTTAACGGCTCTATGTGCTTCAACGTCCTTGTCTGCAAGATGAGGATAACACAAGAACCCACCTCGTAGTTTCACGGGGTGACTGGGAGAAACTCCCCAGTGCTTTCCATCCCAGTGGGGACTTTCAGTCCCCCAGGAATAAGGAGAACGACCCTCTGTTTCCACCTTCTTGCTTCCTCTTCCGGAGCGAGGGGATGGAACTTGTGTGACCAGTCAGCCTGAGGGAAGGAGCAGGGCCTGTTGGGCCTGGTCCCCCTGCACAGCTCCTTAGACCTGCGACTCTGCAGGGACGGTCTGTTCTGGCCTCCTCTCTGCCTTCTGGGAGGCAGCTCACTTCCTGCTCGGCTTGTGGCTGGTGGGGAAGCTGAATTTTGGGAGGAAGTAAAAGGAGGCCAATTTTAGCCACAGGTATAAGCCATGCCTTCCAAATCCTGCTTGTATTGATACTAATGCGAATATTTCGACCTCTGTCTGATCCCTGTGTCTCCTCCTGTGTTGGCAGAAGTGGGATGAGAGTGAGAGCAGGAGTAGGGTGAGTTATCGCCCCGACATCTCAGGTGGAAATTATACATTCAAAACTCCTAGGACGGGGTCTGGCAGCTTGTGTAATTCCTAGAACGTTTGTATTGTGATAGTCATGGCTGTCATTGAGCATCACTATTCCTTTGGTTTAGAGCGCATTACCGGTCTCTTCACCCGGCTACCTCCCACCCTCATCAAGACCCCGCTCACACAGCCCCTCCTCCTGGAGGTGAGCACAGGGCCGAGCCCACCCCAGATCATCAGCGCCCCATACAAAGTACTTGCTGGGTGAGCATTTGAGGGAAGGGAAGGAAGGAGAAGGGAGAGAAAACAAGAACAAAGGGAAGAAATAATTCAGTTGAAAGACTTCTTAAGCAGAGGCAGAGTGCCAGCAAAGGCCAGGGAAGGCAAGGGGACAGGCCGGAGGGTGGCGGGGCAGCATGGGCCAAGGGGGGCGGTGGGAGATGAAGCAGAGAAGGAGGTTCCTGGACACTGTGCTTGCTGTGAAGACCAGACCAAGGAGTCTAGGCTCCCTCTGATGGTCAGCAGGGAGTCACAGAAGGATGGGAAGTAGAGAACTGACATGATTCCAGCACTGGTTTAGGAACTAAGACCAACAGTGAGGAAGTTCTTGATTCTATCACATTGTGTTGCTCCTTGGGCCTCCCCAGCCACTAACTCTGGGCTCCTGTCTCCTCAGAGGCCCATCTTCACTGCAGAATCAGTTATTAAAATCAACTTGCTATCAACTCTAACTTTGGAATGCTATTCAGCTGCGTGCCGGGACAGAGATGGGGAGCTGCCTCCACAGACATCTAGCCATCTGGCCTTTTCTGCAAAACCTGGCTGGGAAGCTCATTTGAATAATTGGTTTTGGCGGTGTGCACTTGTGGGTTAGACACCTGATTACACTGCCAGCCCCAGTGTCCTTTCAGACTCTGTAGAATCATCACTCAGGTTACATAAAGCAGGAGAGAGTCTCTGGGAGGTAAGGCTTTGCCTGGCCCCTGCTGCCACTTGTGCTTCGTCTTGACTAACTACGTGGCTCACTCACTGTGTGACCTTGATCAAGTTACTTACCCTCTCTGTGGCTTGGTTGCCTCTTTGTTCAAAGAGGGAGCGTGATTTCTGCCCTGTCTATGCCTCCTTGTAAGGCTCTCAGAGAAGGCGGGGTGGGAGGGTGGTGGGGGTTGTGACTTAGCTGGAATGCAAGTGGAAGGACTTCGGTTGAGGAGAGCACACTGTCGGGTAGTGATGTGCGTGTAGGCTGCACCAGACGCATGTCCCCACAGTTAGGTTTGTGATGCTCCCTTCCTCCTCCTATGCCACTCGCTAGCTCCATGAACTTAAGGGAGTTACCTACCTGTGCCTCAGTTTCCTCATCTGTAAAATGAGAATAATGACAGAGGTGTTCTAAGAATTAAATAAAACAATACCTGTAAAATGCCTAGAATAGGGCCAGGCCCAGGAATTTAGCTACCTACTTATCACCATCCTCATCACCATCACCACCGTCATCCTCACCACCGTCACTGTCATCATCATAACTGTTCCATCCTCGACACCATGTCTCAAATACAGACCATGACAAACATATGGAGCATGTTCAGGGGACAGCAGGAAGGATGGGGAGGGAAGTGGATTTTAGATTACACATGGGACATTCAGCCTGGAGAATAGGAGCAGCCAGCAGCTGGAGTGAGTGGGGAGTGAGGAGACGGGATACACAATCCTCAGACTACTGAAGGGCTACCGTGTAAAAGATGGACTGAACCTAACCAACCTTTTCTGGGGAAAAGCAGAAGTGATGGGCTGGCAAGGGAACTATATTCAATACTTTGTAGTAACCTATAGTGAAAAAGAATATGGAAAGGAATATATGTATGTATGTGTATGACTGAAACATTATGCTGTACACCAGAAACTGACACACTATAAACTGACTATACTTCAAGAAAGAAAAAAAAAGGAAGTGATGGTTTAGGTTGAATACAAACACCCTGTAACAGTCAGAGCTGGCATCAGCAGTGCATTGCTCTGGGAGGGAGGGAACCACCCAGGCCTGGAGGCCGCCCAGCAGAGGGGCACGGCAGTCACTCAGGGATTCTGCTGAGGGGACCCCTGCCCTGGGAGGGGAACTGGGCTAGATGTCTCTGAGCTACCATCCCTCTCCCAGGCTGGTGAGGCGACAGCAGAGGCAGCAAGGGGGACGGGTGGCCAGGGTGGAGAATGAGGCACAGTGAGCAGGGGCTAGCAGCTCTCTCATGAGGCCATACTTGCAGTGGATCTTTGTGATCCATTTCTAGCTTGATGAAAAATGCACAGCTTTTATGCTGTTAGAGAATAGAATATCGACATGTATTTTACATTTTACATAGCTAATTTTATGTCCTATTCTATTTTGGACAGCTTAAGATTTTTTCCCCCTTTGGATGTTGAGGTGGGCAAGGTCGGTCAGTTATAAAGTCTGTGCATGTGTGTGCGCGCGTCTGTGTGTGTGTGTGTGTGTGTGTGTGTGTGTGATTTGGAAATACTTCCCCTGGTGTCTCACCCTCTGCCATACTTAATGATGTTTGCTGTGCAAATCTTCCTTTATCTCCATCTTACGTCTGGTGAACTCCTGTATATCCTCCATCCTTCAAAAACCCTCCCTCATCACCCCCAGTCAGAAGGAAGCACTCCTTGCAGGGATACAGTGGAGAAGGGGGTTAAATCTGTAGCAGGCTAGGGTTGGCCTGCCTGGATTCATAAACCTGATCTGACCATTCCTGCTGGGTGACCTGGGGCAGGTTCCTTGGTGTCTCTGGGCCTCAATTCACTTAGAGGCCATCATATTACCTCCATCTGAGGGCTGCTGTGAGATGATATACATACTGTGTGGTCAGTAGGCCCTGAGACATTAGCTCTGATTGTGTCCAGGCCTCCACAGCACCACACACACCTCCCCAACGACCAACACTGGGCTTCTTATTGCCAAGGGCTGCCTCTGACTTCCATCTGCTTCCCTGAGGTGCAGCACAGGGCCTGACACTCAGCAGGCCCTCGACAAACCTTAGTTAAACTGAATTTACTGCACTGGAGCATCCTCTGCTACATGAAGCTCGTGCGGGCCAAGAGACACAACGCGCTGCGAGCCTGCAGACCCCAGTAGCGCATCCGTTCCCACCGCAGGGTCTGTAGCGCCTGCCGTGCTATCAAGCTGGACCATTTCTGCACCACCCATGGAGGTCTGTTCCTCTTCCCCACCTCCGCACTCCCAAGAAGCACCGAGGCTTTCGAAGATGAGAAATTTCACAGCATCCTGCTATCTTTTGGGTAACTGTGTATTTTATGATGACTAATAGGCAATTACTATGGTAATATTGCAATTCAGCTTGTGTGAGGTTTGGGAAATGAGAAATTATGGGTAACTACTTTGAACTCATTTCTATGGTAACAAAAAGTAATTGTCATTAAATACCAGTTATACTGAGGCTGTACCTGGTAATTATAGATTTTTATGCCCAGAAACATAAATAAAACCAATAAATTTATTCAAAGGCCTATGACTGTTTACTTACACGTGGCTCTATGGAATACACCATGACAAGCACCTAATTAAGAAATGCAAACCCAACGCAGAGTTTCATATTGCCATATGGAGACGGAGAGTCTGTTTTTCACATGCAAGGCGCCTGGCGCATCACCAGGGCTCAGCAGAAAACGCAGTGGGGTACAGGTGGGGATAGAGGCTATCTCTTTGGCAAAGGAGATGCTCGGGAGGAGGAGGTGGCAGAGAGAGAGCGCCAGTGCTGCAGTGTGTGGGGACAGCCACATCTGCTGCCGGACGGTGAGAACTGCCAACCATCATAGACTGGCTCGGCCTGTCACCCCCAAACCCCCGAGGCCTCCCAGCCTTCCGCCCAGGAACTGCCTTGGCGCTCCTGGCCCTAGAATACCAGAATTACAGCGTTCACCCCTCAAAGGTCCCAGATCCCCCTAGAACTCTTCAGAGATGCTCAAATTGCATCAATAAGTCATACCATTTTTTATTGTGGTAAAATACACATAAAATTTATCATTTTAATCATTTTTAAGTGTACGACAAAATGGTATTAAGTACATCCATAATGTTGGGCAATCATCACCACCAACTATCTCTAAGACTCTTTTCATCTTATAAAACTGAAACTCTATACCCGTTAAACAATAACTCCCTATTTCCCCCCTCTTCACTCCCTCTGGAAGTCACCTTTCTACTTTCTGTCTCTATGATTGTGACTACTCTAAGTACTTCATATAAACAGAATCATAAAGTATTTGTCTTTCGGGGTCTGTCTTATTTCACTTAGCATAATGTTCTCAAGGTTTGTCCAAGCTGTACCATCCTTGACAGAACCTCTCCCCAGTGCTTCTACTAAATGATGAGAAATGCCTTTCACCTCATTTTCCTCTTCCAAGAGGGCCCGAGGGGACCAGAGGCCAGGGGAGAGGAGCGTCTTGCCCCAGGAGAGGAAGGTGCAGGAGAGCAGGCACAGTTCGATGGCTGGCTGGCTCTCTGTTTCCGGCAAAGGCAGGATTTGGGAGCAGGGAGAGGCCTCGCTGCACATAAGACCCTGAACATGGCTCTTCCTTTGCAGCCTCAGTTTCCCTGAGCTCAAATGGATATAATAAAAACTAACTTTCCTTTCTCAAAGAGCTGTGGTAATGATCAAATGTGGCTTTTAAGTGTGATGATATGTGGCTCTGTATGATAAAATGTGGTTGTGAACCCAGAGTTCACCGAATCATTACAGTAGCTCATCACAGCATTCAGGTCATGGCAGCAGAAGATCCAGCAACTGGGGTTTGGAGGCCCTGCCGCTGAAAGTAAAGGGTTGGGAGCTGACGGCATCTGGTGAGGGCTTCTCTGCGTGGGGATTGTAGCTCTGCACCACAGCTCAGCTGCTAAACACTGCTGTGGAGTTAATTTATTCACTTGGAAAATACATGTCAAACGTCAGCTCTGCGCTGGGCACCGTGCTAGGCTTGGGGGATACAGGTGAGCAAAGCCCTGACATCGTGGGGTCTAGAGTCCAGAGGTGGAGACAGTCACCAAACAGTCACACAGATAAGCACGTGACTACAAACTGGGGCACGAGCTACGAGAGGACAGCGCAGAGCACTCTGAGCGGGTGTGAGCGGAGACCTAATTTATATTGGAGGCTCTAGGCAGGTCTGTCTGTCAGGTGGCGTTAAACCTCAGACCTGGACTGAAGAAATATCCAGTGTTATTGGAGCACCGTAGGTGAGACGGGGGGGGGGGTACAACTGTCCTGTGTTTTTATTATATTCCATATTATCATTGCTATCTACTGTTACAGCATCTACCCATTCTAGACAGCGACCAGAGAACGCACAATGGCTGCTATGAACTTGAGGCCCTCCAAACTCCTCCCGGAAGCCAGAGTCTGGCAGCATAGGCAACTTGTCTCTCCACTTTTTCTCCTCTACTCAAGGTAATTGGAGTCGATTTTTATCATCTGCAAGCAGAGAAACCTTAACAAAGAACCAGAGTTGCTCACAGAGTTGCTGTGAGGATTAAAAGAGGTAAGTGTGTGAACATCAGACGCAGCACTGGGTCAGCGAGCAGAATTCTGGGAGCGGCCTTTCTAAAAGGTGCCTTATAACCCTAACACCACTGGGGCCCGGACGCGGTGGATGAGCAGACTCTCTAGGGAGAAGTTCCTTTGGGAAACACTGAACCCTATTTTCCCCTCTTGGGATTCCCGTTTATTAGCATGTTCAAAACTGAAGAATCCTCTTGTAAAAGAACGTGTTTAACTTTGCTTAAACGTGCTTCCCACATTTCTTGAACTCGAAACCCTTTTCTCCCCTGTAACACCTGGGCAAGTCCCACCAAACCGTGGGACACCTGCTGAGGTCGCCAGAGGGGCTCGGGGAGGGGCTGGCCTACAGGACCTCTCAGGCACCCTGGAGGTCTCCATTCAGAGTCTTGATTATTATGTTTCACAGTCTCCAAATCCTCAGTGGTGAATTCTCATGATTGACAGGCTCTTTGTTGCTCCTCAGGGCTATTTTAGCAACAGGATTAATGCGTGTGGTTAGAGATTTTCTTCAACTTTCATAATGAGAATCACATATTCTCACTAGGAGAACTTTGGGCTTTTGGCACAGAACCATTTCTGAGCGGTGGAGCTCCTTTATCCTGAAATCCCCAAATCACAAAATTTGGAGCTGGAGGACAAAGCTAGGAAGCAGTCAGTTCCCAGGACCATTCCCACCGGCCACATGAAGCCCAGAGAGAGGAGGTATTTTGGCCAAGGTCATAGACCTCTTTCCAACTGGTCATCCCTGGACAGCAGACGGTGACACGACACAAATAAGTGGGTGGAGTGGAGAGTACTGACCTCTCCCTGACCATTGCCACTCTTGTAATTAAACAGAAATGTTAACATGAATCAAATGGCCCTTCCACCACCATTATCACTAACAGCGCATCCTGTCCAGGGAGAGTGGAGAGGCATTGCTCCCAGGCCTGCAGCAAGCCGTCAAACCTGCCAGTGCTAATGAACCATCACTTGAGCCAATTAAAAGAGGAAGCAAACTGTCTTTAATTAAGGCATCATGCATCTCATGGGTTCTCTCCAACTGGTACTCAGGGGTACTAGGAAGCCCCTCTGGACCCAGTTGTCACATTCTGGGAAATCATTAAATCAGCTCTGTCTAAAATGGACCTGACTGGGTGTCAGGAAATGTGGATTCCGGTCTAAGCTCTGCCACTGATCTTGGGCAAGTCCCATCTCATCTCTGAGCCTCAGTGTCTTCAGTCAAGTCATCCCTTTCCTTCTCGCATATCGACCAAACTCTTTTAGAGCATCTACTGTGTGCTGACCTCTGCTGACAGGCACGGGGGACACGAGCACTATCAAGGCTCAGTCCCTTCCCTCTGGTGGCTTTAGGACCAGTGGGGTCTATGCCATGGGGTAAGTCGTGTTCAATAGCCAGGCCTGTGGGAGCTGAGAGAAGGGAATGACCAATTCTGTTTTGGAGGTTTGGGGAATATTTTCCAGGAGAAGAGGCACAAGCTGAGTTGGAGCAAGGGTTAGTGAGATGAGGAAGGGACCAGAAGGCTCTGGACAGGGAACCTTTAAGAAGGTAAGCGATCAGGGACCAATAGGAAAAGTTAAGGGAATGAGGCTTTCCTTAGAGTGGCCGGAGCAACCACTCTCAGATAACAGGGTGGGAGATGAGGCTCTAGCCCACACAGAGCCTTGCCTCAGAGCTGAGCAGTTTGAATGCTGCCTTGAGCGTTGTGGGACTAATCAGTTTTAAAGCTGTATAGTTTGGGCAGTGAGGTTAGACAGTCAATGATTTACTGGTTGTATGACTTTGGGCAAGTCTATTGCCTCAGCTGTGAAATAAGGGTAATCACACTGTCTCTCTCACACGAGTCAATGTTCTTTCAGCAGATGGTTCCCCGGGCAGTGGAATTTTCAGCTGTAAACTATGGTGCTAGGCCAGGATAAAGATAATTCAAGAGAAGAAGAGTATGAGTGAGTGTGGGGCTATCAGGGATGCCCACACCAAAGAGACATGCTGTTCACGTGATCTGGGATGCCACTCTCCTTCGTTAATAATCTCCGAGAAGAAACACAGAAACCAGACAGTAATCACTATAACCACCATATGATATTCTACAAAGCACATTTGTCACCACGTCTTTTAAAGCTCACAGGTGCCCTGCCAGGTAAATAATTATTGTCTTAATTATGCAAGAGAAACCGCAATGCATCAGAGAGGGAAAGTGAATTCCCCAAGGTTCCATAGGAAGTAGGTGCCAAAACAGATTCTAGGTCTCCTGACTCCTGATCCAGCAAGCTCCAGCAAATGACCTCAGGTGGCTGTGCATGAAACAGTCAAGGCCCATGAGTCACATTCTCAAGAGCCAGGGTGAAACTTCCTCTAATGAACTCAAGTGTAAGTCTGAAAATTCTTCCTCAGAAACATATCCCCTCTTTCCTCTTGCTTCCACACCACCACTGATGCATTCTCCCCTGTCCCTCACCTGTAATTGCCCAGGTAGACTCCATCAGGGTTGAGCATTGGTGCAATCTTGAAGACCAGGTGTTCCCGGAGGACACGAGCAACAGGGTGCTGGCTTATGAGGAAGTCAATGATCCCTAGGGAAAGAGAATTATCTAGGTTAACCTCAAAGTGTTTCAAGAAGGAGGCAGCACATCTTCCTGAGCTTGGGAAAGTCAGAGCTCACCAGGTGACTTTTGGCCTATGTTGTTAGCCACTATGAGTGTACAGCTACAGACCGCCCAGTGAAGTTTACAAGTTTCCTGGAAGCCCTCCCTGCTGAAGAGGACAGGGAGGGCTTCCAGGAAAAGACCGCATGTGAGCTGTGCCCAGGAGGGCCCCCTGGGTTTTGATAGACAAATATGGGGAGAGGCAGGATAACTCAGGGCAATAAATTCCGAGTTGCTCCCTAATGGGCACGCTGTTGGCCAAACGTTGAAGTTGGATTGGATGATTATGGAGTCTGGGACCTTAGGGGTCTCGGTCCTCACGTTGCTGATGGGCACACCCAGAGCAGAGAGGAGAAGCCACAAGAGGAGAGGGAGGTTTTATCAATGACCCCAACTCTGCTCCTTTCCCCACTTCAAGGGTCCTTAGTTCCTAGACTCAGGGCTGACTGCCTTTTCTGCTTTCTGCTGGTACCAACACCACCTCCAGGCCACCAGACTTAGAAAAGCTGAATTTCCCAGGATTCTCTTCCCACAGTCAGGCAGTGTCCCTCATCTCTGCCTCTCTTCTCAGCCACCATCACATCTAACCTATATGAGAACCACATCTGGCCTAGGTAACAGCAACCACCTCTGGACTGTACCCTCATCACTGCAGCCACAGGGACCTTCCTAAAGTGCAGATCTCACGCTGTCCCTGCCCTCCTTTGTATTCTGGCGATGGCCTGTGTATATCAATGGGGGAAGGGGGGTGGCGAACGACAGCTCTCAGCCCTTGCCCTGTCCCTCCTCTTCTTCATGTTCCTACTTATTCATCAGAGACCTAAGAAAAAATAAATAAAATGGAGCTCTGGCCTTCCACAAAATGACTGTAACGCTGGAAAGTGATAGGAGAGTACAAAACCCTCCCAAAAGTGCAGAAGGAGAACTCCTGTCCTGCTGCAGAGAGCAGGAAAGGCAGCGAGGGGAAAGAGGCTTTCGAGCTGGGCCCTGAAAGATAAGCAGGTTTTGACAGCCAGACAGGAGGAAGCAGCAGGGTAACTGAGAACAATCTACATGCCCAGTGGCAGGCACTTAGCTCTTGGGATGATAAGTCACTTCATGGCACATTCCAGAGCTGCTGTGACCAGTGAGGGACAACTCAGGTTTTTCATTAGGCCAGGGCTGAGAATCCATCGGTGGCTGAGAGCCAGTTGGACATCATTTACTGCTCAGCCAACGCCGTGGTAGACCAGATGCCCTAATTTATTTGTTGGTCTTCATATTAAAGCTGTAGTTTGCCAGTAAACAGGCAGGGTAATGATGCCAGGCACCCTTGTTAGGGGCTAATAATTGCTTAATCTGTCCACTAATTGATCCCGGCTCCCAGTGGCCCTCCATCAAGGACTCAGCCTGTGCTCAATGCCTGGCCATGCTGCCTCAGAGAGTGGCTTCTGGAAATGGAGGAGCTCATTGTGAGCCATCCTCCTTCACAGATCAGCAGATTAATTGGGCTGCTGATCAGGCAGCTAATAAAAGAATGAGAGAAAACAAAGCCAGACCAGAGGCTGCAGCCATCCAGGGTGAGTGTGGAGCAAAGAAAGGAGAGGGTTTACACTCATCTCTCACCTTGAGGTCAGACAGAGTTCAACAGGAATCTTTCCCATGGATCGGGAAGTTTTGGAGGAGATCTTTCACTTGTATTTGGTGTAGGGAGGGGGTGCTAAGTGAAGAGGGACACGAGAAATGTCGGAGAAAGGAAGAGTGGAGAGGAAATGCCGTCCTTCACTATGGGCCAAACGCATTGCATGGACAGAGCAGAGAGTGTGGACCTGGGGACCTGCGTGTGAATCCTAACTGGTCACCAGCTTTCTCTGACCAGTTTTCTCATCTTGCTAGAGAGCTAGTAACACCGAATCTGGAAGATGGCTTTGGACTAGATTAGAGCTCCTGTATTTTAACTGCCTGGCACAGCACCTGAATATTGCGATGGGCTTTAATAAACTCACTTAGATCAAAGGTTGAAAGGCAGTCAGGGTAGTGAAAGAGAATGGATGTTAGAACTGGGAGTCCTGGTCTGTGAAGGTGACTAACTATGGGATCTGAGGACAAGGATACTGAACTGGAGAAGCCAATACACTAGCAGAGAACCTGGCTTATCTTTAAAATTAGAAGAAAGAACCCAGTTATTCCCACGGGTGCAGCCCACACCGACAGTCTGATTCCATCTATTTTAGTCCTCTCCCCCAAAGTGGAAGAATCCTCATCTGTCAAGTAAGGAGAACACTCTCTCCTGCTGGGAGACACCATCCACCCTCTTAAGATCGGTCTCTATCTCTTCAGTAAACAGGTTTGTTTCTTTTGAGCTGGTACAATCAGGAAGGTGAAAGAAAGCAGAGCAACAGGTGAAGGCTGGAGGCTAGAGAGACTGGAGGAGGAGGAAATGTCGTGGCAGAGGATATGAAATTGGCTGGGTGGCCGGCAGATATCACTGTCTTGTGCCAACCTTGCCTGGCCACGATGACCTTCATCCAGCAAACCAGACTGAACATTTATTGTTGTTGTTTCTCCTGGTGTGCTCGGTTCAGGGCAAGGCATACAGCAGGTGCCGAATAAATGCTCATTGGAAGATTTTTCCAGGAATTCATTCAACCTGGACAAACTAGAGGGTTAGCTGAACTGATAAGCATTCATGCCAAGATATATGAGAGGCTCCTGCTCATAGGGGTGCATGGCGGGGAGCAGCTCCCTACTGCTCCCACCACGAAAGGCTCTGATGGGAACAGTACAGGGAGTCCTGGGAACCCAGGGGGGCTCCTGACCCAGCCTGGAGGTCAGGAAGGGGCTGTGGAAATTTACAAGATGAGTAGAGTGAGCCAGGTGAGAGAGGTGCCAGGGGAGGTGTCCCAGGCAGGGGAAGCCATACACAAAGGCAGGGAGGTGAGAAGGAAGACAGCCTGTTTGCTAACGGAGCTCTGCAATCCCAGGGTGCACAGCTCCACGATTAAAGACAGACTCTGAAGCTGGACTAGCTGTATGGCCTTAACCGCTCGGTCCCTCAGTTTCCTCATCAGTTAAGAAGAGAAGAATAATAACAGCTACCTAGTGGGTTACTGTGAGGATCTCAGTGAGTTAATGTAAGCCAAGCTGCCCACACATAGGAAGTGAGCTGTTTACTCACTGCTCTTATTTGGTTTGCCTGAAGGTGTGGGGAATGGGAAGATGTTGAGAGAGAAGCAGGAGAGGTAAATGGGGACATGCTGGTCTAGCTGAGGTATAAGATGGGCACAGAGAGCCACTGCAAGGTACAGGGTCAGAGCTGGGCTTTGGAGAGCGCCCCCTGGCTGCAGTCTGGAAAGTGGCTTGGAGGGAAGTAATGGATAGATGTCCTGAAGGTGGACAGGGTAGAGGTAGAGGGCAAACACAGGAGAGAGCCAGCAAACATAAAGAGGCCTGCAGTCAGGAACAAGGACCCCACATGGTGGTGACTCTGCAGTGACCAAGGCCCAGAGAGCCACGAGGATGCAGCTAACGGCGGGGAAGCAGTGTGGATTGTGACACTGATGGTGTCAGGATGGTGACGCTGATGGCAAGACTATTTGTCTACCAGCCCCAGAAGCATCAGAAGTTTTTACTTACATCACACAATCCTGGAGAAAGGTGACTCGAAAATGACTGAAATTAAGTTTCTGGCCCCTGGCAGAATGTGGCCTCAAAATGGAAACCGAGTTCAGTTTTAGAAAAGTAAAGAAAGTTGCATTTCTGGTACCTGAGTATGGGGGATTGAGGCTTGCATGTGCTGTGCAAGTCTGTCTTCCCTCTGAAGCTTTAGGAGGGGAAGGACAGCTCAACCTCTTTACCATGATTTTGTCAGTGCCCAGCTCAGCTCTGGGACAGGGAAAGTCCTCAGTAGATATGAAAATGTGAAGGTGTGAAAATGAAACGAATTAAAATGGACCAGTGACGGGCACTGTATGTTCTGCAGCTTCATTGAATGGTAATTACATCAGCTCCATTTTTGCAGACAGGTAAACAAAGTCAGGGTGGTGACCTCAGCTGCTGAAGGTCTCACAGGGGCCTGGCTGGGATGCAGCCAGTTCTACAGGCTCCAAAGTGATGCCCTTTCCTTTAAGCCAAGATGGGAAGAGCCAGGAGTCTATCTGCATGTGATTTGCAGAATGATTTACATATATGCCTGCATGATTTTTCTCTAGAGAGTTCTGTGTAAGGTTTATGGATACTGTTCTCTGCTAAGAGGCAGGACACTGCAGTAGGAAGAACCCAAGCTTGAAGCAAGACAGTTGCGGGGGCTGGGGGGGGGCAGTCTCTGCTGGGCCCAGATTGTGTGTCATGTGGCAGGAGCCACTCTAGGCCCAAGCTGACCGGATACCAGACCCCTGTCCGCCCTCTGCCGAGCCCAAGGGCCCCAAATGATGGAATCACAGACAGTCTGGTCTTGAAGAGCCTGAAGTTCACAGTCTCTTCATTCTCCCCCTCCCATCCCCAACTCTGCCATTTCACAGATGAAAAGACAAACTCGGGGAAGCAAAAGGCCCCACGACATGACAACCCCTTCGTGGATCTAGTGTCACACTCTAGTGTCACACACGCGTGAGGCTGATTGGGAAGGGGAGGGAGGACAAGAGGGAGGACAGGTGAGGGAGGGGGTGGGGGCAAAGCAGAGCAGGGGAGGGAGGGAAGGGCAAAGGTCACCACCTCACTGTGGGAGGTGCTAAGTTGTGCTTGGTCCTGGTGGGTGTGAGTGTGTGTGACTGTGTGTGTGTCCTCCCCACTCCTCTCCCTGTTCCCATGGACAACCCTGAGGAGTGAGCTCCCGGAGGGAGATCCCCCTGGTGGCCCCCTGGCCATGCTGAGCAGGGCTCAGTGGACCCTCGCAGCAGCTCCTGGAGGACCATATTGCTGCTGCATTTTATAGGCGGAGAAGCCGGCTCTGGGAGTTGAGGACTTGCCGAAGGTCCCCAGCTGGGAGGTGAAAGCGGTAGGACTCAAACTCAGCAAACTCAGGCCTGCCCAAGTCCAAAGCCTCAGCTGTGCCCACTGCCCCTGCCACCTCCAGAGGGTGGTGTGCCTTCCCACAGGAGCACTCCACAGATGTGGGCTTAACTGAAGAGGACAAGTGCTCTGCAGATGGAACTTTCCAGTGAGAGATATCTGAACAATTCCAGGAAGCGTCAGTGAAAGAACATTCACTTGACCAGGAGTGAGACCTGAGGTCTAGTCCTGGCTGGACTTCTGACTTGCACCGTGGTCTTCCCAGTGTGCAGATGAGGAGGGTTCAGCTAAATGACTCAGGAGGTGGCGGGGAAGGCGGGGCACACAGTACAGAAGTCACACGCCTGGGTTCGGGTTCACAGTAAGGATCAGACGAACCATACCTGGCACCTGCAAGGTTCTCCATTAGTGCTGCCTCCTCGCCTATGAGTGACTTATTCAGAGCTTACTGTGTTCCAGGCACCATCTTAAATGTTTTATGGATATTAACTCATTTAATCTTCACATCAACCCTAAGAGGCAGGATTTCCATTATTACTTCTCTTTTGAGATAAAGGGACCAAGGCATGGAGAGGTTACAGACATCCCCAAGGTCATCCTGGATGAAGCAGGGCAGCTGGGCTTCAATCCCAGGAGGCGCAGCTCCAGAGACCCAGCTCCAGGGCAACACGGGCGCGCCCTTGACCTCTCACGCGTAGCTGGGGAACGAGGACAGTTTGACCTTGTAGAGGCCATGAGTGGGGTTCAGGGCAGCAGAGAGTGACTGAGAATCAGCCATCCCACCACCAAGGAGAGCCCTGAGGACATCAAAGCCCTGCCACTCTAAATGCCACCCCCACAGAGCTCTGCCATGATAGGGCTTTCCTCTGCTCCCAGCAGCAGGCGCATTGGCAGCTCGGCCGCAAGAACCGTGGTCCCAGCCAGATGGGGACGACCAGGCCCCGCGTGTCTGTTCTCCACTCAAGGTCACCAAGTCTGTTACTGGGAAAAAGATTTAACAAAATTTAAGGTACCTCAGCCATCATCCTTCTAGGCCTTAGAGCCTTCTGTCCTCCCCAGAACAAGGTGGGCTGGTGGGGTAGGAGGGGTGCGGATCCAGCTGAGGGCTGGTCTGCAGGGCTGCGGTCTGGGCTGTTCCCAGCAGGCTGGGAGATCCTTGGGAAAGAGTATGCCTCAGTTCCTCGCGGGCAAAGTAGGGGAAAGATGCCTGTCTTAAGCTGCCTCAGGAAGGATGAATTGTGTCTCAAGGGACAACGAGAGAGGTGGGGAGATGGGCCCCAGTGCCACATCTGACATGAATTAGCTGTGTCACCCTGGGTAAGCCACTCACTTCCCTGAGCCTCCACAGTCTCACTGTCAAATGCACAATGTTGTGGGGGTGGCCAGAACACTGTGTTCTTCCAGGCGGGAAGCTTGGCCTTCTAGGGCTTCCTATCCCTGAGGGGTTAAAAGAGCAGGTACAGGCTTGGGAGAACCAGGTTCAAAGCCCCCTCCCGCTGTTTACTGCTGTGAGACCCGGAGGCTCCTCCTTCTGAACTCAGATTTAGCATCCCAGAGTCAAGACAGCATTTGTTCTTCACAGCAGCCCCGTGAGATAAGCAAGACAATGTCCATTTTACAGATGTGGGGGGTGACACTCTAAGATCCAGCCCTGGGCCTCTAATAGCTCAAGTTTAAAGGGAGAGCAACAAATACAAATCAAATGCTAACAAATCAGGGCAATGAAGATGACCATTGGGTGGCCCACAATGCAGGCACAAAGCAGGGGCTGAAAGCAGTGGCCAGAGGACCCACAGTGGGTACTGGAAGTGAATCTTGGGAGGTGAGGGGTGTTTGCCAGGTGACAAGGAGTGGGCCTGAGACCTCCCAGGCAGAGGAGCAGCAGGTGCAAAGGTCCGGTGGTGGGGAGAAAACTGTTCAGGGATTAAGCTGTGCAGGGCTGGGATATAAGGAGACTGAGGCCACCTGGGAAGAGCCAGATCATGGAAGACTGTGACCATTTACCTTGAGAAGGTGGTGGGAAGGCACTGGAGGCTCTGCCAAGGAGCAAACATTGATTGAAAGCTCACAGAACAGCACAGAGTCTATCCACTCAGCATGGCCAGATTCCTTTTGGGGAAAGCAGGGTCAACAACAGAGAGAGCCCTGGAGAGCGATTCAGCTTCTCTCTGCCTCAGGCTTTGCCTGAGAAATGGGATGGTGACCCTGCGCTTGGTCTGTGGCCCACAGAGGAGGTGGGCACGGGAGTTGGGCTCCCAGAGATGAAAGTATTGACAGTAAGTCTACTGTCTTTTCACAAACAAGGACAAAACAGTTGCATCCGATCAGCTGGGGGAACAGGGCTGCTGCCAAGTTTAGCAACTGGCAGATGGCTGCCAGCAAAGGAGTTGGTACAACCAGGAGGGACTGGGAGAGGTTATTACAAGGACGGTGCTGGGGAGGAAGGAGGAGGGAAGTGAGAATGCCATGGAGTCAGCTAAGGTGCCTGGAGCGGGGGCCTGAGACCCCCGCCCAGCTCTGCCTCAGACAGGCTGCTTGTCTTTGGGCAATCACTCCCTCTCCCCGAAACTCAGTCTCCTTGTCTGAAACAAAGAGGGAGACGCTGTGCGGAACACAGCCCTGTAAAGATACAAGTGGGGTGAATAAGCCCCATGTTTGTTTGCAGAGTGCCTTCGCACTTACAAAGCAAATTACCCGCTTCATCTTCTCAGATCCCCACGGGGAAGGGGTGGCATCTCCTGGGGGCCTGCTGTGTGCCAGGCACCGGACTGGGTGTCTGTTCACTTACATCTCCGGCCAGCATCACAACCGCCTTCACAGATCAGTGTGACTGATTTTACCTTTAAGGAAAGCAAACTGCTAGGAAGCGGCGGACTCAGTATCTGACCCCAAGACTGTCCGACGGCAAAGCACGGATACCCGCTGCCTCCCACGGGTTGTTATCACCTCCGTGGGCTTCTTCATATCCCTTCGACCTCATGGGCATTTTGAGACTACAGTAACCTCTCTAAACTTCAGTTTTCTTATATGTAAAAATATAGTTGATATTCATTCCTATGACATAGAAAAATTAATACAATCAAGATAAAGCAAATAACTTAGATGACATTAACAAAATAACAAAATATGTAAAGTGCTTAGAACAGTGCTTGGCTCATACATAGTGTCACATATTTTATACGTAACAGACCTACTAGAAGGTAAAAATGAAAAAGTACTGGCAAGAACGTGAGATAGGAGGAGCTCTTACACACTGCTGGGGGCAGTGTCAAGTTGTGTAACGTTTTAGAGAGAAATTTGGAAATAGCCAGTAAAGTTGAAGACACACGTATCCTATGACCTAGCAATTACATTCCAGTTGTACACCTTAGAAAAATATTTGCGCATGTGCACAGGTAACAGGTGTGTATCATATTTGTGTGATACAAATATGACATTTGAATCAGTACTGTTCTTAAGAAAAAACGGTGTAAACAACTAAATGGTCCATCTTCAGGAGAACAGACAGGTAAGTCAAGGTATAGACAGAAATGGAATAGAACACATGGAGAGAACAAGAGAACTACAGCTATACTCACCAACACAGATGCTGGGCAAAGCAAGCTCCAGTGCATACAGAATGCTGCCATTGTTATAAAGTTCAAAACAAGCAAAACTAAAAATGCGTTGTTTAGGAATGCTTACATGTACAGTAAAACTATTAAGAAGGACAAATACAAAATTCAAGCTGATGGTTAGTTGTGTGCAGGGAAAGTAAGGAGGATAGAGGATTTAAAGGAATAGATAATATTCTGCTTCTTAGGCTGGTGGGAACCTGGGCATTTGTTCAATTATCATTTATATGTTACCTGTTGAACATATTTATATTGCTGACTAGTTGAACATATATATACACACACACGGATTATATATATTGTTGACTAAATATATATTTAACATGGATTAAACACTTAATAAATAAAATTCAATTATAAAGAGATATATTTGAGAAGAGAAATTACACCTTTATTTATCTCTGGTTGTCTGATATGAAGCATGCATTCCTGCTCATGGTAGGTATTTTAAAAGTTGTTTGTTAACTGAATGATTGAATGAATGAGTAAATAATTTTCACTTCTACCAATATATGATGCATTGACCTAGGGCCAGATTTTTTTTTTTTTTTGGTGGTGATGCTGAGTGGGAGGAGGCCAGATTTCTTATTTTTGTAAACCAACGGAGACAAGTAAAACAAAACTAAGATGTGTAGCTGACTCTATGACTCATCCTCAATACAGCACATACAAGAGAACTTCATTCAGCCCTACCTGTTCATTTATCCATCCACCCGTCCATCCGTTCATTCAGCCATTCTTCCATACATACATGTAGTCAATAAATATTTAGTGAAATAATACTAACAGAGTTCAGGTGTAGCCTCTTTAGAAGTGAAGTGAATTCTCGTCCAAGATAATGACTCTGCTGCATGTGACCATACCGTCCCAGAGGCCATCACAGTGTCCAGGCTGGGTGTAGGGGGTAGGCATGGGATGCCCATGAGATACGGCAACTCACCTTGACACACAAATGAAGAGGGTGTTTCCCCCGGGTGGACTCGCCCCGTGATGAATACCACCTTCTGCTCCGCCCCTTCTCGAAGGTTGTCTGTAAGACAAAATGGAAGAGGTTGCTAAGGAGGACAGGGAAAACTTAGATGAGGAGTTAGTATGTGGGAGAGAGGGAGGCAGGAAAAGGATGCTTTGCACTGATCTCTTAAACCACTGGGTTAGAACCATTAAGTCCTAGCCATTACTGACTAGTTGTATTAAGTCCCTGGTTATCTAATATTAAACACTTACGTTTCTCTTCTTTGGTGCAAATGATCATATTAATATTACAATCATCTGAAGAAGTCATATGAAGTCCAATCCCAGATCCACTGACCTTAGAACTAGGCAGGTTATGTATCCTTCCTGAGTTTCAGTGTGCTAATCTATAAACATGGATATTTTCTTCATAGGATTGTTGTCATAACTAAACAAGCTTGCATATCGCCCAGTACACAGGAAAAATTCAGTAAGTGCTGGAGTAGCAAGGGCGCTATTTATATTGGTACCAGTAATAGAGGCAGCTGCTGTTTAATTAGCACCTTTTGTGTCAGGCGCATTATATACATTATTTATAATCCTTACAGAAACACGCACAATTAATACTCCTTTTATCAAGGCAGAAACTGAGGCTCAGAGGTTATATAACTTGTTCAAGGTCTACCTACACAGCTATGTAGGGTAGATCTGAGATTAGAATCCAAGCCCTGTTTGGCCTTGATGGAGTAAGAGGGACCAGATTTCTCTTTCATCTTAAGCAACTAGAAGATTGGACAAAAATGTACAGAATAACTGTTTTCAGACATTGAACAAGAGTCAGTGCAAGACTAATTCACAAGAAAAAGGAAACTAATGAGGTGTGCCCCATGACTGGTTTTTTGCCTGGTGGCCCATCCCAGACCAAAGAGCAGGGAGGGGTATCCTGAACAGAGCATGGAAGTCTCACTGAGATTGACGTTTAGGGGGTCTGGAGCAGGTGGGGAAACTGTAAGTTCCAGAGAAGAGGGAGCTCTGTAGAAAGAGTTCCAGAAATCTGTGAAGGGGTCTTCATGAGTCTTTTGTTGGGTCCCAAGATATGCATGCACAGGGTGAATCTCCACGATGTTATTTAAAAAATGAACACGGAGCTGTGAAGTGCACTTTCTCAGGGCTCACACAGGGCTAGGCATCACTTGAATTCCCACCTCCAAAGTGGAAGTCTGCACTGATCATTCAGGGCATTGGGTAGAGAACCCAGAAGGGCCATGCCTTAGTGGTGGGGCTAAACCACTCTAGACTCACTCCAACAAAATTTTAAAATAAATCTCAAAAGGCCTAAATGGAAGAAAAACATTTTGACTGCCTGCTATATAAATTCTAACTCTCTTTAAAGGAAGACAACAAAATCCAGATATTCAACAATGTATAATTCACAATATCCAGCATCCGATAGAAATTATTAGACATACAAAGAAATAGAAAATTATGGGCCAGAATCAGAGCCCTAGCTCTTGCTGCCTCTACAGAAGTATAATAAAGTTCTGCATTGTGCAAAGACAGTATTAGACAAAAGCAGTAGCCAAGAGTGACATTTCCAGAAAGGAGGGGCAGGAAAGGGCACTTAGCCACAGGCAGAAGAAGGACCGACTGACATAGAACAGAACGATGACCTGAAGGAAATTCAGAAATAAACATTGAGAGGAGCTGGATTAAAGGATCCCATCTGTGCTAGAGGATGATCTGGAGGGAGGGGGCAGGCAGAAACCAGTAACAGGTTTTCTGCTTCTGAAAAGCTAGGGACAGGTTATTTTGAATGTGGTTCATGATCCCAGCAGCTGATGCACCAACATCAGAGACTAAAATCAAAAGAATTAACCCTCTGAAGCCTGGCTCTGACGGCTTAGGACTTGCTTGGTCTATTGGGGTCGCCAGTATTGTCACTGCTTCCCTAAAACTACATCCCTATCAGGCAGTGAGACATATAATGAAGCCAAAATACATTCTTGAGAACTTGCTCTGTGCTCGGATCTATGCTAAACACCTTTAGGAGCAAAGGGAGGGAGAGAGAAGGCTCATCTGCTACAAAGAAGTCTATGGTTTAAAAGAGGAGTTAGATACGTGAACATTTCCTGGACAGAATACAAGCTCCTTGAGGAACAAACTGTGACTTTCATGGTGTATGTTTAATGTCTTTCCCAGGACCCTGCCTGGACTAGGTGCTCAGGAACTGGCCATTGAATTAATAAGTAAAATGTGCTCATACTGATCATGGTTTATAAAGAAATTCAGACACGTTTAATCTTTATCATGCCTCTGTGAGGTGGAGGGTATCCCATTTTACAGGTGAGGGAACTGAGGCTCCCAGAAGGAAGGGACATGCCCAAGGTCACAGAGCTAGCAGTCTCCTCCTGGGCCCACTAATGACAGTATCAGATTCCGCACCTTCTGCCTTTCCATCTATAACGTACAGAGGAGAGTTTGGTTTTATCCCTTGTTGTTTGTGGAAGTTGAGCTATGTCTCAGTATTTATACTGCTTTCTCGCTTAAAAAAATAACAACAAAATAAACCAAAATGCCACCAAGCACTTTTAAAAAACACTGTCTGACACTGACCCCATCTATCCGAGCAGCGTAGAGATGATAAATGGCATTACCAAGGCCTCAGTGAAAGCTACCTTTATGGATGTCTCCCCCAACCTGGTATCAACTCAATTGCATTCAGAATTTCTGCTGACCACGGGGAAATGTAAAATGGGCATTCTATTTGCACACTAATTTTACTCAGCCCCTGCGTCTTCATAAAATGATAACGTGGGGCTAATAAAAATCAAGCATCTCGGGTGCTAATATAAGCAAATGTTGATGCAGGCAGGTAACAAATTGCTTTGTCATTTAGGAGGCCGTAAAAGAGCATTATAATCATCTTTAGGCAAAATGGATGGGTCGCCTTTGCTTAGCTTTTAGCTTGCATTTGCAAAATCAATTTAAGGTAATGTAGCAGCTCTGAGGTGGTGTGACATGGGACCCCCCCAACACACACAATCCTGTCACTAAATCCCCAGACTCGTGCAAAGCCAATTAAACATATTCTTGGGGGAGGCAGCAGGGATGATGAAAGAAGTATGCTTGAACAAAGCCAGGGTGGCAAAGAAGCTGAACCAGGAGACCAAGAATAACACAAAAGGGAAGATAAAGCTGGAAGCTTTGGAGGGGACACGCTCAGGGTCCAGGGGACACTCAAGTGGAACTGGGACAGCCATACCAGGCTCCCCAGGTAACAGATGGTGTTGAAGTCAGGTGTGTTTTGTGCAGCATCCCAACACACACACACACACATACACACACACACACACACACAACTTTGATAGAGGGATAATATCCCTTTATCACCCCTCCACCATTTCCTCATTCATAACACAATTATTGAACATCTACTAGGTGGCTGGGCACTAGCTTTTATATCTTCATTTTATAGAAGACCAAGGCCAAGAGACATTGAGCAACTCACCCTAGTTCTCGCAACTAAGTGCTGGCAGAGCCAGAGTCCCCACCTTGACAGTCTGACTCCACCTGTGTTCTCACCTCTATGCCATCCTGCCTCTTGTGAACAAGGACAATAATATTATTCCACTACAATAGCAATTAAGTCATATTTATTCAGTGCTTACTCTGTGTCAGGCACTTTACATGTATGATCTTATTTAATTTTCACAGAATCCAAAGAAACATCTACTATTCTTACCCCTATTTTATAGGAAATTGAGATCTAGCAAGGTTAAATGACTTGTCCCGACCTGCATCAGTAACAAATGTAGGGGCTGGGATTAAACCTAGGTCTTTATGAATCTCAAATTATACTCTTAACTGCTGCGGCATATCACTTCTTGGAGATCAAATAGGTCCTTGCGGTGGTTTTAAAAATGCATCCACAAATTCGTTAATCTTCTCCCTTCAAGAGGTGAGCTCCCCCCACTTTGGTTTGTTGTTTTAAAATGCTGAACTCCAGAGTAACATGTTAGGCAGTGATAGACAACTAATGAATCCCCTAGAGATAAATACACTTCCCCTAGTTGATTGTAGAACTTAAGAAACTTTGCATCTCATGCTGAGCGTGAGTGAGGACCGGAGCCACAACCTTGCTGTCAGGATGGAGAGAGAGCCTCAGTTGATCTGGTGAATTATCCATGGACCCGTGCTTGATAGAACCCACCAAGATGCCCCAGAGAGCACCAGCTGGGCCTTCTGAGGATAAAAATCTCCCAGAAGTTCACACTGTCAATTTCGTTTCCCTCTGTCTCCTGACAATAACTCTGATAATAACTTGTCATGGGGAGAGAGGTGTTCTGTGAAGGAAGAAGTGGGGGGGGGGGACCTGGGAGGGGAACGTGGAACGTTACAACAGGAGAAGGAATTTTTTTTCTTTAAAGATAGCCTTTCACATTTTCTTGACTTTAGGATGCCTTGGCCTGAGGTCAAGAAAATGCCCTCCTGTTCGTTTCCAAGCCAGACCAGTTTCAGTCTTGTCCCTCATAGCCTGGGGCCCACACAGGTCCACACTGCTTCCGAGCAGGAGAAAAGGAAATCCTGGTGGCAACAGCCAGCTCTGGACTGGAATAGCCTGGTCACTGGTGTCCCAGTGCAGGCACCCTCCTTGCCAGCCCATCCTCCACCCAGCCACTAAAGTGGTCTTTTCAAACAGCAACTAGAACACGCCACTCCCTCTGCTTCTCTGCTTACAACCCTTGAGCAGTGCTCCGCTGTCCTCCGGGCAAGTCCAGCCTCCCTTGGCCGGCCCTCCCAAACTCCACCCCACTGCCTGGTCTCTGGTAGCTGCTGGCCGCTCACCTCCCCAGCCCCTTCCCCAGGCCCCAGCCTCGGCTAACTCTTGGCAGCCCCGTAAGCACGAATGCTCCCTCCACACCTCCACACCTGGGCGCATGCTTTCCTCTTTATAAAATATTCTACTTTATTCAGACTGGCCTTGTCACTGTCTTCCCAGGCAAATCTTCAGTTTCTTAGACTTTCTGTCTCTGCCGCAACTCCTCCAAAAAGCCTTTCCAGATACCTCCAGACCTTCACCCTCTTCGGAGCTCACAGAGCTCACCTGGGCCCCTCATCCGGTCATAAATCACTTGCAGCTGCTCAGGCAGGACCGAAAGCCACATGGCAGGTCTGTTCTCCCTAAAGCCCAGCGCCTGCTAGCCTCTGGGCCACCCTGAGAAAACAGTGGTGTCGCCAAGTTTATTTTCAGCTCTCTCACTCCCTCCCCCACTGCCCTCTGGGTCACAGTCCCTCAGCGAGGCTCAGCTCTCCCACGGCCTAAAACCTCATATCCATGAGGTAGACTCACCCATGCTCCAGGGGTAGGGACTGAGTGTTCTACCCTTGAGACAGGAGACGAGAACAAAGATTACCATTGAGAAGAGTATGCTCACGACAGAGAAATGCTCCTGATGAGAAAGGAAGCATTAATTCTGGAATTTCAGTCCTCTGGGAAAGGAGCCTCTCCCCCTCTGGTACACCTCATGTGTTGAGTACATATTAAAACCACTCTTTTGGCTTTAAAAAGCCCTAAGGAGGCCTCTGACTTATAGGGGACTCTTAGAGCCCAGCAGAACTGCAAAGCCTGAGGAGTGGGCCAGCCTCACTGTGAAGATGAAGGGAGAGGCCCAGAAAGGACAAGCGACTGGCCCCAGGCCACACAGCCAGAGAGGGGTTGAGCCAGGCCTGGAACCTGGGGTACAGAGCTCCAAGGTCCAAGTGGCCTCCTCTTCCATTACTGGGGCACCTTGGGCAATGTCCATGCAGGCTGGTACTTGGAAAGTGCCTGGGGATGCCTGCCCGAGATGTGAAGGGAGCCAAAATGCGACCGGCCCGAGATACAGAGGGCTAGGTCAGTCGTCACCTTGACCGTCACGGGGGCAGCACCCCTCAGCCAGGCTGCCCTGCTAGCCTGGGGCCCTGGGCCTGGAGCAGGTCGGCAGGCAGCCTTCTGGGGGAAGGCTAATGGCAGGAGGACTCTCCCCACCACGCTCTCTCTTGATCCCAGCACCCTCCAAGCTCTTCCAGAAAGTCAGAATCAGAGCAGCCTGCTCAGAGTACCTACCGAGGTCAGGTCTCCTGGGGCACAGGCTGGGCGGCTCTGAGATTGCCAGGCAGGAGATTCCCCGGGACTGCTCTCAGCAACGCTTGTGAGAAGTGAGCCGAGCAGGGTTGGGACAGTCTTAACAGCGACTTTAATCAATCACATGGGGAGCTCTGGGCCAGGAGGGCCCTGTATCGTTGTTCCAGGAAACAAAGGGGCTGGCTCTGCATCCTGCGTGGATGTGGGCTGCCCCCAGGGCTGGGGTGGAGCCTCGGGCAAGGCAGCTTCCCTCAGCTGAGTGTAATTTCCAGGGAGGAGCTCAGCTGTGAGCTGTCAGGCACCAGCACTCCTGGGAACTGGGGAAATTGGTCCTGAAGAGGGGTGGGGTGGGGCACATAGCATCCGCTACATGGCCTTCAGCTGAGGCAGCTCACGAGCATGGGGCAGATCTGAGGCTGAAAAGCAGAGTCGGCTGAGGATGAAGAACTTTCTTTTTCAGTTCAATTCTATTCAATTCTATTCGTATTTTCTAACACTGACCATATGCCAAACTTTGGGCTGGCCCCTGAGGACACAGAGAGCAATCAGACACTGTCCCTGCCACCCAGGAGCTCAAAGACTAGTGAAGAAGAAAAATCAAGCCTGGCTTTGCGGTTATAAACTTGAATTAGAGTCAGACAGAACAAGGGCTAAATCAAATCCTTCATGTGTGACTTTGAGCTCTGAGAGTGTTCATCTCCTCACCTGCAAGATGAGGATAACAATATCAACGTAAGAGTCTCGTGAGAGTTAACTAGATAATGCATCAGGTCTATACCCACAATCTGATGCATAGTATGTGTTCAAAAATGGTACCTTGTTGGGGAGGATATAGCTTTACTGGTAGACCGTGTGCTTAGCACGCACATCCTGGGTTCAGTCCCCAGTACCTCCATTAAAAAAAAAATTAAACCTAATTACTTTCTCCCAAAAGATAGGGGAAGAAAAAGGTAACTTGCAGACACTTAGAGGTTATTTGGTCCAACTGCCTGATCTTCCAGATGCAAAAACTGAGGTCACTAGACTCTAAGCAACACATGACTGCCTGTCTTTTATCACACATTGTATTCCCAGTGCCTCGCACACAGAAGGCGCTCAATAAATCCCCATGGAACGGTCGTCGGGTACTTGTTGCACTTTGGCTGCACGAGTGAGTCAGGCTAGAACTGAGTGCCCAGGCTTTTCCTAACACGTGCTCTGCCTTTTATCTCGCCCAACCTCTAGAAATATCTCACCAGGTTCAGTTTCGGGCTGATTAGCAAATGCAAATTGAATTACGAGGTGCCCTTTTGCAACAAGGACACCAAAAACAGTTTCCCCAGGAAAAGAGGGCGAGAAGAGGTGAAAGCTAGGATGAAAGTCGAAGACAATACATTCTAATCAAACTTGATAAATATGTAAATTAAAGCAGCTAAACAGTTGGCTTTGACAAATGACTTCTCGGTAATGGATTTTCCACACTGGAAGGGGAGAGTTCAGCCTGCCTGCTAGTCGCAGTCAGAGCCCTCTCCGCCTTTCCCGGCAATGCGGGCTGGAGGGGCGGGCACTGGGATGCTTGGAGGCAGAGCAGAAAACTAATCCTTCTTTTAATGGACACCATTTATTGAGTACCTGCTAGCTGCTAGGCAAGCCTCTGTCAGCCCTGTGAGGGCTGAGAATCCCTGTCTCGTGCATGAGGAAGCCAGGGGAGAGGCGAGGACCGGCCAACTCACCAGACACCCAGGCCTGGTTCGGGTGGGACCAAAGCACCAGCTGTGCGAACACAAGTGCAATCCCTCCAGTGGCTTTAACTGTCCCCCGGGCGTCTCACCAACTCAAAAGCTAGTGCCTTTCAGTTTGTTCTCCCCTCACAGGACCTGGTGGTGGTGTTCAGAAAAGAGCTTTCCTTAATGCTCTGTAGCTCCAGGCAGACCCCTTCCCTCTGGCCGCTTCCATGGCTGTTTCTCCATCTGTAAACTTAGCTGTTGGAGTCGGCCCTGCTGAAGGCCCAGACAGCATGAAGCAGAAAGGAGTGGTCAGACCGCAGATTCTTTGCAAAATACGAGACTATTGTCATTGCAAGCACTAAATTTGGAGGTGGGGGTTACTAGGTAGCAATAGATAACCAGGATTATTGCCATGAAACAGATGAGTCTAGCGGGTTACAACAGAGCCATCAGGTGGATGAAAAGGAACAGGTTCTGAGTAGGCCCCGAGTGCCAGGCCCTCTCCATACACTATGATCCAGATCTCACCAGGCCCCCTGGGAAGTGAATTGTTTCCTCCTATTACAGAGGAGAAATCTGAGGTTAAGTCATTGCCCAGGGCTACCCAGCTTAGATTCACAGCTATAATTTGAACCCAGTCTTTCTACCTCTTGTGACTGGTCTTTGCTCTGACACTGACGAGGGGAAGAGTTCATTCCCACCTGTACCAAATAATCCGTGTTATTTTGCACGTCCACGTGTGCAGGCCCACGTGCGCATCTGCCTCTGACTCAAACTCCTACAAATTCCTGAGCTTTTGTACAAAGTTATCAGAGTTGAGGTATAAACAGAAATTCAAGTTAGATGGTTTGCAGCCTTGGAAAGACACTATTAACACAATTTCCCCAAACAGAGAACCAATATTTATGAGTGCTCGAAATGCCGCAGGAAAAGAGTTTCCCAGTAGGGCTGGGAGTGATGCGGTCCAGGCCCTGAGCCGGAGATCTGTCTTGCCCGTTGCTGGAGGAATTTAGATTTGAAGTGTTCTTTCTTTCCTATTGAGATCTTCATTGACTTGTATAAAAATACCACTTTCAATCTCAAATCCCCACTGGCATCTTCATATAAGCACCGAAAATGCTGCTGGGCTTTGGAGATTTCATTTAATGAAGGAAAAGTATTTCTATTAAAGAGTGTAATTTTTTTCTCTCTCTCCACACAACATCTTCAGAGGAGACAGGGAAGCTGGATTGTTTCAGGCTCCGAGAAAATGAACCCCCTCATCCCCTTCTCACCTGTGATGCGGCCACACAGACTATGGAAGGCAAGGAAGGGTCAGTGATGAGGGGAAAAGAAGAGGAATTATAATACACAACCTCCCTGTAAACCGCCTGAGACATTACAGTTTACGAGGGCGGTGTCTCTGCTGCCACGGCCCAAGCACCGCTCCCCCATCGTGCGTTGTCTGAGCTACTGCAGCCCCCCGCCCTGTGCCCTGAAACCCCTTCTTGGGCACAGTGAGCCAACTCTCCTGCTCCCTGTCCTGCAGGGGCTCCCTGGTGCATTGGAGGTTAATCCAGGCTGCTTACTCTGAGTTTGTCCCCTACCCGCCTTCCTCTCTTCCCTCTCTCACCTGCTCATCACGCCTCCTCACACAGGGGCTCTACCTTATTTTTCTGCCCTGCCCAGGGGACTCCCCTGGATTCTGCGGAGCTGGCTCCTTACCCCTCAGGTCTCCTCCCACGAGAACAGTAGCTTCCCGGTGGCAGGAACTTTGTCTTATTAACTTCTGTGGAGCCAGGTCTAACATGGTACCTGCAGGTACGCATGCTGACTGCATATTTACCGAGTCAAAAAGTACTGCCCACAGGCACTGAGTGATGTATGCTGGGGAGGGTGAGGGCCAAAGGAAGAAGATGAAAGAGACGATTGGGGTCAGCAGATGGTCCAAGGTCATCATCCAGCTGACAAGTGGTGAGAAGAGTGGGCCGCAGTCTGATGGATGCTAAAACCTGTGTTCCTTCTCCCTGAGGCTCCCCTCCCCACAAAGAGGCCACAGAGTGCAAGGGTGTGAGCAGGACCTTAGGTATGGCTGTGCCCCCTTTCCAAATCTGTCTCTGCCACTCAGTAGCTATGTGGTCTTGGGAAGGTCACTCACTTGACCTCTGGGATCCTCAGTCTCCTTATCCATGAAACGGGAATAATCTTAATAATATCCATCTTATTGGGTAGTTGTGGGGACTAAATGAGCTAAACTAAAGCACTAACAACAGCGCTTGTCACAGGTAAACCCTCAATTAATTTTCACTATTCCCAGTCATTCAACAAGCATTGCTTATATTCCCCGTCACCCCCTCCCCAGCCCCAGGCTCTCTCTACCCTGTTCCCTCCTCACCCCTTCCGCTACTACAGCAATTGCCCAGCAGTATAATAGTAATTTGCTTCTCTTTCCATCCTTCCTTTCCCCTCTAGTGACTCTGAGCTTTTGGGGGGCAGAAGCCCTGTCATGTTCATCTCTTTGTGGCATTCATTTCCTTTATCTGAGACAGAGAAGGGCATTTTGACATGGTTGTTTTGATGCAAGAGTTTTGAAATGGCTGCATTTAAATGTAAAATTGTCTTTGAAAATTACCAGGTACTGTGTGAAACAGCACCCCCCCTTGCCATCTTGTGCACGTCTGGTCATCACTGCCCTTCACTCCCACCAGCTCCTTACTGACTCTGCTTCCTTCATGGCCAGCTTGACCGGAAACCCACCCCAAGCCCAATCTCTGCCCCGCTCCCCTCCCTGAGCCCCCTGCCAGAGGGCAGGTCAGATATGGGGTAGTTCTAGGAGGAGGGGAGTTTGCCTGAGATGTCTCCTTGGCATGTTACTTGGTAATGTTTATTAAAAAGCTGAAGGTGTAAAGCTTTGTTTTCTCAGCTGTGTCAAAATGTCCCCATTTCAAACCAGTTGTGTCAGAGCAGCTGCCTCAATGTGCCTGAAACAAAAGGACTGTGTCAAAATGATATGAACTCTGCGAGGAAGCCACCTGGCCTGTAGCTGACCTTGTTAATGGGTTTAAAACCTACACTGTTGTAAATGGATTAAGGAATCAGCTACACTTTTTAAATTTTTTTAAGGAATCAGCTACACTTAATACCAGCTCTCCCTGTAGTGATTCCTTTTTGTTCCCATGAGGAACAAACTCCATGTTCCCATGAGGAACAGTCTCCACTGCCATAAGGATCAGAGAAGTCAAGAATGCTGCCTGATGTCACACAGCAGAGATGACTAGAGCTGAGAATGGTCTAGTTAATCTCCCCCATTTTGGTGCCAAGGCACCAAGAGAGAAAGTGACTTGAGCAAGGTCTCACAGTGAATTGGATTTTCACATTAGGTCAGAAACACGTGATCAGTCTTGGATAACTTCTCCACACTGTGCACTAAATTTTGGACCACAGCATTACCACTGAGCTCATGGCACGCATGCAGCAGAATGAAACAGAGACCGCAGCCAGCTGCTAAAACCCTAGGCATGCTGCTTGAAGACTGGATTGGCCATGTTCTCAGTTAAAGAAGCTTTGGTGTCTGACCAGGCAGGTTGTCAACATCCCATTAGCCAGGCAGTCCAGTGGAGCAGCAAGCCCTGGGTGGCGCCCGCTGTAGGAGGGAAGGGTGAGCTGCTACAGCGTGGGGCGCAAACCAGGAGCTATTTTCATGTTTCCATAATTGGTATTTCTGTAGTGGGCGAAAGAAATAAACCCCTGTTAACCTGAGTTAGGAAATTACATATCCCTACTGTCTTCATGGTTCCATGACTCAGCTTGAATGGAATCTGTCTTGAATAAAATAAATTATAAAAACTTAATTCATAAGAACGTATTTCCAGACGGTGTTCTCATAGAGTGATGTTATATGCCCCTTGGATAAGGCTTCTAGGATAAACCTGGACTCTGTATACAAATTCTGTCTCAGGCTATCCCTGTGGCACATGGACCAGAGTTGGGCAGACCTGGGTTTGAAGCTGTGTGACCAGAATAACCATGGTTTCATCAGAGGCTAAGTGAGGAAAGGTGTGTAAGTGGCAGGCGCTCCTCAAAGGTACCCTATGTTATTACTGAGCTCAGAAGCCTTCAGTCCCACCTTCCAGTAGATCTTTTTCCTCTAGGAAGGCCCAGTCCTGAAGGTGTTGTCAGAGCACGTGTGGGCTGAGGACAAGAGAAGTGATTTAGCACAGAGGCTACAAGCAAGGACTTAGGAACCAACCAGAGCCATGCCTCCAGCACTCTCTGGGCATGTGACCTTGGGCAAGTGACTTCACTGCTTTGTGCCTCAGTCTTCTCCTCTGTAAAATGGGATCATAGTGGACCATCACCTAGTCATGCTCTGATCAGTAAATGAGTTGGTAATTTGTAAAGCACTGAGAACAGTGTCTGGCATCTAGACAATCTTGTATAAATATTTGGTTTTTAAATAAAACAAGTACAGACTAATGATACCCATTCCAGTGCTCTGGGGTCTGCAGAGGGAGATGCTCAGGCCCTACCCTTTCTCAGAAAGTCTCCTATGGGTAGTTATTTTATAACTAGTTTTTTTTTCCAGATATGTGAGGCTAGTACATAGACAAACATTTTATTCTCTGGTTTTCAGCCCTGGCTGCATATTAGAACCACTTGGGAAGCTTTTTAGACATGCTGATAGCCAACCACCTCCTCCCCTCTCTACACCTCTGCCCTATCCAAGGTTTGGGGGCAATGGGGGCTCAAGCAAATTATTCCTCTAACGCACAGTCACAATTGCAAACCACTGATCCAGGGTGAGCTGGGGCCAGGCCCTCTACTCCCTGGGTTTTGGTCTTCTTACTACATCATGTGTAGTAGGAGAGAGTGGGGCTAGGTGGCGTCTCAGCCCACTCTAGTCCTACAATACAGCGATCCTGAAGGTTTGAAGGACCCAAGAGCTGCTTGGGTCTTAACAGGCGCTGGGGCGAGTGGACAAGAAAACATGCACACATCAAGCAGATAATTTCTCGCAGACACAGTCCCTTCCTAGGAACAGGATGAGAAGTACTAAGATAACAGTGGTGCAGCCTCCCCGGGAACTCACAAAGCTTAGAGCAAACAGATTGGATTTATAATGGAAATGGAAGCCATGCTCATGAGGAGAAGGAGGAAAGGCATTTTCAAATGAAGGAGGAGGATTAATATATTTGCTCAAATGCATGCTCGCCGGGACACAGAAAGAACCAGGATTCTGAGAGGGCAGGAGAAGAGGGAGGGAGACCATGGTAGATGAGCATCTGATCTGTGCAGGCACCAGGGGGCAGGCTACCATATGATCTCATTCCAAGCTGGCAGCTTCCCAGGGGGCAGATGTCTGATCCCCATCCTCCAGATGCCACAGGTGGTGAGCAGCTGTGCCAGACAGAACTCAGGCCATGGACTCCAAGACCCTGTGCTCCTTCCCCTCCGGCTGGGTGCCTCACTTACCCAGGGCTTCCTGTCCTCAGAACCTCACACGCCCAGATCACAGCAGAGAGAAGGAAGCAGAAAAGGGCTGAGAACAACCCAATCCAGACACACAACCCAATCCTGTCAAGTCTCAGGAGAACCTGTTGGGGACAATGGGGTGACAGGGGGACCTTCCCAATTTCTGGGGAAAGAGGGGTGCACAAAGCCTACCTTTGTGAGCTAGTCTGTAAGCACCAAGTGACACAGGATGGGAACTGGCAGAGTCCCCACGAGAGACTGGGCCCTCCCAGGACATGTTCTTGACGGCCCGACACTACGCACACATCAAAAGGAGGCAGGCATCAGTTGGCAGTGGGCTGGAGCACCTCTGGGCTCTGCAGGGCAGCACCAGCCCAGCCTGTCCCTGGCAGGGGGAGGGCAGCCCAACAGCACTGGGACGTGGGTCCGCTCAGCGCAGCCAGCACCACAGTGCGGTGACCACAATGGGGTGGCCACAGCTGTGGCCCCTGGCCTCACCTGTCCTGGGACCCCTCCCCCACACCCAACCCCGGCACTTAGCCGCTGCCTTCTAGATGTCATTCAGCTTCTCCCCAGACACTTGTCCCTACCACACATCTTGGGGGGAAACCAGGCTCACACTCAGGACCAAACTGGCTCCATGGCGGCCCCTATCTCTTCACTTGAGGGTCCGAGAGAACAGCATCTGTCAGAAGAGTCCCCAGTCCACTCCCACACATTGGCCCACCGCATGCCAGTGCTGAGTGCAGGAGACCACAAAAGGATGCAGGCTCGGGGCGGCTCCCCGGAAACTTAGCACCTAGTAACCAGGTACCACTTAAAGAATTGGAAGTAAACTTGTTTTGGAGGCCTGGGGGCTGAGGACGGTACGCTCCCATGGTCTGGAGGGCTCGACAGACAAGTGCTCCCAGACAGGCCAGTGCCCAGCTCTATAGCCAGTGCCAGGGCAGGAGCTTCCTGGGGACTAGCTCCCTCACTCCCGTCAAGTTCAGAGCCCTGTGGACTGGGCTGGGCTGGGCCCGCATTCCCCCGCCCCTCCCCCGCACTCTGGTTCTCAGGGTGAACTGAAGGTCCTACATGGCGGGACTGGCACCCTCTCCTCCCTGGTGCGCAGTAGGTGCTCCACATGTGACTGTGGAAGTGGGTGGACAAGCCACCCGCTCACTTTAAAGCTCTGCCTTCAAATAGCACCCACGTGATTGATGTGACTTCCGGAAGAACTGAGGCTGGCTTTCGCATGGTGCTAACGTGGCAATGACAAGGTGGTAAATGTCTATCTTCCCATCTTCTAGCAAGGCCATATTCTCCAGTCCCAGCATTCCCCACGCTGTCCTTTCAAAGCCCTTTTCTTTAATGCCAAGTGGAGGAGTTCCAGACAGCCATTTGCATTTTCAATTCTAGAAATCATTAATGTTTTAAAACTGCCAGCACCATGGTTTATTAACACACTTACATTTCCTACCTGCTACTGTTAAAGGGAAACTTTCTATTTGAGAAACATCCCAACATGGGGTGATTTTCCAAGTTTTGTTCAAATTCTGCCCACAATTCCCTGTTCTCAGGAACTCAGTGTGGGAGATGGGTCTGTAAGCGGAGAGGGAGAATGCTGAGTGGCTGCCAAGTGGACTGAGGGACGCACAGGGGTGGGAGCCCAGAGGAGACCCAGGCACAGCCTGGAGGTCGAGTCAGGCTTCTCAGAGGAGGCCTTCTGATTCCAGGGGGACATTTCTGCAGACTGGAAAGAACGTGGAGAGAATCACAAGACCTGTGTGTCGACCTGGCCCTTTCGATTACTTTCAGTCGTCATGGCAATGGGTTGAGGTTAAGATCAAGGGTCTTTGGGCCAGACAGGCCTGGGTTCACGTCCCAGCTCGGACACCACTGGCTGGGTGGCACCAGTCCTAACTAACAATTTTTGAGCCCTTTCTGGGTGTCAGGAGAGGGCAGACCTTCTGGGCCTGCTCAGTGCAGTCAGAGACCTCAGAGGGGGCGTCCTCGCTGGGTGGCTACGGCTGTGGGACCTGACCCGGTTGGTCTCCTCTCTCGCCCCTCCCACCTCACCTCTGCATTCACCAGTGTGTGTGACTTCCTTTCATTCTCACAACCATCCCACAGGGCAACCCATCATTCCCAGTCACAGAACAAGACACTGAGAATCAGAGAGGTTGAATCACTTGCTCCAGATCAAGAGGTGGCCAGTCAGGATTTGATCCCTGAGCTTCAGGGCAATTAAACACTGAGCTCTTCTGCCACTCACTCCAGAGAGGGCATGAGGATTAAAGCCGGCGGCAGCTCGGCAGGGACACTCAGTAAGGCAGCTGCTGTGGTTGCCCACCGTCTCCAAAGCCCAGCTCATTAATCTCTCCTTCGTTAATCCCCACCCTCTGCCCTGATCTCTCCAGTCAAAGGACCCTGGATGTCCCTGGCTCACAGTCCCTGTGTCACTGCCATCGTCACCTCCTCCTTCCTATTCACTCCGGGCAACTCTCGCGGCTCTTGGCACGTGTTCAGGCTGTAGTAGTGCTGGCCACACAGATTGAGAGAGAATACTATTAACCACACCAATTCCTGGAAGAAGATGTTTGCCAGAGATCTTGAGCCTGGACACATCAATATCAAAACGACACAGCTATAATTTGCTTTCAGATTCAAACTGGAAAGGTGAACTTTGACCCTGTCAAAAATTAAGAATGAATTAAATTGAAACACAAAGTTGTTTCCCCTGTTCTGGGGCTCTGGATTTCTAATTAATGTGCAGCATGATTCTAGGGGCTGCAGGGGATCAGCGAGATGGGGTCCGTTACCTTGCAAACCGAGCAGAGCTCAGGAGAGAGCTTTTTGCTCCTTGGTTCGTTTATTTTTCCTTTCTGGGATGAATTGTGTTTCCTGTGCTGTAAGTCCTCAGAGGAGAGCAATCCCAGGCAATTAGAAAAAAATAATCACTAGAAGCTGAGCTTGTACAAAAGAACCCACAACCAAACAGCCCTCAATGCGATCACTCGCCCTCCCTGTCCCAGAAGGTAGCAGCTCAGCCCCAGGAGCTGGAATTTCAGCAGCACTAGCCCAAAGGTGAGGCTCCCTTTTTGGGAGGCTGAGGGTAGAGGGCCCCCCTGAGCAGGTGCTACCACTTAACTCAGAGTCTTGGCAAGGCGGCTCTGGGGCGCTGGCAGCCAAGGATCTGAAATAGTGATGTGGGGACAATGGTGAGTGACAGGGACCTCATTCAGGCAACAAGGGGGCAATCAAAGCAAAGCTACAAGCTGGGAAAGGAAACTGCCTGAACAGAAGGCGAGAATGCAGCCTGGGCAGCGCTTTCTCGGAGCCGCCACCACACCTGCTTGGGGCGAGGAGACATGGGGTGATGTTCCCAAACCTGTAGATCCCCAAATGTGCATGAGTAAGAATCACTTGGTGTATCTGCTAAAACAACAGGTCCCTGGGCCCCCCTCCAGGCTCACTGAATTAGAATCTCCAGCAAAGGGCCTGGGAACGGATAGGTTTTAGACCGGTGCACTGGATGCTCCTTATGATCAGCTTTGGAAGTGAGTGGCTTGCAGCACTGCCCCTTTCCTTATTGGAGACCCTGGAGACTGCCTGGCCTTGGGCAGGTCACACCCCTTCCCTGAGCTTCCATTTCCACGTCTGTACAACGGGGATGGGACCCCTGCCTCTGGGGTCTGCCGTATCTGAGGGAGATACGCTGAGTCCGTCAGTGCCTGGCAGCCGGGACGTGTGCAGAGAGTGGGGGACCTGCCCTCGCGGGTGTGGGAAGGCTGAAGTCCTCCAAACTGGTGCCTCCAGTGGCGCCTTGAGCCCTTCTTTTTATCCTCGAGTTTTTGTCACACAGCCCCTGAGCTTCAGCCTCAAACAGTAGGCGCGGTCCAGGGATGGGCCCTCAGCTCAGAGCAGGGCTTTGAGGAGTGAGTTCCCTCCCAGCTCATCAAGTCCACCAAGAAATAGGACTCGCTGGGCAGGGAGGGGATTAGTGGTCAGGAGACCTGGGTGAAGAGATGTGGGCCGGAGAGGGTGTGTCATGGGCTGACTTGTGTCCCCCAAGTTTATATGCTGAAGTTCTAATTCCCGGTACCCCCAGAATATGGCTGCATTTGGAGACAGGTTCTTCAAGGAGGTAGTTAAGGTAAAATGAGGTCTTAGGAGTGGGCCCCAATCCGCTATGACCGCTGTCCTCACAAGAAGAGATCAGGACACAGGCGGGCACAGGGGAGAGCCTTGTGAAGACGGAGAGAAGACGGCCCTCCACAAGCCAAGGAGAGAGGCCTCAGGAAAACAAGCTGTCCGACACCCCGCTTTTTGGGACCCCAGAACTGTGAGAAAAGACCTTTCTGTTGTGTAGGCCCCCAGGCGGCGGGGTTTGAGGGGCAGCCGGGGTGCACTGAGACAGAGGGCCTGGCTTTGGTGTGGGCTCCTCCCCTGGCTCTTCGATACCTGCTTTGGGAAAGTCTTCCTCAGCGGTCTCGTCTCTGACAGAGGAAAACAGTCTGTTTGACTCAAGGTTGTTAACTGGGCAAAACTCAAAGACGATCTAAATGTGGCACGCCTGACATTTACTACATGTGTGATATGTGTTAATTCTCCTCCCTGTTCAGCCGTGTCCTGTGACCTGTCACCTTGATTTCATTCCCCAGGAAATACAACCCTTGTCTACCTCATCTAACAGAGCTGCTGGGGAACCAGCGAGATAACTTGTGTAACAGGTTTAAAGAAGTACAGAGACTTTACAGACAGGTGGAACCACTGCGCCCAGGCAAAGCAGGACACCATCCTCCCTGAGAGATACCTTCCAGCTGAGATCTGAAGTACAGAACTGCAGGAAGGGCCTTGGGTTTAGACACAGACGCTCTGGGTCTGAGCCCTAGCTCTGCCATCTCTGTAAAAACGTGGGCATGCCCTGAGGGATGCCTCAGTGTCCTGCCTATGAGTTCGGGATGGGGACGGCTGTGACGGAACGTGCCCACACTTTCCATCCGTGCACCCACCAAGTCCCGAGTGATTCCGTGGGCTTGACCAACCCAAGAAGTTTCCCCTCCTGCTCCCAATGGCGTTGTGTGAAATCGCAGAGAAGCTCTACTTCTTTCCCATCAGGATTCCCTTCTGGCACAGACATCACACCTTCAGAAAACCTAACGGAGAGCACGTGGGCCCTGGCGGCCTTCAGCCTGCAGCTGGGGTCACCAGCAGACTCAGCCCAACTCCCTGCCCCTCCCCTCCACCTGGGCAGTCCGTGCGCTTCCAAATCGCAGCTGAGCCCTCGCTTCTCCCCACCATCCAACATGACCCAGAGTCAGGACAAGGGAGGCATTTGGGGATGAGGCAAAAAGCACAACGAGAATGCTCCCAGACTCCTCTGGGGTCCTTAATGAGCCGCGTCTGTGAGGGGCCCACTGCTCAGGCTCTGCTCCAAGGCCATCCTGAGTGACTCTGCCCTGTGAGGTCATGGGCACACTTCCACAGGATGGAGGATGGCTCCTTGCCTACCTGGGGCTGGTAGGCCCGTGTGTGTATGTGTGTGTGTGTGTGTGTGTGTGTGTGAGCTCACACTAGGCAGGCTGTCATGTCAGTACTAGGCAATACTGGGGCAGGGTGGAGTGGTTGAAACTCACAGGGGGACCAACACAGAGGGGGCAGGGGGATGTAGGTCATGGGAGCGGGTTAGGTGAGGGGGTGATGGACACAGAGAGCAGAGACCCCCAGAGAGACAGAGGCAGATGTGGGCAGGCAGAGCTGAGGCAGAGAAGCAGACAAATGGGGAGAAGAGTGCAGAGAAGGACATGAGCAGAGGAAAGGCCAGGGCAGCTGCCAAACCATTGGCTTCAGTTAAAAACTTAACTGGGTGTCCAGAGACGGTGGGGTGGCGCTGCTAAGTGGAGAGAAGCGGGTAGGAGAGAGGGCCCCGCAGGCTCTCAGTCAGTAGGTGATGACTCTTCGCTGCAGGCTGTGCCCTGTGCTGACACCACCCCAGCCTGGATGGAGGGAGGCAGTCAGAGAGGCTGTTCATGTGAATGAAATTCTCTGGTCCCATCCTATGCTCTCAGACTTGGGTGGTCAGGCTGCAGTGGAAAAATCCACACTGGGGTTTGAAACCCAGATCTGCTGATCAGTGGCTGTGTGACCTTGTGTCTATTTCTTCACCTCTCTGAGCCTCACTGTCCTCAGTGAAGATAGGGGCACTCATGCTATCTGCTGCCTCTGTTCCCATGGAGTTTCTGATGATCCAGTTGGTGGGTGTGGTCTGTGGGGGCCCTGGGCCAGCACCGGCTGGCAGCTCTCCCCACTTTGGGGCCCTGTTCATGCTGACCCTCCCACAGGCTGGCAGGCTCCTCCGAGGTCTCTGCTCAGGTGTCACCTCGCAGGGGAGCCCTCCCCGGTCACCCCCTACCCAGCAGCAGCCCGCCCCTCCACCTGCTTCCTGTCCTTGCCACATGCTCATTACCCCGGATGCACAGATGTTCACTTTCTTTACCCCACTAGAACACAGGCTTCGTAAAGACAGCAACTTTGCCATTTCATACCGCCACAACCCCAAGCCCTAGCACAGCAGGCACTGAATAAATACTCACGGGAGGGGGAAAGGAAAGAAGGGCGGGAGAGGGGGAGGAGGAGGAAGAGACATTTGCACCCCTGCATTCACAAGGTGGCTCAGAGGGTCAGGAGGAAGCCCATGTGTTTGGAAAAGATGATGGAGGTGAGGCCTCCAACCCCGCTGGTCCTTCTCACGTGTGGGCCCTGGAGTTCTCTACTCAGGCCCACCTCTGCTTTGGGGCCTCCCCTCCCTCCCGCTTCCCATGTCCCTGGCTCCCCCATGACCCTCTCCATGCATCACCCTCGTGCACCGCCCTGGGCCCAGAGTCCCTCCCTCTGCTCTACTCTTCTGTGTCCTGACTGTCTCCAAGGCTTAGTTCCAGTCCCGCTTCATTCACTCACTTCACGTCCATTCATTCAAACGCTCGGGGCTGAGTGTTTGTTGCTGAGGGGGATGCTTGATGCAATTAGAACAGACTCTACCAGCTCAGAAATTAGGCTGTGATGTTTTGGAGCCCATGGCCCCAGGGACTCAGATTCCCCCGATATTTGAACACAACCCGTTCCTCTGGCTTACGGTGCAGGAGAGACCTGAGTACTGATGAGAACTTGCCAGCACCCTGAACAGAAGACGACACAGACTGCATTCCTGGGATTGAGGAAGTCATCTCAGTGTTGGACTGCAAGGGAAAAAGGAGGTCCCAGGTGAGGAACGGTCTGATCCAAGAGGCCCTGCGGGCCCTGGAAGAGCATGAGAGTTCCCAGGAGTGAAGCCAAAGGCACCTCTGTGCTATTGTTAAGGGATGGAGGCACAGCAGGAGGGAGAGTCTGTGCATCTTTGGGGAGATGGGGGGTCATGAATGGGAGGGTCTAGGTTGAGGTTAAGTTTCTGCTTTTGAGCCTCAGGCCCAGATTTGCCCCCTCAGGCAGAAGACATCAAGGACCCACTGCGATTTATGACATCAAGGCAGGATGCCTATTCAGAAACATGGGAATCTTCTCTGGCATGGAGAACAAGGGAAGCTGGCAATCATACACCAGGGAACGGTCCTGGCCCAGACAGCTGCCATACAGGGCAGGGAGAGGAGGAGCCACGTTTGGGAGGCCCCTCTTGGTCACCTCAATCCCGAGTGACTCCTTCCTCCCTCCCTCCCTTCCTCTCTTCCCTCCTTCCTTCTTTCCTCCCTTCCTTCCTCTTTCTTTTTTATTTTCTCTCTTTTAATAGACATTTCTCAGGTACTAAGACTTGAGCAATCTCCAAAGAGGGTAGCCAAAACTCACAGCCGCTGGGAGATGGGCACAGTGCCCAATAAAGGGAATCCATTACACCATGTTGATAAGCTTTTGTCTTTATCCTAAAGTTACTGCATGTGTTGGGATGAGGCTGCCTGTGATTTGAGGGGTGAAGGGGTTTTTCTCTGGTGACCATCACCCCTGTTGGGGAGGAGAGGCAGCCCCTCTGTAGCTGCCTGGGCTGTACTGTTACAGCTCTCCGCTGTGGCTCAGGGGGTCCCTTGTGCTATCATCACCTCGAGGGCAGGAGGCAGCAGGTCTGTGTGTGTGTCATAGAGCCTGGCTGTCCAGGCCTGGGGCCCAGTGAGTGTTTGCTGATGAATGACTGCGTGCTTGTGAGTCAGTGGAACAGGCAGGGGCCCCCCCAGGTCCAGCCTCGGGGACGTGTGCTGCTTCCACTGGGCTTAAGGTCTTGAGGTCGCGAGCACCACTCTGTGCTGAGCCCGGAGACCAGGCTTAGTCTGTGAATTCCTTTGACTCAAGGGGAGAGGGGTGCACAGAAAGTCTCAGCTCATTTACATAACTGATGCAAAAATGGTAGCATGGAAGATTGCAAGTTTTCACATTAAAACAGAAGAAAGATCAGGATTCATGAACAAGCCATCAGACGCCAGAGAAAGAAAGGCCGTTAGAAACCAACAAGTCCAGGCCCCTCCTTCCCAGGTGAGGAAACGCGGTGGGGGAGGGGGGTGCTGGCTGCGGGTCACATAATTAGTGGCAGATCACGTGTGAACAGTTACTCTACACACATAACACCAAACAGGGCAATAAATAGCAAAGTAGCATTTGAATCTTATCGAGTGCTGCAATCTACTTTGACAAGGTAGAAGCATGAGCAGAGATTAGCGCCAGGCTCGGACCAACCGACAGAAATACCACGCGTGCCGCAAATGTGAGATCCGTGTGTCAGTTCTCTAAGAGCCACATTTAAAAAGTAAAGGAAACAGATGAAATTATTTCTAATGAGTTATTTTACTCAAGTATCTAAAATATCATTTCAGTATATAATCAATATTTTATTAATGAGACATGTATATTACTTTTTGTACTAAGTCTGAAATGCAGCTGTGTATTTTAAACGTGAGCACATCTCAGTCGGACTGACCACACTTGAAGGGCTCACATGGGCTGGGGGCCGTGTACCAGAGAGCACAGGCTCAGAGGAGTGAGGCAAGGCTTTTGGGAAGGAGTCTCCGAGAACGGAAGAGTGTTCAGGGAGGCAGAGAAGGCAGAAGGCTTTACATATGGAAGTAACATTATGAGCAAAGGTGAACGTTGAGAATGAGACTATTCTGTTCACGGAGGGTACTGGCTACAGTTTAGAGTCATGAGGGCGAGAAGTTGAGGGTGGAGACCACTGAGTTGTCCCTCCCTTGTTCTACAGTTTCATCGTACCAGCCTTCACAACTCACGTGGCACTGGAGGGGGAAAAGCACATGCTCACACTCACTGCGTATTTATGTCTTCTTCCCACCCTGGGAGGTGGATTCAGGGCAGAAGCCCACGATGGCACAGCTGGGTTAGTGATGGAACCCAACCTCCGTCTCCCCCTGCTCCTCCCAGAATACCAGCCCCGCCTGGAAGCCAAGTGCAGTGGGGTTTCCTCCCCAAGCTCCGCACAGGCCTGTGCTTTTCTGTGTCACTTGTCAGTTCTCCCTCCTCCTCCACTGGGCCTGATCCTCCCCACCTGCCCAGCTTGGGTCTCTCCTCCTTTGGGAAACTTTCTCTGACATTTGCCTCATCAGAGTCCATATTAGTTTGTGAGTTTCTATTAATGAGGAATCTAAAGTTTTATTGTAAAATAAGCTGTTTCTAAAGATTTTTCTAATTAGACTGTTATCCCCTTCCACTAAAAGACTAAGAGGGAGGAAGAGAGGAGAGAGGGACGGGGAAGGGTCGGGGGACGCACAGCAGCAACTCATGGCAAAGAGCGGTAATTTCAGACAGAGTGAAACAGGCAGAACCTAGCCAGGAGTCCCATTAATTATGAGTCTGAAGAGGCACCGACAGATTCTAGCACCAGCACTGGGGGTGGTGTGCTGGGGAGCGCTGGAAGTCTGCCATCCCAGCCTCCCACAGGGACCTGCAGGTAAAGCTAGGGGAGCTGGAAAGGCTTTGCGAGGATGTCTGTCAAGTCACCCACACAGAGAGCCGCTCAGGAGGCGGGAAGGCGTCTAGGAGAGTGAGCGTGGGCTGCCACCCCCCACGGAACCATAAGGGGGACAAATGTTGTGTCTGCAAACAACCATGACCCCGCTTCCTGTTCAGATGGAACTGGATCCAAATCCTGGCCCTGCCCCTAATAGGACTCTGATCTTTGGCAGGTCTGGGCTTCAGCTGCAGTTGGCTTGTCTGTACAGATGACCCCACTTGCCTTATGGGGTGATTTGGGAAGTCAGATGGGCTGGCGTATGTTATGATGCCCCACACGGTGTAGGCACCAGATACAGGCTAGTGACCACCTCTTGGGGCTTTTCTCTCTCCCCCCTTCATCCTCTCCCTCTTTCCTTCTTGCACAGGAACATGGGACAGGAGGGAACTGTAGTGTTCTGGGTAAGAAGCCCGTAGCACCCCAATGACAGCTGAGGCCTTTCTGAGACTTACTGTGTGCCGGGAGCTGTTGCAGGCTCGTCCCTGGATTCCCCCATGTAATCGTCTCAGCAGCCCTACTGCGTAAGAACTCTCAGGAGCTTGTCCGTGGTCACTGAGCCCGTAAAAGGCAGATCCAGAACTCAACCGCAGGCCGTGTGGCTGCAGGGCTCCCACTGCTGGTGCAGCCCCAGCAGAGGGGCTCATGTCCTCACATATTCCAGGCTCTCTGCTCCTCTCATGAGGCACAGAAGCCAAGCCTACTCTGCCTGTTCTTGATTAATCTTCACAGCAGACCACCTGACCCTCTGTGGCCCAGGACAGGGCTGGGTGTCAATTAAGTGCCCAAGGAGTATTAGCTGGGAAAGCGAGTGTCTCTAAAAACTATCTGCACAGGAAAGAGACAGTCCAGTTTCACCCTCAATTTGACAGAGAGCAAACTGGGCTACCCCACAACTGTGGCTTGTCCCACACTCAACACGGTGGAGGAGGAGCTGGGAATCCGTCCTAGGGTCCTTGACTCCTGGCTGGCCTGCTTGCCCTGTCACAGGGCCCATCTCCTGCTCCACAGGAGCAGAGTCCACGATGACACGTGTGCATGCAAAGAGCTAGACCTCCTTGTGGGAGGCTCCAGCGCTGTCCTCCCGCTCTTTGAACTGCAGGAAGGTCTCCAGGACCTGTCCCTGTCTCGCCAGAAGGTGGCGCTCGACTCGACATGTCTTTTGCTCTCCAGTAGCTCAACGTCCCGAGAACCGTCCCAGGAGAAGCCTGGTGAAATCCGTTTCTCTGTCACTTCACAGATCAGCCGCGGACCCCACAACCCAAAACAGAAACCCCTTTCCAAATCCGCGGGGAAATGAAAGGCAGAGGTTTCTCCTGTGACTGCCAGGTTTTCTGCCTCAACAGAAAGTGAGGGAGCGTTCTGAACAGAGCCCTCCTGCTGGTGCCCTGCATCCTCCTTGGGGGCCTCCAAATTGCCAGGTTCTGCCTTTGTACCCACTCGGTCTGACCTGCTCTAATCCTCATGTCTAGAACCCCTTAAAAAATAAACTAGAGCCTGTGGTTTGGGGTGTGGTGCTCGGACCTGAAAGGCTTCCATGGTCCTGAGGATTCGTTATATGCTGAACCACACGCAGGCGTTCCTCCTAACTCCGCACCCAGCCTCTCTCAGGAATCCTAACCCGGCACTAAAAGAGCGGTGGGGAGGGAAGGGTGGGTGAAGGGAGGGAGAGAATACGAGTATGGATATACAAATATCTAGCGCTGGAGACGCAGACCATGAAGAAGGTTTTAAAACACGGCTTCACAAATAAACATGCTTTTGGATTCCAGCTTCACTTACTAGCTGTGTGTGTAACGTAACGTTTTTAACTAGCTGAGTGTGCAGATTCACCTCTTAAGTATTGATTTTCTTGATGGTAAAATGGGGGTAATAATCGTACCCTCCTCATGAGATTGTAGGGAGAAATAAAATGAGACAGTTCTAATAAACCCGGTGCCCCGCACAGTGCCTGACACGTAGTGAGCGTGCACCCGGGCTCTAGCTACCTGGTCCTTCTGTGTTTCTGAGCGTTCCTACAGCAAGCAGGGAGGATTGGCCCCTCCGTCCTCGGTGCCATTTTCCTAGCCATTCATTCATCCATGTATATACTCCACCCACATCATCAGCCTCCTCTCTGTGCCAGGCCCAGGGCCAGGCACTAGGGGACCAGAGGAGGATAAGATGCCACGAAGCCAGTTGCCTTGATACTTCCTGACTCCTTCCTTGGGTTCTCACCACAGCCTCTTGCACACGCCTCTATGGAGTGCTCATCTCACAATGGTATAGTCAGTTTTCCTGTCTCTCTGCCTCACTCATCCGATGAGTCTCACCTGGTGATGCTAACGCCATCCTGCCGCACCCCTCCCCCACCCACTTGCCCTTTTCTGATTCAATGGCAGGAGTTTCTGTTATTGCCAGAGTCCACGGCTGTGTCACTCAGAAGGTCCGGGACTCTGTGATGGGGCTTCACCCTGATTCCCAGATGCCGGTCCCTGGCCTGGAGAAAACCCTCTGCTACAAGGGGTCTGTTTCAACTCTCCCGCAGCCGCCGCAGAGACACAGACTGCTGAATCCTGCCAGTTCCACGTCCCCCAGCTGGTAAGGGCTGCCGGCATCGGACTAATCACCTTCTAAACAAATGGCACAGTGACGAGCAGGGTGGGGGAAGAGCTGGGGCCGCACAGGCTGGTGTTTTCAATTTAGAGGCCATGCATTATTTACACTGCCATTACTCCCCTCAATTTGACTTCACGCTTTAGCCCTAATTTCAGTATAATCAAAGCCAATGAATATTTAATCAGGATTGCTTCCAGAAATTGAGTAATGCCATTAACATAATGGCCTCAGGACTTCAAAGCTGCTTTCCTTCAAATGCATCTGACTTCCACCTTTCCCCACCCCCTCCCCTTAACCAGTTGTGCACGTTTCCTGTTTCCTATTTAGTAATGGAAGGGAGCTTGAGACCCATCGGAGAGGCTGGTTACATCTTTGTCCAGGTGTCAGGAGGTGGCTGCGTGGGGGAGGAGTGCAAGCCCCAGTGAGAGAGACTTGGCAGCCAAACTCTGCAGGTTGTTCCCATTTTAAGGCACCTCAATTTATGAAAATGCCAAGTTTTAAGCCACACCCCCAAGGGGCTTCAAAGACTGACCTTCGGAGTTCAGCTTCTAAACATGGCTATAGTCAGACACAGCCAGGTAGGGGAAGGGCTGGCCCAGACCACTGCCAGCCCCCTACCACCGCCAGCAGAGGAGTCCCCTCTCGAGGAGCCAGCCCTTGGTTCATCTTAAACGGCCCAGGCTGAAGGGTCTCCTCATTTATTAGGTGTGGAAACTCGTCTCCTGCAGGCTGTTCACACAGGCCCAGGCCTGCTCTCTGAGGCCCCACAGAACAAGGGTGCTCCTGCCCCAGGACAACTGGGCAGACATTAGAGAATGGTTTTCATCTCTTCCTATGCATCGTCTCCAGGTGCCTGGTTCCCGGCCAGGCTCTGTGGGGGACCCAGTGGTGAATCTGACACCACTTGCTCCCCAAGAGTTCAAAGTGAACTTTGGCAAGGGCTGCACAGAATTTCCAAAGCGCTCTTACTATTGGCAGTAACTTTGATCCCAGAAGGATCAAGCTGGCGACCTTCCCAAAGTCACCCAGCAAGGTGAGTCTAGGATCAGGAGGAATCTCTGTTAGATGTTGCAACTGAGAGCTTCTTTAGGAACTTCTAGGTCAACCTTATTGTACAAAATGGGAAATGGGCTCAGTCAAGGTCACAGCTGGACTGTGGAAGGACAGGGCTTTGAATTGGTTGTAGGGGTCTTAGATTCCTTGCTCTGGGTCTTTTCCTCTATAAAAGGACCTGTGGTCACCAAGCAGGAAGAAATATCATGGTACATGAAAGGGCTTGCTTACATGTAAAATCTGGTCAGGGCTGAGGAGATGGAAAAATTCCTGGGAGAGGCTTCACTCAGTGTCCGATGGGAGATCAGGCATCTCTGGGGTGAGAATGTGAGAGCGCTGGAGGTTGACAGAGATGATAGTAACGTGGCCTATGTTTACAGCCTGGTGGGTAGTGAAAAGCGGAGGGGCTCATGCTCTGAGCTACAAAACCACGGGCAGCCCTGGCAAAACCTTAGCCACCTCCAGTCATCCCTGACGTCCTTCTGCTTGACCCCTCCCTGGAAAGCCCTTGCTGACTCCCCTTGCAGGGCTGGGTGTCCCTCACCGTGCTCTCACAGCCTCTGTGCTGCCCTTGTTAGAGCACTTCTCCTGCTCCATGGCCTGTCTGTATGCAATTCTGCCCTCCTTCCCAGACTGCAGACTCCTTGAGGTCAGGGCTCTCCTTGAGGTCAGTTTCTCTCCATCCCTGGGGGAATTGGTTCACACTCTGTACGTGTCACACCCTACTAATAGAGGACTCAGCTGTTTTTCACAAGCAGGATGAGAAGCTGTCTACAAGCTGTCCATCCTTGACCCGCTAACCTACAGGGCCCAGGAGCTCACCTCGGCCTGGGTTCATTATAAACATGACTCAAGTGCCTCCTCACCAGGAGCAGCTTGAAGGAATAAATGCCCCGTGCTGCCATCTGGTGGTGACTTATAGTGTGGCGTCCTCCAAATCCACCCTTCCCACCAGGTGGGGATGACAAAGAAGGCATATTCAGGGAGTCTCTGCCAGGTGCTAGTGCTTCACACATGTTGTCTTACTCTTGATAACAACACAGGAAGGTGGGCATTATCATTCCCATTTTACAGATAGGAAAATTGAGGTTCAGAGGAGTGTGGTAATAAACTGCAAGTAGGAGGCAAAGATGAGACTTAGCCCCTCATCAACGGACTCCCAGTCCAGGTATTTTTCCACTGCTCCAAAAGGTAATCCAAATGGATGAATCTCTAACTGAGGGACTTCAGCATTTACCAAACAGGTGGAAGGAGCATTTGTGGGGTTCTAGCAACTTCCCTGGTATCCCTGAAATCCCACCATGTCATCATTCTCCTGTCCCATTAGTTCTGACCCTTGAGATACACCCAGAGTAACAAACAGAAAGAACAATCACAAAAACCTCTCTAGGTCTGCAGCTTGAAGTCCCTTTACCCAGTATGGGCAAGTGTCCTGGGGCCTGGGTTGATGTGAGGGGCTAAAACCCTGCCAGTCTGTTGGGTTGGATGGCTGAATATGAGAGAAAGAAAAGTTGTGTCCAGCTTCTGAGCCTCAGCCACGGTGGAGCCTGACCCTTGTCACATCTCAATCCCTCAGCCTGACTTCAGACCAAGCCCTAAGGCAGTTACTGAATGAACCCTGTCACAGAAAGACCTGGGAGACCAAACTGAGCCTAGAACAGTCTGAGCTCTGGTCCATGTTCTCCACAGTGACCCGACACCTGGAACTCTGCATCCACACACACGGCCAGGCCCTGCTTTGGGGATGGCCTCCGCGGGGCCGTGGACACTGAGCATGGCTATCGGGCTTGGGCCAGTCCAAGAGCAGATCAGTGGGGCGCAGGGAACCACTGAGAAGCAGCATGGCGGCCGGAGCCAACAGAGCTCAGATGTCCGTAGAATAGAGACGGTAATGCCTGCTGCAGGGGTTCTGTTAGAATAAGAGTGCTGGGCACGTGGTGGGCACTTAGTTAATGACTGCCCGACTAGCATGACTGTCACACATGTGCCACGCATCTCTCTCTGCAGCAGGGGCTGTCTGCTGCACGCCCTGTTCCATCAGCCCACCTCGATACAGGCTGCCCGCATTTTCACCCTTGGCCCAAGGCCACCCTCTGGCCACTGCAGCCCACTCTGTCCCTGAATACATCAGGCCAGAGGTGGCAAGGATTTATAGCTCCCTACCCCCAAAGCCAGCAGCCTTCAGCCAAGGGCTAAGCGACCCGTGGTATGTTCCCTGCCTCCCTCGCCCCTTGCTTGCAGGGTGTATTCCGCCCTGTCTCCCAGAGTCCCCAGCAGAACGGTGCCTCAGCTGCCCACAGAGGTCACCTTTCAACAACATGCCTCTGATCAGCTGCTTTTCCTTTTCTCTTATTCCTCCTCCCTCCTGGTGTTTCTTCACTTTCCAAAAGATTTCTTGCACTCAAATCCTTGTCTTAGGGTCTACCCGTGGGCTGCTCTCAGGGTGCTAGTGGTCCTTCCTCTAGTCCCCTCCCTCTTCTTGCCTCCAGCAAGTCTCTCAGGTGGTGATCCACTAATGCCTGCGAGCTGCTGGCGGAGTCCCTCTATTCGGGCCCCCAGGAATTCAGCTATTTGGCCTCAAGGGCCATCTCTGAAGCTGGAGTAAGTTACCCAGCACATCCAGGCTTCCTGTGACAGTGCCTTGTTCACGATGCATCTGGTACTCGTCTTCCTGGATGGCGAGCAAGGAGAAGGCGGCTCAGACAATTAAAATGCACGGCACTTGCACGGAGCACAGGGCTTTGTTCTGACAGCAAACGAGGGAGTCCACCATATGCGGAGGCTCAGCTGCCAAAGGCTTCACTGAGAAGGAAATTAGCCTCAGCATTCAGAGGAGGGAGTGTGAGATGAGGTCCCCTTCTGAGAGATGCAGCGTGGACCCCACCGGGGAGGAGGGTGGGCCTGGCCTCTGCCTGCTGCTGTCCTGTCTGCGTTCGCTCCACTGTGCTCCAAGGTTCTTTGAGCATCCAGGGCACGGGGGCCAGCTCTCACCTGCCCACAAAAGGGCCAGGGAGGGAAGGAAGGGTGCTAAGAGGTTTCCATCACCTACTGTGTGCCGTGGACCTCACGGACATTCTCTAGTCTAATCTTCACAAAGCTGAGCAAGTCCAACATTACTGTCCCACACCCAAGAGAGGAAACAGAGTCTCAAGAGAGACTGCAAACTGTCTGGGGCAGGTCTGGTGTACGTGGAGGGGTCAGCCTTCAAACCCAGGTTTGTCTGATTCCACTATCTCTGTTCTCTCCCAGCCCCCACCCCAACGGAGATGAGATGCCAGTGCCAGACAGGCGGCATCAGGGATGAGCTGAGACCAGGACTCTTGGCTGAAGTGCAGTTTGGACATTTGGGGAGGATTTTACTGTCTGTCCTTACCCCAAGCACAGGAGAGGCTGGGAAAGAGCCTTTGGCCCATCTCCCCATGACCCTCTGGCCACACCCATGCCTTTGCTCCTGCTGTGCCCGGCGTGGGACGTTCCTCTGGTTGTCCCGCTCTGTCTTCAAGAGCCAGCCCCAGTCCTCCAGGAAGCCTTCCCTGACACCTTCAGACCTCTCGGCTTCTCTTCTCATCCTCCTGACCAGCCCTGGGAGGAGGCAGCTGGTCAGGAGGAGAGCGCACCTCTGTGTGCGGGGGAGACTGTGGCTCTCCATCCTACCTGTGACCCTGTGTGACCATGGGCAGGTGTCTGCCTCATTTAGGGGCTCAGTTTCTTCATCTGTAAACTGGGAAAAATAGTATCTGTCTTGCCTAATCCCAGGCTGTTTTTAGCATCAAATTAGATAACAGATATTAGAATGCTTTAAAACTGTGAATATGGTATCTTGTTTTTTTGTTTGTTTTTTTTTTAATGGAAGTACTGGGGATTGAACCCAGGAGCTCGTGCATGCTAAGCATTCACGCTACAACCGAGCTCTACCCACCCCCGCCACATTGTGAACGGGTAGTACACCTGATGATGATTTAAAGCACTAAGGCTTCAAAATATAATTTCATTCACACGGAGGGTCTGCACTCTGCCCTGTTTCTGCTCGGTTAGCATACATTCACCAAATAGTTATTGAGCAAACATTAGATGCTAGTTCCTGTAGAACGTGGGAGCAAAACAATGAAAATCCGTAGTTTTCTGAATTCTCAGTCTAGTGGAAGAAGTAGACATAAATGAATGAGTGAATGGGTGAGTGAATGAATGAATGAAGCACATACAATTACCTTCCCTTCACCGAAATGTTCAGCTATTAATATGCTACCAGACTAACAATACTAAACATGGCACCTTCTGTAAAGACTCATAGGATACACAAAATAATAAAAATGGATAATAGCATTATAAATTATCTCAGATTTTATGGTGGGGCAGTTTTGGGGCTCTATCCTCTGAATATCCCCTCATCTGAAACTGAGGGAAAAGATTTTACTCCCTGAACATCCTGTTCCCAAATCTTGGATGCACTTAACAGGAAAATAGGAGTCTACTCGGTGAGAGGACCTGTCTTCGGAGCCAGCCCTCACCGCCCTCCCTCTCCCCGACCTTGTGGTCCTCTCCTCTTCTTCCTTTCAGTGTCTTCTAACATGCACTCAGAAGAAGCAACCCTGAGCAGGCAGCAGAAGAAGCAGAGATGGGCTGGCATCCAGTAGCACCTAGGACTGCAGGAGAAGCCCTGTAAACAGGGACAGGACAGGTCGTGCTCTGGAAGCCATGCATGTGGGATAGAGGGGATCTTTTAGGTACTACTCTAGGCGAGGAGGTAGTACGAACTGCATCTTATCCTGCAGCCAGAAAATCTAGGGTTTGTCCCTGGAGAAGAGCCAACTCCAGGCTGCTAAAGACACTGTCATGAAACCTCACAAATGGAACTGGGCGGAGCAGACATGCATGGTGGATCTACATCAGTGAGGGGTCAACCATGCTCTGCTCCTAGGCTTCCTGGTTGCAATGCCAGGTCTGCGTAGACCTCACTCTATTCAAAGATGATGAAGCGAAGCAAAACAAAACCTCCAAACAAACAAACAAACAAACAAAATGAGGCCCTTGAAGAGACACCACAGCAAAAGGAAAAGAAAACATGGCCCTGAAAACTTGGAGAAAGAGAAGGTTGGAAAAGAAGTTAAGACCATTTCAGAGCCCATCTGCTTGGTGCCCTTCAGAAGGTGCAGGAGGACCTGGCTTCTACGAAGAGTGGGAAGTAGGATGGGGTGAAGGCAGTGCTACAAAGGCAGTCGGCTGAACAGGGATGACATGGCAAGATGTTTTTTTTTGAATTACACTAAAATTTGTAAAATTTGTGCTTGTTTTTTTTTTCTATTTACAAAGTTACTATGTACTTTTAAAAAACTGAAAAACCAGAGAAGCACTGAGGAACAAATGGAAATTTTTAAAATTACCTTTAATGTTTTCACAGGAACATGGCAAATTAACACAAAACAAAATACACAATTAAAATACCCCGGGGAGTGAGAAAAGAACGGAATTGATACTGCAGAAAATGACATCAGTGCTGAGAATGAATTTGAGCGCCTCTCAAAGAACATAGAGAAAAAAAAAATCAGTGATTAAAATGATGAGAAAGGAGGCGATAGATACAGAAGACGAGAACGGAGTCCAAGAACACTCAATATTCCGGGCGGCGGAGGACATACAATTTTTTAAAAAGTGACAAAAACACAATAGAGAAAAAATTTTAATTAACCGGAATAAAAAAGAAGCAAAACAAAACAATATCAACTTCAGTCAAAAACTCAAAAGAGATCAGTGATCTAGGCGACATCAATGGGAGAAAAAAAAAAACGTAACGAGCAAGATCCTGGCAAAATAAACTTCAAGGTTAAAGGAAATATTCTATTAACATTCAGGAAGGAAAGCCAGTTTACAGCTGCGCTTAGCACTAGACATTAGAAAAGGAGGATTATCAAGTGTTGAGGAAGATGGCAAGGGAAATAAAAGCACCAGAGATTCTATGTTGTATAAAGAAAAGTAAAAAAATCATTGCTTTGTTCTTAACTGACCATTAAAGAATACGGATGTAACTGTACATGTCAAACACTTTAAGGCATGCATTTGAGAATTAAATTACAAAGAGGATTTTAAACTTCTAAATTAGTACAAAAGATATAAACAAAGAAAATACAGTTTACAAAGAGAGAAAATGTCGTTAAGAGCAAATATATATATATATATAAAAGTATAAGATCAGGTGACAGAGTAAGGACAAAGAGATTAGCTATGAAATGACTATAAACATTTTATTCTATTGAAGGGCAAACACTCTCAAGGCAAAATGCAAATATTAAACTATGTGCAACTTCCAAGAGATGACTCTGATTTGAATGATTAACAGGTACTGTATACTTGCCATATGCATTGCACTGTGTTAAGCATTTCACATGAATTGTCTCATCCAATCCTCCCAGCAACCATGTGGGGAAGAGATATTGTTATCCCTGAATAACCTGCCCCAGGTCGAGCAGCTAATACATAGTGGAATTGGAATTTAAGCCCCATCCAGTCTCAGAGCACAACATCTTAAGCATGACCATCTACTGCACCTCAGACAAAAGTACACAGTAAGGTTGAAAAAAATTAAGCTTCCAAATATTTCAGGCAAACTCAGTTAAAGAGAAAACAGAGATGACAATGTTAACAATAAAGCCGAATTCAAGGCAAGAACCATTTAACAAGAAAGAGGTTGGTCAAACTAAATTGATAAAAGGCAAAATCCACCCTAAAGATGTAACAGTCATGAACTCATTGCAACTAACAAAACACCCAAATATTTAAAGCAACAAGTACTAGAAACCCAAGAAGAAAGTAACAGAAATTGTAGCAGGAGTCTAGGTAGTAAGCACAAACAAAAATAGTTCATAGAGTTGTTTCTAGTTTCAGATGTTCATACATACATAGGTGATAAAAAGTGTATTTAAAAAGCAAGGAAGTGACATATACAAAATTGATGGTTTTACCTCTAAGGGTAAGCCAAGTGATAGGACACTGATAAACACGAGTTGTTGGTAATGTTCTGATTCTTGAGTTGAGCAGTGAGTTCACAGGTGTTCATTATTTGATTATGCTTTATAACCTACATATATGCCTATATTATTTTATATGTATTAAATAATACAAGATAAAATACTAAAAGAAAAATAAAGAAAAGAGATTTGAATAAAATAATCAAACTGAGTTAATGACATATAACAAGTTTTCAATCTGCAAACACAATAATTTGATACATTCCAAATGATAATATATATAAAATTTTCATTCTCTGACCATGACTGCTAAAACCAGAAATTAGTAATAATGTTTCAACAACAGAAACAGATGTAACTAACTGCCACACGGAGATTAAAATCACTTTTATAAAAATATTATATCAAAGAATAAAAGAAGATAATATAATTACAAAATATTTAGGAAATAATAAAAAGTTTTTAAAATGGTTTATAAAACTAATGGAATGCTGCTAAAGCTATGCTCAGAGAGCAATTCTTATATTCAGATGTGTTCTTAACTAAAAACAAAGGACTGAGAAAAAGTAACTAAGACATAACTGCATAATTTGGAAAGAGAACCAAAAAGAAACCTATGGAAAGCAGTAGGGGAGAAGGACTGAGAAAAAGTAACTAAGACATAACTGCATAATTTGGAAAGAGAACCAAAAAGAAACCTATGGAAAGCAGTAGGGGAGAAGTAATAAAGATGTAAGTGAATACATCAACAAACAGAAGAATTGCAGATTTGATAAGGAAATACAAGAGCTGATTTTTTAAAAATAAAGTTAGTATGAGATACCTCTGAAAATCAAAATTAAGGAAAAAGTAACAAACATAAACCAACAAAACAAAGGAAATAATATAACAATAATGGAGACTTTTTTTTAATTATAAGAGCTAAAACTGCCAAGATGAGGGAGATAAGTTCTGGATGTTACCAAAATTTCTGAGTACTATAGAAAAATAAAAAAAGAAAAATTATAAAAGGCTTTTGACCCAAATGGTTTTATGGGCACTTTTTCCCCTAAATATCTGAGATTAGAGAATTCTTGAACTATATATCTGTTCTAATGCATATAAAAAGATGGGGAGCTACTCAAAACATTTTATTAAGATAACATAAGTTTGGTATCAAACCTACAAACAAATTTCCCTTGTGCTTATTAAAAAGCAAAATCCTAAAATAAAGTACTTGCAAATCTAAGTTAGCAAGATCAGAAAGGTTCATATCAGGAATGCAGATTGGTTGATGAGGTAAAATAGTGAAAGAAAGTGGGTCAAATCAGAAAGTTCATAGCCATTTGATAAATAAAAACATTCATTGATAGTTTCTTAAAAACGAGTGAACTAAAAATGGAAAGCACTTTCTCAACATGCTAACTAATATCTATCTTAAAATGAAGGCCAGTATTATAGAGGAATGAAGTACCATATGTGTTCTCATTGAAAATTAGGAACAAGTATCACTATTACTTTGAATTGATGTGTAAGAATAATGTAGTATGGTGGAAAATACAAATGAGAATTACAAATTTTGGAAAGGCAGAGACATTATCATTGTTTGTAAATGATATGATTATTACCCTAGAAAACCATAAAACTGAGAAAAACACTCCTAAATAAAAAAGTTTAATTAGTAGGCTTAATACAAATAAATATAAAATAAATGAATAGTTTTTCTAAATACCAGCCAGAATTAAAAGCGAAACTAAAATTTTAAAATAGTTCAGTCACGGTAACAACAAAAATATAAAATCTTTAGGAATAATTTTAACAAGGACTATATGGGACCTATGTGAACAAATGTATAAGACTTCACTGAAAAGTATAAGACTTTACTGAAAGACATAAAACAAAGGCTTGAATAAGGAAAATATATGCCACATTTTTGTATGGGAAGGTTGAATAGTCTAAAGATGTTAATTTCCAAACTAATGTATAGATTTTATTCAAAATTAATCCATACTGAAAAAAAAAACACTCCGAAGTTTATCTGGAAGAATAATTGGAAAGATTAAGTTATTCTATGATAAAAGAGGGAGATGTTCAGCCTCTTATACGTTAAAACATTACAAAGCTACGAGCATAACATAAGCATATTAATGGTGTAGAAAATGAACAAATGTTTCAAAGTAGGTAAATGAACAACTTTAAAACCAAATCCAACATACACACTCAGGCACAAAAGATTCTCTTATAGGCATGTACTTAAATGCACATTATCACCGAATTTTACGTGAGTGTATTACACATGAGTGCATATCTATCCACACATAAATACGTAATACAATTCACATGTTAGTTTAATACAAGACAGCACGTATCTAAAAGCTAAGTGAGGAAGAGACACCACAGGGATATATGGACTCAGAGGTGTGAGAGGTCCTTCTATGGTCAGGTGGGGCTCCCTGGGGTTTGAAAAGGTGGGGCGGCCGTGAAGAACAAAGGTCTTTTCAGGGTGACTGTGAAAGTGTCCATCGCCTGACGTGATGCTCAGCACATGACATTTCAAGATGGGCTTGATGACTGAATGATGCGGAAAGGAAGAAAGGAAAATAGAGAGATGGACCGACGGGAGGGAGGGAGGGAGGGTAGACAGGGAAGAGAGGAAGGCAGAGCACATCTTGTCGGGAGCATGGAGGAGTTCGAGGCTGGTGGGAGAGCAGGCCAGCCAGAGAGCATCCCCGCGCAGACCCAGCACAAGGCCTGGCACAAAGTCGGAGCCTGGCACGTGTTTATGGAACTAATCAGTTAGCGCTCTGTGCTCTCTGCTTGGCTTATACACTCCTTCCTAACACTGAGCACTACCTGTAATCGTACCAGATGTTTGTTTACTTATTTTTGTCCGTCTCCCCCTGCCCAGAACGGAAGCTCCTCACCCCTAGAACACTGCGTGCTGCGCAGGAGTCCTTAAGAACTATCTGCTGAATGGATGAAGGAAGGCTGAGGAAAGCCGTGGCAGCCCGGTTGACGGGCTCAGCAAAACGGCCTCCGGAGTGTTGGAGCTGGGCCCCCATAGGGTAGGTTACTCTGTGACGGGAGGGGCCTGTAGTGCACGCCATTCTTACAGCAGCCCCGTGCTTCACACACGCACACTCTCCCCAGGGGAGGCGAGGCGGGAATGTCCAACGCAAGTCAGGAGACGCTTATCTGAATGGAAACCACCAGACTGAAGAAGTCTTGAGGCCTGAAGTGGGGGGAGGGTACACATTTCCTTTTCCTGACTTGTTCAGGCAGCATCTGGGGTCCAGCTAACGGTCCCAGAGGCTCTCAGATGTGAGTGGAGCTCAAAGCAGAGCTGACTTCCTGTCTGCAGCAAGGCCTCTCAAACTCCAGGGAGTGACCTCATCAAGGAGTGGTCCTCACGGGCCGGGTGGCAGCCCTACTGCGCTCTGCCACCTGCCCTCCCCAGCCTGTCCCCACCCTCCATAGGGTCAGAGCACCTACTGCAGCAGACCTTCCCTGAGAACCAGTGTCCAGTGCCATGGGGCGGGCGAGCGGGGCCCACTCAGCCTGAGCCCAGAGCCCAGACCAGCAGCGTGTGCTCTGGATTCACAGGTCACCGGCGCTCCTGGGACACCAAGGAGCTTGGCTCCACCTGCCTGCCATGTCTTTACTCCCACCTGCTTGTTGGGGGTGCCTTTCTTGACGTCTAGGCCCTTCTAAACTCAGACCCTGCCCAGGCCCACACTCTCAAACACAGTTTCTGGTCTGAGAGGCACCTGCTTTGTGCACGTTACAACCATTATCTCCTCTAATTCTAACAACAGCAGTGAGGGGTACATATGATTTCATTTTATAGATTGAGAAACAGGCATGCAGAGAGGTGAGGTGGCTTTCCTGAAGTGGCAGGAGGAAGCTAGCCCTCATCCTCAGTGGCCTGTCCTCCGCGCCTTGCCAAGCAGCTTTCTCTACAGAAGGACATGCCACCCTCAACCGTCTGCTCCTCCCGAGCCAGCCTAGTTCACGTTCCTTGACTTTACCACGGTGTTTGAAGTCTATTTTTGATCATGCAGCGCCCTCTTCCAGGCGGGCCCTTCCTGCCCTGCATGTCTGGTGAACTCTTGTTTTGAGCCTCAGCAGCAGAAGAATCACCTCCTCCATGAAGCCTTCCTGATATAACCTCAATCTGGGAAGACTTGGTGCTCCCTCCTCAGAACCCCTGCACACGCCTCCATCCTGACACGTGACAGCGAGTGCACCCGTGTGCGTCAGCGCCACTCAACCAGGCCGGGAGCTCCCTGAGGGGAGAGGCTCAGGCCTTCTGTATTTCCAGCACCGCGCCCAGGGCTGGGCACACAACAGGGGCTCCGTAAAGGTTCACTGAATCATCTTCACAGCCGAGCCAGGTTTGCAGCTCAGTCCCTCCAATTCCAGCGCCTTGACTCCCCACCCCCGACACACACGACACCATGCAGGGGATCTGTCCCCAGCACAGGTCCAGGCGGTGCGCTGGCATCCTGACAACCTGCGACAACTGCTGCCTCACGGTAGAAGCAAAACACATCTAAATGGCACTCGAAGGAAGGAGGTAGCACTTTTTTCCTGCCCCTGAGGACATACCAGAGAAATCACGTTACAGTGAATCAGTGATAGAGGCAGAGAGACATGCACGTTTACCCCGCTCCCCACTGCTCGCCACGTTACAGGCCAGGCCCAGGCACGTGCTGGGGCTGGGATGATGCTTGTTGAATGAATGAATGAGTGAAGGAACAGACTGCTTCTCACCTCCTCTGTCAGCACCAGGTGCCGCCCCTACCCACCTCTCAATGTCTGCACGGTCATGTCCAGTGGCCAACGTGGAACCCTGAGCAGCCGGTGATGACAAAGCTCCCTCAGGGCCCATCTGGTGAGCATGGTGAATGGAGTGGTCCCCATGCCGCCCTGCTGCCCCTGGGAACACCCCAATGTTAGGGGAGCACCAGGCGGCCCTTTGCCAAGTCAGCTTCCCCTCTCACCCACCACTCAGTGTGTCAGGATTATGTGTCCCTTCTGATGCCAGCTCTGGTCTCTGGGTCAGGCACCACAGATCGTGGGTAATGGAAAGGAGAAGGAAGAGGAAAAAACAGTATTTGCAAACCTGCTGGGTGACAGGCAATTCATAGACTTGTCTCAAATGTTCACAACAGCCCATGAGATGGATTACATCCATTTTACAGGTAAGGACATTGAGGTTAAAGAAGTTAAGTATCACCTCCAAGATCACGTGGCTCGTACGAGTCAGGAAATGGGAGTTGAACTCAGGTCTGTTTGATTAAAACGCTCATGTTCTTTGTGCCTCGGCATCCTTGAGCATGCACGTGCTGGACTCGGGGATCCCCAAATCCAACAGACAGTCTCTGCATTCAAGGAGCTCTCAGGCTACTTGGGGAGATAGAAGTGAAGACCAGAGTTCAAGTGTCTTCCTCTATGATCCTGGGTGGTTCCTGGGATGAGTTCTGGGACCCCCGAGAGACACCCGATTCCCCGGAGAGCCCTGTTGAGATTCGGGGAGCTGGGTCTGCCCTGCTCTGGGTGAAAGAGCGCCCTTGTTTCTCCCATTCACACAGGTGCTATCTGGAATCCCTTCACAATTGTTGCCTTCTTCCTCTGTCGAGGGAGTCCTCACAGACAAGCTCCTGGGACAGAGACTCCAATGCTGGCAAACATCCCCCTCCTCTTCCGCACAACCAACCAGGTTGGCCCCCGCCTCCCTGGCGGACGCTGAGCCCTGAGTCCTGGCCGGTGAGGAGGAGATGAAGGCCACGCACTCCAGGCCTGGTCCGCAGACCCTCCCAGACACGATCCTCACTCTCCCTGACCACCCTCCCCAGACACCGTGTTGTTTCGTATTTCTTTTCCTCTTGATGCTTGGAGCCCAGAAGTGGGGAGCCTTTCCCAGGTTTGACTGCACTTTTGTAGAAGACAGCAAGCCCCTTGTCTTACCCACCACAACCCCCGCCCCCATCTGGGGTCCCCTAGTGCAGCCACACCGCCCGCCTGCTGCTCCGGCTGCCTCAGCCCCCACCACACTGAGCTCACACTCCCCTGGGCTCTGGCCCTCCCCCCACGTGTTGCTGGGGGTTTTCTGCCACGCTGACAGTTCTGCCTGACGAGTCCAAGCGGAGAGGCTCCTGGTGTTCAAGGAGTCAGGATGTGGGTCAGAGGCTGGGGATGGACTTGAGTAGCAGCTAAGCCACTCTCTGGCTGTGTGAACCTGGACAAACCATATATCCTGGCTGAGCCTCCATTTCCTCATCCAGAAAATGGGTATGATAATATCTACCTTACAGGTCATTATGATGATTGAATGGGGTCAAGACAGTAACATGGCTTTGTAAACTGTAAAGTGCTATTTGTGTCAAGTGACTTGTGTTTGTGGAAGGAAAAAGCAGGCCCCAAATGAACTAGAAGACCAGGCTTGGCTTCATTCAGATCTGGGGTCAGGGTGGGGAAGAGATGGAACAGAGGGTAAACCCCAGGGTGGTCCTCTTCAAGCATTCTGGCCTCCCTGCTTCTCCCGGGACACCCGAGCACCTCCTGTCCCGGGGCCTCTGCACCCACGGAGCCCCCACGTCTGGATCCAGTGCCAGCCCCCCAGACGCCCACAGGGATGGCCTTCTCACCTCCTCAGGTCTCTCTGCTCAGATGCCATCTCCTTAGAGAAGATGACCTTCCTAAAATAGATCCTTCCCCCGTGGACCCTGTAATCTACTTTCCCTTCCCTCGAAGCACTAATCACAACTTACCATTATGTATCTGTTTGTCCATCTGTTTTTCTGTCTGTTCCCTCTGTTAGAATACAAGCTCCATGAGGACAGGGAGGTCAACCCTTGCATTCGCTTTTAAATACCTAGCGCTCGGAACAGGCCGGGGATGATGCGGAAACACTGTGAATGTTGGTTAAGTGAGTGAGCGCGTCAATGAATAATGGTGAGTGAATGAAGCAACAGTTTCCCACCTCCAGGTCCGGAGCCCTTACTTGGATACAATTCCCCTTTGCAGAGGCAGGAAAGCCCCAGGGCCACTGTATCCAAGGTGGCCACGCTCCAGAGGGTCAGCCTCAGCCACCTGGAACGCTCACCCCTGGGGACAGTGTAGGCCATCTGGTCACCCTACGGAGGCCATCCCTGAGCAAAGCACCCTGGCTGGGGGCAGCCGTCTGTCTTCCCAGCTCCCTTCCTGCCCTGAACCTGCCTGGAGACGCAGCTCCTGACCCAGCAAGAAGCAACTGAGCAGCGCCAGGTGGCAGTGGGGAACTTCAGCTGGACCTGCACGGCCAAGGGACCGAGAGGGCCCTCTGCTGAGGCTCCGGGAGTGCTGGGGCCCATCCACACCAGCCCTGGGCATCACCACCCAGGAAGCATTTTCAGGGCTGCTGGTGGGCATTCCCAGTGCTCTGCTGAAATAGCCGCTTTAATTATACAACAGCAGGCAACAGAGACTGATTTTCCTCGGCAGATACGCCTCGGCACTGGGTGTGCTTCTCACAGTTAAGTCTGTCATCGCGGAGGGCCCTGCTCTGTGCGCTGTAAATCGGGCTTTTCCCCTGCAGTGCCTGCGGGAACCACCGCGCCGGGGTCACAGATCCAGATCCGAGTCTGGCAGGGAGACACCGGCTGGTGTTTGAGCAAGGGCCTTGGGTCCTTTGTGTCCAACCTGTCCAACCAGGGGCAATTCTGTTGCTCCACTCTGAGCTTGGGGTCACTTTTTGGCCCCTGTTAGTATTTTACTCAGTGGCTGTCAGCGCTGTTCTCTGAAGGGAAACAGGCAGGGCATGGTCTCCGTGTTGAGCATCTCCTAGAGGTTTGCTCATTTAACCCTGTGCTGCCATTTTTCAGATGTGGAGACTGAGGACGCTCTGAGAGAGGTGAAGGCATTTTTCAAGGTAAAGCACGATTTGCCAAGGTCACACATTTGCTCGAAAGCTGCTTCCTGGGGGAAAGCTGCCCACTCCTCACTCCACATCCAAGCATTTTCTGTAGAACTGCCCTCCTCCCATCCGTCCAGTCCTGTGACTGGGCTGGATGACACCCGTGCGCAGGCGATGTGAGCAGTCCCGGAGTGCTGGTGCGGGCGAGGGGCTTTGTGGGTGCTGCCCAGAGCTTGGTTGTGAGCCAAGGGCAGCAGAACCCCTGCAGAGGACTGGACGCTCCAGGAGAGAGACGCAGATGGGACTTGAGAAGCCACAAAGGTTCTGAGACAAGGCGAGGACATCACAGCACAAAGACCCAGAGGCACAGAGGGAGTGATGGAGCACCGGTTAGGAAGGCTTGTTGGAGGGTCTCAGAAGAGGACCGCCATCCTCCCAAGGGGACACTTCATCCTGCCAGCAATGGGGTCCCCATGTTTACAGTCTTGTTTCCAGGAGATGATCAGGGGCACTGAGTGTGGGACAGACTAGAAGGGCTGAGCCTAAAGTCTTATCTCTTCTTTTAAGAAGAGGAACCTCCAAAATACTCTCACCTCTGAGAGGTCACCTGCCACCAATGGGGACACAGAAATAAGTGTTTCTAGTGCCAGCAACTTTCCCCAACTGGCCACCTGCCTCTGCTTCCCTCAGCCTCCTTGCCTGGGACCCAGTCTGGGGATCCCAGAGTGCTGCTCCAGCCTTTCCAGCAAACCAAGGCCCAGGGAGGCCACAAAGCCCAGCAGGACCGGGGCGAGATGCCTTGGGCCTTGGCCACCCGTCGCCTGAGGAGAAAGGCCCCGGCCTGACCCTAATCTCCCTCTCGCTGACTTGCTGAGTGAGCTCAGAGAGGGTATCTGTCACTAAAGTGAAGGGAGGACGCGGTGACAACTGCTTTGCTGTCTCTGACTCTCCAGGAGCAGCCAGAAGCCGCAACCCAAAGCCTGCCTGCCTGCCTGCCTGCCCTCCTCCTTTCCTCCCGCAAAGCTCCCTGAAACGCCTGTTCTGTACTAGGCTCTGAGCGAGGCTTTCTGGCTGCCGAGACAGATAAGAACCCTGCCTATTCACTAAGGCATTTGTATGTGCTGATAAGTGAGGAAAACAAGCTACAGAGAAGGGGTCACACTTGTGTGTGTGTATTCTGTGGGTGTGTGTTGAGCAGATCTACAACAACAAATGCACTGAATAGGAAACTGGAAAGATACATACTTATCTCCTAGTTATCTGAGTGGTGGTGGTATTTCTTTTTAACTTTGGGCTTTCCCCCCTCAGATGTTTTTGCATAGCATTTTCTTACTTTTGAAATTAAAAATCAATAGCCATGGCTAGCCTGTAGTGAGCTCCTGCTATCTGCCAGGCACAGATGAAGTAATTTAATCCTTGTAACAACCTCATGAAATGGGTCCTGCTGTTATTCCATTCCATATGTGAGGAACCAGAGAACAGACAGGTTAAATTACTCTCCCCAGGTCACACAGCTCATACGTAGTGAAGCTGGGATTCAAGTCCCCACCGTGGCCATCTGACTGGAGAGGCTGCACCTCTACCCCTTCACCACGCAGCCCCAGGTAAGCAGCAAGTATGACCATGATGCAAAGCGCTTCCCTGAGTTGGAGGAAGGAGACATAAACAGGAATATGAAGAGTTGGGTGTGCACTGAGGTGCTGCCCAAGGCGCCCAAGTTCTCCTGGGGAAGACGTCTTACTGCAGTGGACAAGCACACAGAGGATGCACACACAGGATGAAACAGACTTTCAGGCAGAGGAAGCAGACAGACAACGGCCTGAAGGTGGGAACTGTCTGGGGCTGTCTACCTGCAGAGGCCTAAGGTGAAGGTGTGGGGCCTTGTGTTCAGTGGGGAAGGAGGTGAAACTATGGGAGAAGACTGGCCGGTGATCCATCAGAGGCCAGATGCAAAGAGTTTTGATTGAGCTGAGAGGACGGGCTTTGTCCTGGGCGGCAGGGAGCCACAGAGGGTTTTCCAGCAGGGGAGACACTGGGCAGATGGGGCTTAAGGTCCCCTCCTGGGGAACCTCCATTCATTCTGTCTCCGTCCCCTGCTCCCTTCTTTCCCTCCTTTTTTGATGTGGGGGCAGGAAGCCCAGGAACCTTCCCATTTCACAGGCTTTGTAACTTCCATGCAGTGTTTCAGGCCCTTCCCTGGGAAGATCCAACAAGGACTAAGACTGGGTTCCCCCACCCCCTTAGGGAGCCTATAACCAGATACAGACCAATATTAGGACACAAGGACTCAAAAGAGGCTCAAAATCAACCACCCCACTGGGCGACCTATGGGCCCCCCCACGCATCCTTTAAAATCCAGTGCAAACTCCACCTCCGGGAAGGCTTCCCTGATGAGCAAACTCTCACATGGTCGTCCATCTCTCCTTGGGACACTCTACTCCTAGCACTCTGTGTCCTTGTTTGTCTGTCTACCCTCACTGGGCACCCTTGACTGGAGGTCCTCCAGGGCCCCACCATGGGTGAGCCACCTCCAGATGCCAGGCCCCAGCATGGCTGGCATCTGCAGAGTTTGTTGACTGGAGGATGATGAAGGCTGGGGCCACACTCCTGGGGGACTTGTGGGTGAGCAGGGATCAGCAAAGGAGAAGGGCCCTGAGGTTCAGAGATGTCAGAAAAGGCTGCATGTTGGAGGCAAGACTGGCTCAGATCTTGAGTGACATCACAGCAAACTGGCCACGCACTCTGACTGACGGCCTCCTGTGCCTCTGGGGAGCATGCCAGTTCCGTGTGTGTTCGTGGGCGCCAGCATCCCTGGTTTCACCAGAGAAGCCATTAACCTCTGCTGTTTAAGGGAACCTGTCTGCTTAGTCATGGAGACAAGCACCAGGCATCGTGCAGTCAGGAAGTCCTCATCTGACACCTATCTGTCCCTGCTCATTAACAGACCCAGAAGCACAGAGATTGGCTTATCCAAGCAGGTGCTGTAAAACTTCCACCCCAGGGGTAGGTGCTCCCACTGTTGACTGCCCGGACTTGGCATAGAATGTGTTCCCCAGCTCCCCCAGTCCCCAAGCAAGCAGTACCTTCACTCAAACACTTGGCCCTCTATTTCTGGCATCCCTTTCCGGCCCCTCCCTGCCCTCCCCATTCCCACAACTTCTGTTTCCTTTTGCCTGGATTCCTGAGCAACCTTCTAACGACCTCCCTGCCTCCAGTCCTTCCTGCTCCAAGGTTCCACACTGAAGCCAGAGTGAACTTTCTAGAACACAAATCAGATGATGTGACTCCTTGCTGGGACACTCCCCATGGCTCCCCAGGCCCTGGGACGTGGCCCCCACCCTGTTCTCCAGCCTCATCTTTCTGGACCACCTCCCTCTCCCCATCACACTTGCTCTGGCCTCTGTCTATGCTGCTTCCTCGTCTGTGAGGCTCTCTGCCTCCCGCTTCTCTCTGAATCCTAGGGGTTCCAGTCCACCTCAAGGCCCCCTTATGCCTCAAGAAGGTGGCCTCCCCCTTCCCTGAGATCCTAGAGTGAGCTTCCGCTTATACAAGCTTTCCATGCACATTCCTCCCTTCTTCCACTCGACAAGCCTGTGTTGAGTGTGTGCTGTGTGCCAGGCCATGTACGGGTCACATTATATGCACTGTCACTTCCAACCATCAAAACTGCCCCCAGGAGGCAGGGGTTCTCTGGACCTGGCCCCTTCCTAACGGTCCAGCCCCATTGCTTGGGGCTCTTTGTCCCCATGGCCACCATCCTGAGCACATCGTTTGCCCTCTCTGGGATTCAGTTTCCTTCCTAGCAAAATGAGGTCTGAATGCCCACTGTCGAGGTTGTTGAGTTAATAATAGTAGCAGTAACAGTAATAATAACGCAGAGCCCTGAACACACTCAGTACAGTGTTTTACACGCATCAACTCCTTCACCCCTGCAGGCTGATCAGAGCTGCTAAGGGACTTGCTCGGCATCCGGCCCGGCCCCCAGGAAGCACCCGGTGGCTGTTGGCTTCACCAGTCACATCTGGCTGGAGGAGGCAGCGTGGGAGATGAGAATATGCCGGGCACGTTCCCGAGCAGCATGCAGACGAGCCTGGCTGGAGCTCAGGGCCCGTGTTTAATAAAAGATTAATGAAATTGTCAAATTGACCTTGTCAGTGTCTGCTCAATCCAATTACGTGGCTGTGGCCCCCGTGAATGGGGTTGAAACAGAAGCACACAGGAGAGAGACAGCACTGCCCGGGAAACCCTGCAGGGCAGCCATGTCCCCTTATTCTGGAAGAATGGCCGCTGAGCATTACTCTCCACCAGACAGGGGCGTCGGCACTCTTGGCAGATACCCATGCCGCGCTGTACCAGGAACAGTCTGCATAGTGAGCGAGACACCATCTCTGTCCTTGAGAAGTCCTTGGTTGGGTTGGTGGGACAGACAGGGAAACAAGCAGAATTCACAAATTGTGAGCAGAGCCCTGATGGATGGCAACCCAGGGAAGGCGCACCTCTATCAACCTGGCTCTCGGCCAGTTTCCCGGAAAAGATGGCACCTGAGATGAGATGTGACCTAGGAGCCCCCCCAGAAGAGAGAGATGATGGGACAGTGCAAGGCGGAGCGCCATCCCCAGGGGATGCCAGATGTCAGACGGGAGGACCCCGGAGGAGCAGTCTGCAAAGCAGCAGGGGGTAGGGAGAAGACTAGGGTGGGGAGGGGCTGCGACAGCAGAGGAGAAGCACAGAGCAGCTCAGGCGTCTGGAGAGGAGAGGCTGGTGGGTCACAAGATGAAGGGAACAGGGAGCTTCCCTGGGGCAGAGCTTTTCAAGGAACAAGCAGCAACTGTCCTCTGAGTGTGGGGAAGTCCAGCCCTCTCTGGAAGGGTGCTGCAGAGCCTGATGGAGTGACCAGCTTTAGGGTTCTGAGGAAGACCCTGAGGAAGAGGCGGGCTGCAGAGCTGCTTTCCCCTCCGCCTCCACAGCAGCACTTAGCCCGGGACTGGGGCCTGCCTGCCACCCCCTCCCTCTCTTTTGTGGCATTTCCTGAGCTCTTCCAACTGAATGGCCCTTCTCAGTTTACTTGCATCCCTCCAACAATTACATCTTCCCTATAACCCTGCAAGATAGAGAGCATCGTTATTCCCATTTTATAGTTGGTGACACTGAGGCTTAAGAAGACCAAATGCCCCCACCTAAGCCTTGTTCACAATGGAGGTGAGACTCATGCCTATTAATCTGGACCCAAATCCTATGCTCATTCTACTACTGCATGGTGATCTTGAAGGGAATGAGGGATGGAGGCTGGACACCATGGCATGAGCAGTCGGTAGAGACGGGCAGATCCTGGCTGGCTCCTCACTAGGTAGGCCATCACTTGTCTATTTCATCAAAAGACAATCCTGCCAACTGCACTTCTAGGGCTCAACAGGGGCCTTCAAACTTGAGACCCACATTTGGATGTTGCTTTTCAACAGCACGATTCACGTTCAGCCAAGGATTCCTTTTAAAACATGTATTTCTCCATGACCCCTTCACACAAATTCCTGGTCCCCTCCTGGTGAACATCCCTGCCCACTGGCTCAGACAAACCAGAAACAAGGGAGTCATCACTGAGCCTGCCTTTTCTCCACCCGCACCAAATACATATTTCCATTTTGATCTGCCCTGCCCACCCCTTCATTCCCAGAACCTCTGCTTGTTCGGGCCACCACATTTCTTGTAGGGACCATTCAACCAGCCTCTTAACTGTTTCCCCACCTCCAGTCTCACCTCCTTCTGTTCATCGCCTACAATTCCACCAGCGGTGCTTCTGAAACATCATTCTGACCACGGCACTCCCAGGCTCGAAACCCTTCAGTGATCCCCTGTTGCCATCTGAGAGCAAAGCCCAGCTGGTCAGGTGGGCACATGAGGCCTGCACACCTGAGGGACCCTGACCCCCACCATCCCACAGCCGTGCCTCTCAGCCCACTTAGACCCTGCACACCAGACCCTAAGCTGGACTCTAAGGCGCGGAGAAATCATGGAGCTTTTTCAGTCCCTCATAATTTACCGCACCTCCTCCCCCCACCATTTATCCAACTTTGAGCCCCTATTATATGCCTGGCACCCTTCTACTCATTGCTCTTGTGACACCTCACATTAGGACAATATTTAAATAAATACACCAGGATGGGAGAAAAAGTAAGCAGCAGAAGAGTAGTAGAGAGTGCCCTGGGGCGCGATGTGCGTGTTCCTTCAGACAGGGTGGACGAGGAGAGCGCTTCTGATGGCGGACACAGAGGTAGTCGGGGTGAAGCTCTGGAGGAAGTGGGAGCAGCCATGTGGACGTCTGCAGGGGAGGGATCCAGACCAGGCGCTACCTCCCCATTCTCTCTGCTGGTAACGCCTACACCCTCCTCCTGCCCACCTCTCACCTGAGCATAGGCTCAGTGGTCACCAGTCACCACCTCTAGGACCCACAAGGAGAATCAACCAGTCCTTCATTTATGCCCCTGCAGTGCCCCGCACGGCTTTAGGCTCAGCCCTGTAACACTGAGGCTCTCAAGTTTTCTCTCTCTACCCACCCCCTGATTCATTCATTCATTCATTTCTTGAGCGGAAACTGCCTGAATCGCCCCCAGAGGCAGGGCCCTGTGCGAGGCCTGAGGATGCCTCTTTCACTCCCTGCCCGAAGCCCCCAGCACTCCTGGGAGGCTGGGAGGAGCTCACTGCCCCACCTCATTGCTCCCTAGCTAGCGCAGCCCTTGGCCCCTAACGGCTTTGGTGAGTATTTGCTGAGTGAATAAACATTTGGGATCGTTTATTGAAATACTTCAGAGTAAATTTGGAGACAGACATTCCTCTACTCCAGAGTAATTTAATAACCACAAGTGCCTTGAACACAGTGGGGAGGAAAAAAGGTGTGCATTTCTCTTATTGCTGCGGTTAAAAGAAATGGCATTTTTAATAAAGTGTCCCCACACAGCATACAGAATGTGGCCACATGATGAAATAAATAAATATCTGGTGAAATTATGCATTTCAAAGCAGACTTTTCCTGGTCTTTCGGTTATTAAATTTAATCACTTTTGAGTTGCGCCCCTACTCCTTTTCCTAGAGGCAGGTACACTTTTGATTAAAATGTGGGCCCCAGAGCACTTTCACAGGGGAAGGTTGAGCTACATCCCCAGAGGAACCGCAGTGGAGCAAGCGAACGGGATGACGGGGCCAAGGTAACGCCACAATTTGCTTCTGGCTTGATGGACGTGTTTATCCCCAGACAGAGTGCATGCAGTCACGGCGTATGGAAATCTTGCAATTAAGGCGAAGTCTAATTAGAGACTGCACATTCAAAATACAAAGGGACCTCCGAGTGGCAGCCACTCTAGTCGGCTCTGAAATGTGATTATCTCACTCTAGTCCCTACTTCAACACCCAGCTGACTGCATTACGGGAGGCGGGGGCCGAGAAGGGGGTGCATCTTGTTGCTGTATATGGGTTCTCCAGGTACCCCTGTCTTCACAGTCTGCGGAGACACCTAGGTCCTTGGAGAAGAGCACAGGTTTGGGGATCCATGAAACTTGGCTTTGAAATCTGACTCTGCCCATTATGACTGCTCCAGCCTCGGCATGCTCGTCTTCCTAATGGGAGTGGTGACAACCATCTCACAGGGTTGTCCAGTAAGGATCCAGTGTTTCGTGAGGGTGTAGCTCAGGGAAGTCAGTCACCAAATTGGGTCACTTACACCTGATTCTCCCCGAGCTTTTGCCCCCGGCCTGTCCATGCAGGTGAGGATGCACAGCTCAGGGGGGTGCCTGGCCTGGGACCAGAGGTGGAAGCCTGGGAGGGATGGGCTCTTATTACTTCACCCTTCACCCTTCATCCACAGGACCTTTCTCTCCTGAAGTACCTGACACCACACTGAGCAATCAATTTTGTGTGTCTGCTTGAGGTGGACACCACGAATAAGCTATTTCCTCCCAGCCCAGACAGTCCTGTGAGCAAAGGCGGCCTGTGGATCAGGGAGAAGGCACTGCTAGCAGCGCTTGTTAGACCCAGAGTTCTAGCCCGGAACCAGCAATGTTTCTGGGCTTAGACTAGGGTCAAGAGATTAGTTAGAAACTGTCCCTGCCCTCAAGGTGAGGTGGGAAGACCAATGAAAAGACTGGCAGGGCCACTGCTTTCCCGCTGGCACTATCAGGTTCCCTGCCCGGCGGCATTATCTCACTTCTGTGTTTCTGTAAAACGGCTTGCTTCTAGGAGAACAGAACTTACTCCTAAGATTCTATTGGTTCCCAAATCTCTCTCCTGATTGGTCCATTTCTAACACCTTATTTGCATAAAACTGACTCCTGATTCGTCCATTTGTTACATCTACTCTGTATATGATGTTGCAAAATGTTGCAAAGTCTTGACAGGTAGCCTATAAAAGCCTGTGTAAACCTACAGATGGGGTCTAGAGCTCGGAGTGTTAACTCCTCTGGGCCTGCTGGCATAATAAACCTGAGTCCTCCAACCCTCCGAGTGTCGCTTGGTCTCTTGCCAGGATCCAGGTTGCTATAACACTCTGCTGTAGCACTAAGCTGTAACACTTTGCTGTCGCAAAGGAAGTCACAATCTACTCGGGCAGACAGACAGGGAAAGAGCACAGAAGTGTGTGACATCAATTTACATTCCTACAACGTGGCACAGCTTAAAATGCCTTTGACTGACCCCTGTTTATTTCTCCCAGGAGCCTGTGAGGGGGCAGTTAATGCCAACCCCACATGACTCTGAGCTTCAGGCCAGGTCTACACTCCAGGTATACAAAAGACAAGGTGTGTGATGCAAATCCCACCCCCTAGTACCCTCCCAGGCATAACAAGGGAACCTTTGTGCTTTCTGCTTTTTTCCTTCAGCTTTCTTTCTTGTTTGTTACTTTTAAATAGTTTAAACATTACAGAAGCCTCTTTCGCACTCTTTCCCATTCTTTCCTGATAAGGATTCTCCCAAAGCTAGGTGTATCCTTCCTGCCCAAGTTTCCATACTCTGCCTGCACATCTGGATGTCCATAAACAACCTATAGTATTGTTTTGTGTGTTTTCCAGATTTTACGTACATAGTCTCAAACTCTAAATTTCATTCCGCCACTTGCTTTTTTGACTCCACTCTATGCTTCTGAGATTTGTTTATGTGATACGTGGAGACCTGATTCATTTTTTTTGCTACATGGTATTTCACTCTAGGAAGAAAGTCAGCGTATATGTGTGTGGGCTGTGTGTGTGTGCGTGTGCATGAGCACATGTGCGTTATTACTCTGTTGGTGGACATTTACTTCCACTCTTTCCATCCTGTGTTGCTTCACAAGGAAACGCTGCACATGAAGGTGAAACTTGAACTTGTCTAGACTCCAGCCAAGGGAGGAGGAACACTACTCTTTGTCACACAGTGCAGGGTCTGGTCACCCAGCTCACTTCGTCACTGCTGATTACTAGAAGGCACTGAGGCAGTGATGAAAGAACAGTGGACTTGATCTCGGAAGGACCTGGATTTGAATCTTGACCCTCTCACTTATTAGCTGTGTGACCCTGTGCAAAAATTCTGACCTCTCTGGGCTGCGGTGTCCTCATGAGGAGAAATAAAGACAGTAATACCAACTCCCAAATATTCTTGTTGTGATGATTAAACATATAAAAGTTTTCAGCGTGGATCCTGGCAATCAGGAGGAGCTCAAGAAAGCTAACGCAAAGAGTCCCTGATTCTGGGCAGAGGAAAGGGCATGGGAGAATGCATCGGCAGGCTCCTGTTTGCTGCCCTTCTCCCTCTGGGTAAGGATGCTCAGTCTTAAAAACAAAAGGAAAAGAAAAAGAATGAAGGAGAAAGAGAAAGAAAGATAATAAGCCCCCTGTGAATCATAATTTAAAGTCCAGGGAGCTACCTCCAAACCTGGCTGATTATCTGTTCCATCTGTGCCTTTGATTGGCCAACACTGGAAATCTGGGGAGGGTGGACTTGGCTGTGGACCAGGCTCCCTGAAGGGCAGCCCCACATGGCAAAGGTGACCTGCCCTTCTGGGCCCTGTGGAAGGCAGCACCATGCTGGGCTACAAAGGGTTAAACCTCTCCCTCCCCCACGAGATTGGCGCCAATGAGGCTTTCTGCTTAAATGGCCTATAACCATCTCCCGAAGCGCCTTAGCTCAGAAAAGTGTACGAGTCAGCAAAATGAAAATAATTTAAAGAGCCATTGGGAAGAAGAACTCCAGCTTCCCTCCTGCAGCACTGCTAGCTTCGGAGCAGTGGCTCACATTTTTCATATCCAGGGCCAGGGGCTTTTACCAGTTTCAGGAACGGATGTATCACAGGCTGAGATCTCCCTCTCAGGAGGGAGGGGCAGGGGGAGCAGGGGGACAGCAGGGACCCACCTCTCCACCTGGAGTGCTTCGTGGTTTCCAAGCCCTGCCCTGGCCACAATGGTGCTTCCAGGCCATGCCAGCTTCAGGGGCTGGAGGAGCAGGGACAGTCAAGCCTGTATCATAACCAGTGACACCACGGATCCTAGGAAGGAAGTTCCAGGCCCACCCTCAGCATGGGCGAGTGTGGCGCTCCTGGCTAAGCACGCAGCCCTCCTGCTTCCCTCAGGGTGGGCAGCACCTGTTTGTGAGCACCTACTCTGTGCCTGCCACATGCGCAGCGCTTAATGCCCACAGATCTGAAATGCTGACACTGTTATTCTTGTTCCAGAGCCGATAAGTCTGAGGCTCCAGAGGTTGAGGAACTTGGCCACCTTGGTCACGCTACTGAAAAGCAGTGGAGGAAAGGTTCCAACCTAGAGTCTCATTTCACACCCACATTATTTCCAAGGCTTCAAGGAAGTGCTTAGGAAAGACCTGACACAGAGACAAATACAGCCCTGCAATCTGCGCCCCCATCCCCTGACACGTTTCATGTCCTGCTCTGGGTCTGCTGCCCCTCCACGGGCTGAGTCCCCACAGAGACCTGAACAGAGCAGGTCCAGGGCACGGGACTGCCTGAGGACCAGCCCTGGGTACCCCTAGTCTGGACTTCTGCAGGGTGGTGCCACAGCCCGCTTCCCACCTGGCAGTGAGAATGGGCACCTGCCCTTTACCATCTCTCACTAGGGTTATTCCAAAAATTGCTTGATTCTTCTCTCTCCCTCCAAACCACCCACCACACTGCTCTCAGCATGATCTTTCAGCAGCTGTCCAAGGTCTTCAGAATCCGGCACCTCAGCCTGGGACCAAGGCCCTCTAGGATCCTGCCTACCCACCTCTCCCTCCTCCTTTCCCAATACCAACTTTACTGCCACTCCTTGAAACACCTACCTTCCTCCACCTCTTGCCCCTTGTTCACAATGACAACAGATATTTACACAGGGCTTCTATGTGTCAGGCACAATTCTAAGTGCTTTATAGAAATTAACACTTGCAGGAACTGAGACCTCTGTTTCATGGAGGAGGGAACTGAAGCCCAAATCAATGAAATGACTTGCCCCAGGTCACAGCGCTGGTAAGCGGTGGAGCCCACAGTCAGACCCAGGCAGTGTAAACAGATTCCTCAACCTTGACCACTGCCAAATCCTTTCCTCCTTTCTTGACCTGGTGACAGCCTGTCCTGGGGGGACAAGGCCAGGAAGGGCTCATGACACCCCTTGAAGGACTTTCTTGATCCCTCAAGTCCTTAAACCCCCCAGGCAGAAAGAACTGCTTCAGTCCCTGGTTTCCCACACCCATGGTCTTCAGGGGCCAGGAGTCTAGGGAGAGCTCCATTTCACCGGTGCTGGGCCCTGTGCTGGGCCTGGCGCTCAGAGATGAACACACAGTGGCCCCCACTTGGAGGGCTCACAGGCCAATGAGAAAGCTGGATGCACAATGACAATACAAGCTGACAAGACTAGCGGAGGTCATGAGAGGGTGTGACAGAGCAGGGGGAGCGGTCCCCACTCAGATCGGGGAGGGAGCACTGAAGACCTCCTGGAGGAAGAAGGAGTCAAAACAGACGGTCACAGGGCAGAAGACACAGTTTGTGCCCACGAGAGATCTAAGGTAGCAGCATGCAGCACGGTCATTAGGACGCCAGGCACTGGGGTCACCAGGCCTAGCTCCTCCTGCTCACGGTGGTGCCACCTGGAACCATTTACTCGACCTCTTTAAGTCAGTCTCCTCATCTGTAAGATGTGGATGGTCATAGTATCTGCTTCACAGGATTGTGTGAGGAATAAAATAATGAGAGTACCTAACACATTGTACGTGCTCAGTGACTACTAGTTGATTAAACAAATACTGTCCATATCTGTATCTCCCGCACCTAGCACACAGCGTTCATCTCTGAGTGCCAGGCCCTTTTGCTTTTCCGCAAAGGGGTACAGAGATGCATTTACACAGTCCTGCCCTTGGTTTGCTGATAGCCTCAGGGGAAGAGGCAGCTAAACAGACTTTACAACACAGTGCTCTGAGCGTTAACATGCTGGGGAGGTTAGGGCGGGGAGGGAGGGTTAGGAGCAAATTTGGGAAACTATGGAAAGGAGGGAGTCCTTTCTTCTAGGAAGAGGTGGAAATAGGTCCTTAGAGGAAATGATATTTAAGCTGAGTCTTCAAGCTGAAGGAGGGTAGGTTTTCCAGAGATAATGACCCAGGAGAGGGGCACAAATGAGAGCCCATCCTGAAATGAAAGTGAGGCTCTAGCTAGGCAGGACAAATTTAATATCTCGTACTTCCCACACTCCTTGGACATCTCCATTCCCGCGGCAGGGGCCCCAGGCAGGGCTTCCAGGCTCTGACTCCCTCACCACCTTCTGGTCTTTGCCGGGATCTCACGTCCTCCAAGAAGCCTCCCCTGGCCCTCCACTTCTCGCCCACATGCTCCACTGCCCCTGCTCTACCTTCTCCTTTTTTCATGGCACTTATCACCATCTACAGTTTTCTTTCTTTTTTTTAAATTGAAGTACAGTCAGTTACAATGTGTCAGTCTCTGGTGTACAGCACAAAGTCCCAGTTATGCACATACATACATATATTCCTTTTCATATTCTTTTTCATTAAAGGTTATTATAAGATATTGGATATAGTTTCCTGTACTGTACAGAAGAAACTTGTTATTTTTTTAAAGTCTATTTTTTATATATAGTGGCTAACATTTGCAAATCTCAAACTCCCAAATTTATCCCTTCCCACCCCCTTTCCAGATAACCGTAAGATTGCTTACTATGTGAGTCTGAAGATAAAGAAATGATTCTAAAGGCAGCAAGAAAAAAGCAAAGAGTTAGTTACAAGGGAACTTCCATAAGGCTTTCAGTTGATTTCTCAACACAAACACTGCTGGCCAGAAGAGAGTGGCAAGATACATTGAAAGTCCTGAATGAGAAAAAGTGGCAACCTAGGATACTCTATGTAGCAAGGCTATCCTTTAGAATAGAAGGAGAAAGAATTTCACAGACAAGCAAAAACTTAAAGAATTCAGCAATACTAAACCTATGCTAAGAGAAATCTTGAGAGGTCTATTCTAAATAGAAAAGAAGTAGGAAGCTATAGAAAGGAGAAAATCGTAACTGGAAATGTGATAACTACAACAAGTTGCAACAGAATAAACATGAAGATGTAGAAGAGGCCATCAAAATCATTAAAGGTGGGAGAGGGGAGCAAGAAAATAAAGATTTTTTCTTATTTTTGTTCTTTGTAGGATGTGTTTGAGCTTGTATGACTATCAGTTTAAAGCAAACAGATACAGTAATGGGTTAATAGATAGTTTTCTTATTTATCACATTTACTGTTTATCTTCCCACACATCGCATTCCGGTCCCACTACACTTTAAGCTTTTTGTGTTGGTCTTCAGTGATATGCCTCAGGCATTCAGACTAGCGAGTGACACCTAGTAGGCATGCAGGTATTTGTTGAATGACTGAATGAATTCCAGCATTACTCATGGAGGAACTTCTGGATGCAGATGTTGGTAAGGCTGGAATACTGAGTCTCTTTCCCCATTAGCTAATGACATGGAAACAGTAAATGCGCAGATCATTGGGTACCAGACTGGATATGGACGAAAGGGCACATACTGGAATGGGAAGAGCACAGGGTTTGGAGCCACACTTAAGGCGTAACTCCCTGGTCAGAGTTCTGGGCACAGACTGTATATTCAGTACTTTGAAGATGAAGTTAGGGAGAGATAGATCGACAGACAAGTGATCTCCTCATGGCCATTCTCATCCTTCTGGTGGAAGGTCAAAAGTTACCTCTCAGAGGTCTTCCCTGATCACATCTAGATGGAGGAGTCCTAGCTAGGCTAGTCCAGCTCAGAGAAAGTAACTGGTGAGGAGAAGTGGGGTCTTACACGGAGGACCACATGGCTCTTTCCTTTTCCCTAACCTAAACATTATTATTGATAACTTGGTGAAGATACAAAAGATCATATTTACATACTATGAAACTGAAAGAAAGGATATAACATAGAATAAAATTCCATATGGATCTCAAGTACCCAAACATATGCATGGATAATTCACATAGAAAGAAGTTGACAAGGTACATTTGTATAGAAAGCTAATTTGCTATACTTCTTTAAAAATTCCGGATGCCGGTGAAGTGAGGAAATGGCACATGCATGTCCACCTTGCTTGAGACATGGCTTAACATTTTGAATCACAATATAACAACACAGATATAACAACAACATGGAAAGGACTATGAAAATGTTCTTGCCTGTTAACTTAATTAGCTCACTCCTGAGAATTTAGGAAACAAACAACCATAAACGATCATGGCAACATTACCTCTAACAGCAAGAAACTAGAGACAACAAAATATACAGCGAGGAGATAAGAAGGTCATCATGGCCCAGTGCTGGGAAGGGCACTGGAATGGTGGTTATGCAAATCAGGCAGCAGAGGCGGAGATGTTTGCCACATGATGTTAAGCAAAACAGGCAAGATCACGGGAGACTGGCCAACGGCCGCGAACACAGAGGTGCTGCCCTGGACACAGGAGGGGCTCCCAGGAGCAAACACGCAGTGGGCTTGGTCCTTGGGATTGTGGCTGGATTCTCCTTTTTGGCTTTGGCTTTCCTCAAATTTTGTTTTGTATTTTAAACACAAATGGAAAAGAAGATCTCAACCAGCTGGAATGTTGGGCTGAAACCAAAAAGATGAAATGGAACGGGGATGCATGCAAAATCCTGTATTTCATTTAAGAATTATATTTAAGAACACACAGTTGAGGTGAGGCAGGTGTAAAGAGCTGCTGAAATGAATAAGGGAAGGGAAAAAGAAACAAAAGAACCACATTTACCGCAGCCCGGAATGGGGACGGTGGGGGCTGGAGGTCTGGCACAGCGCAGGCCGCTTTGCTTACCGTAACAGCTGCATAACGGACCAGGTGCCTGGTGCTAGAAGACTTAGGAACTTGCCCAATTTCCTCTAATCTAATAAATAATGAAGTCAGGATTTTTTGAATTTGAATTTTGTGTGGGTTACTCAAGCTTCACAATCTATGCTTTCTCTTACAACACAGTGAACTAAAGGGATAAGTATTGTGTTAGCCAAAAAGAGGGAGCGGGGCAGTGTTTGGCGATACATAAGCTCAACATTAAAGATGCTGATTCAAGGGTAGGCCACATTAACTGAGGTATGCCAGAAGTACGCCATTAATAGAAGTATGTAAGAGGTGACAGCCTGCTCAAGGTAGTAGCATCCGTCCAGTCCTGCACCCCACCTTTCAGTGGCACATCCATAAAAGAGCAACCAGGGTGGTCAGAGGTCTTATGACTAGGCAACTAACAGTGATGCCTCAGTGTTTTACTCACATTATCTCATACAGTGCTGCGTACAACCCTGTGAGGTAGGCACTGTATTCCCATTTTAAAAATGAGAAAACTAAAGCTAAGAGAGATTGAAAACTTCTTCAAGGTCACATACTAGAAGTGGCAGACAGGATTTGCACACAGGGCTGTCTAAACCCAGAGTCCTCACTCTTTCCTGTGCAACCTCCCCCATGTGAGAAATGGTGGAACAGAATTTGAGCTATTTACTAGTCGCTAAAGAGACATGACTGCCACCATCAACTGCAAAAGGCTATGAGCAGAAGCATCCTGCCCGTCCTCAGAGGAGAGAAGCGGAGTGACCTTAGAAGTGTCAGGAAAGGAGACTTTTAGCTCAACAGAAGAACATATTAGTGATGGCAATAATTTGACGGACTCCTGGGTAGGAAGAGGAATTCTCCCTTCCTGGAGGTATGCCAGCATGGTCTGGAAAGGCATTTTGCTTACAGGAGAGAGGAGATCTGGGTGGAGGACCTCCAAGTTCACTTTTGACCCTTAGGTTCTGTGAGCCTATAAAGCTGCCTGGCAGAAACTGATTAATCCCTTCAAAAGAAGTGGTGAAAATACCTGTTGGCTTGTCTATTTGCAGATATCAAAGTAAAAATCTGCCCAAAGTAAACACACTGGTCCAGAGAAAAACTAAACGCAGAAAATGAAAAATTCTGCTGGAAATTCTTACAGAGTAAGCTTTTATTTTGTGTAAGCAAGAAACCAGACTCTGGAGAGATGTGCAGTCTCAAAAATAACCAAAGAAAATGTACTGAAGTACCAGTTTTCACCTATTAGCTTGACACAATGATTTAAGACATAGTCACACCCATTCTACGTATCAAGAATGATAAAAATGACATTCCTTTTTGACACAGGTAAAACGATCCCAAGAAAATTACAGAAGATACAAAGGGAAAAATCTGTGCCAACAAAAATCTTCATAGATGTTTTATTTAGAAACAACCTAAAAATTTGAGGAAGGGCAATGGGCTGGCTGGGTGGCAGAGGTGGGGGCTGAGGTGGGTGAGGGGAGCTGGAAGCCGGGGAGGGGGCCTTGTCAGCGTGCACAGGGAAAAGCCCATGAGTACCGAGTGCTAAAGGATGAGTACAGGATGTCTGGAGGCGCCAAAGGCAGGCATGAAAGCCAAGCATGTAAGAGGTCAAAGCAGGTCGGAGACAAGACAGGCGCACAGATAGGTGGGGACCAGTGGGCGTGGGGACAGGAGGACGGGAGGGGCAGGGAGGGGAGGAAGGCCAACATTAGCACGGGCAGCCGTTGACCCACTCTCGCTGGAGAACTTTAACGACGTCCTCAGTCCTCTTAACAACCCCCTCACTGGTTACTACTTTCTCTAGTTTGCAGACGAAGAAGCTGGTGTTCAGAAAGCTGAAATAACTCACCTCAAGGGAGGCAGTAGGTGCTAGAGCTGGGACCTGACCTCAAATGCACTGACCTAAACTTAAGCTCATTTTACCACCGCTCTGGACCCAAGTGTGCAGGGAGGCCTTTGGTGAACTGGCAGCCCTGCAGGTTAGCCCCACTGCGGACCAGGTGGTGGACTCAGTTGTGGGCTGATGTCCATCCACTGGGTAGATGTCAGAATTGATGGTGATACACTTCATGGAGCAAGAGGGAAACATGTTCAACACAAAGGGAAGGACACAAACCTGATCATATGCCACGACCACATATAAAATACACATTTACTCTCTTGAAAGAAGGACTAGAAGAGATACATTACAATGCTTGCAGCTGTGCAATTTGGAATGTTTCTCCAATTTTTCCAAAAATTTCTATAAAGTGGTTTTCATTTTTTTTTTTTTGAGTAAAGGTAGATTTATTCAGAGAGATACATTGAAAGGCAAGAGAAAAGGCCACGAGGTGTGGGGGCTGGGTGCTCAGATTAAAAGTATGTACACACTTCATAGGCAGAGTACGGGCCATCTCCGAAGAAGGAGAGAGAGAAGGGTCGGCGGCCTCATTTCTTTATAATTACCAAAAAAAGTCGTAATGCAGAGATGCATCTAAGAAACCCATGGGCATGTAACAGTCACTAACACACTTTCCTCAGCTGGAAAATAAAAATAAGCCACATCTTTCTGTTTGGTCTGGTAACAGAGAACTTGTGGCCAGGGCCTCTGAAGACAGTGCCCAAACCTCACCACTTCAGGCTCTGCCAAGTCGGGACCGACGGTCCTGTCCTCCACAACTCACTGGCCTGTCACAGGAATCGGAAAAAAGAATCTAAGCGTGCAAGTGAGGGGAAAATCACTGGCACCTACGCTGAAAGTCACCTTCTGCATCACGTCCAACTAAAGAGCATTTGGTGAGCATGAAAGAGTAACTCTAAACAAGTTTTTAGGGTAGATCCTCAGCTATTTAAGACAAAATTTATTCTCAATTTCAAATATCATCAGGCCCTTTAAAAGGAGCATGTCTTTTTACTTAGGAAACACTCTTGTCCCTTTGTTAAAGCAGGATTTCTAATGACGTCTACTCTACTGGTGTCATTTAGAACTGGCACTTGTGTTAAAATGCACGTTCCCAGTTCTATCGCAGACCTACTGGATCCAGCTCTCTAAACTAAAGCCCAGGAATCTGTATTTTAAGCACCTCAGCAAATTCTTAAGATTGGGCAAGTTAGGAAATTCTCTACTACACAAAATGATCTTGAGTTTTGTGTAAGTATTTGAATGTAATAAAGCTGTGGGGCATCATAAGTGGTACTATTATTCTTCATCCCTCCAAAGGCTTAAATTAACGGGACTAATTTCCATTGATGGATTACTTAAATCTCCCAAATATGCCCTGAGATTACATGGCTAGATTCTCAGCCCAGACCATAATATCTCACTCAGCTTTTGGGGAAGAAGTAAAAAAATTTTGTACAGACCTGGATTCTGACCCAGCTCTACTGCTGACAACTCTGGGACCTTGGCCAAGAAGTTATCTAACCGTTTCTGAGCCCATTTCCTCATTTGTATGAGTGTAAGAACAATGGCCCTGCCTCATCTAACAGTCACAGGGCACCCAGCACACAACAGGTGCTCAGAAAGTCTCAGTCCATCTAGGGTATAAAAATACTTCCCCCACCCCTCCCCAATTCCCCATCAGAAGCCGCTCTTACGTCCTTCCTTGTCACATACACTTCTGATTTTTATCCTGCCTTACAAGCTAAGGATAACTAACAATTGCATGGCTCTTTGAGGCTTACAGACCCCTTTCCCAGATACTACCTGGATTACCCTCCACAACAACCCTGAGTTAGGGATCATTATCTCCACTTCAGAAGAAACGAGCTCCAGAGAGGTCAAGTGACCTTCCCAGAAGTGGGAAAGAACTCAGATCCCACAATTTTTCACAACCTTGCTCTGTTCCTAATGTATGTGTCGTATATTATGCAAAGCACTTCCACGTCATAGTATTTTTAAAATATGCAGTAGTATTTAGTAGTAATATTTTTAAAATATCCCATGACTGTTTTCCCCTGCAACCTAAAAGCATCTGTGAAGCAGGTATCACATTGTATTCGTCTTTGTAGGGAAATGCACAGCGCCCCTGGGGGGCTGCATCTTTGCCATGCTTAGGGAGAAAAGGGGATGAGCTCAAATATGATGCATACTTGATCACCACCTCTCAGGCATCCCATAGTACTCATGCCCAAGTTGCCCCCGCCATTAAAATGGACACATCTTAAAAACAAGAATTTATTGAGCACTTCTAAGTTTCACAAACTTTACTTACCTAATGAATCGAGTGAACATACATTAAACACTTAGGAAAGCCCTGGAACATGTTAAGTATGTTATTGTTATTATTATTTAATTATCCATATAGCCTGTGAGGTACTCATTATTTTTCTCACTGTACTGATAAGAACTCTGAGAAATTAAGTAATTGGTCCAAGATCACCCTGCCGGTCTATAGGGAGCTGGGAAAATATCATAAGAGGAAATTGACATCTATACATCCTATTAGCAAGCATATAATATTTCATATTACAAAGAATTATTTCATTTACTAAGGTAAAATTCCTCAAAGAAGCAGCCACCTCCACTACTTACCCTGGTGACACCAAGCTTTTCCTTACAGGCCACCAATGATCTAATGGTTTGGTGGATAAACCATTAGAGACACCAGACGCCAAAGTTTTCCAACCAATGCCTAAAAGCCAATAACAAGAAATGAAGAAAATAATGACCGCCAACATTGATTGAGTACTATATATATATATAATGTAAAATTCTTACAGCAACTCTGCAAAGTAGGTATCTCCTTTTTATGGAACATAAAATGGAAACTCAAGAGGTTAGGTTAAATGCAAAGTCAAGCTTGGAACCCAGGTGCTGGGCCCTTGCCCCAAACCCTTGCCATTTCCAACACATCATGCTGACTTCACAGGCATTACAGAAAGGAAGCTGCAAATCAACAGGAAGCTCGAATGTGGTTTGCCAGATTGTGCACCAGGCACCTTAGAGACGCAGCTACTGAATGAGATAAAAATTATGTAACTTGAAAGATCATTTGAGATACAAGATAGGATAAACATACCAACACCGGGTGACATTGCCCCCGACTTCCTGAAGGTAACCTTGGACCACATCTAACATTACCACCCGCTGACATTCCTTTATAAAGACTGACTCAAATTATCAGCGAAGCTGAATCTCAGATCACCTTGAGTGAGAGGCGACTGGTCCCAGATCTGTCCTTTGAGGTAAGAGAAAGTAATCTGCTTCAAGACAGCCCTTCAGATCCGTAGACAGCAACCACATCCCTTATGAATTTTCTCTCCTTCAGCCTAAAGAGTTCAACCCCTCAAAGAACACTGGTCACTTTCACTGTACACTTAATAGCCATCCTTAACTAAATAAGGACAATGATTGTCTACAGCAAAGAATTAATACACTTTATTATAGCACAGAATAGAGGAGCAAAGACAGAAGTCCTTGAATGGTAAAAAATATCAGCTCAAATTCTTAGCTGAGCAATAGGCAACTCAGAGACACTTTGTGCCCCTGGGAAGACAGTGCTTTCATCATTCCCAGAATGACACGGGTGTCAGGTTGCTGCCTGAGTCTCAGCAAATCCTTCTGCCTTCACTGGAATGAGAGGTCCAAGTTCAGAACAAGTCACTGACCCCGGAACCCTACTGGCTCTCTGCACACACACCACCACGCATGGAGGGGTCTGATCTGGACGGCGCCATCACCCGCAAATCACATGCCACGCAAGGAAAACAAGAAGGCTTTATGAAAAATTCAAAGTTTATTGCAAATTGTATTTTGCTTCCCTCCGTTCTTCATTTTTACAGGATTTATTGATATCCATGATTTTTTCACAGATGTACTTGTTGACTTTGGAGAGTCTCTGTGCAATTTCAGTTTCATCCACAGTTTCTTGTGCTATTCTGTCGTACAAACACTCTAGACAGGAAAAAGAAACAAGAAGGCCAAGGATTAATGGTGCATTCCAGTATGTACCTTTTAAGGGGGGGAAAGGAAAATGTGCCTCCTGACACGCTTCCAAAGTACCAACTCACATATCTCACTTAACTGTATTTTAAATTTTTCAACACAAAATGTACTTAGAAAAAAAGCAGATATACACTGTACATTTACAAACATCCAGGTACCCATCCTTTGCTTAACAGGACATTATCGGTCCCTTTGAAGCCAGAGATGCCCACACCCCCAACCCCATCCTCGCCTTGTCCTCACCAGAGATAACTCTGAATTTCTGCTTCTCTTTTAATGTTAACACATATGCATACATCCTTAAATAACATATTGTCTACCTTTCCTCTGTTTTTCACTTTTTTACAAGTGTGTCCATACTCTGTATATCCACCTGACTTTTTTTCACTCAACATTCCAGTCTGGAGATTTGCCCATGCTGATGTGGACAGCTGCGGGTCACTCACTTTCACTGGTGAGCAGTATTCTATTGTCTGACCATTCCACAACTGGCTGGCCCACTTTATTGTCAATGGATGCCTGGATTGTTTCCTATGATCTGCAATTACAGGCACCCTGGGCCATGTCTCCTGGGGCACACATGGAGGAAATGCTCAGTACTGGCTGGAACGAACTAATGTTAGGGTGCGTGCATGCTGAACTTTACTAGGTGATGCCTGGCAAGCTGTCCTCCCCAGTGGCTGTTCTGCTTAGCACCCCCTAACAGGAGTGTGTGCAAGGACCGCCTGCCCATCTCTCCCACAGCACTTCATGTCAGACAGTTAGGGCTTTGACAACCTAGTGGGTGTGGAGTGGCACCGCACTGCGGTGATTACTAAGGCTGAGTATGACCACTTTTACTGACTCTGCCATTTGCTGTGATGAAGTGAAGAGTGAGCCCTAGACAGGGCCGGGCTGGAGCCTGACTTTGGCCTACTTCCTAGCCTAGGACCCGAGGCGAATCACTGTCCTAGATTCCTCGCCTCATAAACAGGGATAACAAACCACAGATGATCTTTTTTAAGGCTGCCATGAGGGATGTGAGACAAACATTTTGCAAGGCTTCTTCAGACTGTAAGGAACACTGCACCTGTATGGGGTTAATTACAATTATTGTTCCCAGGGCCTAGACAGTGCGTGGCACCGGGGCAAGATTAAGCATATATGTGTTGAATGAATGAATGAATGCTTTCCTAGAGTAACCTGAGGGGACATGACAATTCTGGACACCAGGGGACTGAGAGTGCCGGCAGGGAAAGTACCACGGGGGCATGTAATCATGGGCAAGAGTTTTAAATTCTTTGAACCTGAGCTTCCTTAACTATAAAACAGGACTGATAACCCAATCTTAAGGAACTGCCCTGGAAGACAGACAGAATCTTGTTTACCAAGCTGGCAGAGCAGATAATCCTGCTAGTGATGTAGAGTGACAGCACGGGAAGGGGTCACAGACTAACCTGTGCTAACCCCTCCATGAACTTGTGAGAAGACAGGCCTGGAGAAAGCAGGTAAGTCTGGGCAGAACCCACTGCCACTTCCCCCACTCCGAGCCCTTCCGTGGGCACGCGGCCAGCCTGCCCCCCGCTGCCACCCCTGCTGCCACCCATGCTGCAGATGCACGTGTTACAGGCCTTCTTTCTCTGAGGCACCATCTCCTCCCCGCCGAGACGGGTTTTGCACAGAGAAACCTCTGAAAGCTTTTAACTGACCTTCACTACTTCCTGACCACTTCCAACCTGACTAACCTTCACCTCATCTTGTCTTGGCCTCTCCGTAGGGACTCAGACATGAAGGTAGGCAGCAGTGTCTCTCTGGTCCCCCCTCTGCCATATCCACCTGAGATGCTCTCCCCACTGCAGGCCACCCCACCAGTATCCTTCACCTGCCTAAATCCCACTCTTTCTTTCAGATTCTCCCTCTGGGAACCTACAAGACTGAGTCCGGAGACCCCACTGCCTACGCACCTTCTGTGCTCCCACCTTTCCCTGGGCTTTTCTCTACCAAAGCCCTGCTAGCCATCTAATAGAACAGTGACTATACTGTCTCGTCTACAGACTGGAACACAGGTGCTCCCTCCCCAGCCCTGGGCCAGGAAAGAGCAGACACCCGCAGTGATATCACTGGAACCGGAACCAAACAAGGAGATGCTCCATGAGAACGACTGTTTCCAAGTTCAGGGGTTCTAATCTGGCTCTAACCCTGGCTGCTGCACCACCCCGAGTGGGACTCTCTCTGGGAAAGGAAAGCAGGATGTTAAACCTGATCATCTACGGAGATTCTTCCAGCTCTGAGTCCCTAGTTCTCGGAAGGTAACAGAGTGGATAAAGAGGCAAAGGAGAGAGAAGGGGGATGGGGAATGGGCGTGATGGCTCTTAGAGGCCCTGGCATGAGTCGGAGAAGAGGCAGGAAGAGAAAGGTACAGATGAAGGAAGGTTTTTCAGAGAGGCCTCCACAGAATTGCAATCATTCCCATTTCCTGGGGGTAAGAGCCCTGAACGGCCCCTGAGGTTGATTCAAAGGCTTTCATTAGACTCTAGATATTAATCACCTGCAGTTGCTGGGAATGTCTCCCTCTGCGAGGGAGCATTTGAGATTATTGCTTAATTAACAAGGTTTATAACAGCGCTAATGTGTCCTATTAAAAAAGTTATAAAAATTAACCAGAACTCAACGCTGTGGCTCATTTGCAAAACTCAGATACTCTGCAAAAGGTCATTTGACCTTAATAAGGTTTAACTGTCATTCTGGAGTATGTCATTAAAGCCAGACTGTCCTCCAGCCCTCCTGCTTTCATCCTTCTGAAGCAGTGTCAGTGTTCACCATATCCCTCTGCTCTCCCGTAAGAAATGGCTTTAAAACCAAAGGGAAGAGAAAAGCCTCACCAATGCTGTGAGCATCAGGGCCTTTGCCATTTTGATACAGCAAATGTGGTAAAATCATACAAAATAAACACAAACAATCTCAATCTAGCAGACAGCTTGCATGGGAAGAACAAGTCAAATGAAATCTGGAAGAGCTCGAATAATTAGGCTAAAAATGATGAGTGTATGGTGGGATGGGAGACAGACTTCAAACCTACCCGCTGTAGTAAAGAAAAAACTAGTCAACATTGTACTTCAGTAAGACAAGGAACCCCTGGAGACAACGGGAAGCCTAAAAGCCCAGCTCTGCTTGGCTCTGATCAAACTGGCTGTATGGCCTCGGGCAAGTCAATTCCCTTCTCATTCACCAGAGGCAAGTATTCATGGGCTCTAAGGGGCTGCCTGACCAGGTGCCTAGGAGGCAAAGATATGACAGAAGAGAACAGAGGTAGGCACAAAGCGTTCTAGGACACGTGACAGAAGCGTCTCCTCCCCCTGCGAGGTCAGGGAAGGTTTCCTGAAGGAAGGTTCTCCTAAGCAGACCTGGACAGTGAGTAGCAGCTAGCTGGACAGAGCAGCGGTTGTCAGATGGGCAGTCTGACCTGTGTTCCAGGCACCAGGAACAGCATTTGCAAATTCCCTAACATGAGAGGGGACAAGGCTTGTTCAAGGAACACCGCGGTTCAAGGGGAATACTGCTGAAAGATAAGCTGGAGTAGAGCCAGGGGCCAGACTATCAAGGTGTTTTTACAACACATCAGGAAGCTTACCCTTTCATAATGGGCACCAGGGATTGGCTGTGATGGGGTGGTGGTAACAGGATCATACTGGGTTTCAGAAAGATCACTCTGGCTACATATGGAGTCTGGGAGCTGCTGGCATAAGGCAGGAGAGAAATGATGTGGCCTGGACCACGAAAGGGGTAGTGGGTTTGGAGAGAAGCGGATGGTTTCAGAGGTATACGGGGGCAGAAGAGATGGCGAGTAAGGCATGTGGAGAAGTTGAGAACGAGGCATCTCTGGGTCCTGGCAGGTGGTGTCACTCACCAGACAGGGAACACAGATGGGGCTGAAGGCTTTGGGAGAAGGGAAAGGAGAGCGGTGAGTGGTGTGGATCTGCCAGGTCACGTGGACGTCCATGAGGAGACAAGCAGAGGGCCCCTGGATGTACGGATCAGGGACTCGGAAGTGTGAACTGAGGTCAAACAGAGATTTGGGCATCGGTCACTGACTCAACAGATATTTACTGAGCATTTACTACATGCTAGCCCTGAGCAAGATGCTCACAAGGCCTATGTTCTAATGTGGGTGGGGAAGAAAGACAATCACCAAGTAACTAAACAAATTCAGAACTAAACAAAACTGCAGAGACTTTAGTGGGGGTGATGTGACAGAGAGCAATGGAAAGGCTACTTTATTAGACTGGGCACTTGGAGAAGGCCTCGCTGAATGACGAGAAGAAGGCACAATGTGCAGACCAGAGGGAGGGCACTGCCGGCAGTGGGGACAGGAAGGGATGGGGAGAAGGCCTCTGTGGTTAGAGCACAGCGGGGCTGGGAAGTGTGGTGTGACATGAGCTCAGAGGGGTCACCAGAGGCCAGGTCACCAGGCATCGGCCAGGATGAGGTGTGGGTTTCAACCCAGGGCGCTGCGGTGGGCACGCTGAGGGCAGTGGAAGCAATGAGAAGTGAGACCAGCTGAGGGCAGCTCTGTGGAGTGAGAAAGAGGGCCGGAGACGGCGGCGGAGCCAGCAGCAGGAGGGGAGCAGCATGAGAAGCAGAGGCAGGAGAAAACCCGAGTGTGCAGGAGGGTTTCTCAGTAAAGACGGCGTGGGCACGTCCCAGAGTGCTGGGAGGGAGGTGAAAGCATGCCCTGGCTGAGTAAGGAGGCAGTCCCCGGGAAGCTGGGCAAGAATAGAGCACGTGGGAGCTGGGCGCGGAAGCCGGAGGCCAGGGTTACTAGTGCCCGTGGGCAGTGAGTGGGGACAACTTTCTCAGGAAACCTGGTTGTGGGAAGGAAAAGAGAGATGTGGCAGCATCTGGGTGATGGAAACAGCCTCTAGGGAATGTTTTTTGTTTCTGCAAGAAATGAGTGATCAGAGCATATTTAAATGGTGCTGGGAAGGAACCAGGAGAGCAGGAACAGGTACCTAGGAAGGCAGGTGGGCTGGGATCCAGACAGAGAGAACGGCCAGCCCCAGACAAGAACTTCAATGATGTGACCATGATGAGGTTATGTCGGCTCCATGGGGGCAGCTCACTTGTCAACAAAGAACAGAAATTTCTTTTCACATCTCAAACATAACTATGCCAAGCTATAATCCTGGGCAGCTCTTTTAACCATCTTAAGAGGTAAGTTTTCAGCTAAGGACACTGAGACATGGAGGGAAAGTGACTCATAAGCAATCATATGAAAAGTCAGTGAGGGCACTGACATACAGGTCTGTGTTTCATCTATTCAGCCCTCATTTACTGAGCTCCTACTGTGTGCCAGGCCCTGTGCTAGGAATGGGGATGCGGAAATGGATCCTACGATAGGACTAGTGCCCGAGGCAGACGCACAGCAGATGATTTTATACCAAAGCAGCGTGACAACAGGTGGGCAGCCAGTCATCAAAAGACACCTGGGACCTGCTGAGTTACATTCCGACAAGTGTAATAGAATTAGAGGTCGGCCACCTCTCAGGTGGGGCAGGACTGCGTCCCCAGGAAGGCCGCTTTCTCAGGGTGACCCCCCAAATTAGGCTCCACAATTTCAGACAGCTGGCAGACTCAAGGTTACCTCCACTTGTCTAAAAATAAACGTCTTCCTAAGTCAATTAATCATGAGTCAGCCAGCTAGGGAGGCAGCTGTGTGACAGCAGAACGAGCCCCAGACCAGAGTCAGGGTGGTGGGTTTGCATCTAGGCTCTGCAACCTTGTAGCTGTGACCTCTGGCTGCTCACTTAACCTTCTCGTGTCCTGACACCCTGACCCCCAAAATATACTCTAAATCTGGCCATTTTTCTATATTTCCACTGCTCTAACCTTGGTCCATGGCACCACCATCTCTCCCCAAGACCATGCCTCGGCCTCCTAATGGACCTCCCATTTGGTCACTCCCATTCGAAGACTTCCATCACCCTTCTCCTGCAGATGGAGTAAATCCAAGCTGCTACTGTGGCCCTCAGGGCCCTCCAAGGCTGCCTGTCACCCACCGCCCTGATCTCACTTCCCCTAACTCCTGACTCTGCAGCTTCATGGGGCTCCTCCATCCCTTGGGCATGCCTGGCCTCTGTACCTGCTGTTTATTCTACCTGTTTCACCACCACTCACACCCTTACAGGGCTGCTTCCTCCACATCCAGTCCCCAGCTCAAATTCACCTCCTCAAACAGGCCTTCTCCAACCACCCAGCTAACATCGCTACTGAAGGTTGACGGTGTTTCACAGCCTTTCATCAGTACCTGAAATTCTCTGATTTGTTCATGGACATATTTGTTGTCTGCCTCAGAACCTGTTACAAGGCCCGTTCAAAATGGTGACTGATTGAGTCTCACTTTCTTCATCAGTACCATGGCAGCTGGACACTTAGAGACTACTGGTTAGGAATATAGCTTCTGAAGCCAGCCCTCCTGGCTTGGACTCCTGGCTCTACCCCTAAAGCTGTGTGACCTGAGCAAGTTACTTAACATCTCTGTGCCCAGGTTCCTCATCTGTAAAACAGGGATCATAATAGTAGCCAACAGTAGGAGTATTATGAAGAGTAAATGAGTTAATATATGTAAAAGCATTTTTAAAAACAGAATCATAAAAAAAACCCAGAACTTGAAACAACAGTAAGTGCTCAGAATAATTAGCAATTACTATATTCTCTCTGCTCCCATGTACTTTCCTGACTGTCTCTCTAATCTGTATTATCTGTACAGTAACTAGCTTTTCGTGTGTTCATCTTCCCCAAGAGGCAGTGAGCGCCCTGCAGATGGAGACTGTGTCTCATCCCTCTTTGTGTCCTCAATACCCACAAGAAAGCCTGGCAAAGAATAAGAGTTTAGTGAACGGATGAAGAGAGGGTGGGAGAGACAGTGGAAAGAAAGAAGGAAGAGGGAAGGAAGGAAGGAAGAAAAGAAGGAGAGAGGGGAAATCAAGGAGTCCACGCTGGAGCCCTATCTTTAGGGGGACAAATGACTCGCTGACTCTTTGCCTTCCCTCCAACCCCTCCCAAACACCAGAAGAGAAGCTGAGTTCAGCCACCCTCAGCTGTCTCCATCTCATTAACTGCTCAAGGCATAACGCTAGGTCTCCCATGACCTGGTCCCCTAGCTGCGATCTTTACCACTCTCAGTACATAGCAGCACTCCCTTCCCAACTCTAGCCTTTGTTCCAGATGCTTCTGCCTCCCGAAGTTCCTCTCTTTGCAGATCTGCGTCTCCATGTCTGATGTATCCTTCAAAGCCTGATCCAGTGACCCCTTTCCCCAGGAACCCTTTCCTGATTTTCCAGCTAGTGGTCTCCTCCCCTCCTGAGAACTCCCTTCTGCCCCTCTCGCATGTGAGCTCCGTGAACTGTACTTGTGTCCACAGCCCATGTGCCCTGTGAAATGCAAACTAGTCTGGGACCAGGCCCATATCTGCTCCTATGTCCCCATGCCCAGCCCGGGGCCTGGTGCAGAGGGGCTTCAGCAAGTGTTTGTCAAACGGAAATGTGCCCAACATATTCCTGACAGAGTGAAGGACAGCACCCTAGCCGCCACGTTTCCACTGCGTGACCCACCTCTGACAATGCTTAGTTTGTGAGGAGAGAGGGGTGGCTTAGGGACTGCATCTTTCTTTTTTTTTGTGGCAACTCCTGTGACGCTTCTGTTCTTCAGAACATCTGTTCCCCAAATCATGACTGCCAAGTTCTTTGTGTACTTGGAATCTCCTTGGGTTACTTGTAGCTGGTGCCATTTCTCCTCATCAACCCAAATCCCGCTTCCCAGATGGACCTGAAAGGGAGAAGAACACAAGCGAGCACCTGATTAGCCAGACGGGATGGCAGCTGGACACTTTCCTTGTCCTTTACAAGAGATTTCTAAACAACTATAAGGGGTCTTGTTCCATAAACACTAAATAAGCTTCCTTTAAGGGCAATAATAATAACCATTTAGTGAATACTTGTAATGTGCCAGGTCTTATTCTAGTGCTTTATATCCACTATCTCAAATCTTTACGGCAACCCTGCAAGGGAGTTGTTAGAGCACTATTTTCATTTCAGGTGGAAAAACGAGGCTAAGACAGGTGAAGCCACTGGCTGAAAGTCACTCAACTACTAAGCTGCAGAGCTGATCTGTTTTGTTGGTGGGGGGGCCGGGGGTCAGGATGGTTTAAAGCTCCTCAGGTAATTGCAACGTACAGCTAAGTGTGGCAACCACTGGCAGCCGGAGTGAGGAGAGCCGCTGTCCAGGCTGTGCCGTTCACGGGGTTGTGTTTGTGCAAGTCCTTCCCATTTCCGGCTTCAGGTTTCTGTGAACTGAACTGGGAGAACTGGATTCCAGCTAAGTTCCTTCTGGCTCAGAACACGTATGATTTTAACAAATTGGACACAACCATTGTGTCCTCATCTGATTCTGACAGCACACAGAACAAAACACAATTTTACACTCACTATAAGGGAAGCGCTCAGAAAGTTTCAGTGCAGAGTCAATAAATGCAAAAGTCTTGGAATGATCTAGCAATGAGCTTTGCATTTTTTTTCCTTTCTGGGTCTTTTAACAATTTAAAAACCATTTGCTAATAAAACTAATCAGTAAAAATTACGTTTTGACTTTGACATTGTCATTTATGCTGTGTTTCTGCTGAGTCTAAGGAGGGTAGAAATGGCCTCTGAGGGGATGGAGGGGAGACAGCCACTGACAAGTTACACTTTCAAAGGGGAATGGAAAGTTCCCGCCAAAAGTCTTCAGAAAGACTGTAAGTCATCAACCTTGCATGGTCGGGAGATGTCCCTCGAGAGTCCTGGTCTGAGAGACTGCATACACACCCAGACTGATAGCCGACTGGCCAGCATTGTTCAGAGAGATTCAAAGATCCTTCTACTTAAGACTGGCTTGGAAAGCAAGGTGGGCATGCACAGTTGGGCAGCAAGGTCAGCCAGCAACACTTCTTCCTTCACCAATTACTAAAGTCTTCCAACCGTTAAAAAGAAAAAAATATAGCAACATAGCCCACCCATGAATGTCAGTAAGTAAACAATCTACCTGCCACATCTAACTTCACTTCCTTTTGCTCAAAAGATCATTCGGACTTCTGCAGGCACGATATCAGATAACCAGATCCACCTGGCCTCCCTGTGCTTCGAACTTCGGTGATGCAAATCTGTTCACAGGGCTCGGGAAGATAAGCAACCTGGAGTGAAATGTGCTGCCTGGGGCTGGCTGGGCAAGATCGACCCAAGGTCAAGTCTGGCCTGTTCTCCGCAGTCTGAACTGCAGGTGGGCAGTCTGTGTGCCAGATCAGGCATGCTAGGGACAAGTTCCCTGCTGCTCCCTGCTGGACCCCAAGTCACCTCCTTGGATAACTCTCTGGGGCTACCCACGCACGCTTCCTGAGAGAGGGGGAAAACAAGGAATGTGAATTAGATTAAGTTCAGAATCAGAAAACTTCAGAGAAGACAACTTCAGTTTTTCAAAGATCTCTGCTCTTTTCTACCCCAGGCCTTGCTTTCCTATAATCTTTTCATTTATTGTTCTTAAAAGAGAGATGACAGTCTCTCTTTTTAGCCAATGTCTACAAAAGAAAGGGTCATCAATATTTTTTGAGTACTTTTAATGAACTAGTTTTTGTACTCTCAATTTATTTAATCCTCATAATGACCTTAAAAGATGGAAATAGGTAGGAATAATTATTCCTAATTTCCAGAGATGAACAGAGATTCAGAAGGACTAATTACTTTCCCTAAGACATACTATCAGTAAATTTTAGAATCAAGATTCAAACACAAATCTGTATGACCCTGAAGCCCATGCTCTCCTGGCTTTCCTGCTGCTGCCAGTGTCACGGTGGTGCTAATGTGGTGGCAACAAAGCAGATCTAACACATCGGTATTCAGCTGGCTTTCCTTCTGAGTCCTCCTCGGTACCTGCCCGGCCACTTCCCTAGCCAGCACCCACCGCAGTTCACACCGCAGTCAGGGTAAAAGCCATGGGCTGGCCTTCCTGCCTCCAGTCCGTGCTCCCTCCAACCCACGCTGTAAACACTGCCAGATTAATTTCCCTAAAACATGGCTTTCCTTCTTTGACTAGATGACTTTCACAGTCTTTCAACTCTGTGTTTTTATGTTAACCTTCTGGAATCTTGAATAGCTCCCCATTTCCCATCACATCAAATCCAACTTCCTCAGTCGGCTTTAAAGGTCCTCTAGAATCCTGTTTCCATTCAGCCTACTAACTGTACTATGTCCATCACTCAGTGACGCCCCCAAACTCATTCATTTCCTTCTCCTTCCAGTGTGCAGTAACAGAAAGAAGATGGGCTCTGGAGTCTGCAGCCCTGAGTATGAATCCTGGCCCTTCTACCTACTAGCTGGGTATCTTGGGCTAGTCACTTTACTTCTCTGAGCCTTAACTTTTCTCAGCTGTACCAGAGGCAGATCACTACCTGATTTACAGAGCTGTTCTGAGGATTAAATAACATGAGTAAAACATCAGGTGGACAGCACACATCCAGTAACAGTTATTTCCTTACTTCTTTTAACGTCTTTCTCTATCAGTGTCTCTGTTCATGCCTTTCCCTCACCCAGGAATGAATGCCTTACCTTCTGTCTTTTTAAGCCTGTTAATCTTTCAAGTCCCAGTCTCCAATCCAGGAAACACTCCTGAACTACTTCAGGGCCAAGTTCTATCCCCTCTGAATTTCTAGCCTACTGAGAGCCTTCTACCTGATTCAGCCCATCACAGTACATCTCTGTGGGGAGAGGCCAAGGCTTTGCCTCTTACATCCCCTACAGAGTGATCAGGACCAGTCTGCACACAAAGCAGTAAGAATCTGAAGGGCATATTTTATATATCTTAATGGCACTGGCTTTCAGTTCTGATGAGCTGTTATTCCTTGGAGAATAAAATATTTTCTGACATGCATTCAGTACAAGGCCAACTTTCCATCATAGAAGGAAATGGCCCTGGGTGAGACCACTCACAGGTACATGCTGGTGCATTTGAGACAAGGGCTCCTGAGGTCAGTAAAGCTCAGGGTCACCTGGAGCAATGCCCTGCTTTCAGGAGTGCAGCAGAACAGACTGGAAAGAGCACTGACCCAGGAGCTGGGAGACTTGGCTTGTAGTCCCCTGCCTGCCTGCCTCTAACCTGTTGTATAACTGCAGACGAGTCCCTTCTCTGGATGTATCTCCCCATCTATCCCATGCATAAATTAGACTATTTAAACTTCAATGGTTTTTGTGCTTTATGATTCAATGAGTTTTTGAAGTAAAACATCTTAAGACAAAGAAAAGCAATGTACTTTATCAAAATCAGAAAGTAAATTTTGTGGCAAGCCTGATTCACATAAACCACAGTCCACTATTTGACCAAATGTTAGTCTTATGTTTTTAAGGGAAGTTATTAAAAATATGGCATCTGATAGGATGAGATTTGATAAAAAAATGTCTTTGTGAAATGACATTTCCTACTAGGAAATGGATCCCGTTCTAAGCTCTAGGCTTCGCAGAGATGAAGGCAGAAAGAAGGAATGGTCAGAAGCAATAGCAGAGCCAAGAACAATGATGGCGACTTCTGGGATGGGGAACACCTCTCTACGAAGCTGCCATCCATTTCCAGTATTTCCTTTCCTCTCCTTTAAAAATTTCTGCCTGAGTACAAATTAGTTGTAAACAAAAGCCAGGCTAGTTTTATAGCAACATGTTGGCAATGATCAATGAAAAAACAAAATTAGCACTTTCAAGATTTGCTGTGCCACTTAAGTGTGAAAAAAATTACACAACATTTGAGAGACCCATCATTCTGGAGGAAAAATGATCCCTTTGCAAAAGAGGCCCTCATAATGCTCTGAAACTGTCCATCAGTCTTCAAAGCAAGAGAGAAATAGATTTCTCTAAGAAGCTACTTCAAGAAAAAGTCTCTAGTTATTAAACAATGTGATCATGACTGAAAAGAAATCAACAAATACAGAATAGTCTTTTCTTTATCTCCAGTTGGGGAAGGTTCACCCAACCCAGATACACAGTTTGAGTCATTAAAGGTCTATGGAGACCATCGATCTGATCCCATCTGGCACAGACAGGGACACTGAGGCCTGCAGAAGGGAAACCCAGAGTCATACAAGCAGGACAAAGAAAGAGCTAAGCTTAAACTCAGGCTCCTAGTTGCCTACTTCCACTCTGTCATGCCATCTCTCCCCTGCAGAGCAGACTCTTCAAGCCTGTTGGCTGGACCAAGGCAATGCAGAACGCGCCCATGGCCTGGCCCATCAGTTCTGCCTCTGCAGGGGAGGAAGTTCTCTGTGGAAGATGAGAGTAGCATACCCAAGAGAGCCCTAAAGACTAACAAGTTTCACTTCGTCAGCCTGACAATATTTGCTTTGGCTCGGTCTGGCCAGTTGCAGGGATATATCTGGACAAACCCAAATAAGACAACCTTTTCTTTCTCATCAACCCACTGGGGAACAATACTGGATAAACAGAGACCTTCTGAAGCATAAGGCAAGAAAAACAGACTGACACAGATTGAGTCTTTGAGGAGAAGGAGAAGAGATGTCTGTAATGTATGTCATGGTGGCAGAGGATATTACAGTGAAACTGCATCTGACCAGTGCCTAGACAAAGGGATCCGACATATTTCCTCCAAGATGAACTCATTTGGATGTGGGAAGTTTTTTAGAACAGTCTTCTCCCTGCCCAGCTACTATATCATCATATGACTTTAAGATTTCCAAAGGCTGTACTCCTGTACCAATATAACTACTAATAGTGCTTAAGTTTTCTTTCATAATCTTTTTCAAGAGACTTACAATAAAATCTGAGGAGTTAGACTGTGGTCCTAGGACTGTGGGCTAACCATGCTAAATGGACAACTTGCGAGCTGCCTACGGGTAAGGAGCATGTCCCGTTCACCACTGCACACCTAGCATTTAGCGCAGGGCGTAGAACACACAGGTACTTTGTAAATGGTGAATGGGTAAATGATGAGTTGTATCCATATCTGTAATGCAGATATATCATTTCTCAATCACCTTATAAATTTTATGCATCTGGTTTCATTAAATTATCATTTTTTTAAAAAATCTTTCTCGCTAATAAGCTGTTTTTAAATGTCAGTTTAGTTTTACAGTTGTTTCGACCCAACATTTGCCAAAGGAAAAAAAAAAAAAGAAGAAGAGAAAAAGAAAAAGTCCTCGTAAAGCTCCTCTAGCTCTAACCCATGATTTCTGGAAGCAGTCACTCGAGGAGAGGCCAGGAGGCCAAGCAGTCAAGCTATCTCTCGAAAAGCTCCCACCATATTCTCCATCTTCGCTCTGACTAGCCAGCACTTGCAGGGAATGGATAGTGAGCTTGAAACACTACCTTGCCATTGTCTAGGATATACTTGTCCATGACAGGTGCAGGAGCGGGGTAATAGGACGACGTATTTGCTTCCTCACTGAAAGTGCTCCGTAACTCCGGCTCGGGCTCGAGACATTCTGACTTTACTTTTTCCAAGTCAATGGCGGGACCTAGGCAGTTAAGAAAAGAGATCTGTCTAGAACTCCAAGGAAAATAAAAGGCAAATATTTTCAACTACGCATCTATCAGCACATAGTGGCACACACAGAAATAGGCTGGCTTATTTTTGTCCATTGGATGACACTTAAACCCAAGCTTGAAAATAATATAAGGTATGAATGTCACAAGGGAAAAGGTATAAAACCAGAAGACAAGAATGGACTGGACTAATTAAGCGTGAACGAGAAGCAGTCTTCCAGGGTGTCACTGCCTGAATGAAAATGCAGGGGACTTGACCTCTCGCACAGGAAAGAGGTCCTGCTAAGACTGGGGTAGACAAGGGGTGGCAATGACTGCAATATCCAAATTGTGTATTTGCCGAAATCCCATCTCTGCAGCCTATACGAAGCAGGCCACAGCAGAAGACAGGAGAGCAGGGGGCAGAAATGCAAAGGCCTCCCCGCCAAGACCTAGCATCTACAATACACAGGAGCATTTCTACCAAGAAATTAAAATACAATACAGATCAAGCCCCTGATTGCCTGAACCAGCAGCTACCCTGATTTTTATTTTAATGAAATCAACACAAATTATGTGTGGTTTAAACAGTGAAAGGCAGCTAGATAAATGGTGGTGGTTTCTAAAGGGGGTATTTTTTTCCCCATTAGCTTTTTAAAATGATGGACTTTTAAAAAAAATCACCTATTGTGTCTTGATTACCAAAAGGCAGAGAAACAGGATGAAAATGAGTAAATATGGCCCAAAGACTTGATTAACTTTTGCAGGAGAGCAACTCCAAAGGCCAGTGGAGAGTTTAGCATCCTGGAAATCCTCCCTACGCAAATATTTCAGGAGTTGACTGGGATCAGTAATTCAGCTACTAGCAAAGCCAGTCCCCAGGGTTGTGCATGTAACTTAAGTAACCAGTAAGTTTCATGGTCCAACCTTCCCTTATCCTAACCATGTGGGCCACTTGGTACAGAGCACTTTATGTACTAAAGTCTTCACCAACAATCTGATTACAATTTTATGATCAATTGCCACATTCTTTCTTTGGCTGGTGGTTGGGAAGGTATTGGTGATTTTGTTACTAAAATTCCTCCTGACAGGGCTTCCCAGAACAAGAATATCATTCCTGAGTTGCTGGCAGCTGCCATCTGCAAAACTGAATCTCTGCAGTCGCCAACTACTTAAGTACGAGCCCACAAAGCTGAATGCAGCATGGCTGGGGAGAAACACAGAGCAGATGAAAGGGCAGGGCTCATCTTGGGAGACAGAGTTGAGGGCTCCTTCCCGGCTTTGCTATGTTTGAATTGTGTGACCATAGGCCAGTGAACTGTGGAAGCACAGGTTGGCAGAGTGAAGGACCGATGGCATCATAATGGTTCTAATAGCATCTCCCAACACTGCGTGACCCCCTCAAGCGCTGGGCCTAGGGCTTATTCTCTGTCCCAGCACCTGGCATGAGGAGGTGCTCTCTGAATGTCTGCTCCATGAATAAGAGAATGACAACAATGAATGAATAATTCTAAAGTTTCAGAAGCAGATGCCAAAGTTTCTCCTCTTTCTGTGTGAGATCTTGGTTGAGTTTCTGAGATACAAACTCAAGTGGAGCATTTGATCTTTCCTTAGATCAGGGAAGAAGTAATTACTCCAGTGTCCCCTAAGGGGCTTGGCTGAGTTGGCATCTGGGGTCTCTTCCTGCTCTGACATTCAGCAACAAGAAACAGGAGTGGGCTGAGAGGAGGTGGTCCACGCAGACAGTGGCTCACAGGGCACCTTTGGCAAGATGGTGTTCCTCCTCTAAAGCTTCCTTTTCCTTCTGTGAGAGGAAGATGTTGGACAAGAGAATGAATCCAGTTCAGCTCTGACTTCAGTCTGTTTCTCTCCCATCCCTATCCACAATGGCTGCCAAACAGATCTCATGACCATCTCCTTCCTTGCTTAGGCTTCCATTACCCTCAAAATTAAGTTGCACACCATATCCTCCTTAAGGCCTAGAATAACCAGCTTCCTCTCTACCTCTGGTGCTCGGTTCCTGCTCTCCCCTGATACTGACCTCTACTTGGTCCCCAGATGCTCTGCTGTCCCAGGCCTCTGCACCTCTGGATGTGCTACTGTTCTGCTTTGAATGTCACCTCATCTGCCTGCCAAGCCCCTGGTCAGACTGAAGAACAGAGCTTAGGTATCTCTTTCGTGAGGTCTTGCTCTGATCACTACCAGGAAGGGGTTCTTTAAATTGTAAATACTTCCAGTGAATTATATTTGCAACCATCTACCAGTCTGTCTGCTGTCCACATCAAAGCTCTGCAAGGGCAAAGTTTTATTCTCTTTGCAATCTTGGCACCTTGGGCAATGCCTGGCACATTGCAGGCTCTCAGTAAATTCTTCGTAACATGAGAGGAGGAAGAGAGTTGTAGGGGGAAAGAGACTTAAATGGGCTGGGGCAGAGATTCTGAAATAAAGCCCTACCGCTGAGTGGAGGTTCTTGGGGGTGGGAGTTGGGGTGAGTGGGAAGCTGTTCCCAAATATCTGCAACCTTTTTTTGCAGCCCATGGAGCAGAAGTTAGGGCTGTTAAATAGAAATCAGAAATGTCTAGCCAGGGGAATGAACAGTTCAGATGGCTACAGAGGGACACATAAGGGACATCAGAAGGAAGAAGGGCTGAGAGCAAGGGTCACTTCTCTGGCTCCACCCCGTGCTCGTCATTCCAAAGTGGCCTGCCTAACCCTCTCCTCACATACACCACTCCTTCCCGCTTCCCAGCCTTTGCTGGTGCTGTTCTCTCTGTCCAGATCATTCCACCCCACAGATGCCCACCCACAAAGGCCACCAGGGATTCAAGGCCTGACTCAAATGCCACCTCCTCTATGAGGCATCCCATCCTTTCAAACGGAGGTGAGCAATTCTCTCCACCCCTTGGCTTAGAATTTGGAGTCAGAGACTGAGGTTTACATTCTGGATTTGCCCCTTGCTGTTCAGGTAAGCTGTGAGCGTCCTCAGATAGGCAGGCTCTGCCCTCCTTTGGAACCCTTCCTCCCAATAATAATCAGATGCACGTATCAGTTTCTAAGCCTGTCTTCCCCCTAGACTGTAAGGGCTGATGGCAGGCAGGGACTGTGTGTTTTTATGTTAGAGACCAGGGCTCAGCACAGGGCCTGGTTCAAATTCTACCCTCCACAGGTAATTTTACATATCAATAATTACTTAACCTTTCCGACCCTGTCGCCTCACCTGAAAGAAGGAATGATAACAGCAACCTGGCCAGACTGGAGATTAAGTAAGTTAACCATATATATGAAATGATTAATCCAGACTCTGGTACAGAGCGGGTGCCCAGTAAATAACGGCTCACCCCCCCGCCTCTGCCCCACACAGGCGTCACATGTGGGTGCTCGAGTCAGTCCTCTGCAAGCTGGGGCCCTGCTGGTCTTTTGCCCTAAGTCTGGAGCACAGGCCGAGCCCAGAGCGGGTGCTCGTGCTCCACGGCAAACCCACAACCCCTGTGCCGGTCTCCTCAGGGACTAAGAGGGTTTTGTTAAATACTGAGGCCGCTGTACTAGGATCTTCTCGCTCTCAAGGAACACTGCTTCCCAACATTCTGGTGAGCACTGTCTAACAGCTGGTGGCTGCCAGGGATGGGCACCGCTCTCGGCACCTGCCTCCTTCGGTGCAGTATACAGAAGGTACCGGGTGCCTCGGCAAAGAGGACAGACCGACCCAAGGCATATCCTGGAAGGAGTCTGTCAGGAAACCTGGCTGTGAATCCAAGCTGCATGACCTCAGGCATGTCACCTCACCTCTCTGTGCCTGGTCTTTCCTACCTGCAAAATGGGGACAGCCAATAGTCACCATGCAGGCTGATAATGCCTCCCGAGAGCCTGGCACTGAGGCAGGCACCGAACAGACGCTCAGACACAGGCTCAGGAAATGGCAGATGAAGGGAGGAATGGATCAGTCAGTAAAGCGGGGTGTTTAGTACTATAGAATCAGAAAGAGAAGGAACAAAAAGCATGTGGTTTCTTTGAGGAGAAGAGGGAGGGCCTCTAGTGCTTTTAATTTAGGGGGAAAAACACTTCATTGCAAATTTTAGTCAGCTTCACTACAATGTTGGCAATTTACATCTCATTACAACAAACACTTCAGATTGCTGTTTTGCTTTTAAAAATTTCTGAGGCATTGTTCTCCTTCAAACACATGTGACCAAATTAGCCACAATAATAAGCACTTGCGCTAAGAGGCGGCATCGCACGGTCTGGTGTAGATATTTTAAGTAACAAAGGAACTTTTTTCACTTTGTGGGAAGAGTAGAAATGAAAAAAAAAAAGCCTTTTGATCCATTTCAGGTTTATTTTGGAGAAAACATACCTTCCATGGAGAGAAACCTCTCAGCTGGGTAAAGGAAGCTTTTGAAAAAATATAAAAGACAGTGCTTGTCTTTTTACTCAGTCATTCATAAGCCCATTCATCACACACCCCCTGACTGCACACCAAGACTGAACCCTGTGAGAGGCACTGGGGACCCAGAGACAAATACAGCATGTCCTAATTCTGGAGAAGTTGAGACTAACATGTGAAACTCTTATTACATGCCATACAAATAGCTTGGCGGACAAACACTGGATTTAATGCTAGAAAACGTGGTGCAAATCCTAGTTTTGTTATTTACTTTATCTTTTTAAGCTCCTGTGCCTCTCCCATAAAATGAGAATCACAACACAGAGTAAGTGGCTGGGCAAATGTTTGTTGGCACAACAAATAAATGAAATTATACTATTCTCTGTTCTTGTCTAGCTTAAACTGGACTAATGTTATTCTTCCTGAAAACCTTTCTAAAAAGTTAATACTTGTGTGACTTCCATGAGGTTTAAAATTCATCTATTTCTTAAAAAAAAAAAATATATATATATATATATACATATATAAAAATACATGTTTGGGCACTAAAAAACATTTCTGATTTCTGTTGAAACCAAAAGACTAGTATTAGATTTTTCTTTAAAAGTATTAAATCCTTCCACTTACTTCTGCAAGTGAATAGGAAGTTTCTCTGCTATAGGTATAATTCTAGTTTCTTCCTAAATGCAAAATGAATCAAGTCAAAAATCATTAAACGCACACACCTACTGTAGCACAGAGGCACACTGGGTTTTGTGGAAAAAAGAGACCACTTCCTAAAAGAGACTGAGCACGGGAACAGCTAGCAACACTGAAGGAGGAGATACAAAAAAGCCTTGGAAAGAGACAGGCGAGACAGCCCAGAGCCAGGCAGGGGGTTCCCCTCTGTGGCCCCACCATCCCCTCTCACAGGGCATCAGCCACTCTCCTGCTGCCATAGTCACATATCTATTTCTAAGCCCCATTATGCTTCCAGTGAGTGTGTGTGTGGGGGGGGAGGGTAAAATCCGGTCTCCTGCCTTCAGTGAGAATCTACTAGGCACCTAGTCAGTGCCAGCCTTGGGCCGGGTGGCTTTAACTGTAGCTGGTAGTGGAAAGAGACAGGCAACAGATCATCACCACCCCGTGTGGCTGAACAAGGGTGAGGACAAAGATTGGAGAACAGAAGCAAAGGAGGGGGTGTTACACCTGGAGGAGACTAGGAAGGACAGTCACAAACTGCTGTCCTGGGGCTTGGATGATGGATGGGCAGGAGCTGGCTGGGAGTGAAGGGCTGGGGCAGGGTAGTTACCTTCATACAGTGAAGGCAGGCACATAATCAAGGCTCACTGGCTGGCCAGGAAGTGGGCAGCATGATGATCTGCACAGGTTTGGGGAGGGAGAGATCAGCACTGGCTCAGGGATCCTGGAAGGCTTCAGGGAAGAGGTGAGCTCTGACTGGAGCTTGATAGGTGATCAAGTCTAGGGAAGGTGGAGCAGTGGTCAGGTGGGGGGACGGGATCCCTGTTGGGCCCGGCTCCTCAGATCCTCCCCCCAACACTCCCCCGTTTTCTGAGCCTTCTCTGAGTGAGGTGAGGGCAGACTTTGCTGGGCAGAGGCAGGAGAGGCTATTCTAGCCTGAGGTACTGGATTGGGCAAGACTCCTGCAGCTCACATGGAGGCCTCCAGAGTGGGGCTGGTCCCTCAGGGAGTCAGAATCCCAGAGCAGCAGAGCCGGAGGGGACCTAGAGAGCCCCCTCTCCATGGGGCAGAAGCCCAGAAAGACCGGAGTAGCAGAAGGAGGCCCAGGTCCCCAGTTGTGGGTTTCAAGGTATTTTTCCCACTTTAAGGAATCATAGATGCCCATTTCAAAAGACATATTTGCTTCTCCCTGAAAAAGAAAGGTGACTGATACCTACTGTACATCTTCTTTGTTAGTATCTTACAGTACAATTCCTATTTAAAAAAAAATCTTTTAATCTTGACACCCAGTGTCAAGTGATTATTTGTTTAACATCTTCCTGGTTAGAACGGAAACTCTGAGGACAGCCATAGTCCTATTGAGGGCTAACTCCCCAGCACCCAGGACAATGTTCCTGACACAGAATGAACATTCATTAAACATGTGTTGAAAGGAAGAAGTTAATCCTCACGGAAGTCTTACAAAATTGATCTTATTATCTTTGTAGAGGCTCAGAGAGGTAAAGTAATTTGCTGAAAGTCAAAAAATTCAGGGCTGCTGGACTCCAGACTTGCTTTTCCTCGGCCCTGCACCTTTTCAGCTTACTGCAGCTTTCAGACTTCACAAGCTTCTCACGTAATGCCCACTCTGTGGGACCCTCAGCTCATCTCTGACCTTCCCTGATCTTCCTAGGGCATCCCTGAAGAAATCCACAATTGTGCAGGAGGGCAGCGGGGGGGGGGAGGGGGTGTCACCAGGCTTCGTTTCACTGCTAGGAGCTCTGAGCCCATCCTCTGTCATCTGGTGGCCAGGAAAGCTGGGCTGCTTCTTCATCTGTGGTTCTTCCACCTCCCTCCCCGCCCAACTGTCTGGACCCAGGCAGCATCCAAATGGCAGGGGTGTGCAGAACAGCATGGGTCTGCCCTGCCAGACAGGCGCTGAAGGCCCCACACATACGCTGAATGCATGTGAAATGGCCTTTGGTTCTGGACCAGAACTGGCTGGGAGGGAAGACGGAGGGCTGTGGTAGGAGTAAGTGGGGCAGGCGGTGTAAGGGCTGCCCTCAGACTCCTGAAGGGCTGCTGTGGGACACAGGGAGCACCTGAGGGCAGGAATTATAGGGAGGCAGAGCTGCATCTTGGGGCTGGCATCTCCCAAACAAATCAATCCACGACTTTGGCCGTGCTTGATCTTCTCTTCAGGCTGTAAGTCCTTCTAGAGCAGGTACCATACAAGATTCATCTTTGCTAAATGGTTGTTGATTGATTTGCCTGGTTCAGAGGAAAAGGGTGGCTCTAAGGTTGAGGGACAGCACTCCAGGTCACTCTGGTGGGGAGGAGCCCCTGTGTGCCACCTGTGGTAAGGGCCGGGGCAGTTTCCAGGGGCTCTCGCCTACCTTGGCAGCCTCGTCTTTCCCTTCTACCTACGTCCTCTCTGTACAGTCCAGTCAGAAACCACATGTGGTTCCCAAATAAGCCAGCCTCTCTCATAACTCCAAGTCTTTACCAGGCTCTCCTGTCTGAGACACATTCACTTCCTCTCCTTGGGCCCACATCCCTATCTGTTGATCCTATCTACTGCTGAGGTTGCTTTACGTCTGGAAAGCACCTAGCATCGGGCCCAAAGCAGGTGTTCAGAGGGGTCACCCCTTGCCTGGAAGAAGCCCTGTCCCACCTCTCCCACCTATATTTCCTCTAACTGGCAACGCCAGCAGTGCCGCGTGGCCACACTGAAGCCAATGACCAGCAGGCAAAGCCCTTTCCTAAGTGGGAAGCACATTCCTGATCTGGCAACAGAGAGAAGCCCAGAAACTCCTGCATGTTCCGGCCACCCGAGCAGGAGCAAAGGGACCGCCTGGAGTTCTCCCTCAGCCCCATCCCCACTGCCCCAGAAAAGTGAACTCAAGAGAGAAAGAAGAAGGAGGGTCCTGGACTGTCCCAGCACTCTGCAACCAGCTTTTAAAATAATCTAGGATGAACTGCGGCTAATTCTGATTCAGTCAACAGTGCACAAAGTCCCCAAAATGGAAGGTGGCCCCTATCTTCAACAGAAACAATTCCAGTTCTCACTGCTAGACCTTTTCCCGCCATCCGGGGTAAGAAGGCACAGGACACGGTGGTTCTGGTCCCGCTTCACCAGCACGTGAGGCAGTGGCAGGCTATGGGCTTCCTGGGTACTGGGTGTATGAAAATCTGACCTGCTGGGCTGCCTCCCTCTTGCCTGCTTCAGGCCCCTCTCAAAGCCCAACTCTTGTGAGTGCTCCTGTGTACTGGCGAGAATGAACTGAAGCTGAAGGAGATGGAAAAGAGCTCTGAGACAAATGGGCTCCAGGAGGAGAGCCCTGGAAAAGAGAAAACTGAGCCATAAGTAGTGATGTCTGAAGAATCGAGGGGGTCAAAAGGACTGGTCGAGAACTGAAGATGGGAAGATGGACTTCTGCCCAGGAAAAGTGGGTAGAGGGAGAATTAAAAGAACTATAGACCAGTGAGCTTGAAATCAAGTCCAGGCGTAGTGGTAAAATGGACAATTCAAATATAATTTCTGAGGCTTTACTAGGGAACGTAGCAATCTCCAGGAGACATTAGGGGTTGACTAAAGATTAAGATATGCCAAGACAACCAGATCTGTGTTCTGCTATAAGACAATGAGGACCTATGATGTGCCAAGCACATGATCTCATGTGCATACTCACATGATCCTACATCATTAATGTTGCACTCCCTGAGCACTTACTGTGTGCCCCATTGCCCCTGCCTCCGGCAGAAGTCTTTACATGCATTTGCTCCTTTAAACCTGTTAAGAACCATAATGGTTGGTACTGTCGCTGACTCTGCTTTATGGATGAGGAAACTAGGCCCAAGAATTTAAGGAACTTGCCCAAAGTAACAAAATTAGACTGTGGAAAAGCCAAGGTTCAAAACTCCAGCATTTCTGACCTCAGGACCCGTGCAGGCTCTTAATCACTGACCAGGCTTTCCTGCCTGGACATGGTAGGCATTAAGATGTCCATTTTACAGAGGAGAAAACAGAGGCTGAGAAGGGTTAAATCGTTTGTTTGAAGTTGCACAGTTAATTAGAAGCTGAGATTCAAACCCAAGTAATATCTGTTGCCAGAGCCCACGCTGCCTCCAGTGCAGGGAAAGCCAGCAGGAGGCATTTGGCTGACATTAGCTGCCTTTTCAAAAGCACCATCAGAGACCTGTGCTTAAAGAATCCAGCTCAGACTGCAAAGGATTTTAAAGATCAAAGCTGGTATTTTAACGGACCTTGGAAAGAACACAAGGCACGAGCCCAAAGGGGAACAGAGGTGATAGAAACTCAGCTCTAAAAAGCCAAGACAGATCTGCAGGCCACAATGGCTTTTCTCCTTCAAAAGTTTCAACCAGCTTGTGATCTGGCCAACAGGGACATTATCCCTTCTTTTTGCCTTCTCCTCTCTCAAATGGAGATAATAATCCTCACCTGGTGTTGCAATAAGAGTATTGGAACAGTCCAATAAGATAAAAATGTTAAGGTCTTTGAAGCCTGTAAAGTGTCATGTACACGTTAATATTCTGATTATCAGTGCCTCTCTGATCAGAATTCATCACTTGCACCTACATTCTCCAAAAAAGCACACACAAAACCTAAAGCTGTCACAGGCTTCCCTCCTGCAGTCACTGCGCCTGCTCTGTTCTGCCCGGTGTCCATGCACAGGTCTGTGTTCCGCCTGCCTTGGACTGTGTGTGCCTCTTAAAGGCAGGGATTCCTTCCCCTCCTCTCCGCATTCCTCACGGAGCCCCTTCGTAGCCTTAGCTGAACTAATGTTACCTGAATTACACCAAAAGGATTTGAACCATCTAAGAGGTACTTACAGTGCTAAAAGCTGAGGGTGACATCTAAGCCTCGGTCTTTGACTTCTAAGAACAAGGAATCTGGCTGAGCGGAATAAGTAAATTTAATTACCGCCCCTATGTTTGGTCCTTCTCATACACCGGAGCTTCCCCTTGCAACTGGCTCTCACGGCTCTGCTTCCCCTCAGCCCCTTGGAATTCTCTGAGTCTGCCAACCCCTGGTTTAATAAACACCACCCTCACCTCCCTAGCTTGTGAATGTTTTAAAAAGGGACTCTCCTGGGGGAGGGTAGAGCTCAGCGGTAAGAGTGTATGCCTAGCAGGCATGAAGTCCTGGGTTCAATCCCCAGTAGAGCCATTAAAAAAATAAATACATAAGTCAACTTAATTGCCTCCCACACCAAAAAAAAAACAAAAAACAAAACAAAACAAAACAAAAAACAACCCAGCAATGACAACAACAACAAAAGCCTGGCTGTAAAAAGGGACCATGTTGTTCATTTCTATTTCCAGCACCTAACATGGTCCTGGCACAGAGCATACTTTCAATAAATGTCTGTTGAATGAATGAAAGAATAAATGAATGAATATATATACAAATAAATTTGCACTTTATAAATTAGAAGACCTTCATGCTTTTTGTATCCTCAGCATTTACTTCTTCAGGAGAAAGTCAACAGGAAAGGGGAGAAAAGGGGAAAGAAAATGACATTTATTGAACACTTATACTGTGCTGGTCACAGGGCTACCTTCTTTACATATGCTTCCTGATTCAATTCTGATATCATCACAGAGGCCCTGAGAGAAGGGGTCCCCGGGGATAGAGAATGAGCTTCCTTCCTATCAGAGAGGGCTGCCTCCTATGCTAAGATCATGAAAAAGGAAAGTTCTGTTTTACAGAGAGAAAATGTCCTTTGTGGAAGGGGGGGGGTCACCCTCATATCAGCAAAAATGAAGTCCAAAGGCTAAAGAAGGGCATATGGGCAAGGAAGACCCCTGGAAACAGGGCTGTGACACTTTGTGAGCTTGTTTCCTAGAAACAAAAGCCAACAGCCTATCTCATCTGTAAGCTTGTTCGCAACTCCATGACTCCATGTTCTAGAGAATCTTTTCTGTTAAATCTATCTTGTGTTTATTTGTAGAAAGAATGAAAGAAAGAAAGAAAGAAAGAAAGGGAGGAAGGAAGGAAGAAAGAATGGAAGGAAGAAAGAAAGAAAGAAAGAGAAAGAAGGAAGGAAAGAAAGAAAGAGAAAGAAAGAAAGTAAGAAAGAGAGAAAGAAAGTAAGAAAGAAAGAAAGAGAAGGAAGGAAGGAAAGGAAGGAAAGGAAGGAAGAAAGGAAGAAAGAAAAGAAAAGAAAAGAAAAGAAAAGAAAAGAAAAGAAAAGAAAAGAAAAGAAAGAAAGAAAGAAAACACAAATGAAGAAGTAGCCACCCAACGAAGTCTCTGAAACATCTTCTTATACCACACTGCCCCTAACTTCCATCAGGTGCACCCTTATAACTCCTGGCTGCTATGGAGGGCCATCAACAGCCTCAAGAGGCCAGACTCCTGCTCTCTGCCTTCTCCCATCCATGGCCTGCAGGACCCCAATGTCTGAGGGAGTCAACAATGATTCTTCCAGGCAGGGATCCTTCTTTTTAAATATGAGCATTCTTGACCTTGTCTCTGAATTTGCCTGTGATGGTATGGATGACACAGCATGCAAGTTGAACAAAGCCCTGGAGATAAGCCCGTGGGCAAGGTGGACAGGAGAAAATACACAAGGGCAGGCCTCTAAGAGCAGTGTTTGGGCCAAGCCCAGTGGGCCAGGGATGTTCTGCCCAGGCCACACATTGGCTCCAGGCCGGGACGTATGTGCTCCTACAGGGCATGTGAAGCCGAGAATCAAAGAGGGTCTCTCAGTCCCTTCCTAGCTCTTCTCTGCCTTGTTACAGGTTTTTTGGTGGTGTGCACAGTGCAGGAGCCATTACAGCAGGGGCTGTCTTCCCAGACTCATCCAGAGACAGTTCTACTTTCAAATACTAGCCCCTCCCCCAGAACGCGTTACACTGCATTTCAATTACATGCTTACATGTTTACCTCCACACCATCCCCACCCCCTCAACTTCCAACGTCTTAGTCTCCTTCATATCTGCCCAAGTTCCTACTAGGCTCAGAAAGCATATGGTCAATGTCAGCTGACTGAATGGACAAATGAACATATGTGCTCTCCTCTTATCTTCTATAACAGAAGATCCTCAGAGGCAGAGAAGTTAGTTAATCTGCTCAAGGTCATACAGCCAATTACTGGTTAGGGGAGCCAGAGTTAAAAACCAAATCGGACCCTGTCTTAGCCCCTTCACTAACTGGTATGGAAAAGCAGCTAATGGTAAGCGAGCATCAGCAGAATGCCAGGCATTATGCTGTGTATCCCTGAGCTGTGAGGAGGGTGTTATAATTTCCGTTTTACAGATGAGAACACCAAGGCTCAGAGAGGGGCCCTCTGTCTACCCTGCTCCTCACTCTTCTAACTTACTCACTCCTGCCTCACTCCACAACAAAAATGCATCCTTCAGACTCCAGCTTATAAGTCACTTCCTTCAGGAAGCCTTTCTTCCCTGATCCCACCAAATTCAGCAGGTCCCCTCCTCTGCTGTCCCACAGCAGAGCTTCTGTCCCTCTGCTGGCACTAACTGTGTCGGTGGCTGTCTCCCTTATCAAACTTTGAGCACCTCAAGGGCAGAGGGCAAGGGCTAGATCTTGAATGCACAGAACTTTATCAACTAAGCAAAATGCCTGGCACACAGTGGATATGAGTCAGTATCTGTGGAAGAAAGGAGGGAAGGAAGGAGGGAAGTAAGCAAGGAAAGAAGGTTTCTGAAGACACAGAGTTGGGAAGTGGGAAACTGGGTTTGAATTCAGGCCTGCCTGGTTCCAAAGACTAGACTAGACTATATCCATGAAAACATACAAACTCCCCTTAGGGTAGAGACCCTTTTAGTATATTCTTGTGGGTTTATCTTCAAACATGGCACATTTCATCCTCTGATTAACAAGTACTAATCAATGGACTTAAAACTTTCACAGGTTGGGGGCAGTAGGTGTGATTGTCCTGGACACCCACGGTCCCTGGAGCACAGGCCACTGCACATGGTGGGTGTTCCGTGCATACTTGTGGCTGGAACTGATTTATATTCAGTCCATCCCACTGTGATGATGACAGGGACCCAGATCAGAGAAGCGCCAGCCGTCAGCTCTCAAGATGGCATTCAAGGCCTGCGGAGTGGGACAGTCCAGAACCATCAAGACACTGAAACTACGGCTGGGGCCAAGTTTGTCTAAGTGTTTTAGGACTAAAGAGGCATGTACTGGTACAAAATGTGGGGTGTCTTATTGTCCCAGAGGGTTACGAGTTGCTTCTGGAGTTTAAACTCAGTCCATGGTCATACAAAACAGGCAATTTCCCTGAGAATTGAACTGAAACAACAAGGTGGAGAGTTTTCGCTGTTCGTATGCTTTGCCTCCCTCCCCCTCAACAAGAAGTTTACAAAAGGCATGGCATGCAGAGTGCAATGAAAATTAAAAGTATTCCTTTGAAGGCCAGAAAATGGCCTTTTTCTCTCTGAAAATCACAGTTCTCTCCCTGCCCCCCACTCTCCCCACTTCAAGATCAACATAGCTTTCACACATTTTTACAGTTAGGGTTTCTCTTTGAGATTTTATAGCATATTTAAAGAATTTTAATAACTTTTTACATTGCATACCACTAACCTTTTAGTGTCACTGTGCGCCTCTATGGAGAATGGCCAAGGTCAAGGCAGAGATGGGGAGAAGGGACATTACCAGCCTAGGAATCAGGGACGTGGTTTGAGGTGAGCTCTGCCTCTGCCTCCTCAAGTGACTGCAGGTAAATTCCAACCTCAGTTTCCTTCTCTGTGACAAGGGCATGAAAAGGCCTCTTGGCTGACTCTCTAGGCCCCCCTGAAGATCTACTGAGACACTGCCTTGGGCACATACTCCAGGTTGTAAAAGGCACCAATAAACATAAGTAAGGCAGGGTAAGAGCACACTTATCTAAACATCAAAGAGGCATGAAGCTTTACACATAAATGTATTATCTAGATAACACAAGCCTCCTTTCTTGAGTACAAAACTATTTAATTTAAACTTTGGGGATTGCACTTGTGTTTCTAGACCAGACTACTCCCTTTTGGAAGCAAAGAACACTGACACGGGGTCATTAATGACTGTCCTCAGGGGATGTAGAGACTACAACTTGTGTTATACCCATTCGCTCAGACTGACTGGCCTCTATCTTTTACAACTCTGGATTCTTGTGTTCTGAAAGAGCACTTCTGTCTTCTTCTCTTAGGTAAGCAGTCATTTTTCTCTGCTGGCAAGGCTGTTGCATTTCAGATTTCCCCTGATTCCTGCCTCTAAACTACATTAGATGAGAAAACCTAAAAACCTAGTTTGTTAAAATCAGTTACAATATGAGAGCCTATTAAGTTGAGCAAACCAAAGGAGTTTTATACATTTTTATATTAATCTTCCTAAGGTCATGTGTCTGCTCAAAAGCTTTTCAGTGTTTTCTCATTCTAGCAAAACAAGTCCAGACACCTTAGGCAGGTATCATGTTCAAGGTCTTCAATCACCTGTCCTGTAACCACATTTGCAGTCTTCCTCCTTGGCACGCTCCAGATGTTCTCTCATGCTCAGCGACTGCTGCCCTCGGCCTCCTCCCGGGCCCTGAAATACCACCCACCCTTTGGGGCCCAGTTCAAGGCCCCCCTTCTTCCTGAAGTCTACCTAAGTTACAAATAATCTCGCTCCATCCATTGAACTCTCCTATTAGTTTATCTACATCTCTCTCGCGGCATGTATCACTTTCTGACTTAAAGTAGTATGTGTTTTCAGGATCACATCAGGCTCTCTTTACTGTCCTGAAATCTCTGTGGAGAGGTTTCCTGTGACCCCTGGTGCCTCTGGCTAAGCAAAATGCACAAATGAGGGATGGCAAATACTTTTCCGGCTCTCGTTCTCCGAGCCACATTTCTCAGTGTTGCCCACCATATTCGGACTGCTACAGCTGCTACCTCCCCAAGCTCCGCTCAGATTCACTCTGAGAGGGGAGTGGCTCCTCCCTGGGTAGCTGCCGAGCCAAGTCCCTGCCCTCCTCTTGGCCCCGCCTCCCAGAGCCCTCCTGGAAGAGGAGCGGCACAACCCACCCCCTGCCCGCGGGGAGCGCAGGCGGCCTGCGGAGCACTCACCACTGCCAAGCCTCAGGAGCAGCACGTCCTGCAGCCTGCGGTTGAGGTCCCGGAGCTCCTTCATCTCGGACACGAGCGCCCCGTACTCCTTGAGCTTCTTGGCCTGCTGAACCAGCTGCCTCCGAGTCCGCTCCAGCTCCTGCTGGAGGTGCCGCATCTCCTCCTGCTGCTGCTGGTAGTTGCGCAGCAGCTCCTCATACAGAGCCCGGGGCACGACGGCATCCTCCAGACTGTCCATGTCCTCTGTGCCCGGCGAGGCCTCCACGAAGACCTCTTCTGGACACGTGCTGTGGCCCAGGCTCAGGCCGTTCTGCTTCTCCAGCCGGGCCACCACTGCCTCGATGCTCTTGTGCGCCACTTCGCTCGGCTTCCGCCCCTCGGGTCTCTGTGTAGGACAACGAGAATCAGTTCAGGCAAGGGCAGCTGGGACTTTCTTGCGGCTCAATATTTCCCCAGACAATCCTAGAATCACAGAACCACAGATCATCAGTGCTTAGAGAAACTTGCGCAAACACCTAGCCAAAGCCCTTTATTTTACAAATGGGGGAGAGGTCCAGAGTGGGGAAGGGTCCTGCCCAAAGTCACACAGTCAGTGAGTGGCAGAACCAGAACTCTGGTTTCCTGGCCAGCATTTTTCCCATTCCATCACTCTGCCTCTTAGGTGCATATTATACCACGATCGCCCTCATCTCCCCAGCCTCCCACTCCACACGCATAGTGACTTGCTCATGGTGGGGTGTTCAGGGTATTTGTAGAGAATCAGTAAGAAATCAGGCCAGCAAAAGCCATCCCAGGGGTCTTCACTCACATCTCTTCAACAACAAAAACATAAAAGCGCTCAATCTCCCCCCCCAAAAGGGTATTCCACCAAGTCAACTTTTCCTCAAGAATGCTTTAGTTGGGACAGATGCTAAGGACTGTAATCTAGGGCAGGAACCATGTCTTATTTTCTGTTTCTCCACTGCCTACTCAGAACTGGCACTTGGCAGCGGCTTGATAAATGTTTACTTAACGGAAAAGTTCAAAGAATGCTAGCACTGGAAGTTTCTTTCTGTTTAACTCTCTCATTTTACAGGTGAGGAAACAGGCTCACAGAGGGGAAGGTGTATATTCAGGGTCACATTGTGAGCTACAGACAGAGCCAGACCCCAAACTTAGAGCCCAGCTTAGAGCACTGGCTCCTTCCCCCACATCTGCGAGCCTCTCCCTGGACTCTGGCCAAATTGAAGCCCAGCAAGATGTGGAAGTGGAGAGGACAGTTTATAGAGAAGAGAATTATCCAGGACTACCCAGGGGTTGGGGTTTCAGCTGCCTGAGGAAATTCCAGATCAAGTGGACAAAGCTTCCATTGAGGGGGAGTGGGAGTTACAGGACCAACTGAATTCTTCACCCAGGGTAGGAGGGCTAGGAGCTCTCCTGATTGCCAGCACTTGTGGGAGGTGCAGACAACTGAGGACACAAGATTCCAGACAACCTGTGTCAGGTCAAGCCTGCCTTAGCCTCTCAATAAGTTCCTCAAATTTTTGGGAAAAAACCAAAAAACAAAAAATAAAACTCTGAGGTTAAGTTACATGACAAACATGACAAACTTCTAACCTGTCATTTCATCCACTGGGATGAAGTGCTCCTAGTCTAGATGAATTTATTTGCTAAAATTGTAATGAGCACTTTAGACATCTGTCTGATCACTACACTGTGAGACCACCAAGGGCAGTGACCACGTCTCTCTAATCTCTATGACCCCAGGGACCAGCACAGGGTCCAGGCTCATACATGGGTATAATATCAAGGCATGAACTGAACTCAACTACATCTTTTGGACCTTGGGAATGTCCTTGACCTGTGTCCAAAATCAGACTGCGGTCAAGGCATCTTTCTTCCTCTTCCCTTCCTCTGGGATACCCACTGTATAGAAAGAAAAAAAAATCTGGCTTATTGAACAGATATTCAGCAGGCTTACAAGTGAGGGCTGGAGGAGACCCACTGGGGCACACACCAAAGGAAATGCAACCTCATGCAAAAGTTTTCTTCCAACTCAGGGTCACATGAACCCCTCTGTGACCTGGCACACCCTATCTTCTTGTGAGTCCACCCGTAGCTGTTGGGGGCAGTTTGATAGTGACTGGCTCTGACCTGCTACCCAAGAACAGCTACCTTACATTCCTAGAGCCTGGCAATGACCTGCCCAGAGCTGCAGGCCAGAGGGAAAAGCGCCATTCCCAGTCCTCTGCAGTGATGACACTGCACAGACGGTGCACACAGGTCAGGGCATGGTGGTGGCACAACACGAGTCAGGTTCCCTGGAAAGTCAGCCAGCACAGTAAACACAAACTAGCTGTCCTAGGCGCCTCCCAATTGGGAAAAATCACATCCTATGACACCAGGGGACAGTCATATGGAGAGAGGAGGCCAGACTGGAATCCTTAAGCTATCAGAAACCTGAAAACACTCCCGTATATTTCAAAAAAAAAGGAAAGTTTTTTTTACCTTGATGTGTCTAAGCTGTAAATCTTCTTCCCCATAATCTTTAACCTCCCCATCTTCTTCTACGTGATTGAGAGAAAGTTTGGGGATTTTTATTTTCTTCTGCATCACACTGTTTTCCAGGTCAGATTTGTCTTCTAAAATGCATATCAAGAGAACAAGGTTCATTATGAGGCAAAATGCTCAAAACGCCCATAACCTCAAATGCTAGAGAGTGACTGAGGCCAGACCAGTTAAAAAGGAAAAGCACACAAACCCAAGATCTGTTCCCTCCTACATACGGGGCTCCTGGGAGCAGCAGCACAGATCAAACTCAGAATCGAGAGAATATGCTCAAAGGACTGTCGTACAAAGTGTGGAAATAGCGCCCAATGAATCTGCTGAGGGGCTTCCCTAAGCACATCTTAAAGGGTAGCCTTTTATGGAATTCTAGAATATTGGCACTGGAAGGCCCTTAGATTGCTATCTAGTTCAGATTTAACCAGCACACAAATTCTTCGACAACTGAGATCTTTCTAAGCCAAGTGACCTCCAAGGAAAACTTGAGGGATTTCTGCCAGCCCATGTACTGATAAACACGAAAGGATGATAACTCTTACGGAGGTAAAGCCTGAGCTGGAGCTGAGAGCCTGCCTGCAGCCCAGACACAGGACAGGCCTAGTGGAGACAGATACAGGGAGAGTAACGAGTAACATTCACTGCCTTGTCACTGGTATCAGATCATGAAATTACAGAGTTCGCGGGGCCTCAGTGACCAAGTGGTCCAACTCTCTCAATTTACAGGTAAGGGAACTCAAAGCCAGAGGACAGAAGGGCTTGCCCAGGACGTGAGCCCGGGGAAGAGCCAGGAGTGGGAAACAGGCCTCTGGCACCTCCCCAGTGCTTATGTGCACTACAAACTACAAAAGTGCTACACAAATACAAAGGGATATTATTTCTCCTCACTTTCTCAATCTTTAAGCTCAACTTCAGATAATCTAAAAGAGAATTCTTTTTTCCTCCTGCACAAATTTCAAAGTTTATTTTCCAGACTTGTCTCTCACTGTAGATGTCAAAAGTAAAAATTAAATGAGGAGAGAGGTTCCAGAGGTAGAAGCTTGAACCTCCTCTGGCACTGGTCTCTTGCAGCAAATACTTTGGGGTCTTGTTTTCTGGGCTTGAACAGAGACTCTGGGAATGACTGTTTCTTATACTCCTCAAAGGTTCTCACCGCTGTATCCTAAATGCAGTTTCTAGCATGTTGCCCAATGCTGGATGTGGCATGTGGCCAGGTAATGGTTAAGTCCAATCTCTTAGGGTCTTTATGTGTGAGTGTGTGTGTGCAAACATGCTTTTACACTTCCTTCGAGCCAGGCTTCTCTCCTCACAACTTGTTACCAAAGCTGAGAAGAAAGCTTATAAGTGCCTAACTATTCCAGAATGTAGTCAAATGTCAAGTCATCCTAAACGGTTCTAGGAATGGAGCCCCAGCTGATCGGGGGGGGGGACGGACCCAGTACCAGAGAGCCCTCAGCGTGAATCTCAGCTCTCCTGTGACAGGCTGAGGAGGGAGGAACAAGGCCTTGGCAGCATGACCTCAGGTGTCTCCTCTACAAGGGAGCGTGGGGACTCCAGCAGTGCTTCACACGCTCACCACGCAGCGCTGGTTCACACTAGGCGCTCAACGAACAGGACGTTAAAACTGCTATGATCAACACGCTCAGAATCATTTTATTTCACTAAGCCTAAGGTGAATAAAGATGCAAGTTAAAAAATAAAGGAGTGACTTAAGAAGGGCAGAGAGTACAGGGAACTGCCAAGGACAAGAAGATGTGGTCTTTGTTAACAGCCCCTCCTGATCAGAGATGAAAATGGTGTTTCCCGCTAATAGAGGAACAAGCCTTGGGGTCTAGTTTCATAAGAAAGGCTGGTTCTTGTTCTCTTCATGCCAATAAAAGACACCCAATGGGTTAGGCCTGGACAACAGCAGGGACTGTGGTCTTTCTGAAAGAGCAATAGCTCCTCTCCTACCAATCATTGTTGACTCTTTCTTAGTCAAAAAGCTGCTACAAGGTAAAACCTAAAAAAGTCCTCCAAATGAAGTTATCCTGAAATGGGGTGGGTGGATTTTTTCACATGTGAAAAAAGAGAGGAACTGAAAGAGATACAGGGCATGAAAGGGTGGTGTCAGGACTTCTGAATGTGTAGAGGCAAAGCTCCTGGGCTAGTCTTCAGTTTGACAAGTTCAAAGGCAAAAATCTGAGATGCAGCCACCAAACTAGAAAGGACAAGCTATGATTTGCCTCCCCGAGCTGAAACTCTGTATGTAGCTCAGAATCAGGTTGGTGTGGAGAGAAATGATCATTCAGACTCACAGAACTAGGCAATATTTGATCTGAGAATGATCCTTAGATCACCTCATTTAACCCTTTCAAAACAGAGATGAAGTTCCAAATAGTAAATTCACGCATCCATCCACTTGACAATCTGGCCTAGGGATACAGGAGGAGCAGGACAAGCAGGTGCCCATTCTGGACAGCTCATCACTGTGCAAGGTCACAGACGTTAATGCCGTAACATGAATAGCAGGAGAACCCAGACTGTGTAGCTAGAGTCCAGAGCTTTTCCTCCTACACTTCAGCTTAACATTTACTGAGAATTTACACCTACAGGATATGGTCAGGGCCCTGGGTCACTGAGAATGAATACCTGGTTGGAAGACCCAAGATGAAAACCTATGAAAAAGAAAAGCCCTCAAATAAGATTGAGATAAGATATCAAATACTGAGTTTGAATAAGAGGAAAGTAACTGCTACAGGATCTCAGGGACAAGAGACATCACTTTGATCAGTACAACCACGGCAGGCTTTTGAGAGGAGGTGGCATTCAAGCTAGGCTCCTTATTTCCTGGGTGATCTTGGGTAGCTTACTTTACTTCTGATTCTGTTTCCTCATCTGTGACTTGAAGTAAATAATTCCTACTCACATTTCCTGGATGCAGTGAAGATGATCAATTCTGGGTGTTAGGAACCTGAGTGGAGTGCGTGGCACCTGGACATTCAGTCCTCATAAAAGGATAGCCATTTATGGATGGTGAGAAGAGGGGTAAAGAATAAAAACAAAAAAAGGAAGGTTGGGAAAATATCAGATTGGAATGGCTATAAAAGATGGTTCAGTTTAGGCAGGAAAAGGGGGAGAGGAAGGAAGTTAAGGTGGCTGGGGCTTAAAGTATAAATGGCCTTGAATGCCAAGGTAAGGAGAACTGACATTCAGCCTGCAGGTGTGAAAAAAGCTAGGAGTCAGACAAGCTGGATTCCAAGTCCAGTTCTGCTACTCGGCAGGCATGAGAAGTCAGGCAAGCGGCTCTGCCAAGTAAGCATCATTGTTCTCTTTCTGTAGAAATGGAGATGGAGTATCTACCTCAAGTGAGGATCCAATCAGCTGAGTAAATGTGCCTTGAAGACAACAGGGCCCTGTACATACAGCGGATGAAAAGCTCAACAGAGCCAGCTGCCGAGCCAGGGCTGCTGCAGGCTTGCTCTTAGAAGTGGAGACCTGCTAAGCCACCTGGCCTGGGAAGGACAGTCGGGAGATCTCTACTCCCCATTTGATGACAGGAGCCCCACTCCCACCAGGTATACGCAAAGCTCCATGCGCCTCCATCTCATTGGAATGCTACCTCCTTTCCCGTCTGCTTAATAAACTCCACTTAGTCTCCACTCATCTCCTCTCTCCTCCTCAGAGGTCCCAACACACCTTGTGGATACCTTCTGTAGATACCTAGCCTGTTCTCCCACTACATTGCCATCATCTGCTTTGATGTCTACCTTTCCCACTGGAGTGTGAGTAACCTCAGGGCAGGGCCCATATCATAGGCCTGACTATACAATATAGAGACTCATCCAAAAAAAAAAAAAGTTTAACAAAAGAATAAAAGAGGCTACACCAGTAAGCATATGAAAAGATGCTCAAAATCACCAGCCATTAGGGAAATGCAAATCAAAAATAATACAATCAGATATACTTCATACTCACTAGGGTGGCTATAATCAAAAAAAAAAAAAAAAGAAAGAAAAGAAAGAAAACAGAGAAGAAAAATAACAAGCATTGGGAGGATGTGGAGAAACTGGATGTGGAGAAATACTCGCTGGGAATGTGAACTGGGGCAGCTACCGTGGAAAGTAGTTTGGCAGTTTCTCAAAAGGTTAAACAGGATAACCATATGATCCAGCAATTCCACTCCTAAGTGTATATACAAGAAAAATGAAAACATGTCCACTAAAACTTGTGCATGAATGTTCATCGCAACATTATTCATAATAGTCAAAAGGTAGAAACAACCCAACTGTCCATTGACTGATGAATGGATAAGCAAAATGTAGTATATACATGCAATGGAATATTATTCAGCCATAAAAAGAAATGAAGTACTGATATATGCTACAACATGAATGAATCTTGAGAACATTATGCTAAGTGAAAGAAGCCAGGCACAAAGGCCACATAATATATAATTCGATTTATATGAAATGTCCAGAATAGGTAAATACAGAGACAGAAAGTAGACTAATGTTTGCTGGGGTGTAGGGGGAATGGGCAATGACAAGTGACCACTTAATGGGTAACAGGGATTTCTTTTTGGGTGATGAAGATGTTCTGGAATTAGTGAAGATGGCTGCAGAACACTGTGAATGGTACATACTTTTAAATGGTTAAACTGGTGAATTTTATGTTATGCGAATTATACTTCAATTAAAAAATAGGCTATCACTTTTAGAATGTCTACTACCTATCAGATACTACCATAAGGCTCTTTATATATAACAAGAAGTCTACAATTAAGTATTAGCTGCATTTTTTTTTCCCACAAAAGAAGAAATGAGACTCAAAGAGGGTCTACAGACACTCAGGAAAGTGGAGAGCCAGGATTTATCTAGATCTCTTTGCCTCCCAAGCTCATGCTCTATTTTCTCTAAACACATGCCTGCATACTTATAAATTCTGAATGAATGAATATTGGCTCTAGATAAGGAAATCTAAACTCCCCAGACTGAAGTTCAAAGCAGAAGACCATTTTATTCCTACTGTCCTGCCAGACTCCTCTGGCCTCAGGAAGTCCCCAGATAGCAGTAACCATCACCAGTCACAACAGAATTAGGTTGTAGGCCGGGCTTCCGGGTTTGAATGGGTTCTTTCAAAAGGTAGGCTGAGCAGTACAGGAAGGTCTGAGTATCAGGAGTGAGTCCCAGAAAGGAGCAGAAGATTGAAGGTCTCTCCAATCACGTATCCCCTGATCTGGATCTTGGCTGTGCCAAAGCTTGGCCAGGGGGATCCTGAGGCTCCTCTGAGAGCTAACTACTTCCTGGCTCCATCTTAATGCTCATCAGTTTCCTCCCTGATCCATGCTCCTGGGATGAGGGCTCAGGAAGATCTGAGGCCTCCACTCATCCTATTTTGCAGTCAGTGGACATTTACTGAGCCTGTGTTCTGGGTTGAGTCCTGTGCTAAGTGGGATCCTTCTGGATCCTTAAAACCCGGAGCGTACCAAGAACCCCAACTAGAATGCAAGCTTTGACTTCCTGAGAGATGCTGACTCATATGGGGCAAACCTCCAGTCTCCAGACCTCCCTAACCCTAAACCTAAATTGAAGGTGATGACTCACATCCATATCTAGTCCATAAAAAATTACCACTCAGTATCACCATAAAAAGTGGAAGAACTGTCTGGGAGAGGGAGGCCCAGGATCTAATAAAAGCAGCCCAGTCTTTTGAATCAGGTGGTCCTGGTTTGGAATTCTGGATGTGCTACATACTAACGTGGGAGCTGGGGCAAGTTACTTCACTTGTGTGAGTCTCAGTTCCATTATCTGTAAAGTGGGGGTAATAAACTGTTTTCCAAAAGGTAGTGGATATAAAACACTAAGCATAGTGCCTTTCTTGTCATAGGTGTTCAGTGAATAGTGGCTGTGAGGCTACCCTGTGGGTTATGTGCTTGGCTTCTATCCTATGGCAAAGAGAACCACTGCAGGTATCTGACAGATTGAGACATGATGAGATGTTTGGGGAAGATTAATGTGGCAGTGGCAAGCGAGACGGATGAGGTGTGAGGAGAAGACTGAACACAGGGTGACAAGAAGCTGTAACTCTTGACTGGTCACATTAATGAAGGTGAACGGTGGTGCAGATGATCTAAGACAGCAGGTAACTTCATACAGCATTTTAACATGGCTTTAGAGAATGCTTCTGGCTTTGTGTTTCAGAAAACCACACAAGAAACTAGCAGTGGATTCAGAAGGATGAGGGAAACTACCTCATCAACTGGCCCTTGCAAATGCTCCAAGCTTAAAAATCAGTTTTAGTGTTAACAGAAATAAATATGTAGCCTCTAAAGAGATAACCTTCACTGATTCTGACTTCCTAATTATTTTGTTTTCAGGGCAAGGAAAAGCACCAAGGATTTGGGCATCAGCTATCTCCTCCTCCTTTCCAGCTACTGTGTCATCAGCTAACTGCATTCATCCATTCAACATATGTTGAGTAAGCGCCTACTGTGTGCCAGGCCCCATGCCAAATTCTTTACTAACATCAATATATTTAATCCCCATAATAATTCTTTTAAGGCAGAAATTGAGGCTCAAAAAAGTGAGGTGGTTTGCCTAAGACATAAAGCTATTAAACAGCAGAGCCAGAATTTCTAGTTAGGTCTGCATGACACTCAGGCCCTATTCCTATAATCTAATTATCTTATAGGAACAAAAGAAAAATTACCAAGTTTTTCATAACTTCCTCAACTGAACAAAAAGGCACCTACAAAGTGGTGAGTGTGTCAGTATAACTTCTCAAGTGCCTGCCCTTCCCCTAAGCCCTTGCCTACATCATGGAGAATGTTGTGATAAACTCCCAAATTGGACTCAGCACTACACATGTATGATTACATGCCAACCTCCTGAACTACAAGATAATCAAGACCACTAAGCTCTAAATGATCTCCAAAGAGAGTTCCTATTCAAAGCCATAAAATATGGTAGAAGCTGCTCTTCAAAAATATAGAAGAATTTGGTATTTTTATTAACCTGAGAGGGAGAAGCATCTCATAAAACTTAACCACTGAGGAAAAAAATGGAGGCAAGATAATAAGCTAATAGTGTTTTAGAAAACAGGAGGGTTGACAGGAAATCCAATGCAAGTCTGTCTTCAAAACCCTGCAAAGTCTTAAGTTTGCATTAAAAACAGACATGCCACAGAAAAGGCACGCACGTCTCATTCTCTGGCCTATGGTGTTTGTTTTTATAAAATCCAAGGCAGACAAAATTCTCAAGTTTCAAGGATTGTATCTAGCCAAGACAACAAGATGATGAGTGTCCTGCTGTGATAAAGCAGAAAGAAATCAGAAGACATGGGTTTGAGGTCTGGCTCTGTAACTCACTCTCTGGGTGATCAGTCACTTCCTTTCAGTTTTCTTTTCTGTAAAACCTGGGGACTAGATTAGAAAACCTCCCGAGGTCCTTCCAGGTGTGTGACCATGGGCCAGGCACAGGGAATTCTAGGACTCTTTCTCTTCTGAGCAGTGAGCACAGGGTCAGAGTAGATGCTCTGATCCCTCCAGGTGGGCTCCTTTGAAGAAATGTCCTGCTGAGATCATCCTTTGGAGAAGAAACGCCAACCAGGTTCCAGCGGGTCTCCCTGCTCTCACTCCCACAGCCTGACTGGCCTTGGCACAGGGCTGGGGCACAGACCAAACTAGGAACCTCAATCTAAGTATAAAGCTTTGTCTAGCTACCCTCCTGTGCTTCACCAGGGTGACAAGTAGCCCCACCATAAGGTCACAGTGCATAAAACATGAGGAGAGATGGGAAGCCTTTCATGCTAAAGTTAAGCCCCAGGAGGACTTAGAACACACACAAGTTAAATTTTAAACCTGTCTGCTCCTTACATGTGCTTGGTTCTCTAAATCACTCCTTCCTACAGATGGCGGTACCCACCACTAAGCAAGCTGTTCTCTCAACAATGCTTAGCTACCGTAGTCCTTATCAGCTGCCTACATTTAATGAGTACGTTCCATGTGCCAGACATTTTTCCATATGACTTTGCTAAATAACACAGTGGGCAAGTAGCTGATTACTATCTCTATGCTGCAGATGAGCACCTGAAACTCAGAGAAGTGAAGTAATTTCTTTAAGGTCAGACAGCTTATAAGTAGCAGAGTCACAATCTGAACCCAGACTTCTGACCTCAAAGCTTATCTTCTTTCAGCTTTCTAACACTTTCTCCTTGATACTTAAGGAAGTGACCTAGAGGTCATCTAACCAAATTCTCCCTTAGGGCAGGGTTCCATTCCAGAATAGCCTTGACCTGCCCACCACCTCCCATGACAGGAAGCTCATCACCATGCTGGAAGTCCTTTCCATTGTTCATCTACTCTCTCTACTATTATTATATCGCTCCCACCAACCACTATGAATTCCATTCTCTGGACCTAATTTTGCTTTCTGGACCCCAAAACACAGATCTGATCCTTCTCCCACTAGGGCAAAATTCTGACATTCAAAAACCACCAAAATATCATCCCACGCACATCTCTTTCTTCTCCTGCTTATACAGTTAGCTGTCCTAGCCCACGTCTCACCAATGAGTTCAGAGGGAAAAGTAGCCACTGTGTAGTTAAACAAAAACAAGCTTAGATCTGGGATACAAAGACCTCTCTCCTCATCTGATTTCCAGGACACCCAGCTCTCCTGGTTATCACCTGATTCTCAGTCCATCTCTGGCTGCTTCTTCCCAGTCACCGTTGTGGGCTCTTCTTCAGCTGTGCCCTTAAAAGCTGGTGTTCTGAAGAGTTCTGCATGATTCTCTGACTCTGCACCCTCTCCCACTGTGACCCCACCACTCCCACGGCTAATGCTTCCACATTGGGATCTTCAGTCCAATTTCAGAGTGCTCTCCTGAACCATGGACCACATGCCTAACTGTTCTCCTGGAGTATCTGCCCAGATGGCCCATGGGCCCTTAATATTCATCTTGTCTCAAACTAAACTTGTCACCTCCTCTTTCAAACAACTACTCTTCTAGTGCTCCCCATGCAGGGAGGAGAACTCAGATCACCACATCTTCATCACACACATCACCACAACCAGACAGCTCCCAAGTCCCAAGGATTCTCCTTCCTTAATCCATCTCAGATCCATGATGATCACTGCCACCTTAGTTGAGGTTATCATACTTTTTGACTGAACTGACTCACACTTCTCCACTTCTTGTGTATATGGAAAGACCTCAGCCCACTGCCTGGCACCTACAGCACCCAATAAACAAATGTTCAAATAGCTTTCTTCTCCTGGGTAAAATAAGAAGCCCTGTTTCACAAGGATATAGACAGAGTACGTATATGGTAATGCCTAGCAATGAACCTGGAACCTGGAACCTGGTGAGTACTTAATAAATATTTTGTAAGTTAGTCCTTGAAGGAAAGAAACAATGCCTATTTCTCCTCCTGCATTTCCCTCCAGTATAAGACTAACCACATAGTATAACTCAATACCTGGGGAACTTGAACCAGAGAAAAGCTCTTCACGGTATGTATACTTTCCCGGTAAGCATTTTCAAATGAAGACAACACACATCTCTCTCTAAGGAGCTTAAAAGACAAAGCAGGCAGGCACAGTAGAAAGCGAATAAATCTTGGAGTCAAAGATCTAAATTTGAATTCCACTTTTCTGGTGTGTTTTTAAAAATAAAAACTAGTGTGCTCTTGAATAACAAAACACCACACAGAAGAACAAGACCTCAGCTTGCCTGGGGCCAGTTTTTCTTTCATCCTGTGAACCAGAACTCTGAAGTACTCTGCAGCACATACTATTTAGTTGTAACAAATACGTGGTTCTTAAACAAGACAAAGCACATCAGATGGAATCTTTAATGGTTAACATTTCAGTAGAATCTGCAACAGATGACAGCAGGCAAGTTCCAATCTTTGCTCCAACGTATATCAGCAGAACATGTCAAAACCTAAATTAAAAGTTTTCACTTGCTTTTTTAAAAAAAAAAATCCTTTTGTTGGCAGTCTCCCACTGATTACATGCAACAATCTTTGCATATGAAATCGGCTAGTCCCCTGCTTCGCTGCTAACTTTGTAGGAGTTCCAAAGCATTTCTGGAGCAAGTGATCTATTTGGACCAACAATGCCAAGCTGGGACCTGAGCCCTGAATGAGCTAAAATTACCAAAGCAAGAAGAAATTGGCTTTGGAAGCTATTTCCCCCAAGTGTGGGGTTTCTTCTAGTCAAGGGAGTGATAAAAAATGTTGACTTTTTCCAGATGAACAAAGTTGAATGAAACCTCCAAGTCTCACTGCAGGTTTCTGTTCTGAAAAATAAGTTGTTGCTACAGAGGTTCCTGTTCTTCCTACTTCTTCTCCTCAAGCATAAAAAAATGCACCTATCTTCCCAAAGCTGCTGAGCTCAGCTTGGGCTGACTGGAGTGGACTACGTGCTGGGCACTGTGATGCCCAGACAAGGAAGGCAGGCCCCTTGTCCTGAGGAGTTCACTGTCTGGCAGGAAAACAGGCACATTCACGACTAACCAAAACAAGACACAAAATACTAAGATCCATAAGCAAGGAACAAGCAAAATTAAAAGGAGAGTGCTGAGGAGGGAGAGCCTCTTCTGGGGACAGAGGGTGGAACAGGTGCCAATATATTTGTCCACTCCTCTATACTACAGCCCGCTGGACCACAAGCATGTCACGTGTCTGCCTTCCCCACTGGAAGGTGAGCCCTGTGGACAGAGGCCCCATGTCAGACAATGATTAATCCACCCTGGTTAGCTCAACGGAGTGCCTAAGGGTATGTTCTCAAGACAGCATGAAATACTGCAGTTCTCGGGGAAGCAGAAGAAGTAAAGTAGGGCTGGGGCTGCTTGAATGCTCAGGCTGAGAAGCTGAAGTTTTATTTAGTGCGAAACAGGGAGCTATAGAAGGTTAAGGAGAGCAGTGAATTGACTATAAGACTGTGTTTTAGAAGATTATTCTGACAGCAATTTGGAAAATAGTTTGGAGGTAGGGTGATCAGTTAGAAGATGGCTGTGTTGGCTTAGATGAGTAAAAGCTGGTGCTAGCCTGGGTGCAGGCAGCGGTGGTGGAGCTGGAAAGGAAAGATTTAAAAGATAAAGCCCACCTAGAATGGGTCCTTTCTCTGTGCCCCCCCCCGTGCCTGGTTTCTATCTCTACTTAGCACTTGCACTGGGCCCTAAGACTACACATGCTCTGAGGATAGTACCCATTTCTTCCTTATCACACCTGCAACAGAAACCCTATATAACAGGGCCTGAAAAGTGAACTCTTGTCTCGCCTGGATTATGCCGTCCTTTCAATCCCAGTACCTCAGACGGCGTAGGTGCGCTGGAACATTTGTTTATTACAGCACTGGGTCTGGTGTATAGGAAGGAGGAAGGGGACATTTGACAAGGAAATAATTTAGCACACCCAACTAATAATAACACAGCAGAAGTGCTGGGATGGGATGGCATAGAATCTTAAGACTCTGGGCTTACAGAAAATAGTTCTGGCCCTGTAAAAAAAAATAAATAAATAAAAAATAAAAATAAAAATAAAAATAAAAAATTCAATACCATGAGCCCAAGTAGCAGGCGAGATTGCAGTTAGATGATGGTAAGCTCTCCAAATGGACTGCTCTCACTTTTACAAGCTGTTTGGCAAATAAAAGAGTGACTTAGAAGAGACCAAGTCCAAGGTGAGCCAAGTCTTGAGTTACGTGGACCCTTCATGGAGGATGGTAGCTCCTTTGAGAGTTCCTTGAGAAAATGACAACTGAGCAAGGAGGGAGGCTGGTAAGAGAGGAAGAGGAAGAGACAAAGCTTGAAAATTCAGCACCGAAAACTGTTCTTGGGCTTGGAAACATGCCTGGAACTGTAAGCTGCATGGACAGTTCTTCTATTTCCTCTCACTCCTCCCCAGCATGCTGGTGGCTGAGAGGAACATCAGCTACTCTACAAAGGAGACTGCCAAGTGGGGGCCTGGCACTGGAGGACCTGGGTTCCAAGTCTGGTTTTGCCATTTGTTAGCTGGGAAGCTGCAGAGGAGTCTCTGAGCCTCAGTGTCTTCATCTGCACAATGGAAATAGTAACAATCGTGATCTCTACCAACAGGGTCCCATGGAGGACTAACAGAGATAATGCATAAGCTCAGAGCACGACTGTCAGTAAAGATGTATTTCTTTGTTTTCCTTGAACTGAAATCAAGGCTACACACTGGTGTCTGACACACACAGAAAGCATGGTGCAGACGACTATAGGCTGGAAAATGCAAAGTCGCACAGCAGTTAGCTTCGACATCCCTGGATACAAGAAGAGGTACACTCGTAGACAGCTCTGGGTTGGCCTGGGCAGAGTAAAGTATCACACTTCTCACCAAAAGCCATAAAGTGGCCCTGAAACTGCCTCTGAAACCCTGCTTTTGATGCCAGAGAGGGATTAATTACTCATGGCTAATTCACAAAAACACAGCCATCTCTGCCTCTTGCTTAAGGGCTCACCTCCTCACATTTGGTGCCACAGCAGTGGTATTTACACCTAGGAGATGCCAGAAGATGAGCTCTTTGAGATGAAGTCACTGCAAGCAAGTCTCAGAGCGATGGCATCCTATTTCAAGACACACAGGAGAGAGTTCTTCCAAAATAAATGAATTCCCAAACCCACCCTGGCCCTTCCAATCAGGTCTGCAGCCAGGACAGCGGCTCCATTTTAAAAATTAACTAGCTGATTGGAATTCTAAATGTGGTCTAGCCAAGCTCCAGTTGTTTCTTTATTTCCCCCTTTCTCCTCCCAAGAAAATAACTAAAGAGAGGTGGGGGAAAGTGCTTTTCAACTCACTTTGCTCAAATTGGAGCCACGCTTCTTCTCTGGATCTACTCTGCCAATTTCCAGATGTTGCCTAGGTTTTTTTTTTTATTGTTTGTTTTTAATAACCACAGAGATTTATCAACATTCCAACTTGGGGGATGAATAGCCTATAGATTCAAGATTCAGAGACCTCAAACCAATAACTACATGTGTCTTACTTAAGAAAACTTTCCTCAATTTTCAAAATCAGAGTCTGTGGGGGTGCCATCTGCCCAGCAGCCTCTCTGCAGTGCTTGAAGAGCCAAGCACAGTGTTTGTGTTTATTGAACGAATAAATGGATGGATAAACAATCTCTAAAAAAAGGAAAACAGCCACTACACACAAAAACACATACATACCACTGACTCCGGACACACATCACTTCCCTACTCCTAGGGCCCTTCTAGATCTAGGAGTAAAACAGAATCATCAAAAAGCATGCTTTCTTTACTTCTAGCAAAGGGAAATTAAGCTTAAAGCCTAGTGACAACTTCCTCAAGCTTACACTGTACTCTTGAGGGGAAATCTTCTAATCCCTGCCTCAGCTAATTAAAAGCAAGGAAACAAACAACATAAAACCCAATCAGCTACAAAGGTTTCTCTTTTCTACATACTTTTCCTCATTCTGGTTGGTTGGTTGGTTTGTTTTCTGGCCCCAGGCATGCCCAGGTGCTGTAAGTGGGTCTATATCCCTCTACCCGAAGGCTTGTCAGGGAGGTGGTAAGGATACAGTCTGTCCAGAGGGGCCCCAGATGCTCATCAGTTTCCAGCTCTTCCACTCCTCAACTCTGGCAAGCCTACTTTCCAGAGGCAACAGGAGGTGGTGGAAAGGAACTAGCCATAGGACCCTAGAAAAGTCACTTCTCTGTTTCGAGTCACAGTTTCCCTATTTGCTAAATTTAAATACATGACACATGCTAGATTCATCTTTTAAGCTAAAAGTGAGAAAGCAAAGGAAGTTGAAAAAAAATAGGAAACGTCTCAAAACTACAAAATACTAGCAATATCTTCATTCAGCTCCTAACCCCAGTTCTTTCCTTCCAAATGGAAGGCAGGGTAACTTACTGTCTCTGTCCACTCAAAGGTACACCCTCCTTACCAGCATTAGCTAAAAGGCTGCTCCCCGAAACAGAAGTGATACTTTCTTTTTCCTCTCATGTCTGTACCCTAGCCTCCTAGCACTAGCTAGGAAAGAGGGCCCACTGACTTCTCCTTACAAAGTAAAAGGTGCCTCAGTAAGGCAGAAAGGACTTGGTGAAGGAGGCTGGAGGGCTACTTTATGTCCTATCACCAACTGAACCTCAATATCTTCATTTGTCAAATGGGGATGAAACCACCTGCCTTGTCTATTTCTCAGGGTCCAAGAGAGCAGGAATGGGAGGTCGGGTCTTATCCTGACCTAGAAACTCATCCCAGGCAATCAGCTCTCACTCAGGGAGCCTTCTGGGAGATTCAAAAGGGGTGTGGAGGCTACGGGATGCTGAGTGCCACTACCTCTTTATCTCTGCCACCTAGCCAGGGAGGGGCAGGAGAGAGTGGCACCCAGTGCCCAGGGATCAAGGCCACTTCATGCTGTCCAATGATGGCCCAGCGGGGACAAGGATGTCATAGCTCCCCTCTGTGAAGAGGGACTCCCACCTGGAAGAGTCTGACAATATCAGCCTTGCCTCCTCACTCCCAGGAGGTACCAAGGGCCTCAAAGAGAGAATCAGACAGCTTGAGAAACTTAAGGAGACAGAAGGAGCAAAGAGGAAAGGAACTGAGAGAGAGGCAAAGAGAAGGTGAGAGACGAAAAATGAAGGTACTAACAGGCGAGGAGAGAAAGGGAAAGTGAAGGAGTCAGAAGAATAGAAACAGGACTGGGGCAGACACAGAGCGATGGAGACAGACTGACAGCGCGGGAGTTGTCGGGGAGGCGGGGAAGACAAAGGGGACCATCCCGTATTTTTAACTGGTCTGGCCTTCCAGAGTCACCCTGTCCCCCAAAGAAAAGCCGACGGGACGGGAGGAGGGGGTCCGGAGCAAGCAGTGGCTTCCCCCGGCCCCCTCCCCGGTTCCCGGCCCCCGCCCGGTCCCAGGGTCCCTCCCGGCCCGCAAGCTCACCTGCCAGCGCCAGGATCTGGGCCTTGTGGAGCAACAGCGCGCCCCAGTCGCGGGGGGCGCGCGGGGGGCTCTCGGGCCCGGCGCCCAGCTCCTCCGGGCCCCGGTACACGGCGTACACCTTCTGGTTGTCAAAATCCAGCCGCGAGCGGGGGCTGAAGTCGCGCACGCACGACACGGGCAGCGCGTAGCAGACGTTGTCCTCCAGGAACCGCACAAAGGCGTACATGGTGGGCGCCGGGGGCGGGCCCCGGTCGGCCGGTCAGCCCGCGGGGCGGGCGCGGAGGTGGGGACCCGGCGGGGGGCGCGAGTCGCGCGGCCCGGCCGAGGGGCGGGGGCGGCTCCCCAGGACCCAGGCTCCCCCCGCTGTTATTGTTCCTGAAAGCACCGCTCTGCCAATCGGCTGCTCTCGCCTGGGCGCGGAACGGGGAGGGAGGGGAGCGGGGGGCGGGGGGCGGAGGAGGGGGTTTGGAAGCGCACCGCCACTCACGGAGTCAGACCCGAGCAATCACAGCCGGAGTGCGATTCGCCGAGGGAGGGGAAAGGGCAGAAAGATTGAATTGCAATAAAGATAATAACAATAGCATTGCAGGGGGAAAAAAATGCATTGACTAATAAAAGTCGCTCTGCGTGGAGGATTTGTCGCTTCAACAATCGCGCTGCAAAACAAATTGCATTGCCAACAAAACTGCATTGCAAAGGAGAGGAGAGTGTGAGAGATGAATGCAGGGTGGGGAGCAATTTTGTTTGGATCTCTAAGTGAAAACTTGCACTTGCAAGCGAGGAGAATTTTGGAGTGTTTCAAATAATTTTAACCACTCTTCTCAGCTCCTTTAGTTCACTTCCCTCCTCAAACTGCCAGCTCCCCTGTGGGGAGGGTCAGCCAGCCAGAAATGTTACCCCATAGCTGCCAAACTAGTTCTGGCCAGAAACTGGGGCTTATCTGGGATTTCCAGTTGGACCAGCTGACTGGGGTGGTGAAAAGTTTGTTAAGGGCCCCTCTCAGCCAGAGGGAGCCGTGGTGCCCCTCTCCCCCTGTAGTCTTCCTCCAGTGAAGCCCCCCTCCACAGCCTGCCTGTCTCTGAACTGGGACTTGTTGGAATGAGCAGGGAGTGGAGGGGTGCTCTGAGGAAGGCAAACCCAGGGCTACCTGGGCATTTCTGGAGCACCTAGAAGAGTTTAGGAATGGGATTCCCTGGAATAGCAGTCTTTGCTCTGTCCCTGGTATCACAGGCAGAGGATAATCTGGAGGGGCTTGTGTTCCTCCAGGCAAGCATGAACACCAGCCTTAGAAAAAGGGCTGACTGGGCTCTGCGACATAGGAACCCTGTTTCACATTAGAGGGGTCAGCATCCTCACACTGATGCCTCTGAGGAGGTGGGCTCTGTATCAAATATGACTGCTTATATTCCCATTGCCTAGCACAGACCTGGCACTTGATAAAGGCTCAATGAATTCTGGGTGAAAAACAACAGTAAATAAAAATTCACATTCCTCCAGCCATCCATACTTTTATTCAAGTAACCAATACTTATTGGGTATGTGCTACATGCTAGATTCTGAGCTAAGGACTGGTGGTAGAGAGATGAGCAGACAGGGTAAACACCTGGATCCCTTGCAGTGTTATTGTACCAGAAATTGAGTCTCAGTGTTGGATCCCTGTGCCAAAAGTAGGTTACTGTAAGAATAACATATCTTCTTTGTCCTGGAAACTCTTACAATCTTGTTTGAAAGTATTAAAAAAGTATAAGTAAGTAATTATGTTATAGTGAGAAAAGTATTCTCATAGAGGAATGCTGAATGGTGGTGTCAGACTGAATTAAACATTATATATATTTAATTCATTTTAATGAACTCAACCTATAAGGGAAAAAAACAATAAATATTGTTGCTTAGTAGTGGTGGGTGATTTTTTTCCCTTTGTGTGTTTACATTTACATATTTTCTACAATAAACAGGTATTACTTTATAACCAGAAAGCATTAAACAGTATTTTTTTTAAAAGCACTGTGCTCACATTTCAGATCAGCTACACTAATGATGAAGTAGATAAGCTAAAACCTCCAAATTACTTCACTGTGATTGGGGGAGTGAACCCCATCAACACACAGCTCCCAGACCCAAACGTATAGGTCAGATCAAGTTCCCTTAAACCAAGCCTCTGGTATATATGCGGTGACAGCCAGACATGAGAACATGTTGTCCTGATGCAGATGTTGGACCTTAATAGACCCATATACTTGTGGAAAAAAGAAGAGCCACTCTGAGTTGTTCCAGCAGATTTACCTTCCTGATTATGATTTCTTTGGACTGATCTTCTATGGGTTTTTATTTTAAGAACACATTCCTGTGGTGGTCAAGGGGAAGTAATGTGTAGCAAGACTTCTGATAATTTGCAAGATGGATCATGCAGAGTTGGCCATATTTAATGAAATATCATGAAGCTCCAAACTATGTTTGCAAAATAATTTCAAGTAGCACCATAGCCAAGCTCCTAGCCCATCTAGATGAGAGTGACCCCAAAATATATTACCAGTCTCATCTCTTATCACCTTCCTGGTCACAGTACACTCTAGACACATTAAACCAGTTCACATTTCCTAAAACAGCATGTTTTATCAGGTCTCAAGGCTTTGTGCTTGTTCTGCCCTCATCCTGGGAAGTTCTTCCTCCTGGAGTGCACAGTGTCCTCAACTTCCCCTGAAGGCCAGCTCAGATGTCACCTCCTCTGTGAAGCTTCCCCAACCAGCCTCTCTCCTCAAGCACATGCAAACTCTTTTCTACTATTTTGTCCCAAAACCTTTTATCTTCTCTCATTAGAATAAGCTCTTTGAGGGGGGACAAAAAGGCTATGTAACCTCAGCATCTCAGGATCCTAGCACAGAGCTGGGGAGAAAATGCTTATAAAACAAACACATGAAAGAAAGATACAGCATGAACAAACCTCTTGCAAAGTTTTTCTGAACACCTGTCCCTTCTTTTCAAAGTGGAGAGCTGAATCCTAACTCTGTCTTTCCATTCCCAGTGACCAAAGTCCAGAACACTGATTTCACTCCTTGTGAGATAGACACATCCAGGAACGTATTAAATATCATTACACCGTCAGGTTCAGACACATTCCTCACCCAAGTCAGTGTAAACAGTTCTGATAGGGGACAGTTCCATTTCTCAAGAACCCAGAAAGAAGAAAAGAACAAATAATGACATGGATGCCAACAGGGTAAACATGGACTCAGTACAATTTGCATGTAGGTGCACAGAACAGATTGTAAAGAAGGAAAAGCTGGCACGGGAAGCTCAAAGAGACATCCTTCAGCATCCTAAGGGCAACAGAAAGACATCCTGCTTCCTGTATATCTCACATAGTTAGTCTTTTAACACAGCTTCTAGAGAACTACTAAGTGTACCTCCTCTGTCCTGGTTAAAACTGAGTCAGAGTACCTCTCTGATCCAGGGACTGTAGCCCCAGGCTTTACACATACCAGAAACTCAAGATGTTGATGATTCATTGACTGGCAAATAAAGACAGTTCAAAAGTACAGATTTCAGATTTAAAGAGGTAGTTAAAAATGTTAAGTTCAACCAAATCACAGTGGAATCCCCTCTTCAATATCCCTGCCAAATGGTCATCCATACACTTCTCATACAGTTTTAATGTTTACTACCACCCCTTAAATTTTGGACATTAGTAACTGTTAGAAAGGCTTTTTGAGGCAGAACGTACCACCTTGTAGCTGCCATCCTAGGTTCACCACCAAGAGTCTCATACCAGCCCATCAGATATGGAAAAACTTGGAATCCTAACTTGTTAGGATCTTGTTTGTCTTCTGCCCAGACATCGTCACTTTCTTCACCTGTCTCTTCTCATATGACCTGGTTTCAATGATGATAAAATGTAATACCTACTTTTCCTCCAAAGCTTACTTATAAACCAAACATGCCAGGCACCAAGTATACATGATCTCAGTTTCACACCGAACCCTTGAAGTGGGTATTATTAGGCCCATGATAGAGTTAAGAAAATTGAGACCTATGGCTAGGGAGAACCTGGGGCTCTGGGGAATCCTGGAAGGCTTGTGGTCATGTTTGCGTTTTAGACATTTTAGACTAGAAGCAGTGTCGAGGAAGGGCTAGGCAGAAGCATGACTGGGGAGTGGGAGGCCTGTGATGAGGCTGACTGTCCTCCCCCTGCCCCTCCCCTAACTCCCTTTCTACAGGCCAAATGTACTTTGCCTCTCATCCAAGTCATTTTAATGGAGCAGAAAATGTACACATCTGGGGCAGCTTTGCAACTGTGTCTCCTCTGAGCTTTCCTGTGGAGTTCTGCAGAGCCTTGGGTTAATGTCAAGCCCCTTCAGTTTAGCCAGCCGAAGCATGTTCTGTGGCAACAGGGGGACTTATGTTTCATATTACTGCATGGAATTCTCAATGTACTTTAAAAACTATTTTAAGGAGACCTAGGTTCTGTGAGTTTTTAAAGCAATTGGAGCGTGTCTTTTCAACCTCTCTGCTAATGATTGACCACATTTTTTCATGATTTTGCCTTTTTTCTCTGTGATATTTAATGTGACTTTTCAAGTCTTTGCTCTTTAAATTTTTTATTTTTTTTATTCTACCCAGAAAAGTAACTTGCTGTGCTATGAGCTCAGGGCCATTGTCTTCTCAAGCTGACTCAAGGAAGTAATGTTGTTTCATGGCCACGAGGATCCGGAGCTACTGGGAGGCTTAGGGTGGGCACCACCCTGAGCTGGGTACTACCACCCCAAAGCAGCAACATCGACCCAGTATATCCTTGTGAACTTTTGATGGTGAAGTCTGGTTGAGTCTAGTGTGTGGTTCTGAGCAGGGGAAGAGAGGGACAGACGAGAGGGGGAAGGAAGGAAGAAGAGGAGCTGCATGTTGAGTACAACCACAAAGGCCGGTGAACACTGCCTGGAGTTAGAGGGAATGCCAACTTGTCATATGGGTGACAACCTAGAGGGTCAAAGGAATATGGGCTTTGGAATCAGACCAGTGGTTAAGTCCTGACTTTGACACATCTTTTCTTTACCTTTGGGCAAGACAGTTCACCTCCTTGAGCCTGTTTTCTTATCCATAAAATGAAGCTATTACTATGTATCTTCTGAAGGTATTATAAGAACTGGGGCAGGAGTTTTATTCTGTGTATCAGGATCACCTGGGGAACTTAAAATAAATCCTACTCCTAGGTCTTATGTCCCAAGATCCTGATTCAATTGGTCTAGGGATGGAGCCTGGCATTGATTTTTTTTTTTAATTCCCAGGTTATTCTAATCAGATGAGGTTGAGCACCTCGGAGTTGGAAGAACTTAAGGTAATATACTGGTCACATAGGAATCGCTCAACAAGTTCGAGATACTATTTTCAGGGAAAACATACAGAGCTCTGAAGTGTCTATGTAACTTCTCTAGGGCACAATAATTTCTTTGTTTTAAAAATGACATACCAGTGTGAAAAGAAAATGGTGTATTATAGCCTTAGGTCCTGGATCCAAATCCTGGCCTAATAAGTAAATCCTATCCTTACTAAGTGTGTGGCCATAGATGAGTTTCTTCATCTATTGAAGCCTCAATTTCTTCATGGAAATATTAATTCAGCATCCTAGGGTTGCTATGAGAATCAGATGAGATAATCAATGTAAAATGCCTGGCACAGTGCCTGACACATAGTGAGTTCTCAACATAAATGACGGTTGCTATTATTGTTATTATCATGATTATTATTATTGTTACTAAAGCTCTTACCCCATGCTGAGAGTAAGATGCCTAATAAACAGTTATTGAATCAAGTTGAATATAATGAACTGAACTATGCTGATAATTATTCAACAAGCACCTCGCAGTGTTTCCATCCTAGTGCCAGCCCCTTTAAACCAGAGTCTGCGGGCACGGGTTGTAGTCACCAAAGAAGCTTCCAGATCTCATGTGTTCAGCAGCCTGTGAGGTGACAGGCCTTGCCCAAACCTGCAGCAAACACTTCCAAGGTAATGTGTTTGGACCCATTCATTCTTTCAAACCGACTTTTTGAGTATTTTCTTAGAAAAAACAAAAAGTCGTATGCATCACATAAAATGTAAAATGCAGAAGCGTTTACAGCAATGAAAGCCTTGTGAACAGGCATCCTGATGTGATCAAGCAGACAACACAACAGTCAAGTTCAACCAATCAGGTCTCAGCTATATTTTGATCTCATGTGGGTCACACTCAGGAACTGGCCACACCGATGATCTAAATCCAGGCATTTCAGTCTAGGAGTGGGTATTCCACACAACAGCACAAAGCAAGTGAATTCCCAAATGGCTGGAGACCAGAAGAAGTTTATGAACAGAACTCCTTCCAAGTTCTACCTTGGAAGAATGCAACTTGCCTCAACTATAAATTTCAATTAAGGAGCAATTAGTTTTAGAAGCTGCCTCTGGTTTCCTTTATTAAATCAATTCATTCTGTTACTTACCAGCTGAAAAGTCACTTCTCAAGGAAAGGTCTCCCTGACTTGCTCCTCCCATGCCCCTCCACAGACTAGCTCAGCTCCCCGTTACATATTTCCACAATTCCTTATGTTTTTCTTCATCAAGTTTTTCATAGTATGTAACATGTATTCATTCTATGTTTGTCTATCTCTGCCATTAGATGGAAGCTCCACTAGAGAAGAGACCCTATTTTTTTCTTCATTGTATCCTAGCACCCAGCCCGGCATGAGGCAGACCTTACACAGCACATGCTGAATGAGATGATATCTGAAACAGAACCTGGAGGACAGAGATGTCCCCAAAGGTGAGGAGGTGAGAACGGGAGAGGCCCCGTTTTGTCCCTCAGGGTCTCACCTTCCTCTTTTGAGAGTCTCTCTCTTTCTGGGTTCCCACCATGTCTGGCTCACACCATCTGGCTCCCCAAAACTTCTTGTTTCCTGCTGTGGGCTGGATGTCACTGACTCATTCTAGTCTTCTGATGATGCCAATGTCAATCTGGGAGATAACAGGGCAACCACATGCTAGTTCTATGGTTACCATCTCTGCTCACCTCAAGCCCCCAGGCTCAGAATGTTTGCCCTTCACAGGTCCTCTTAGGGCAAGATGTACCCCACATTATCATTCACTCTTAGGCTTTGGTTTGATAACTCTGGGCTGCCATCCTGGGTCAGAGGCACAAAAGGGAACATTCCTTCAGGGAATTTTGTCATCTCAGAAGCACACATAGTTGCACCACACATAGCAAATCACGATTAACTCTGATTTTCAAACCACATCATAAATTTAGTACAAAGCCTGAAGAAAATGAAACTAACAATTACTGATTTCTATGATAAGAACAATACTGGTTGCTTTAAATATATATGTATATGTGTGTGTGTGTGTATGTATATATATCTCCTTTAATACTTTCAGAACACACACGAGGTTATCTCCATTTTTCTGATGAAGAAACTAAGACTTGGAGAGGTGATAGATTGTTTATAGCTACACAGAAAAGAACTGAACCTCGGTTTATAGATCCAAAGCCCAGTTTCAAGGGCTCTTTTGATAAAGGCTTTGCCCCAGAGTTTCTTGAAGTAGCAATGAGTTGAATTGACTGAAGTTTAATCCTCACTCCCCTTTCTTAGAGGCTTGAATCCTGACTAGAAATCTGAGAGCTAGATCTTATGGGAAAATCCAATATCTGTCATTCCAAGCATCCCTAAATGATTCTGAGAATACTGATGGATTTGACTGTATTATCTGGAGTTTCTCAAATCGTGGTCTCTAACTCTAGACACCCTGGATTTTTCAAGAACTCTGAGGTTTCTAACTGCTCAAGCAGATTTCTACAGTCTTATACCCTCCTTTGATGACCAGGGACAACCTACTGGGTTACTAACCAACTAACCCATTACTTCATGGTCTAGGGGCAGGCTCCTCTAGGCCACGACCAAAGAGGATCATAGAACTCCAGTCAGAGAAATCTCTGTGAGAAGTGTCCTCCCCTCCTCCCTCTTTTCTCATCCTGCTATTTGTTACTTGGAGGGACAGGAACAAGAATAGCTGTGAACCTTTGTGGAATGTTCACCTCATGCCAGGCTTTACACACATCTTTCATTTTATCTTCCAAGCAATCCTGGGCAGTAGGTACTATAAGTAGCAGCCTCATCTTCAGGTTGAAGAAACTCAGGCATAGGGATGTTAGGTAACTTACCCAAGGTTACATAGGAGTAAATGGTGGAGCCAGGATTCAAACTCAGACTACTTGACTCTAGAGCTCCAACCATGGACTTCTACCCCAATTCTGGCTCCTCTGAGTCTGATTCTTGCCCCAGTGAGGATGATCTGTGCCTTCCTAGCTAGGATGGGATGACGAAGGATCATTTATCCTCAGAGGCTCACATGCTGGTTTTCTAGGGATGTCCAGACCACCTTAATTGGTCCAGGTGAGATCCTGGCAGGTACTACCTCAAAAAAAAATCCTGGAGTTCATTAATCTTTTCATCCTACATTGTGGTGGATAGTAATGTACTAGATTCAATCCATAGTATAAGGATGGCTTTCTTTTATTTACTCAAAATCAGTTTCTTAATTTAGTAGGGCCACCTATTATGCCAACCCCAAAAAAGTTCTCGACCTTTAAGTTTGTCTATTATGATGGAAATTGACTCCTATATACAACATACAACACATTTGTTGATAGTTCTTTTCCATACACTCCTTTAATGCTGATGGTGGGTGAATTGGTGTGCAGAACATCAAAACCCTACCTACCCTTCTTTACTATCAGGCACACCTTTATTATCATGGAAAGTAAATAGCTAGAATAGAGGAAAAAGAGATAATTAGTTAAGAGTGAGGCATTTTTTTCTAAAACACAGGACAGACAGGTGCAAGACACACGAGTATGTGAGATTCTGGATAAAATGGTCAGAGAGTTTAACTCAACTGGGTGGCAGAGTAAGTAACTGGACAGGCCCCTACCCCCACCCTCTAATGCTCCCTGCCACTTTGCTGGGCCATCAGATGGTCTCCAATCACTGAGTTCTGCTTCTGGCTCGGGGACTCACTGTGGAAAGGCAACTTGACCCAGAAGGGGTTATGAGACAATAGGAAAGTAAAATATGCACAGGTTTTAGATTCAGATTTGGGTTTAATTATTGCTTCATCACCTTGAACAAATCTCTGACTGTCAAGGTTTTCAACTGTCAAATAGAATCTTATAAAGATTGGCATGAGGTCTAACTGACTATGCATGTAAAATGCCTGGCAGCCACAATGCCTCACACACAGTAGGTTCCAAAAACCATCAGTTGTCTTTTTTACTCTCATTTTCTGAGAAAGTCTCTACTACCTTTTCTTTTCAGGGGGGTCACAGGGTAATGACAAGGATGGATCCCCACAAGCCAGTTATTTTGGAGTCAAGTATCTTCCCCCTTCTCCCCCCAAACTGGGCAGCATTCCTGCAGAGACGCCACCAACCAGCCCCTTCCTGGCCAACGCTAGGGCAGTAGGCCTTGTTTAAGAAAGCTGGAACCTTAGTAAAATCTGCACTTTTATAAAGTTTTAGGCCTTAAGCTGAGTTTGGGGTTTTATTGTCTGTTTTTAAAATTACGTTCAGATTTTGTATATTTAAAACATGCCTTTAAATTGTGAAACACAGTGTTCTCAATCATAAAAAAAGGATGAATTTTGTTATGCTTTTCTATTCCCATTTCTGGGTTCTTTTTTTGTCTCCTTATATGAATTTTTCTGTGATGCCCTGCCTTATGTCCTAACTTATCTGGGATACTAGCTGTGAAAATTTGGGCAAGATTCTTAACTCCCATAAGAGTGCCTTACTCATTCATTCATCTACCAATGAACTATTTGGTGAAGGTTCATTATTTGCCAGAAGCTTTTATTAATACTTGGGATACAGCATAGACTCCAACAGACTCTTTTCTTATCTATAAAATGCAAAACGAAACTTTTAGGATCGCTGAGAAAAGTGAATGAGATAATATATGTAAAAGAGAGGAAGAAGTGAAGAAAAGGACTAAAATTTATTGAGCTCCCTACTCTGTTCCTGGAAAATAATTGCTGCTATTCTTGCTTTACAGATGCATCAACTGAGGTTCAGAAAGGTAAAGTGAGGGCCCAAGTTATACCCTGGATTCAAACCTAGTATGAAGTTTCCGCTCTGCTACATTGTCTCCTGTGGTCCCTGTCATACCACTTGATATTCGGTAGGTATGTCAGTTCCCATCAGCAACTCCGCATAGAAGCTGGGAGGCTGTACTCCTCTTCTTGCTAGCTGATACTTCTGATAGCACCAGTTATGATTTGGGTAGATTAAGGGGTACTTGAGTGAAAAATCCAACTCTTGTCCCCTAGTTCCTTGGGGAACAAGATGTAAAGAAAATTCATGAAATGCAGGGGATGGAGGACATATATATTAAGCTTATGAATTTAAATTTCCTGCTGGAATAGGCAAACAGTTATCAGTAACTCCAGGTTGTCAAGGGGAAGGGCTCTGTGGTCCTCTGGCATCCAGACTCATTGGCTTAGGAGACAGCTGGGACATAGACTCTTGGCAAGAGGAGCACTCTTTTTCTCAAGCCAAACCATCTCTGCTACTGTGACCTTTAAGGATGAAATGTTCAAAAAGCTATCCCTCTGACTCTTACCACACCTCAAATGAAGGCAGACCTCAACTGCACAAACAACTAGGTACATTTTTCCGCTTGAGATGCTCAATATCCAAGGAAGAAAGAGTCTTCTAGGAAATGTTCACTTAGGGCCTGCACACTTTCAAGAGGCTGGAAGCAGAGTAGGAAATGAGATCACCCTGCTTACACTTGGCAAGGGGGCAGCAAAACTGCCCCAAGCTAAATAAGCTAGACGTGTACACCCTTTTCTCAATCATCTCTCTGTTTGGACAGGTCACAGCAAGAGCACAAAACAGATTTACAAATGTAGGAGCCAGATAAGCACTACTGACATGGTTTTAATTTTTTGAGCAAATACTTCCCTTCGGTATTAAGAAAAGGAAGGGCCACGACAGAGAGTGCTTGTTGCCACTGAGAAAACTTGCGAGGGTTACCAGAATGAAAAGGTAGACATGAAGGAAGCAAAGCAGAGCTCTGTATGCAAAAAAAAGGGAAAAGAAAAAAAATCTTTTCCTTGGCATAGAAAAATTTCATCCTGAAGGTTCTTTTTCTTTTTCTTTTCTTGGCAATGTAATAAACACCTCAAAATAGAGTTATAAAACGGAAACAGATTCTATAGAAACCAAGAATAGTGACTTCAGAGAACTTATAGTCCAAACCTTTCATTCTAGAAATAATAGAACTGAAGACAGAAGGACAATGATTTACCCCAAGTCACAAAGTTTGTCTCTGACCAAATCAGTTCTGGAACCCAGCTTCTGGTGGGCCTTTCCTCTGCCCTATATTGCCATGCTTTCTCTTGATTACAACAGAAAGCCTTCAGAAAAAGGTGATCTCATTTATGCCCATGGCATTAGATTGCCTACTCTTAGACAACCATATAATTCATCATTTTCAAGGTTTAGTACCAAGAAAGATCTTCTCCTAGTTGAGGGGACCTCCCAATTCGCTCACCTTCCCCTTGAAGTCTCTCTCCAATCCTGCTGCCATGTCTGAGTGGCCCCCTCTGTGCTGCTCTCTATTCTCTTGCCTCCATCAAGGGGATTCTCCAACACTCTGGCCAAAGCATGATGAACCCAACCTATTTTGTTGGGGGGTAGGGGGTGGGAGGAGGGGGTTGCACTAAGCATAGCTGATGTGCAGTCTGGACTCCCAAAGAGGCTTGACTGAAACAAAGATGAAAGAAAAGGCGGCAGAATATAGTGGAGTGATCTGAGTTTGAAATCAGATAAACCTGAGTTCAAATCCCAGTTCCACAGCCCATTAGCTGTGCAGGCCTGAGCAAGTCATTTGACTGCTCTGAAGTTTGGTTTCCCTATCTGTGGTGTAGGGAGACTTATCTCCCAGGGTATTTGATACAATTAAATAAGAGAGTATACAAAAAGCACCCAGCCCAGATCTTTGCACACAGTGGGCACTAGTATACACAAAGCATTAAAAAAATGTATGATTTAGAAAGCACAGGCTTATAGTCAAAACTCAAAAAACTTTCCTGGACTACTTTCTCTGTGCTAAGCGTTGTGACAGAAACAAATAAGAAATGGGCCTTACCCTACAGGAAATAATGTTTCCTTGGTGTTATGGGTTGAACTGTGTCCCCCTACGAAAGCTGTGCTGAAGTCCTAATCCCCCCTTCCCATATCTGTGAATGTGCCCTTACTTGGAAGTAGGGTGTCTGTAGATGTAGTCAAGTTAAAATGAGGTCGTTAGGGTGGGCCCTAATCCAGTATGATGGATGTCCTTATAAGAAGAGAAAAAGGGCACATGAGGACAGGACAGAGACACACAGGGATCATGCCATATGACTACAGAGGCAGAGATTGGAGTGATGCAGCTGTAAGCTAAGGAATGCAAAAGGATGGCAGCCACCACCAGAAACCAGGGAGAAGCAAAGAAGGATTCTACCCAGAACCTCAGAGGGCACACAGTTTTGCTGATACCTTGATTCTGGACTTCTAGAATCCAGAACAGGGAGAGAATAAATTTCTGTTGTTTGAAGCTACCCAGTTTGTGGTACTTGGTTCAGCAGTCCTAGGAAACTAACACAATTGAAGAGACCTGCAAGGGAGCCAATTCAATAATTATAGCAGAAGTGGAATAACATTGAGTTCCCTGAGCTGAGCTTGTTACATTTATTCAATTATGTAACCTTGGTTAAGCCAGGAAGAAGGCTCTTGTGAGGCTCAGTGCTAATGGAGGTAAGTGTAAGTGGAGGTAGTTTGTCCAAGGAAACGGCCAGCCTGCGTCTGCCTGAGGAAGCAAGGAGGGCTTCCTAGAAAGCATAGTTGGAGGTGACACCTGAAGGATGGCTAGAAGCCCTGCAGGTGTGAGAGGGCAGGGAGGACAGACACCATTCAGGCTAGAGAGCCCAGTGTGTAGCAGAGAAGTGTGAGCTAGTTTTGGAATTATCAGGAAACTACAAATATTTAGGTACTGCTTGGAGCACAGTGCCATTTATCTGCCGTCTAGACTTTCTTCTCCACTTTTATATCCCACAGCCATCTCTTATTCAAAACGTCCCAAACTGAACTAAACCCTTCTTTCTACCCCGACTCCTATCTCCTCCTATCTGTTCTTCCCCCGCCTTCCCTGATTTGGTGAGTGCTCCACGTGCCCACCCAGCCAGCCGGGCTAGTGGTCTCAGAATGCCTGCACACTCAACTCTGGGAATGGACTTCCTTTTCATTTCTGATTTACACAATCATTTCTGAGCTTTACCATCTCAGTTCTGATGGATTCTCACTTGGCACAAGCTCCCAACACTCCAGCTGTGTCTCTCGGCCATATTCCGTCCAGCCAGGCCTCTCTGCCAGATAATTAATGATCTGTAAACAAATGCTTAATTGCACCAGGGGAGCACATAGTTAAAGAAACGTGATAAAGCAAAGGATCTTTCTTATAATATGAAGACTATTTCTCTCACAAAACCTACCACACCCTCAATTTGTGATTTCATCTGGATTTTCACTTCACATATTAAATCTAAAGCTCTCTTACAGCAGAATCCCCAAAACACAAGAACAAAAACTTTTCCAAGGGACAGATGGTATAATCCTGAGGGGCAACCATGTCAGGTGCTTCCTAAGACACTCTTATCTTTCTAAATCCAACCCCTTTGGCCCTTAGACTCAAGAATTGGGCACTTGCCGGGGGTAAGGAAATTTTGGCTACTGGCAACAAAGGGAAGGAAATGTGGATTTATTAAGAATCTAATATATGCATGGCTCTTATATTTATGCTCTCTCATTTTCCTCTTCACACTAACCCCATGAACTGCTGCCCACTGTATAAACAAGAAACCTTACCCAAGCTAGTGCCAGCTTGTAAGGAAGATGACTAATGTTGAAAGGGTGCCTGAATTAACCAGAATGAGATCACTGTCCCTAGGTACACTCTTTCAAGCTGTGTGGGTGATCTAGTCACCATACTGCCTTTTCTAAGTGCAGATGAAGTCCTTAGTCAAAGAGTAAGCCTTCTGCCCCGTCCTGATTCCCCAGGTGGGTGGGCAAGAAGCTGCAGTGGAAACTTTTCTGTTTGCTGCTGCCCTGGGGCTCTACCCTCTTGCTGGGAGTCAGTGGTAGGTGCTACTGTGGGAGGGGCCAATCCAGCCCCATGGGTCCTTCAGAGAGGAAGCAACTTGGCTCAGATCTGAAATTGAACGTCCTCTGGGGAGTTTGAAGAGGTGGTTTTTGTGCAGTTAATAATGGCCTGCCTGTTTCAGAAGAGGAAGCACAACGACATTTTTAGAATAGTTAGTGGGGTGCTACAGAACCCAGAAAATGTACCCACAGAAACCCTCCCCCTGCTTATTTGTTTAAGAAGACACTCCGTGTTCACAGGGACCTGCCCAAGGCCAGGCTCTGTGCTGTGTGCTGGATCTTCAATCTCTGTCTCTTGGAGGGCCCCTTCCTATCTGTGCTTACACATACGCAAGTCTTGCCCAGCCTCAAAAAATGACCAGAACCACCTCAAAACCCCTGTCTAAACTTGCCTTTAGTTTCTTCCTTCTCTCCTCCTCTTTACAAGCAAAACTTTTTGAAAGCAAGTGCAGTCCACATCTCCTATCATCATTTACTCACGTCCCATTCACTCCTCAACCCCACTGCAGTGTGGCCTTCACCTGTACTGAACCTGCTCTCTAAGGTTATCAATGACCTACTGAATTCAAGGTCACTGCATTCCTTCATTTGGTCTCAGCAGCATTCACACTGTTGACCTTGTCTTCTTTCAGAAATGTTTTCTCCCCTTAACTTTAGTCATCTTGATCTTCTTCCTACCACCTCTTCAATAAGCCTCCATTTTCATGATAGACTTCTCTTTGAGCCACATCTTTTTTTTTTTTATGAGGGGGAGGTAATTAGGTTTATTCATTTATTTGTATTTGGAGGAGTACTGGGGTTTGAACCCGGGACCTCATGCATGTTAAGCATGCGCTCTATCACTTGAGTTATACCCTCCCCGCTGACCCACATTTTAGATGTCAGTATTTCTTAGAATTTTCCCCAGAGTTCTGGCCTTCTTCTTTTGTGTACTCACACACTTAGAACAGACTTCTCCCCGAGCTCCTGTCACATATACAGCTGCTTACTAGACAACTGGACCTTGAGGTCTAAACGGCATCTCAAATATTCCAAATCCATCTTTTCAAAGCTTTCTCCCCAAGCCCGTTTCTTCTCAAATGTTCCCTATTTTAGTAAAGAGCACCATTACCCACTCATGATCAGGCTAGAAACCTGTGAGTCCTTCTAGACTCCTCCTGTCAGTCACCAAGGTCTATCGATTCTGCCCCCATAAACAGCTCTCAGATCTGCCTATATCTCTTCTTATCCACTGTATTCTACTGTACTTTTTATTTCTCTGCTCTTTATCTTTCTCTTCCCCAATGTATCCTCCGAACAAGAGTGATCTTTCTCAAGTGCAAATCTAATCACGTTACTCCTTGAATAAGACCTTCCAAAGGCTTCTTGTCTATCTTCAGATAAAGCCCTGTGGGATTTAAATCCTGTATGGTCTACTCTCTACCAGCTCTCTGGGTTCAACTTATGTTACATATTCCTTCATTCTTTGCTTCAGCCAAACTGGCTGCTGCTTGTTTCTCCTTCTTTTCTCTCTTCTTTTAACTTTGAGATAACTGTAGATTTACATACAGTTATAAGAAATAATCCAGAGATCTTCACCCAGTTTCTTCCAAAGGTGACATCTTACATACCGTATTACAATGTCACACCCAGAAGACATGGATACAATCCACTGATCTTATTCACATCACCAGTCTTACATGTACTCATTGTGTGTGTGTTTAGTTCTATGCAATTTTATCACGTGTGTAGGTTCACATGACCACCACTACCATTAAAGGACAGCTCCCTCAGAAGGATCAAACTGGCCTTCTGAGATTCCTTCAATGGGCCAACTTTCTTTTACTTTCAGGTCTTCACACAAGCTGTTCCCCCTATTTGTAACATGTTTCCCCAATTCCCTTCATTTGGCCAAATACAATTTATCTTTCAAGTCTTAACTTAAACATCAATTCCTCACAAGTACTTTTTCTGATCCCCCATTTGTTTAGGACCCTTGTTCTCTGTTCCATGGGCCCCCTGTATTCCTTCTCTCCCATCATAGCACTTGTTTTCTCATGGCTCAAGAGATAAGAGTCTGGGTGAAGGCAGAGGTTGTGTGTGGTTTGTCCACTTGTACATATCCTACACCTAGGACAATACCAGCAACAAGGAGATTTCCCAATCAAAGTGGGCAAGGATAATGAATTCATGAAAACTGATGAGTCAGGTGAGCTCCCTCCTTTTAAGGAGCTCCCAGGCATGAAACAGGAGATTCTAATATGTGAACTAGTGCTGTCTTGGAGGAAAGCACTGGAGGCTGTGCGGATCTGGAGTATCCATTTTCCTCGCAGCTTCCAGATATACAGAGTTGGGCACAGCCAGGACCAGAAGAGTCCTCGAGTACATGTGCCCAGAATGCTTTGCAGTTTGGCAGGGCAGCTTGGTAGAGCAGCCGCAGTGGTAATGAGCCCAAAGGCCTGACATCAAATACCTCAACTGGACAGTTTTCTCAGTTCCATAACCACAGACTGAGCAGCAATCTTGACCACAGACTACGTCCTGATATTAGTCACATGATGAGCTTTGATCTTGGCACAGATCCTGACACTATCCAACCACGTGATAAATATAGAATCTTCAACTAGAACAGGTAAGGTAATGGCAAACCTTCGGGCAACATACTCTGACACAAAGAAGGCAGAACCCAAAGCATGTGTCCTGTTTGGAGAAGGGGGTGTCAGTGACATAAATATCCATTTCACAACCTGAGAAGAGAAGTAGAATTGAGTCTTGAAGAGTTAAAACTGGAAGGGCCCTTAAAGGCATTATGCCCCCTTACATCACCTTTTATAGCATAGAGAATGGGGATTCAGCTTGTTGTATATAGGAATACAAATGTTAACCCGTTTCATATCTAGCTTTAGATGCAAAAGCCCTTATTCCCATTTCTGAATCTTCCCTAATTAATTTTACCAAAGCATAACTGACCTTTGACTCAGAAACATTAAACTAAAGATTTCCCCTGGCCTCCAGCTGGCCCTCTCTGATAGGCTCTCCCCTACAGCCAGAGTGATCTATTTAAAGCACAAAGTTGGCCAGGTTACTCTCCTGCCTAGAAACCTCCAGTAGCTTCCCATCACCTTCAGGATAGAGTCCAGGTTCATTGGTCTCCAGATTCAGTAGAGCCCTGCTTCCTCTCCAGCCTTATCTCTTGCCTCTCTTCACATCTCACTTTACTGAGCACACCGTGCTGTCTTATGCTTATATTGAAGCTGTGCCTGTTCCCAGAATGGATTTCTCACCAATCTTTGCCCAGTGAACTCTTTCTTAACCTTCCAGATCCACCTCAGCCATTATCTCTTACAGGGACCCTTCCCAGAACTCTTAGCTTGGGTTACTGCCACCGCACCCTGTCCCATTACTGTGCCTCCCGCATCATGTCATTTAGAACATTTGATGGGACATCTTATTTATGAGTCTGCATCTTCAGCAGTTTGTGCTTCTGAAGGACAGGAACTACACCTTTATCATTCCTTTCCTCTCAGTGCCCACCACGGGACCTGACACACTGGAAGCCCCAGGTGGCTTTTGATGGAAAAGGAAAGCAATTCCACGATTAATGCTCATTGAGACTTAACTGTGTGCCAGGCAGTTGTGGGCTTCAAGGGTACTACGTCACTTCATTCCCCTAATAGTACCGGGACACTCAGCACTCCTAACAAGGCCCTCTGCACCCACAGTGGTGACAGCGAGTGTCCCACAGAAGATCCAGTGATACCCAGAGACTGTCTCTTGGCCCTGTCCCTGGCCCAACCCTCCATTCCAACTGATGGCCTCTGAGCTCTTGTCCACTCTCTTGCCTCACACCTGGACTTGCCTCTCTACCTGCCCCTTCGGTGGGATCCAGGGTCAAACTCATTGCCTGTCTTTCTGTTTCACTTCCACCTCAAACACCAGCTCTCACCCTCAGGATCAAGCTCTATAGTTTGTGTACCTAGCCTGTTCCAACTCAGGAGACAGCCAAGGCTCCAGACCCTCAATTCCAACCTAGCACTGCAGGTCCTTGATTATGTAAGAGGAAAGAGTAGAGCAAAGTGGGCTGGATAACGCCACTGTTACAAGACAATAAGGAAATTCAGGCAAGTTAAGTAATGTTCCCAAGGTCACATGGCCTGGCTTCTGCCCAATGCCAAGATCCAGACATAGTATTTTCTCTTGTTTGGAGGGCACACTCCTTATCCTTCCAAAAAGCCCCCTCCTGTACCCCTCTGAAGTCCTACCTACTTGTCTATTTCACACCTTAGCTATGAGATGTCCAAGTAGGGGCTGAATCTAGCACCACCCCCCAGTGTCCAGCCTGGCACAGAGAAGAGCCTTGGAGAAGTCATGGTAAAGGGATGAATCAGTGCCAAGCTCAAGTTCCCACCAATCTCCCTCTGGCTACAGTGGATGTTCTGCCTTCCTCTACTTCTGTTTCCAAAGGTACTTGGAATCCTCCTTTGCATTTGGTTTGGTACCCAAGAAACAAAGCTATCATATGCATTTTCCTGTCAGTTTTTCTTTGTAATTAATACTAAATTCTTCTGTAAAGAAACATACCCCCTCAACATCTAAAGGAAAGCTACTCATGGTGTAACGGTTTAAGTAAAGGAATTGTGCAATTCTGGGGAAAGTACCAATCTCACCATTGTCCCTTCTGTCCTGAGAATACCAACCTCTCGGGTGAAATTTTCCAAGGCTATGAAAAGAGAAAGTGCTTTGGAGTTAGATAAAATTGGGTTAAAATCCTGGCTTTGCCTCCTACAGGCTGTGGACCTTGAGAAAGAAACTTGCAAGTCATACTATGCTCTACCCTACTCCTTACTCATTCCAGCCAATCTCTCAATAAGTCCTGCCAGTTCACCTTCTAAATGGTTTTTCTGCAGTTTCTTCTTCAACTATGAGCTAGTCTGGTGATTAAGCACTTAGGTTTTGGAGTGAGACTGTCTGGACTTCAACCCCAGTTTTCTTATTTACTATGCCACACTGGGTGATTTATTTAACCTCTCAATGTCTCAGTTTCCTCATTTGTAAAGTGGGGATGTAAAATTTTAGGTTTTTAATAAGATTCAATGAAATAATCCCTATACAAAGTGCTAGCATAATTCCTGGCCTGGAGTAGGAGCTCATAAACCTTAGCTCTTCTTACTATGTCTTATTACCTCCCTTGTCCAGGCCCACATCATCTGCAACTCCACACTTCCCCGCCCCCACCTCACCCTCCTCCCAGCCAGTGCCACATCCCTGCAAGGTGTCCTGCCTGGTCTTTCTCCTCTAGGGCCTCTTCTCCAATTCATTCTCGGTGTCATTGTCAGAGTATACCCACTAAAGGACAAATTTGATCATGTGATTTTCAGATGAGAAACTCTGTAATGGTGCTCCCTTGTCTGTAGAATAAGGCCTGAGCTTCCCAACTTCGCAGACAAGGCTTTCCATTATCAAGTTCCCCGCATACCTCCCTACAATCCTGAGAGGAAAGTTTTACTGGCTCAGAGCGGTTAAGCAAATGTCCCGAAGTACCACAGTTATTCACTGGGCTAGCTGGGATTCATGCCCATGTCATCGGAGCCCAGAGCCTGTGCTCTGTGCTGTGGCCCACATGGCCCCTCTCCACACGGGCCGACCATGAACCGACAGCGAGAGGCAGCACCAGACAAGCAGGAAAGGAAGAGTGAACAGAGGAGAGAGAAGAGCTGGTATGGAGACATCACGGGGGGCTACCTGAGGCGGGGAGACTTCCTGGAGGGGCTGGGGCTCTAAGGGCCTGAGGGACAGCGTAGTGAGGATGATACTGTGGAAAACGCTGAAGCAGCGATTTCAGAACTGTCTGGTGAGCTGAAGTGAGAGTCAAGTCTGAGTGAAAACGTGCATGTCAGAGGCTGCCCTCCTCTCCCCTCACACTGGCACAGCCCCAGGAAGCGCTGAGCTTTTGTTCTCGGTTTCAGTTACTGTTAGTGGAGCTGGAAGGACCATGTTAGGTTTTAGGGCTTGCAGGGTCCTCTTGGTTCTCCAGAGATGAATGAATGCTAGGTTGGCTGGGGACGAAGAAGAGTCCTTCCCTCCTGAAGTCCCTCCTTGTGGTGATTTTACCCAACATGCAGCCATTCACACCGCTAACCTTCCAGACCCTGGCGGGGCACCAGGCCCCACACTGGAAATGTGAAAAAAAAAAAAAAAAAGAGAGAGAGAGAGAATGAGAAGTGGTTCTTGGCCCTAAAGTACTCCACATTCAGTGACAAAACTGTGTGAAAAGGACCCTGAGGACTGGGGCAGGGAGATCTCGAGGGAGTCTTCTCAGAGACGACACCGAGGCAAGCTTCTCAGCGAGCGTTTTCCTTCAAAAGGATTACTTGCGTTCGTTTCAAAAGGCAAATCTGGGTTATTGCTTTTCGTGATTGTAACCGCAGAACAACACGTCACCGCTTGGTGTGGTGCGGTGCTCTTAGAGCATGCGGGGTAGAGCAGCGGTGTGGCAGAGTTCCTAGTTTGGGGGACCCAAAATGTGGTTCATTGGAATTTCCTTGATTATAGGCCAGGGATAATAACTTCACTTCCCAAGATTTTGTAGCTGTAGCACCTGGCAGAGAGCCTGCAGGTCGCAGGAAAGGAGGCACTCGGTTTCTCTGACCACATTAGGGGCCCACTGAGGTAATGCCTAGGATGCAGCAACTCTGCCACTGACTAGCAGTGTGACTCTGCCCAGATCAGTTAACCACACTGAGTTTCAACTGCCTCCTTTGTCCAGACGGGACAATATTACGTTGTCTGGCTACTGAATGGTAGCTCCTGGTCCTAGGGCTCCCATTTCCATGCTGTATGACCCCCTCTCTCAGCCTGTTTCCCCATCTGTGAACAAGACAGGATGGCGAGGCTCTGTGCAGAGAAAGACTGAGAGAACGTTCTCTAGAGGCTGTTTAGCTTTGACAACCCATGCATAAAACAACAGCCAGATTGGACTGTTGCTTAATTCTATCCAAACTGCCAGAGAGACATTTGAATAAGTAATCTAATATATACATTTTTATTCTTTTCAATATTCAGGTCGTCTCCTGGCTGGAATGAGTATTCAGAATAATGATTGCTTAGAAACATACCATTCCAAATACGAATGAGAATATTTTTGCAATATTCAGTTCAACAAGGATGGGGAGGTATAAGATTAGGTTCTGCGAATAATCACATCTTTCACATCTTGGATGCCAATACACATTCTTACTACATGCCTCTCTTCATAATCTTGAAAGTGCAAATCCCTGCACTCTTAAAGGCCTGAGTATACCTTCTGTGCTAAGTCAGCTCCCATGTGAAGATGATCGAGCAGGGCAAAAAGCTGGGGCCTCTCCTCTGGTGTTTGAAGCTCTACTACAACATCCTCCCCATCCACTGAGCTGTGGTCTGGTTCTCTCCAGTGAGGACAGAGAGCCCACTGCTTCTCAAAGAAGCTAATCCCACTGATGGACAGCTCTGATTTGGGGAAGCGTCTCACATAGAGTGATCTCCCTACTTCCGGTGTTTCTACACTGATCCTGGTTCTGCATTCTGTTCTCCCGCCCTCAGATTCCTCCTGCAGGGATTGAAGGCAATGACCTATCCCTTTCACCAAGGCAGCCTTTTCTCTGACCTGAGTCCCCACTCTCTCCAATCAGAAGTCTGTTCTTGCTTTGTCTGGCACAGGGCTCTGTAGGGATCAGCCTGGAGGACACCAAGAGCAAAGGTGAGCTCAAGATGACCTGGTGATTTCCATTTTCTCCGGCTTCCTATGCCATTCAGTATAAGAAAATGAAACTTTTAACAGGGGCAGAGTAGTTGATTCTGAAGAAGCTTGCCAAGGCTTTTCAGGAAATAGAAAGCAGCACTGGGGAAGGAAGACCTTTGGATCACGGCAGGAGGAACAGTGAGTGTTCTTAGCCTAGAACTGTTCCCAACCTGCACTGCATCCACCTCAGGAGGTATGTGTGTTCACCTGTGTGTGTGTGCACATACGGAAGTGTGTGTGTGTAAGTATGAGTGCTTATAAGTGAGCATGTACTGTCACATACTCAACAGTGTCTGGCTGGTGTTAGCACAGAGTAAGTCCCTCACTTGGCCAACCATCATGTGTCTTCCAAGATTCACTCAGATGTCACCTCGTCTAGGAAGCCTGCCCTGACATGGCCTCTTTACCTTAACCAACCTGCACCCTCAGGAAGCTTTCTGCACTTTCCTCCATATTGACCAGTTCCTCGACTGTCTGGACTGTAGACAGCGGCACCTTCTTGAAGGTCCTAATAGTGTTTGATTCGTCTCTGTCCCCTGGGCCTGGCACAGTGTGGGTACTTCATAAATTTTGGTTGCACAAATGTATTTGCAAAAAGGTATCTGAGTCCTATTCTAGGGCTCGTACCACTGCCTCTGCTGCAATGTTTCTCTTTCCTTACTTATAAGAGTTTAAGGTGATGCAGATTAAGTAGAGTATAACCCTCACAAGATGGAGACAGTTGTAGGGAATCATTCAGATGAGCTCATTTATGGTTCAGAGACTGACACCAGATGAGAGGCCACAGCTTTTCGCCCTGCTCGATCACCTTCACATGGGAACTGATTTAGCACAGAAGGTATACTCAGGCCTCTCAGAGTGCAGGGATTTACCGTCCTATAAGAGGTGGAAACTGGGGTGGACTGTGCTGTTTCTTCATCCTCCATCTGCTTTGAGCTGACTGTTTCCAGCCGCGATCTGCTGTCCTCCCCTGCCTGGCCCCTCGGAGCAGCTATTCCTCCAGAGTTGACACTCACATTTTCCTTCTTTCTGGCCAAGTCACAGCTTTTGGATGCTCCCTATGTGGATGAGTGGAATTCTTGCACACATCTGCATATCAGAGGGGCAGGGAAAGTTGCTTGGCAAGTGGCCCTGGCTCAGCGGGAGTGCGCCTTTGGCAAGTCTCAGTTGTGAAAGGATCTCAGCACTGCTTTTGGCCAAGGAACTCAGCCAGGGACAGGGCTGATCAGGGCTAGGCTTTGTCCTACCCAGGAAAGGTCACGATATGGTGCATTTCAGGGGCTAAAGGAAACTGCAACATCTTCTTTGCCTCCTCTGAGGTAGCAAAGAAAATCGGTGGGCAAGTCTTGGGGCAGGGAATTGGTGTCCCAGGCAATGACACAAAGGGAAAAGAGGGAAAATGCATTCATTTACTATAAGCAGCCCAATAACCCCACTGGCAGAGGTCTCCTTTGTGCCGAGCAGTAAAAGCAAGTCATTAAATAGGAGGACCTGCTTCTCATCTGAAATCTGCCACTTTCAAGGTCTGAGACCTTGGGTAAGTACTATACCTATTGTGGTACCAGCTTTCACATCTGTAAAATGGAATAATTGTACCTGCTGCACAAGGGTTAGGGGAGGATTACATGAGATAAGCCCAATAAAGCACTTTGCAAAGCACATGATTATCATTTAGTAAATGTCAGTTCTTCTTAAGCACTTCGTTTACTGTACATTTACTATGTGTCCGGCATCATTCTGGGCACCTTAAATATTTTGTCATGTTTACTTCCCACAATAAACTTCCAAGATAGGTGTTACTACTTCTGATCTGCAGTCAGCTAAACTGAGGCCCAGAGATGGTAAGATACATCTGAAGGTCACACAGCATAGTAAGGGGCTGTCAGATTTGACTTTCAGGGCCATGGAAGGTCAGATGCAAGTGTCACTGGCAGGGCCAGAGCTGGAGTGTTCCAAGGGAAACGAGGCCTCAGCCCATATGTGGACAAGAGGAGAAGAAGGAATCAGATTATTGTCCAGAGTGGCTGAGATCACAGCTGGAAAGATGTGCTGGGTGTCAGGTCTCATGGGTGAAGCACGAAAGGAAATGGGAGAGTGAGTGGTAGGGCTGGCAATTAGGAAGGGCAAGAAACAAGATGGCACAGACTCCCAGGTAGAGGCCATGGCCAGTGAGTTAGGATGAAGGCCAAGGCCAGGGTGAGTGCGCCAGAGCAGGCTGGCCTTGGTTGGGAACATTCCCTCCCTGGACCTGTAGAAGTGGGTAATAATACCTAGATCACAGGTGAGGACTAAATGAAGAGCCGCACAGAAGGCTCTTTTCATAAGGTTTGGAACAGAGCAAGTGCTCAACAAATGCATCTAGAGAAAAATACCCAGAGTTTTGTTCGGACAACACAGTTTCAGAGAGAGTAACAGAGATGATTATCTTCATCCTTCAGAGGTGTAGTTCCCAGCTTTAGCCTAGACTATGAAGGACTGTTGTGGCAGGCTCCTTGCAGGGGTTCAATCACATGAAGATCCTTGGATGCTGAAATTGGCACAAAGAGGACATGCACTAGCCCTACTTTAGGAAAAGAGGAGGGTGCCAGTGGGGTGTCTGACCCTGAAAATAGTTTCCTATGGACTCATGTCTGAGTCCAGGGAGAGAGGGACTGCAGGTAGAAGCCATTTCTAAAAGGGCCACAGACAGAGCTATGAATGCAGAGTCGAGGAAGTGAACATTTCCTCACTTCTAGACTGAAAAGACCATGACTTTGGCTGCTATAATATTTCTTGTCCCATCAGCTTGATATCATAAGCAGGTTGGGTGGTCAGATTCCTCCCAGTAGACACTGGGAGCCCTGACTAGGGTGGAGCACTCTCAGTTGAAGGAAGCAGGAAGAAGGGAACATCATGGGACGCGCTGAGCTGGAAAGAAGCAACACGGTAGACGGCATGGGGAAGCAGAGCATCCTTTGTGAGCTCACGTGTGATGCCAGTTGGAGGCTTCCAGAAATAACTGAGCAAGACTTTGAGGGAGGCTGGAGTCCTGCATTAGCAGGTAGGGGCATGAGCCAATAAATCACAGGTGATTCCTGTAAAATGGGATCCCTTCTGTACCCACAGCGGGTGTGGTCTGGGGAAACATCAGTTAAGCATTCTCAGCTTATTCCCCAAGTTGCTCCCAGGGGTCTGAGGTCATTCCTGAAGATAGGTATGCTTATGACTCTCTTATATATTTCCTGTCTTACCTCTGACATCTTGGTTAATAAGTCCTCTTGTTTCATCCTCACAAAAATCTCCCAAATTCACTTCCTCCCTACTTTTCCAGCTTTATTCTGGGTGCATGAGGAATAGGGTCCATTTTTTGGTGATTGAGGGTGGCAGCAAGGGCTCATCTATGCCTGTTATCATGTTAAGTGTAGGAAATGTAAGAAATGATAGAGTACAGACATTTCCCTTAAAGATTTATCATCTGATTTCAACCATTCATCTGAAGACTCTTCAAAATTATCAAAGAATGGATGACTTCACTCACTCACTCATGCATTCAACCAGTGAACATTTTCCGAGCACTCTGCCAGGCTTGATGCTGGCTGCTGGGGACGCATGGTGTTCTCGAGGTGCTTAGGGTCTAGGGAGACAAGTATATAGTAGAGGGCAGCACAGTGAATTGCACTGTTGACAATGGCCAAGCTAAAAGAATAATGCAGGTTGTTTCAGTGAAAAGACATTTCCTGGGCCATTTGCCAGATGATGGCTTTTCCTCATCCTCTTCCTTGGAAGATGTGCCTGAATGATGTGGGAGAGGGAGAGGACCCACTCCTCATTGCCCCCTCGGGGAGGCACTGTCAAGTACGGAAACGAGCGCAGGCCTTGCAGCTGGATAGCCTTGGGTTTCAATACCAGTTCTGCTGTCTGACTTTAGCTAAGCCACCTCACCTCTCTGAGTTTCAATTTCTTTATGTATAACAAGGGGATAATTTATATAAGTGTATACAACAGTCCTGGACATATACTAGGTACTGTATAAATGGAAGCTGTTTTTACTTTATCCCAAATTTCAGGTTTGCAAAATTCGTTAGTGTTCTAGAAATAAATGAACTTCAGTGGGATTTGGAGTTGGTCTGTTCCTGCAGCGGAGCCCAGCCGATACCGACTAACACAAAGGGATGGCCTTCTCATGGTCGCCTATCTGAGCCACCAGTTCAGATCTGCTTGCTCAGCTCATTTTATTTGTTTCTCTTTAAAATTCCAAGTCTCTAATTTGACCTTTGGAGGATGCTAGTTGGTAAAAGGCCCAGGTTTTCCCACATGCTGATTGTCTGCTGTGCTTTGGCCCAGTCCCTACATATGGAGTGGGACAACAATACTTGTAACTGATCCTGCAAGGAGGCCCTCTCCCTCCCTCCCTTCCTCCCGACCCCCAGCTCTCTGGAAAGCATCAAGAATAAACAAGAGCACATATGGCAGGATCATTCCTCTCTCTGGCTGTGTCCCAGAAGATGGGACACCACAGGTAGCCCTCTGAGGCCCTGATCATCAGCACATTAGGGGTGGGCAGTGGGGCAGGGCGATGCTAGATGGAGGAAAACTCAAGTTCTTCAGGTCAGATACATTTGTGCCATAGAGTCCAAGAGCTGAGAGGGGCTTCTAAGACCATTCAGCATTGGCACGTAATTTTTCTGGGGCAGGTCAGGAAAGAGTTGTCCATAGCTACAGAGCGCTCTAGTGATAAACCCAGGACTTCCGTCTCAGGTCTCCTGAATCCCAGTCTCTGCCTTCTCCACGTTCCGGGGTAGCTTTGTCCAGCATCTACAATGGCTTTCTATTTCCAACTGTATCAAATTCGAATGTTATGATCTGGCATTCAGTGTCTAAGAGCTCTGATCTTCATTCTACCTTTCTAGCCTTATTTCAAACTCAGAGGACAACTTGGACTGGTACTTCCTGCTCTTGAAAATTCGAGCCAAACTCTCCTCTACCTTCGTTTAAATCCCCCTCTTCTCTGGTATCTGTTCTGAGATCCCTGATTCCTAGTTAAGTGTGTCTTCTTGGTTCTGTCCTGTCCTGACCACTTTGGTCTCTGACTGAGGTTCAAACTTGTCCATTATAGTGCCATTTGGGGGCTTATCTACGAAGTGTATATTATGCTATGTCAGATGAGGGAGGTGGGGAGTGGGTGAGGTCTGATGTTACAGCCTTCTACGAGAGGGGTTGACTCAGCCGTGTCCAGGGCATGGCTGTCTCTGCTCACAGCTCGAGTGGCAGTGCTAAAAGGGTCTGACATAAAAGATAAGGAGCTCTTCAGCAAGGTCTTACACAGGAGTTGTGTAATTGGGAGATAACTGGGAATCTCAGACAGAAAGTCTGTCTGGAAGCCAGAGTAGCATGGCCAAGGAAAGGGATGAGAGGCCGCCACCTAAAGCTGAGTCAGATTATAAGTGTGGCTTCTTGTATGACTGGGACCTTATAGGCAGGAATTGCCTTTGGGGGCATTAAAATGGACAGATGTTCCCAGGGGATGAATTAGGACAGGAGGGGCATTTCCAAGGCTGAGTTGCCCAGAGGAAGCTACAAAGCTGGAGTCAGGAATGGGAATGCATGTGGTGCTATGGGGGAGAGGTCGGGTGTGATTTTACAGTGAACAACAGTTTCAATGGCTATTGGTCATGAAGAACAGAAGGAGGAGGTAGATTAGGAGGTTCATCTTAATTTACAATAAGGACTCTAGATCAGACATTCCTTTTTTTTCCTTTCCTCCTAGATAGCACTACACTGGCCTGGACAAATTCATAATTTTAAAATTTATTCATTCATCAAACACTCCCTAGAGTCTGCTTTGTGCCAGATTTTGGGCTAGACACTGAGGAAAAAAAGATGAATCATATATATTCCCTGCCTTTAAGGATTTCATTTCTTGGGGCAAAATATACATGCAAACTCAAAATAATATGGAGTGGTAAGTGCTGTGAGAGATGGAAGCCAAGGAGGCAGAGGAAGGAGAGAGCAGGCACGTGACCCAGCCTGGAGGAAGAATGAGCGTGGAGGGGAGGAAGGAGGGCAGAAGTTTCCAGAAGAAGATGACATCTGCTGAGGAAGAAAAGGAATTAGTTATATAAAGAAGGGACAGTGTCAGATTGTTGTAGAAAGACACAGGCTGGCTTGGGCAATGAACTGGCAGAAAACCAAACCAAAACAGTTCAGGAGCAGAACTCAGTAATGGGGAAATCAAGCAGATAGTCCTCAAATGTCCAGATTAACAAGCACTTGGCATCAGGGAACTCTTGACTCTTGGCTGGGATTAAAAGAAGAAAGAAGAGATTCTAGGTCCCAAGGAAGAGTTTGACTCCATCTAAAGGGAACCTAGGTTTGATGGTAGAAGCTTCTTGTATTATCTGTTTTACTCTTTACTAGATCTATAATCTGGTTTCCATGGTTCTTAAGATTCTATTTGACTTCCCATGGATCAGACTTTATGTGTTTCCTCCCTCAGAGCCTTGGTGGAAAGGAATACTGGTCATGGAGCAGAAATGGGCAAGGAGTGTCCAGCACTGGAGTTACTACCCTTCCTTGTGTGGACTTCTTTGCTCTTTTCCCTCTGGCTCTGATGGAGGCACTATGGGAAGCTTTTTCTTGAACCTGAGGCTCAGGCTAGGGCACTGGAAGAAACAGAGGGGGAACTTATGAGTTGTTTTGTTTCTAGACCATTTGAGTCTCATAAGCTTAGGAGAAAAGAACCCACATTTAGTTCAGCTCAGCTCACTGGAGTTCTGCAATGAGAGTTCGAGCCAAAGTTTCAGGTAATAATACTAACTAACTTCTCCTTCCTTGTGAATATATTTGCTTCAGGTTGCTGCCAGGGAGAGTTGGCTGAGACGAGCTTGGATATGGGTATTCCTGAGTCCCCTGGCCAAATGCTATCATGATATTATCTCAGCAGCACCCTCAGCAATATTGCTGTCTCCTAGTTGTAGCCAGAGACTGATTATCCACTAGCTCCCCACCAACCTCCTCCTTGGGGCCTGGAGTCTCTTCACTCTTGTCTTGAACCCCTGAGGAGTCTAGACTTCCCTGATGCCATTGGCTATTATTAACATGGACATCTAAGAACTATCTGATTTTCTCACCACTGGACTCTGCGAATTTGTTTCTTCTGTTGGACTCCAGATGCAGACTACTTCAATGATAATGGTAGAGTGCTTGACCTCTTGTTCAATCACATTCTTCCTTTCCCTTTGTCCTCCACTGCTGAACAGTACTGTGAGTTGAGTCCCGGAGTTAACCAAGGTGGGTAAAATAGCAAAGTGATGGCAATAATGGTCATTCACAGAGCACTGGCATACTGGACAAACATCAAATGGAATCAGATGGAATTAATCTGAATTTGTGCTTGTCCACTTACAAGCTGAGCCTCAACAAGCAATGCCACTCTCATCAGCCTCACTTTCCTCATTTATAAAAACAGGGGTAATAATTCTACCAGAGAAAACCTTTGAGCAAAGGATATTATACTTAATTCCTTAGGAGATGAGCCCATATTATATTCTTCCTTCTACCCTCAGTACCTACCTACAGAGTGCCTGGCACACAACAGGTAGACAATAAATGATAGCAGTCAATATTTATTTGAGAAAAAATACATTCTGAACATCCAGACAAATCAAGAAAGGGGGGAAAAAGGAAAGAAAAAGATCACCTTGTTCTTTACTATATGGACCTAAAAATCAGGAAAGCAGATGGGTTAAGAGTTCAAGGCAGTTCTAATTACAACACTAATGTTATTAGCTGTTAATCATCTGCCTGCTGCTCTCATCTCTGCTCGGAGTCAGATATGCTCTCTTTCTGAAAGCAATTTCTGGTTCTTTAAAACATCTTTAATGTAATTAATATATTTCATTACCTTTATTCTGGCATTAGCCAGACTAAAAAAAACATGGGAAGATTTTGACCACTCACTGAAGGGCTTTAATGTGCGTGTATGGTGTTGAGCAATAGGGGTGGTAGAGGAGGGAGAGCGAGCAAGAGGGGGGAGGGGGAGGGGGGGGAGAGAGAGAGAGAGAGAACGAATGTGGTCAGTTCTGTTGGTGTATGGAATTTGCTATGTGAAGCTGCAGGCAAATGCTTATGGAGGTTGGGTAGGGGACAGTTATGTATAAGTTGAGCAATGGAGGCAATCTTTGAAATAGTTGCTTTTTGGATGAGCAGGTAAAATTTAAAGTGCCCTGAATAAATCTGAGACCATCCTTTGTGGCTAACTAGCCAGATGTCGCTCTGCCAAATCAATCTGAAAAGCAGCTCAAATAGAACTGTGGAGGGGTCTGAACTTTACATTCAGGCATTTGTGGGAATGAGGTAAGGGTTAAGTGTCTCTGTTGCGTGAGGTATAACAGTTGTTTAAGTCCTTTTAACCAGATGGCCACCCAGACAGGAAACTGATCACGCTTCGAAAGAGAAGAAGGAAATGTGACCCGCCTTGCTATTCTATAACCCCAAGGTTCAGGGATCAACATCATTTCCCTAGTGGGTTGTGAGAGCTGGTCCCTATAATATATAAGCATGAAACCCTCTGGCGCCTTTGGATTCTTGCACCATGGAAGATGTTTCTTCATTCAACAAGTATTTGAGCACCAACTGTGTGCCCAACAGAGAGATTAATAAAATATGGTCTGTCAATAAAAAGCCTACAGTCTTATGAAGGAAAGAGTCATTATAATATAGTAGGATACAAGCTAAGATGCAGGTTTGGGCAAACCTCTCTGAGAACACAGATTTGTCTAAGTATGACCAGGAAAGGGGTACTTAGAGAATGCCCCAGAGGTGGTCAGGATGAAGAGGAATTAACCAGACCAACAAGTGTAAGGGAAGTCATTTAGGACCAAAGGACCAACATGTGCAAAAGTCTAAAAATGAGAAAGAATTTGGCCTATTCTAGGAATTGCAAATACTTGGGAATAGTTGAGCACAGAGGAAAAACTGAATGGCCGTGGAAAAAAACAGGCTGGAGAGATATTTGCCCAAGTGTTTCATGGGAGCCAGGGACTAGTGCCTTGCCCCCTGCCCCCAAAATATATATCACATTTTGAATGCTGCTATTTCCTGCCCCCAGGGATTCCTGACCATCTGGGATAGTGTTCTGTTAAGTTTAGGAGGCCTCCAACCTCTCTACTTAAGAGGGCATTTGGTTGACTTTGACTGACTTCAAGAATCAAGTAAGATTAGTGGATATAAAGAATTAAATATACTCTAGTCACTCCATGGAGTCAAAGGACCTGGCTTATTACCTAGCTTTGCCATTTAGGGCTTGTGAACTTGGGGAAGTTACTTAACTTCCCTGAACTTCAGTTTCTTCATTTGTTAAATGGATACGATTATGGAGAGGATTCAACAAAATAATACACCCATTCTATTTATAAACTGTGGTATGCTAGCTAAGCGAAAGGGCTTATTAGTATTAATTAGGATTCATCTCCATCCTGTGGGTACCTGGACCCCCTGTTCCATTAATGTATGTGTCTGGAGCAAGACCTCCCCTTTCCCACACGGCTGAGCTTGGGCTCTCCCACCAGCTGTGGTCAGCTAGAATCCCCGCTGACTGAACAGACTGGCTCTCTGCTGCCCCCACCAGTCTGGAGCCAGGCTTTCACAGTTGATAAAGGACCTGAAGCCCAGCCTGGTGCTTCCTGGGCCTCCCTCCTACACTTCCTGATAAGCACCCAGGGCCAACCTCAGCTCATAACACTTTCAAGGATGTGCTTATGTGTGCTTGCAGAGGCACCTGGGAGATGTGGGCCCATTTTGGGTAGGTGGTGGAGGCTGTGTGGTTGGCAGGCAAAAGGCATTTCTTTTCTGTCCAGAGCCTTGGCAACATCCTTAGCACCTGATAGTCTGCAGCCACACCAGGAATGTTCCCGGGATTAGGCCAAATTCATATATGAGAGACAGATTTGGAAAGGCTGTTATCCTCCTTCAGAAGCAAATGATTTCACCAGCTCTATCTTCCAGCTGCACAAATTGGTTAATTACAAGGGCTGTGATTTGTAATCAATATTATCTCCTTGGCATCTACTTCACCGAAGGCAAATATTTATGGCCACATTTGAGAAAGGGCACAGTGTCTTAATCAGGAGCCATACAAGGAACATTGGTCTAAGTGACTCTTAGGGCAATGACGTCAGGTTTTGCTTTTTTTTTGGTTTGAAGAATTTTGGGGAAAAACACAGGCAGATCAAGGCCCTGATTTTTACATGATAAAAACCACAGGCACTAATCCCAAGGAGCAAATCCTAAACACAAACAAATGCTTTATACGCAAAGATTTCCTAGCATAGAATTTTTAAAATAATGGTGAAAAATATTAACTTAATTGTTCAATATAAAAGGGGTAAATAAATTATTATGCATTTACTTGATGGAATATTATCCAGACATTAAGAATGATGGTAAAGAAGCACTATATATTAACATGGAAAATTCTTATATTGTGCTGTTAAGAAAAATAACACTAAGAAACAAAATAAGGTAGATGTTCTACATCTTTTTTAAAATATGCATTCAAAAAAGCCTGGAAGGAAATACACTGATATGACAATGGTTATCGTATTTGACCATTTCACCTTTTATTTTCTCCTACATTTTTCTTAAATGAATATGTATTAATTTTACAATTAAAAATTCACTAAAAATGGCAAGCAGAAGAAATGATTGGTCATACTGGCCACTTCACAGAGTCACTGTATGCCACATCCTGGAGTGAGAAAGACAGCTGGTCTCATGGAAATATATTTTCATTTGGTCAGGAGATAAGTATGAAGAGTCCATATGGCAGGCCCCACCACTGAATGCTTGTCTTTGCCTTCAAGGCTTCATGGAATACTGGGGAAGGACAGCTCCCCCACTACATGAAGGAGGATGGCGTGGAGTGCTGGAGGAGCATAGAGCAGGCTCCTAAACCAGTCTGAGTGGTCAGTGAAGGCTTCCTGAAGGTGGTAACATTAAAAATTGATTTTCAAGGATAAAGATGTAGAGAAGCAGAGAAAAAACATTCCTGGA